>NC_140936.1:79552585-80752585 GCF_014529385.1 Adiantum capillus-veneris | reverse complement strand
TTCTCTTTCCATATTTACAACAACCTTATTTCCGGTGAGGTGGCACATCATGGTGATAGAGAGATAGAGGGATTGATAGTGAACCTACTTGGTGCGTTCTCTAGAGATGACTCATTGACATGAAACCTTGCTAACATGAGTGTGTGTGGATCGACCGTTGGAGTCGAGATGTTGACATAGCTTCCTTTACATCATACAATTCCCAAAGCAAACCGATGTGCTAAGTTCCCTCTCTTGTGATGCAAATGTTGCCAATTCCTCCCACCAAAATACTACCAAGTGCTGACCTCTCATGAACTTACCCCCCCCCCCCTCCCATAGTGACCTCTCAGTGCCTTTTTATAGGTGCTGACTGCTTTAGATTAGGGTAATCGGGTGTGATTAGGGTAATCTAATCAGGGGAGACAAAGCAAGCAAGGTGGTGGGCCCTGGGTGGTTGACCCTTGCTTTGTCTTGGGAATTATTATAAGGAAAACCTCTTGGTGGGCCTTTGTGACCATCACCTAAAGAGATGAGAATTTACAAATTTGGGATTTTTACAAGGCTTGGTTTGAAACTGGAAAAAATTGATGACAACCTACGGTTTTGACTGAAGAGTGCGTCGTGGATGCGATGCCGATGAATGGCAGCCTTACTGGTGCGTCGGTGTAGCGCATTCGTCACTTTCAGGGTCGATCGGGGCATGCCTTCGGTGCCTTTGCTTTCTTCGGTGTCGGCGGCGCGTACTTTGGCCACCTTCTTCTTTGTCGATGTCAATGTCATTCGGTTTCTTTTTTTTTGTATTTTCTGGTGTGTGCGTATATGCATGTGTGTATATGTATGTGAGTGCGCGAGCGTGAGTGTGTGTGTGTGTATATGTGTGTCGGCCAATGTGCGTGGGAACGGGGGGGGAGTATATTATGTATATATATATATAATATTTTATTTTTTCGGTGGTTTACTGCTGCAGGGAATCAGCGACGCATAGGCATGGGTGAGAGAGGGAGAGTGTGTGCGAGGGGTGTGTGTGTGTGAGTGTGAGTGCAATGGGGGTGAAGTGGGGTGTGTGCATGTGTGTGTGTGTGTGTATTTACCAACGCGCCCGCATGGGCCTGCTCACGGCGAGTGCGACAGAGAAGGTAAGAGAGAAAGCGGGCCAGCATGCGCCGGGGGGGGATGGGAGGGGAAGGGTGGTGCTGTGTGTGAGTGCAATGGGGGTGAGGATGGGATGTGTGCGGTTCTACTGCACCCACAAGGGCTGCTTGACACAGGCGAGAGAGTGCGAGGGTGGCATGAGGGACAAAGTAAGTTAGGAGGGGGGGGGGTTGGGTGGGGGGGAGATAGAGCGTGTTGTGGCTGTGGGCGGTACAGCGAGCACGTGATGGCGGGGGCGAGAGAGGGTAGGCCCGGGTGGCGCGTATTCGACACAGGGCGAGAAGAGGGGGGGTATAGTCAACGGAGGGAGAGAAAGTATCGTTTAATGGCGGGCTCCCACCGTGGGGGGGGGGGGGGGGGGGGGGGGAGGATAGGGAAAGAGGTCATGTGGAGGGGAGTGAACTGAGAGAGAGAGAGAGAGAGAGAGAGAGAGAGAGAGAGAGAGAGAGAGAGAGAGAGAGAGAGAATAAAGATTCCTCCTATGCCCGCGGCGCCGCTCACCCAAAGGGAGAGAGTGAGAGTTAATGGGAAGGGAAGATGGGGGGGGGGGGGGGGTATAGGACAGTGGTCCGCCAGAGTTGGGAAGAAAACGGGGGCGGGTATAGGGAGGGGAGTGAGGCCGAAGGGGTGTGGACGAGAGGGGAGATGGGGGTATAGTATGGCGGCCCCGCCCTGGGTTGGGATATGGACGAGCAAAGAGAGAGAGAGATAGAGATAGAGAGAGAGAGAGAGAGAGAGAGTATATTTGAAAGAAAGAGAGAGAGAGAATATACAAAATGCGTGGCGGCCTACCAGAGGGGTGTGACAATGGCATCCCGTCTTGTGCGCCCACTGGGCCAGGTGATGCAGCGGCGGCAGAGTAAGTGAGAGAGAGAATTGGCGGAGCCGAGCAGTAGGAGAGAGAGAAAGGCTCTGTCTTCTGGTGATAATGGAGATGTGTGGCCAAATTGGTGGTGCCCCGCTAGTGGTTAAGCCTAAAGGGTGGTGAATGGTAAAGAACTTTCCCTTTTTTTTTCCTTTGGTAATATGCTCTCCCCTTCTTGGGGTATGGTTCTCACAGTCGCGGTTTCGAAAACCGGCCGTCATTAGCCCTCCCATTTGGCTAGAGGCATTCATGCTTCTAGCCCTACCTTTGATTCTTTAGTCGTGGAGTTGGAGGGATCCCCCTCTTCTGGAATATCTAGCATGAACTCTGGATCAAACCTAAGGAAATACTTTTTTTAGCCTCCATCCATTGACTCTAGTCTTGTGAATTCTCCCATCTGCTTCCATCAGCTTATAGCTGTCGTTGTCATAGCACCTTTTGACAATGAATGGTCTCCCATCGGGGTTGAAATTTCTTGTCCTTATTAGTGTCAAATCTGTTGTAGTATATCAATACTAACATGCCTTTTTCCGGGCCCTTTTCCTTAAGCCCTTGATTGAAGGTGAGCCGGCGTCGCTCTGCTTGCGCTGCATAGTGATTGATTGCATCTTCCCTATCTAGTTGAAGCCTTTCCAGATCCAGGATGTGGTTGCGGAGATTTACAATTGGGTGCTGTAATTGGCTAGCCATGACTCGTAAGCTGGCTATCTGTACCTCAATGGGTAGAATTGCCTCCTTTCTGTAAACTAGATGGAAAGGGGTGAAACCTACGATGTTGGGAATGTCGTTCGGTAGGCCCATAGAGCGGCCATGAGATGTTTATCCCAGTCTCTTGTGTGGTTATTCACCTTCTTTGTGATGATTTTGCAGATCGTTCCGTTTACCTTTTCTACTAGGCCATTACACTGTGGATAGTATGGTGTGGAATGTCGGTGTGTAATGCCTAACTTTTTCATCAGTTCTCCCACAGATCGCCTCTGAAACCTGGTCCCCTATCTGATATTATCTCAAGAGGAGTGCCAAAACGGCAACAGATGTGCTCAAATATGAACTTTGCTACCTCTTGGGCTGTAATACGGGTGGTGGCTGCTGCTTCTGCCCATCGGGTCATGTAGTCTACACCAACTAGAATGTATAGTTTACCTGATTGGGCCCTTGGTAGAGGACCGATTGCATCTATTTCCCATTTCTCAAAAGCACCATATGAGATGATAGGAGTCTGTGGCTCATAGGTTAATGTGCGATCACTGGCCACTTGACAGGCCTTGCATGTTTTACACCAATGTTGTACATCCCTGTTCAGACTAGGCCAAGAGTATCCTGCCTATAGAATCTTCCTATTGGTGATATCTAAAGCAAAATGACCACCGCAGACACCATCATGGCAACTTGAAATTACCTCTGTGATCTCACTGGAGGTTGGCACTTGCCTGAGAATCTAATCCTTGCCCTTACAATACAAGTGGTCGTTTACAAGGCGGTATCTTGTAGCCTTCCTTACCAGCCACTGTTTCTGGCCTTTAGTGTACCCTTCCGAACATTCTCCTGTATCTAGAAAGCTAATGATATCAGGCATAGCATCACTACCTTGAAAGAGGGGTAGTTTCAGTTTGATTGCTCCTACAGGAACGTCTTCTATTCTTTCCTTGGCTAGAGCATCTGCCTCCTGATTTTCTGTCGTGGGGACATGAAATAATTGCACTGCTTCAAACTTCCTTAAAAGATCCTTAACTTGGCGTAGTTGACCAAGTAAAACCTGATTTTTACAAACCCAAGTGCCGTTTATCTGCTTTATCAGAAGCAAAGCATCGCCAAACACATTTAGGTGTTGAATCCCTTGCAAAATACATTGTTCTAACCCAAGAATTAAAGCTGCATACTTTGCCTCGTTGTTGGAGTGGGAGTGTAATAGTTGTCCGATGGAGAATACCCTTTCCTGTTGCTCATTGAAAATGACTATACCAGTTGTCCACTATTCTTTTGTATGCTCTGTCAAAGAAAAGAGAGTGAGCTCTTTCTAGTAGGATTCTCTACCATTGGTGTCTCTTCTTTTGCTTCCGTCTTGACCTTCAGCTTCTTCTCATAGTGGCGATGAGTAAGAATACCCGCTAAACTATCCCTGGTGAAGTTTTCTACTTGCATGGTGTAGTCAAACTCTTGTAATCTAACTAGCCATTTAGAGATCCTAGATGAGACATCCATGTGCCGCATTACATACGGAAAAACCTCCTCCATTGTCAGAATTACAAAGGGTCTAGGCAGTAGATAGGAGCGGAACTTTGTGGTAGCAAACATTAGTGCGAGCACCATGTGTTCTACTGCAGTGAATCCCCTTCTGATGGGGTCATGACACGACTACATAAGTAAATAGGACGCATGAAAAAAGTTTGGGGGTCCTTTTGCATTAGTACGGCTCCAAGTGTATCACTTTCTACACTAGGGTTCACATAAAATGGCTCGTCCTACTTGGGGGGTGAAATGGTGGGAAGCGTAGCTAGGATTTGCTTCACGTCGGTAAATTGCTGCTCATTTTCTTCACTCCATGAGAAGACATCCCTCTAGGTGACTTGTTGTAGAGGGAGGACCACTTGAGATAGCAAGTGAATGAACCTGCTTAAGTATCTCACCTTCTGAACGAAAGATGTCGGCCAATGTGCGTTGGAACGGGGGGGGAGTATATTATGTATATAATATATATATATATATATATATATATATAAAATTTCGGTGGTTTACTGCTGCAGGAACCGGCAACGCAGAGGTGTGAGTGAGAGAGGGAGAGTGTGTGCGACGGGTGTGTGTGTGTGTGTGTGTGTGTGTGTGTGTCTGTGTGAGTGCAATGGGGGTGAAGTGGGGTGTGTGCACGTGTGTGTGTGTGTGTGTATTTACCAACGCGCCCGCATGGGCCTGCTCACAGCGAGCGCGACAGAGAAGGTGAGAGAGGAAGTGGGCCAGCATGCGCCGGGGGGGGAAAGATGGGAGGGGAAGGGTGGTGGTGTGTGTGAGTGCAATGGGGGTGAGGATGGGGTGTGTGCGGTTCTACTGCGCCCGCAAGGCTGCTCGACACAGGCGAGAGAGCGGGAGGGTGGCATGAGGGAGAAGGTGAGGACAGGAAGTGGGGGGGGGGGGGGGGGGGGATAGAGCGAGTTGTGGTTGTGGGCAGTACAGCGAGCGCATGATGGCAGGGGCCAGAGAGGGTAGGCCCAGGTGGCGCGTATCCGACAGAGAGCGAGAAGAGGGGGGGGGGATATAGTCAACGGAGGGAGAGAAATTATCTTTTAATGGCGGTTTCCCACCGTGGGGGGGGGGGGGGGGGGGGGGGGGGGGGGGGAGGATAGGGAAAGAGGTCATGTGGAGGGGAGTGAACTGAGAGAGACAAAATATAAGATTCCTCCTATGCCCGCGGGGCCACTCACCCAAAGGGAGAGAGTGAGAGCTAATGGGAAGGAAGATGGCGGGGGGGGGGGTAGGTATATAGGGAGGGGAGTGAGGCCGAAGGGCTGTGGACGAGAGGGGAGATGGGGGTATAGTATGGCGGCCCGCCCTGGGTCGGGATATGGACAAGCAGAGAGAGAGAGAGAGAGAGAGAGAGAGAGAGAGAGAGAGAGAGAGAGAGAGAGAGAGAGAGAGAGAGAGAGAGAGAGAGAGAGAATATTTGAAAGAAAGAGAGAGAGAATATACAAAATGCATGGCGGCCTGCCAAAGGGTGTGACAGTGGCATCCCATCTTGTGCGCCCACTGGGCTAGGTGATGCAACGGTAGAGTAAGTGAGAGAGAGAATTGGCGGAGCCGAGTAGTAGGAGAGAGAGAGAGAGAGAGGCTCTCTCTTCTGGTGATAATGGAGAGGTGTGGCCAAATTGGTGGCGCCCCGCTAGTGGTTAAGCCTAAAGGGTGGTGAATTGTAAAGAACTTTCCCTTTTCTTTTTTTCCTTTGGTAATATGCTCTCCCCTTCTTGGGGTATGGTTCTCGCGGTCGCGGTTTCGAAAACCGGTCGTCAACACCATCTAATAACCATATGCAGTCGAGTCAAGCCCCGATTAACCATAAGCCAAAAAACAAAAAACCATATCCGCCCAGTGATTTGTAACACCACATCCAAAAAATTCTAACTCCAAGATAAGCAGTCGGGGCAAACACCCAAAAAAACTCTCCAATAACCGTGCGCAACAGATTAACGCCATTAATTTCACATAGCAACCCCAAGCGGTGGGCTCATACAATATACCGTGTTTAAGTGTTAGTACCAAGTCAATATCCAAAGCTAAAAAAGGAACTATATCCGCCAATGAGAATGCAGACAAAGTAATATAAAACCTATCCTTAATCAATACAGTAATGACCAAGTACAGCAGCAGTGTGCAGCCGGCCTAACACCCCTATGTGCGCCCCCCTTTTTTATTATAAAAAAACATTCAATATCAGTGTACAAAAGGTCAGAGAGCCCCACCCCCCATATCCAACCAATACCTTAATCAATATAGTAATGACCAAGTACAACAGCAATGTGCAGCCGGGCCTAACACCCCTATGAGCCCCCCCTTTTTTTTATATAAAAAAACATTCAATATCAGTGTACAAAAGGTTAAAGAGCCCCACCCCCCCATATCCAACCAATACTCAGGGCTAATTAGGCTACCCATATCCAATATCCATATATCCAACCAATACTCAGGGCCTAATCAGGCTACAATGAGCAATAGCTAATGAAAAAAAAGTGACAGTATTAAAGCCAGTCTCAAAGTTTTTTGATGAGCATCAAGAGTATTGCCTTGCTAAGTCAAGCGGCAGCAACCCTTAAAAAAGCACCCGGCTACAGTAGCCTTAAAAAACCATAGTTTCAACTCAGATACCTAGTATGCACTACTCCCCATTGCTTTTGGTGTTATTATTGCCAAGATCCACCCCATTTCATTTTTACAAAAACCAGTTAGATGGTATGAACCGACACAGTCTGCAAATGGGAAAAACCTGTAGAAGCTAAGCAATTCCAAGGTACCATGGTAATACCAATACCACATATTAATCATAGGAGCGGTACTGACTCCTGCTGCGCACAACGTGACAGTGAAGCAGTTAATGATAGCCATAAAAAACCAGTCCTTACACCACAGGATCACAAGCATAAGATACCTAAGGCAAGGTATAAAACCGCCACCAAGCCATGTGTCCAACATTTGTTTAGTACTTACCTTACTGTGCCAACCAACAGATGAATGCTCAATGTAGATTTATAAAGCAAGAATTTCAACACAATCGGTAGTGAAACAAGTGAGGGTAGAAAAAAACAATTGAGAAACCTGAGTAGTGAGCTCCATAGCTCCCTTTGTGAAGCAAGCAATAAAAAAACACGACAGAACAACCCTGGCTAAGTGAGGGGCACAGATGCGCCCTCACCTGTTTAAATAGTGGAAGGAGGAGAGACTGCCAGTCTTGTGAGAGCGGGAGTAATAACTGAGCCGGCCCGTCTTCCTGGAGAATGTGTGTGTGTGTGTGTGTGGTGGCTCTATTCGGTGCGCAGATACCCATGAGTGGGGAGATCTTTAGCAAATATTGAGAGGCCGCCTTCACGGTGTAATGAAGAAGTGTAATGCAGTCACGCTCGATCACACAGGAAAGGAGATCTTTTTTATAAATAAATCCTTAGTTTTTAATAGCCAGGGCCATGCCCCAAGGTCTTTCTAAAAAGCAATGGTATTTTTAGTGGTAGTCCTAAAGTACCCTAGCAGTTTCCAGGCTAGAACAAGGTTTGGGGGGGGGGGGGGGGGGGAGTTTGTTATGAAAACAACAAGAATGCTATAGTACCACAGTGTGTGTGTGTGTGTGTGTGTGTGTGTGTGTGTGAGAGAGAGAGAGAGAGAGAGAGTATGCACGTATGTCTCCCGGAGGAGCTCCATTGGGTCTCCATTGGAGCTCCCCCATGCCTTTCAAGGCATGGATGAGCTCCATTAAGCCCCTAATGGAGCTCATCCATGCCTTGAAAGGCATGGGGGAGCTCCAATGGAGCCCCAATGGAGCTCCTCCATGCCTTGAAAGGCATGGTGAGAGGGCAGCGCGCGCGCTGCCCAGCTCCTTCGACGGATTGGACATGCACACGCAACAACACACACACACACACACACACACACACACACATAAGATGGATAAGTGAGTACCTTTTCTTCTTCTTCTCCTTCACAGCAAAACAACCTCCTTCACTTTCACTTCACTTCACTTCACTCCACTTTCATTTCAATTTAAATGTGAGATATTTATAAAACATATACATTAAATCAACACATAAATAATTCTATACCAAGCTACTAATTGAAATAATAGAATAAATATATAGTAAAATTGCTACGTTGTATATGTAACTTAAACACACACACACAATCATATATACATTTATTTATTTATTTATTTATATATATACACACACACAAGATGGAGGCTTTTTTTTAGTTAAGTTATATATATGCCTCCATCTTGTGTGTGTGTGTGTGTGTGTGTGTGTGTGTGTACACACACACACACACACACAAGATGGAGGCATATATATAACTTAACTAAAAAAATTGCTACGTTTTTTACACACACACATACACACACACACACACACACACACACACACACACACACAAAAGATGGATGCATATATATAACTTAACTTTAAAAAAATGCTATGTTGTTTACACACACACACACACACACACACACACACAAAAGATGGATGCATATATATAACTTAACTTTAAAAAAATGCTATGTTGTTTACACACACACACACACACACACACACGGTCATACACACACACACACACACACACAAGATGGAGGCATATATATAACTTAACTAAAAAAATGCTACGTTTTTTACACACATTCAGTCATATATATATACATACACACACACACACACACACACACAAGATGGATGCATAAATATAACTTAACTTTAAAAAATGCTACTTTGTTTACACACACACAATCATACACACACACACACACACACACAATCATACACACACACACACACACACACACACACACAAAAGATGGAAGCATATATATAACTTAATTTTAAAAAATGCTACGTTGTTTACACACACACAGTCATACATATATATATATATATATATATATATATATATATATATATATATATATATATATATATAGATAGATAGATAGATAGATAGATAGATACACACACACACACAAGATGGAGGCACTATTAGACTGCATTAAATGCAGTCCTTGAATCACCATTTAAAAATTAAATGGCCCACCAAATTTGATGAAAAACTCCACTAGCAAGCACAAAATTATAGATTGTACATATTTAAAATTTATAATTTACCAGTTTGAATGCACATACATTCACAACCGTCATATATTAAATGATGTACTAGCCAGTTTGAATGCACTTCTTCAATTATGGTTTTCATTATTCTTTGAGCCGTCTGTGTTAATGCACAATATCTAATGCAACTGTCTTATACACAAAATCCACGGGTGGGTCTTTTCGTCTACCTACCAATCTTTCACTTTCATTAACCTTCACCACTTTCATTAACCTTCACTCCATCTTTCACTTTTATTAACCTTCACCACCTTGACGTAACCCACCACAATTTTCTCGCGTCTCCACCCTGTAATCTTTTGCTTGAGATAACATGTCCGACATGAAAGTGACAATAACTTGGAAGGTTGGTGGTTAGATAGCAACCACGACATTCAGTTGAGGGGAAACTCATTGTTGCTTAGTGCTTATTATTTGTAGAGCTTGTTGCCTCCATGTTGCCATTTTCAACCACTATCTGCTCTTATTGAAAGTGATTGTGGCCTAACAAAAGTCCTATTGCAACCACAGTGGGATGTTGAAGGAGTTCATCAGCATTTGTTAATAGATGGATCTTTGTCAATCTTGTTTGAGTTGCTTCATTCAGACACATTTATACAGGTATCTGACAGTGAAAAAGAAAACGATAAAGAGATATATGAAGAGGTTTTAAGCATTGTGCATCTTGAAAGTAGCGGTGATAATATAGGACAGCTCAAAACTCAGTCAATCGTCATTTGAATTCAACAAAATCCAAGGGAAAAAAAGTTAAAGGATCTATTAACATTACGTGGAGCTCCTTTGCAAGTTGTTGAACTTCTACAATATTATGATGGGAATTTGTGCTTTGAGTTGCCTGCAACTCAGGATAAAACAAAATGAATGTCAGAGATGGAACGATGCTTTGACGGTCACTTGTGAACTCGCCCATCTAATACAACCATGGTGATAGCATGCATAGTTCGTCTAAGCCATTGTTTAGGATGCATGCAATGCAATTAATAGAGCCTCCCTAAGGGCCTAAGCTCATAAAGCTTTGCGGGAACTGCCGCTTTGCAGAGGGGCAAACATGGTCATCAACCTGCTAAGAATCTATCATCTCTACCCTAAATCGATTTGCCTTGGCATGCTGATGATTTTTTCTCCTGCTAAATCTCCCTCCACAGCTCATTGTGAGCAACTCTCGCCATCGCCCATCAACGTTGTTGCCTTAGATACAAAATTTGCTATTTTTCCTTTTCACACTATTTGTAAAAGGCGGCCATCTTCTTTGAGCCTTAGCTAGAGGGTCTTCACACCTCCTTTCATCTGTCAAGATCATGAAGCTGGTTTAGGAGCATCAATTGAAAATTGTAAGCATACACATTGACAAAGGTGGTCTAGTATCAAGTAGTGCATATCTTGCATTCCAAAACGCTGCGACAATGATAGTCTTAGCATATTGAGACACTTGGCCAAAGTACAAAACCCGTCTTACACTAAGATAGCAAGCTCAAGGAGCACCAAGATTATCCAGATTGTCCAAAGCTCTTGATATTGCGCTTCTTGAGGATTCCAAGATGGCATCAAAAGTGGATAAATTCAATGGATCTGGTTTCCACACCTAGCAAATCAAAATGAAGGGATATCTGATGCGAAAGAATCTTTAGAGCGTCGTCAAGCCTCTATCAACAGACGAAGCAGGCACATCCTCTGCTATTACAAGAGCACTATCTACTGAGCAACAACTCAAGGACGAGCAAGCATTAGGTATTATTTTGACATCTCTCGAAGATGACTTTATTCACTACTTAGATGACGTGCAATCTTCTAGTGCTGCCTAGATACTAAAGCTAAAGCTTCGAAGGTTTTTGGTGCTAAAGCTAATATTCAATGATGAGTCTAAAGATGGAGTTGCAATCTCTTGCTATACTGCCGATGAAAACATTACATCTTTAGTTATTAACCGACTGAAGAGTATAAAACTCAACTTGTTTATGTCGAAGCCCCAGTGCTAGAAGAAGATTTCGTAGCTGTTTTGTTTTAAAAAAAAAGCTTGATAAATTCCATCAGATTGTTACTGTTTTAAAAGAGAAAGATCGGCTTCCTTCCTTGGATGGTATCATCAATTCATTGCTATAGGAAGAAGAAAGAAGGGTATCTTGTACCAATCCTCCCATTATTCCTAGTGCATAAACAGTCTCCCCTGCAGTATCCCCCATCAGTTCTTATGATACTCCCGGTGCCTATGCTATCACTAATTGTGCTTCTACCTCCGCTTCATCTCGACCATCCATTGATACCAGACCTTGTGCCATTTGTGAGTGCAACAATCACCAGACAAAGGATTGTTTCAAGAAGAATCCTTGTGTTCACTGTGGTAAAACAAATCATCCTTCAAATAGATGCTTTCAAAAGGGTAAAAATCAAATTCATGTAATTGAGGGAGACACCGAATCTCAAATATTTTCTATTGACAGTGATGTTTTTTAGATCAACTCTTTTCATGTTTTTCCTAGTCAAAATAAATTCTACGGGCTATAGACACTGCCACACAAGAGTGGTTAGACCTCCCAAACTATCAATTTTTGTTCAAGTCCTATTTTGTTCTGCTTCTCATGAAGTTATTAGGTACACCTTAAACCCAAGGTTTGGCAATGAACCAAAAACTCCATTTAATGGTAGCTAGTTTTTAACCTACACCCTATCTGTTCAAGGGGGGGTTCACTATCATAGCACAAGGTTATGGATACACCAAAATCCTTTGTTGCAAGAGAACCTAAAACTTACGGTTGACGAGTACACCAAAAACTCAAGATATCATGAAAGTGATGTAGTTCGGGTTTGAGGGGGGGATTGTTGGGTTTCCAAGCCCTAGTCCAATTAAATATAAACCTATGGGAACAAGCCTCATGCCATGCAGAGGATACACTCAATAGTGCATGGAAAAGAGTGCCTACAATTACCTAGATTGGCTATATATATGTACTAGCTTTTATTAAGCAAAAAAGGTGTGTGCTATTCTTGTCGGTTCTTTTCTCCTCTCTCGTTCTCTGCACTTTTGCACACACCTCGCCATGTGGAATTGGAGTTGATCTCTTTAGATAGTTGATTCCAATGTTAGAAGTTTTACAGCTATTGGTTGTGTGTTAGTTCAAACAGCAGACTGGACAAGGAAACAGAAAGTGAACTGGAATACATCGATTGGAGTGAGAACCATACTAAAGTACTGAGAATGATATTCAGATTCAGATTCAGATTCAGACTCAGAGAGAATGAGTACAAAGTATGTATGACTGGAATATACTGCTCTGCTGTATTTGGGATTACAGATGAAAGATTACAATGGAGATGATGTAGCAACTTAGGGCTAAGGATTATGAATCAAAAGCTTAACAGAGGTACAGCCGACAAATGACTCAATTCATGCCCGTAACTTATGCCAACCCGATTACAATTTAATGGGTCCTATTTATATGCTTTGGAAATTATTGTGGTAACTGTCGTGATGATTACTGACTGCTCCACTGTGCGTCACTCAGGAGCTGGTTCCCACACAGTGAGACTGTTTCAGCCATCTACATCCTTCCCTCCTTTCTTGAATTTTGGCAAGATTCCAAAATCTTTGAAAAAAAATCCACCGTCTGATTCTGATTCCAAGAACGGGACTTGACCAATGATAGAGTGGCCATACAAAGATTGCAAGAAGCAGCTAAAAAGGCCAATGTAGAGCTCTCATCATCTACACAGACTGATATCAACCTTCTAGCTGAGAAGAAGGAAAAATCTTGGACCGAATTCTGAAATGGAAATACCCAGCATCCTTCCAAAGAACCAGCTTCCTTTTACCCTTTGGCCTGGATGGCGTCTAAGAAGTCCCAGTACCAGCATTCTCCTTCTGAATGAGTCTGTAAATGGCCTCCTGCTCAAGCTGATATCGCCTTTCTGTGGTCATCTCCATTTCATAAGGTGTGAGAGGATGATAGGTTTTGGTGTCGGGATCATAGAGCGTACGTCTGCCTTTGGTGATCCTAGTTCTGGCCAGTTTGTGACAATGCGAGGGTGGTCCATCCTTCTGGGAGAGGCTGGTTGGTTTTTATCCGAGCTTCAAAGAGAATCTCAACCATCTCTCTATACTGTGGTCCCAAGCCTGGTTTAGTCATAATGTCCTTTTCAACCGGTTTAGAGGACTCCACTGTGAGTTGCAGCAGTTGGTTGGTGATCTTAGTGAGGCCTCTAATCTGAATTTTCCACTAGCCCATACACATTTTGATCCTTTGCACCTCCTGTTTCGGCTCCTGAATATCATTCAGTTGGAGAGCTTCATTGAACAGTGTTTGCCAAGTTTTCCATTCCATAGTCGATCGCTCTTACCAATCCTGAAGGTCATCAGTAATCTTGAAATATGTGAGCCGATCGACTGGTTCTAGATGTTGAGGGTAAAGTGCTGGAAAAAATCTTGGCAACTTTGCCTCTCTTGCAGGTAAAGCATACAAGAGAACTAGGGAATCAGGCACAAATTCTAAGAAGTTAAGGACAGCCTGGTTCTCTTGCTGCATCATTTTTTTGGTTACTCTAACCAGCTGAAACAGTTGCCGGAGAGCAGTTGCCTCTTCTCCCACTGACATTCTAGTTCGAGGTCCCTTGCTGGTGGCAGTCTTCTGGTCTTCAAGAATGGTCCGCACCTTTTGATCCAGAACTCCCCTAGCAAACTGCATTTGCACTAAAACCTCTTTCAATTGATTCCTAACATCCTTCATGCATCTATATGTTGGCTTGTTTCCCAACAGAAGCTCTAATTTCCTAGCAAGAGATCGACAATCTGCAGTAGATTGTCGTTGCCAATGTGGATTGGTTACTCTCTCTTCAGCAGTTAGGATCCATTCAGGCACCCTTTCCAACAGCTGGATTGTGATGGGATGTGCAGCTAATTGGTAGGCTTCTTGATCATGGAAAGCAACTGATTTCCAACGCTCAACCATTTTCCTAGCTCCAACATACAGTCGCTGAAAGCGTACCAGATCAGATATAAGATCATCATCATCCAGATACCGCCTGGTTATAGGATCCTACTGATGTCTCAATCTCTTGTTCAGCGTGATGAGCTGTAACGAATGTTGCTCATCACTTGCTGGTCCCTCAGTCAGCTTTGCCTTTCCCTTTATCATCCCTGTTGTGTTGTGACTGGTTTGCCGGTGGATTCCCAGTGTTGCTGGGTTGTTGCTCTTTTGGCTGTTGATTGCTCGACCTCTGCCCTTCATGCTGATCTGGCTAGTCTAGCTGGTCTGCCTGTGATTGATTTCCTCCAGTCAGCCATGTACCACCAGTACCAGGTTCTGGAGGTGGAGATGGTGGAGAGGCATCATCATCATGCCCTTCGTCTGGTTCATCCTCCTCCTTCTCTGCTTCTTCTTCCTTATCTTCATCCTCTTCAATGGCAGTCTGTTGCTCAACGTAATCAAGGATAGCTTGATTTGTCAGATCACTGTTATATTCAGTAACTTTATCCTGCAAATCACTCTGCATTGTCTCCATAAGAGACTGCAAGTTATCCATATCAAAAATAGCATTGCCTGATGAATTCAAAATCTCAGCCAGATTATTATAGATGTATCTTTCTGTTAAGGAGGTCTTCAGAGCATTGTGGCGGATCAGTAAAGAGTTGAACTCCACTCGCTTCATTCTTAACCGGGTTTCAAACCTATCAGCAGCTCGTTGTGCTTCAGCCTTTTCTTCCAGCATGGTCTGCATCTTAGACTCTACTTTGGCTAGCTTACTTTGTAAGTGTTGAATGGTCCTTTCTGAGTGAGCTTCAAGGAGATTGTGGTGCAAGTTCTGGGATACTCTTGCTTGCTCCAGTTTTTCAATCTGCTCCTCAGCCTCCCTCAATTCAGCTTTGACCTTAATTAGTTCATCTTCTGACCCTGCAGTATCCAGCATTTGTCCCATACAGTAGACAATAGTATTCCATGATGACTGGATGAGCATTGAGCATCCATCATTAACTGTTGCTCGGTCAGAATTAGTTGGCTCATAGACTGTGACATGAGCCATATAAGGTAAAGCAACATAATCATATTTTTGCAACAGAAGACGTCCCTTGAGTGGATGAGTTTGCAGTTGTTGTAACCTGTCTTTCTTGGTCAGGTGTAGGGCTCAGGTGTAGGGCTTCTTCATTATATGAAATGGAGACTCGGCCCAGTGGATTTGGAGATGACGGGCCTTTACCCTTATCAACCTGGTCTGCTCATTTCTTAGGACTAACCTTTTCTGTCTGGTCTTGGCCAGTACTGGTGGTTACTAAAATCTGGCCTGCAGACTGGTTGATTCCACCAGTGGTCTGGTCAGTTTGTTGTGCAGTCTAGCTAACTATAGTCTTGTCAGTAGACACTGTCTTGACTTGACTTTTCAGCTACTTCAGGAGAGCACTGCTCTTGGTCAGTGTCGTCCTTGGCTTCTTTGAACTGCCAGGTTCATCTTGTTTAACCTTCCTTTTCAGTCCAGTGGACTGACTTTCTGTTTCTTCTTCATCCGATGACAAGTCGATATTTTTGGATACTGGAAATGGCTTCTGACTCCAAGCCATTCTCACCTGATCATGAGAATCTGGAGCAGTTGCCCAGTACAGAAATTGCCAAACATACCAAGCCTTGAATACACTCTGAGATTTCAGCTTGGCAGTTTGCTGAAGCACATTGTGCGACAATATCTGGTAGAGGTTGATAAAGACTTTGGAATCCAGTCTTTTTGCTAACAGCATGGCAAAAAGCTTCTCTGACACATATGTCAGGTTATTCTTCAGACTCACAGCTTCAGCGACAAATCAATATGCGACGGGAGCTTCCAGTCGACTGGAATCCCTTGTGCACTAGCTTTCCTTTTCCTCCTAGCAGCATCATCCTCCTTCAAAGCGGCACTAGTCTGCTCTGCAGTCACCACAGATGGCTTGGGCCTGTTTGGCATATGGAATGCAAAAGCAATGCTTTCTGCTGTGACAGACACTTTCTAGCCATAAACCATAGCACTGCCATCCTCGGTATTGAAAGAGTCCAAGACTTGCTTGATGATGGCTGTGTCAAACTCAATCCTTGTGGTTTGCAGAACCACACGCAAGTCCCACAGTTGGAGTAGAGCCATAGCTTGCTCAGTAAACACATTAACATTGAATTTTGTTGTACGGAATGAGTGGAAGCGTTGCCTTTGTAGCAGTGATAAGAGCTTGGGTTTCGTCGATAGTGTCCTGCATCTTTTTTTACAGTTTCCTCCTACCCATTCACCGTGAAGATGATGAAGCAGGTGAAAAAGAAGAAGACTTACTTGATTCTTCGAAACCGTACCCAGGTGTGGCTGGCAAGGTTAGATGACAATCCACTGTCTCCTCAGAAGATGAAGTTTGCGGCTGTAATGAAGATACTTCAGAGCTTGGCGATGGCGAGTGGACAACAGGAGGTAATCGTCGCATAGGAGATTTGCGAGGAAAAATGCCGACTCGCCTTACTATTATACGCGTTCGTGCCATAAAAGCTCCACCACTTACCCTAGACTTCTGTGCACCGCAACTGACGTGGCCGACATGCATTGGACAAGACTTTCACCAGTCATTGAAATGATCACCACTGATATTCCAACTGACCATTGCCCGCTTAAAAATTATAAATGTGTCTCCACTGTTCTAGTCCTGGTATCAGCCTGGCTTGGTCTTGCTGGTACTAGTCTGAAACTGGTTCTGAAACTGGAACTGGCTGCACATGAAAACGCCCCAAGATAGCTGATTCTGAAATTTCTTGGTCTTCAGCGCCCAGATCCTCAGTACCTTGTTCCTGGCAAGGCTCTCTAGCTTCTGAATAGTAGAGCTTGATTTTAGCTCCATTATACACCCCTGGCAGCAGTAATCCAAATAGGTCTTTCAGTCTTACCGTACCATTTGAGAAAACCCAGTCCACTTCAAATGGTCCTGCCCATGCTATCTTTAGATTCGGCTTCTTAGGACCCAATCTGGATTGATATAGGAGTACCAGATCCTCTTTTTGAAATTCTTGGACCTTAATCCTTCGGTCATGCCAGTGCTTCCTTCTTTGCCGAACAATCTCCTGTTCTAGCATAGCCCGTTGCCTGAGTTCATCTAACTGGGTAAGCTCCTCCAGTCACTTCTTAAGATTCTGATTAAAATCTAACCCATATTCTACAATCATTCTGAGACTTGGAATAACAAACTCCATAGGGACCACAACTTCAATGCCATATACCATTCTAAATGGTGTCAATCTTGTAGTGACCTTATAAGCTATCATGTATGTCCATAAAGCAGTCTGAAGCTTCAAATCCCACTAGTGTGGCTTTTTCTGCACAATCTTAGTGAGAATAGTCTTAATGGTCTTGTTACTGCTTTCAGCCTATCCATTTTCGATGCTTGACTGAAAGCATATCCAGAAGGATCTCCATAGTGTCATTGATGAAGTGTGTCCCTTGGTCCAACACAATCTCCACAGGACATCCATAGCGACAGACAATATTTTCAAATAAAAATATTGTAGTGGGTTTGGTTGTGTTGTCAGGAAGAGCCTTAGCTTCTACCCACTTGGTTACATAGCAGGTGGCCTTACTAACATTAGGATAAGAATTAATTGGCTAAAGTGAGCTCAACCCATTACAATTCAATTCTGAAAGTTGTTAATAAAAGACGAGCTTCAAGATAATAGGCTAAGGTGTCGGATGCACACACCTGCTATATTTAGCAATTTTTGGAGCAGACAACTCTTTTTATGGAAATTCAGGATGGGGTAGATTTAGATGAGACGGTCGCGTCTAGGTGGGTGCAAGCACCTCAGAACTTACTTTTTTTTAAGAAAGTGAAAAAAAAAGTGAAATTTTCATTTTTGAAAAGTTTACATCAATATATTCATCATTAGCTCATCAGAGGTGAAAAACTACCAAAATTAGAAATTTTCTATTTATGACCAAAATGGCATGATATTTTTCCTTTACATGGGAATCCCCTCTCGAAGGGTGGCAGAGATCTTACAATCTCAAGTCATGATACCATCAAATCAAAATCAAGGAAGGAAACATTTATAAGATTGCATTCAACACTCAATATGGGCACTATGAGTTCATAGTAATGCCCTTTGGTCTTACAAATGCTCCAACAACGTTTAACCGGATCATGCAGGATATATTTTGGGAATATCTGGATGATTTTGCACTAGTATCTTTGATGACATACTGGTTTCTTCTAAGGATGCAAAGGAGCATGAAGATCATATACAAAAAGTATTGTGTCTCCTTCTCCAACATCAATTATATGCCAAGATGAGCAAATGTGTTTTCTTTACCCCCAAAGTCAGCTACCTCAGATTATCATATCTTTTAAGGGAATATTAGTTGACCCTGCAAAGGTTAAGGCTATAATAGAATGGCCACAACCCAAAACTGTCAGTGAGATTCGAGACTTCTTGGGTATTACAGGGTGGTACATATTATTCGTCAAGGATTATGCACTCATTGCTACACCCTTGACTCAACTACTCAAGAAATCATCCAAGTTTACGCGGGAGAAAGAATAAGAAGATCGTTTCCTACAACTAAAGCACTCCCTCACCTCAACTCCCATTGGTGCAGGGTTATGTGGGCTCAAGGGCATGCCAAAGTGATTGAGCAGTTGGAAGATCAAGAGCAGGTAAGGAGCAACGAACATGCATGCTTGATTTGTTTTTGAGTGCCAAGATGCTCTACTATGGTGTATGTCAAAGGTACATGGTCAAAGTGTGCAAAGTGCAGGCCCCCTCTTTGCGGAAGCACGAGTTTCCTTCATTGATAGTTACATAGAGGTGAGTGACACACCCGATTGCATCTGCGAGTTTACCTGCATCTAGGTTGTGCGTTTACAGTCTAAGTGGCTCACCCATAACGCAGTACAAAGAGTGAAATTTAGGGTTTTGTGGGCTCTCGAGGCCATGTCAAAGTGATTGGTCAGTTGGGAAGATCAAGATCAAGCAAAGAGAAGCGGATGTGTATGCTTGATGTGGTTTTTAGGGCCAAAATACTACGATGTGGTTCCTATTAGAGGTGGATGGTTGAAGGGTGCAAAGTGAAAAAAATGGGAGTGCCCTTAGTGTGGTCTAAATGCTAGTCTAGACGGTTCCTCAAGCAGAGCTACAGAGTGAAATTTATAGCAAATTGAAGTTCAAAGTGGTTTGCAGATTCGTACCGGATTGGGCACTTGCATATGATGGATCATTGTTGAATTGAATGCATGGGCCTAAAGTTTTCATCTTACAGTGCATGTCAGTCTTTTTGGATTGGCAATCGGAGTTCAAATGACCAAAATATGAGCAATTGAAGTTTCATCACTAGGGCCAGTTCTGTGCCAATTTGACTACCTCGATTAGTGTGCCATATGGGGGTTTTACAGTCTCACCAGGGTTTTTATGAGAGCTATGTGGTATATGAAGGCCATAGGAGTTGATGGAATGTCAATCAAAGTCCGGATCAAGGAGTTATTGAAGCCTGAGGTTGGTGTCAGTAACAATAAACGATACAATATCGCTCCAATTTGGCAAAAAGAAACACCATCTCCTCCTATCAAAGTAATCGAGATTGAGCAGAGTTGTCTTAGAGGTGTGGATGAACACATCAATGTCCAGCTTGCCAATGGAACAACAAAAAGAGCACTTGTGGATACTAGAGTGCGCGTTAATGCCATGCGGTATTCTACATACCTCAAACTATTGAACTCCATAATAGCACCAACAGAGATTGAGATTTGGGTAGCTAACATATGAATAATGGTTAGTTTAGGACAAGTCAATGTCTCAATCAACATTGATGGTAACCACTACCCTCATCAATTCCACATCATGGCAGACACAAATCTTAATAAAGAAATCATCTTGGGAATTTCATAGATGCACACTTACCAAGCAGTTCCATATTGGCACGATGACACTCTGAAGTACCACCTCAAAGGCACATCATGCATCACTTCCTTGGGACACATATCATATTTGAAATTTACAACCAGAGCCATAGGAGCCGAAGCCCACCATCAAGCCCCGAAACAATCTCCAAACATCCATGGGTGATAGATCAAATATGTTTGGGTAATTAAATCCATCCTGGAAACCAAGCCAAGGAAAATATGGATACCCAAAGCATTATGTTCACATGAGTCTTCCTAATCAGCCAAGCCATACTTTCAACAAACCAAAAAATCTCAAAGCAAGATTAAACGGTAGATGGGATCCAAACAACAACCAAATGCTTCGTCAAGTTCACCCAAATACAAATGAATTCCCAAATTCACATCGGAGAAGCCAACAACTGCACAACAACCAACATGGAAATGGAGACCCAAACATTCACATTGACAACCCTCTTCAGTCTCCAAAACCAATCTTCAAGTGGGTACCCAAAGTTAAGCCAAGCCATATCACCAACCTGCCAATAGTACTCACTAAATCAACCATCAAAAAACGGGCTAGTCGTCTTCAACAACTTTGTTTCGATGAAACCTTGCTAACCAAAACCATTGAACAATCCATTTAGTATTCGCATCTTGCACAGCATTGTGTTACCCATTGCATCTCTTCCATAAGCATGATAGGGTCACCTTCCTGGCCTTGCATAGACATGTTGCTCGTGCACATGCACATTGCACAAATCTTCATATGGGGTGGAAACACGTTAATATGTCATGCTTCTTGTGCTAGTTAGCATGTGCCAGCAATCATATCTTGTAAGAATAAGGAGAGTGATGTCCTTCAAGTGTGTGGGCCTCCATCATGAACTATAAAAATACTTTTCAAAACTGGACCTAAGTTCAAATGAGCTTGAAAATTTACGTTGGGTTGAAAGCACGATTTGGTGGTACAAAAGGACTGTCCTTGACACAACATAGGCTTGGTGGTTCATGTGTGTAAAATGAGAATACCTTTTAATTGGAATTGGGGAAGGGCAATATCTTTCTTTTTCTTTGTTTTTGAAGACATTTTTATCTTTTGAAACTGGCCACTCCCGAGAAGATGTGGGGGTTGAGTGCGGGACCAGGGGGGTTATGGTTCGGTGATTTGACGCTCTCTCTCTCTCTCTCTCTCTCTCTCTCTCTCTCTCTCTCTCTCTCTCTCTCTCTCTCTCTCTCTCTCTCTCTCTCTCTCTCTCTCTCGTGCGCACTTGCTCCTTGCCAATGGACAGTACTGCATGAGATTACTACTCCTGAGGTGATCCACAACTTCTCTCTTTCAACAAGCTGGAAGGTGGTCCGAGCACGGCTGAACAGACACAAAGACAAAAAAAAATTGTAGCCTACAGAGTTTTACTTCTTGATTTGAGATCAAATTTCCAAGACCTTCATTTGAGCTGTCCTTCACATCTACAAAAGGCATCGGTTGCAACAAGTTTGACATCAAAATCGGCATCAAAAAAGTTAACAACCGATCAAGAAGTGCATCTTTGGGAATTTGTTTGGATCAAATACGCTACGATCTTTTTCGACAAACATCTCCCAATTGGAAAGGTTTGCACCATTGATGACCAAAGCGACTGGGAGATTTCAAAGATTCAACAATACCATCATGGCTTAGTTTTTTGGCAACCATACATCTGTTGGAATTAGGGTTGCTAGAAAACGCACACAGCTTGGAGAAGACAAAGGAAGCTCAAGGCACACAATAGAGAGTGTGTTTCTTAGTGTGCAATGGAAAGATAAGTTAGCCCTAGAGTATATACAATGCACGGGGGGGAAAACCTCCTAGTGAGGGAAAAATGCCTCGCCTGTCCTAAGTGTGTTCACACACATCACTACCACATGTATATGGTAACAAATCCCCCCCTAGAGTGATGCGGTGAACAAGAGCTGGCACATAGAGTAAAGGGAAGTGCCATGCCTTGAGGACATGACCATTCCACAAAGGGGAGTAAGCCCAAAGCTTTGCGAAAAGCTTCAAAATTCTCACGAGATAATGCCTTTGTGAAAAGATCTGCAAGGTTGTCCTCTGTTGGCACATAAGCCAAGCTAATCTCCCTCGCTGAGAGCCTCTCCCTGACATAGTGGTAATGCACCTCAATGTGCTTTGTGCGAGAATGAAAATTTGGGTTCCTCGCAAGTGCCAATGCGCTTTGACTGTCAGTGTTGGTAGTATCATGTCCAACACCCAAATCAGCCATAAGGCATCTGAGCCATACATACTCAACAGTAGCTGTGAAGTCTGCCCTATACTCAGCCTCACAACTGGAAGTGGCCATAATAGGTTGCTTCTTGCTCAACCATGATATGCATGAGCTGCAAAGCATGAAGCAAAAACCACTTGTGAACACTTGTGTGTCAAAACAACCAGCCCGATCTGAGTTTGAAAAATCATGTAAGTCTGGCGGCAATGATCCCCCTTGGGATAAACCAAGCCAAGATGTAAAGTGTCACTCAAGTACCAAAAAATCCTCTTGACAACCTGCCAATGATTAGACCCTGGGCTATGCATAAATCTACTGACTTGTGAGAGTACAAACTGAATATCCAGCCTCGTGTTGCATACATAAACGAGGCATCCAACAACAGTTTGATAAAGAGTGACATCTACAGGATCAACAACATCCATTTCAAACCTGCTTCCATGGGAGTGGCAATAGGTTTGCAATACTCAAGCTCAAACTTACATAGCAATGTCTCTATGTAACTTTTTTGACACAAGGAAATGCCACCATCACACTGCTTAAACTGTATACCCAGGTAATGATGCAACAACCTCAAATCTTTCATCTTGAAAGTAGCATTCAAATCAGCCTTAAATTCAGCAATGTGTCTCTCATTTGGTCCAGTGATCAGCAAATCATTTACATAAAGAACCACAATGAGAAGTACATCACCCTCACGCTTTACATAGAAGGTGCTTTTTGTTGGGCTGTTACAAAAGCCTCATTTGACCAAATGAGTGTCATCCTTCTCATATCAAGCACGAGGAGATTGCTTCAACCCATACAAAGCTTTCTTACATCTACACACTTTATCTTCTTGTCCTTTCTTGACAATACCGCGAGGTTGTGTTACATAAACTTCCTCAAATATGTCACCACTCAAGAAAGCAGTAACAATTTGAATTGATGTACATCCCAACCAAAATGAGCTGCCTATGCACATAGAAAACGCACGGTAGTCATACAACAAGTGGCAGCAAAAGTCTCTTCATAATTTATGCCCTTTTGTTGTTCATACCCTTTGCAACAAGTTGAGCCTTATAGCGATCAATCTCACCAACCGGCTTGCGTTTCAACTTGTTAACCCACTTCATACCAATGGCCTTTTTTCTAGGAGGCAAATCACATAAAGTCCATGTGTCATTTTCTAGAAGTGCATCATATTCTGACTGCATGGCAACCATTCAATTTTTGGAGTTTTGTGCTTCATTAAAAGATAGAGGTTCCTCAACATCATGTAAGCTAGACACAACCAAAGCATAACAATCTCATGCATAAGATGCATGGTGATAACCTGAACAAGTACGACTAGACAAAGGTGCATCCAATTTACTATCATGCAAAGTATGCACTAGCCATTTTTAGGCATACCTCTAGCCTGCTTATTTTCAGCGCTTTCCTCATCAAATACATCATGTACATCTACATAAGTAATAAGTTGACATGTAACATCTTTAGAAACCCCCATAGTCTGTATATTCGCCTCATCGGAATTTACATCTGAACTTCTACCACTGAAAAGAGGCAACAAAATGTCATAAATGTCCTGTGAGCTGACATAACTGTTTCTAGTACATGACAGCAAGGGCTGAACAGAATCTTCCATAAACACATCCTCTCGTGAGACCAAGCTTTGTTTGCGGATGATACAACCTGTAACCTTTTCTTTCAGCACTATAACTGCAAAAAATAAATTTGACAGCCTTATCATCCAATTTTCTACACTGTGTTTGTGGCACCAAAGCATATGCCAAATAGCCAAAAACACGCATGTGCCCAATAGAAGGTTTTCTATGTTGACATGCTTCATATGGAGTAATAGACTGCAAAGCTTTTGTAGAACACCACTTAAGTACATAAGTGGCACACATGATGGCCTCAAGCCAAAACGAATGCGGCAAAGCTTAACTTTTGACCATACATCGTGCCATTTTCGTAAGTGGCCTATTTTTCCTCTTAGCAATGCCATTTTGTTGAGGTGTATAAGGCACTGTACATTGGTGTTTTATACCACAACTAGTAAGAAATGCATTAAATTCATGAGACATATACTCTCCCCCTCGATCGAAATGGAGGGTGCCCATAGTATATTTCGAGACATTTTGAGCCATAGCCATAAATTGTTTGAAGCACAAAAATACTTTGGACTTCGCTTTAAGCGGAAATACCCATGCATGCCCTGAGAAATCATCAATGAAAGTCATGAAGTAAAGGTAATTACCCAAGGATGGAGTTTGCCAAATGTCACTTAGCTAACCTGCATGTGGCCCTAACTGAACCATCTTTGGAAACTTAGAACGTTGCATCTTACCCAAAGTACAGCCTTCACAAACATGTTTGATAAAGAAGTAAACTGGCAAAATTCAGAGGACCAAAACGTGCATGCCAAATTTTTGCATCTGAAATAGCCTTCGAATCCACAAATGCATTTGCAAAACGAAGCCCACGCTTGTCTTACAAAGTGAGCTTATACAACCCACAACATAAAATGCCAAATGCAACAATTTCATCACCAAAACCGAGATCATGTATTGTACATCTGTCATCCACAAATTTGACTACAAGTCTAGCAAGTGCAGATACAGACAAAAGATTCTTCTTGATTCCACGTACATAAAGTGCATCAACAAGTGTGAAAGAAATGCCATTTGCAGCAGTAAGCACAATCTTTCCAACTCCCTGAACCAGATAAGAGGCATTGTTGGCACAAGTAACTAAATTCCCATGAGGGACAGACTCAAGAGAGGTGAATAAAATCACGATGTGAGGTAATGTGCTTTGTAGCACCATTGTCAAAATACCACACATGTGAATCTGCAATAGCTGACATGCCTACATCATGGACAACAGAATTATCAGTGCACTCTACACTAAAAGTCCATTCTGCATCAACATCATCATCACAATCTCCTTTCACAGAAGACTCGACAATAGCTGCATTTGTAGTGGAACCAGCATCAGTAGTGGAACCAGCCTCTTTCTTCTTAGCCTCTTTGGCCTTCAACTTAGGACAGTACTGGATCAAGTGATCATTAGCTTTACAATAACGGCAACGCATCTTCTTTTTGCCCTTATCACTAAAATTTTTCAGAAGAATTGTTGTCAGCAGAAGCATTAGGAACATGTGATTTTCCACTTGCAGAAGAACCATGAAAAGTGGTTGCATTACTATTACCACCTTTTCTTTGAGAAGCAATAAAGGCTTGTTCAACTGCACGCTGTCTATTCTTGTTTTTTGAAAAGTGACTCTTGCAATAGCAATGTGCATAATGCATCAAACTTGACAACTTCAAGATTTCCTTGGGTCATAAGTCTCCAAGTACTAGCAGAAGTCTGGTAAGAATTTGACAAGGCATCAAGAACAATTTGCACAAGGGAATTGTCTGAAATGACTTCACCTGCAAAAATAAGTTGCTCATTGATATCCTTGACACCAGCACAAGGAAAGTGTCCATATCATCTTCCTCATGCATAATCTTTGACTCCAGCTCTTTACACAACAATGCAAAATTTGCCTCATTACGGCTTGCATAAAGACTAGCGAGAATATCCCAAGTCTGTTTTGCAAATTTCACTGAACGAATGTGAGGAGTAATAGTGCACTTCACAGACAACACAATCAATGCATGAGCCTGTGCATCTTTTACATCCCAATGAGCTTGTTCTACCGTTGGCAAAACAACTCTAACATCAGCAATCCTTGCACCAAGACCTGCAACATCCTCAACATCCCCTATAGCCTCAGAACCATGACGTACATCAATGCCCTGCACACTTTCCAAACACCCTTTGACACAAGAACATGTTGCATCATATAAGCCCACATAGGTTAATTGTCCCCTGTAAGACAGGGGTGACTAGAGCCTGAGAGTCCTCCACCCAACCACCCTTATATAGGCATGCCCTTGGCCCTTTGCCCTAGATGGACTCCCCATTCCACACCGCCTAGCCCGGCCCTGCCTTATTAGTCCGACCTTGCCGGTGTCCTGACATTACTTCCCCCTTAAGAAGAGTTTTCGTCCTTGAAAACAAAAGTGGAAAACTTCTTCTTAAGAACACTAATGTTTTCCCAAGTGGCACCTTCTTCAGGTCAGTCTTTCCACTTGATTAAGGCTTGTTGTCGTACGTGATGACATGTACGCAACTCGTGATAATCAAGAACACGTTTAGGTTCATGCGGTAAGGTAGGAGGTTCAATGTAGTATTTCTTATACCGATCCTGTGCTTGCCGAATATTTTGACGAGCAAGTTTCAGCATATCCATATGGTCTTGGAGAAAATCCTTAACCTGTTGGAGTTTTTATGTTGCCAACCCCACCGTAATTGGTGACCTAGGTTGAAACCCGTACATTAGTATGAAAGGACTAAAACATGTTGTGACATGCTTAGCATTGTTGTGGGCGAACTCATGAATAGGTAAGTATTCTTCCCAGTCTGACTGTTTTTTGCTGACGTACGCTCTTAGCATATTCTCTAGCACCTGGTTAACCCATTCCGTTTGACCATCCGTTTCTGGATGCTCAACTGTACTGAGGTTTAGTTGTGTACCCAATCGTTTAAAGACAGCTCTCCAAAAGTGGCTGTTAAACTTGGGGTCACGGTCACTAACAATGTTACTTGGCAAACCATACAATTTGTATAAATTGTCCACAACTAACTTGGCTAGTTCTTGTGTCTTAACCGTTGATTTGGTTGGAATAAACTTACAAAGTTTAGTCAACCTATCTACGACCACCCATATTGAGTCATGACCTTGTATAGTGGTTGGTAGTCCTACAATAAAATCCATAGATATGCTTTCCCATTTTCCATTGGGAATCTCCAAAGGATGTAAGAGTCCTCCTGCTTTCAGGCGCTCTGCTTTGTTAACTTGACATTTTTGGCAGTGCAAGACATAATTTTGAACAAAGCCATGTATACCTGGCCAGTAAAACTGTCCTGAGAGTCCTCCACCCAACCACCCTTATATAGGCATGCCCTTGGCCCTTTGCCCTAGATGGACTCCCCGTTCCACACCGCCTAGCCCGGCCCTGCCTTATTAGTCCGGCCTTGCCGGTGTCCTGACATCCCCATCCAATCTGTCCTTAGTAGCAAACATCTTGAACACATATGTGTTGTTGTCAGTCATGGTAAATGATGCACCTGATGTGAAAACTGTCCAAAAAGAGGAGAAGGAGAGCGAGAACAACACGTGCTATATAGCACAAACCGTAGAAAATGGTAAGGACATGCTATGCAAAAAATGGCACTAACTGAATTTCTACACAAAAGGACGAAATAGCCTGTGCAGTACTACTGCGTGTAGTGGAAACAGAGGCCAAAATGCAGAAATATGAGCAGATTAACCTCTTTAAGCTTTCTCAAAAAAATTGTGATATGCGAACGCTCTCCAAAGCTCACAGAAATCGGAGAAAGTGAGCAAGCGTGTGCTGGAGCTCCTAGCGACTAAGCCCGAGAGGATGCAACCTGCTTTGATACCAATTGTTGGAATTAGGGTTGCAGGAAAACACACATAGCTTGGAGAAGATGAAGGAAGCTCAAGGCATGCAATAGAGAGTGTGCTTCTTAGTGTGTAATGGAAAGATAAGTTAGCCCTAGAGTGATGGGCGTATATACAATGCACCTGGGAAAAACCTACTAGTGAGGAAAAAAAATGCCCCAGTGGTCCAAAGTGTGTTCACACATATCACTACCACATGTATATGGTAACAACATCTCCGAATTGCAGTTGCGGGCCTAATTAGCATGGCTAATTATCAGTGTTGGTAGTGCATATTGCGGTTACGAGCTTTTTGGAAAACAAGGTATTCTTTTTCTTCCTAGCACTACACAGTCATGGATTCCAATATCAATATGAATTTTGATTTTGAGCACCAATTTACCTGATCTTCCCAATGATGGCTCCCGTTCAGATACTCTCAAGGAGGGTACACGTGAAGCTACGAGAGGAGATGACACTTACAAATTGCTTGATATTCATGAATTTTGAGCACTTCAAGCACGTATTTCGATGATGTAAAAGACTTTTGCATCACTAAATGAAAATGTTAGTAAATTATCCACTTTAGTGGTATATTTTTTGCAACAACAAGTCAAGGGCATTGTTGACACACACATCCTGGTCAGGGAAAAGGTCCTTCTCCAGATTCTCTACACTCTCTCTCACTCCAAAGGAGATGGACGAGTTGTTGAAAAATACAAAGTCACCAACTTTTAAGTGATAGGAACGAGAGTGCAATAAGCATGTAATGAATATCATTCTCAGCAAGTGGGAAGGGATTCAAGACTTATGGCGTACTGCGGGTGCAGTCAGGGCACTGCAAACAAGTGTGACTTTGGAAGGCAAGGCCTATAAATGGTGGATGTCTCTCAAGGAGAAGAACATCATACCATAGACTTGGGTAGCCTTCAAGGCTGTTTTTAGAAAATATTTTTCGCCCACGAACACGAATGAGGCAGATAGAAATTGGATTTTTTGCCCACGAATCAGGCAGATAGAAATTGGATGGGTTGGGACACGTGTTCCATGTGCCAAAATAAATCATTGCTTGAATATATCTCGCACTATCGAGATGTTATCCTCAAGTTGGAAGAGTTAGACGCTTTTCAACAAGTATGTGGATTTATCCATGGTCTAATGCGAGAGCTTAGGAAGCACGTCAAGGTTGAGGACCCCAAAAGACTTGAGAGAGGCCATAGTGCAAGCTTTCATGATGATCCAGATGATAAGAAAACACACAGTACTCACGTGCCTGATAATACACATGGTAATACATGCACACAACATACGCATAATAAAAGGAAGTTTGTAGTAGCCAACTTAGAGGCGGCTAAGAAACCCAAGGGGTCTCGATGGCCTCTCTCTACTGAGGAATTTGAGAAGGCCAAAAAATAGAAGTTATGTTTTCAATGCTTAGGAAGCAGCCATGGCAAAAAGGATTGTCCCAAGGGGAGGTCTGCTGCCCAAGGCAAGGAGAAAGTAGTACACATGTTGTAGCTATTTCCTCTTGAGTCTTCCTCACGTTTCTCCAAGGTGGAGGTAACACACATCGAGGTGGTGCATGAATGTTGTATCACAGCTTCCATGTGGCAACAACAGACCTTTGGTCCACATAAGCTAGTGCATATGCACGGATCTATTCAAGGACACAAGGTGTGTATCTTGGTAGATGATGGTGCGTATCACAAATTCATAAACTACGGGTTAGTGAAAAGACTCAAATTGCCCCAAACTTTGAGTTCCCACCATTACAAGGTAGCGATGATGAACGGCTTTGATGCCGAGGTATGGGATACTCAAGTGAGAGATGTACCATGGGAAATTCAAGTGTATTCCACATCCTTGGATTTCCAAGTTATGAACATGAAGAGGGAAAATGTGGTACTTGGTCGAGAAAGGTTGCATAGCCTAGGACCATCACTAAAGCATAGCTACGAGCACAACAGTCTAACGTTTGAATCCCATGGCACACATGTGTTGTTGTTAGGAGAGAAGGATGTGCCTTCCTCACCACTGATATGTACAGTATGAATCTCACTTTTGATAATGAAATACACAAATTTTTATTGTGCTACTCATTGTGTCATTTTCTTTCAAATGTTGAATCTATTGAAAATTCCTCAACGTTGCATGCTTCTCTCTCTTCTCTTCCAGCAATGGCTACTACTCTCTTTTCTCAACAAGTAAAAGTTGATAGTCAAATGAAAAGATTTGCTGATGTGATTTCAAGATGTTTTTCCTAATGATTTACCACTAGGATTGTCGTCGACACGATCTGTGCAACATGGCATAGACGTGGTTGCAGGCAGTAAACCGGTTAGTAAACCACCCTACAGAATGAGGCATTTTGAGGCTATTGAGGTAGAGTGTCAGCTTGCTAGCTATCTTAGCAGAGGGTTTATTCAACCAAGTTCTTCACCATGGGCTTATCCTATCCTATTGGTGAAGAAAAAGGACAGTAGCATGCGCATGTGCGTTGACTATCGTGGTTTGAATGTGATAACTGTTAAGAACAAGTACCCATTACCACGAGTGGATGAGTTGTTTGACATGCTCACTCATGCTCGTATTTTCACAAAGATAGAGTTGTGGTCGAGATATCACCAAGTACGCATTCGACTTGCCAATATACCTAAAACTGCATTCCAAACAAGGTTTGGACATTATGAATTTTTGGTTATGCCCTTTGGGTTAACCATAGAATTTTTCCATTGGTAATGGGTACCTACTCCACAAGGGGAGAGTTTGTGTATCGACAGACGCAGACATTTGGCTCCAAATTCTTTATCAATGTCACGACGGTCCAAGTGCAGGGCACCCAAGCATTAAAAAGACTTATGTTCTTGTAAGACGACAATTTTATTGGCCAAGTTTACATGGCTTTGTTCCAGACTATGTCTTCCATTGCTAGAAATGTTAAGTTAGCAAAGCAGAGCCCCTGAAGGCAGGAGGACTCTTACATCCACTGAGATTCCTAATGTAAGTGGGAAAGTATCTCTATGGATTTCATTGTAGGTTTACCAACCACTGTATGAGGTCATGACTTGGTATGGGTGGTTCATAGACCAATTGACTAAACTATGCAAGTTTAGTCAATCGGTTTATTCCAACCAAGTCAACAATAAAGACTCCAAAATTAGCTAAGTTATTTGTGGACAATCTGTACAAGTTGTAGGGATTGCCAAGTAACATTGTGAGTGACCGTGACCCCAAATTTAATAGTCATTTTTGGAGGGTTCAACCTTAGTACAACAGATCATCCTAGAACGGATGGTCAAACTGAACGAGTTAACCAAGTGATAGAGGATATGCTATGAGCATACGTTAGCAAGAAACAAACAAACTAGGAAAAGTATCTACCTCTTCTTGAGTTTGCTTACAACAATGCTAAGCATGTCAGGATTGGATTTAGTTCTTTCATGCTAATGTACGTTTTTCAACATAGATCACCAACAAAAAAAACTCTAACAGGTTAAGGATTTCATCCAAGACTATGTGGATATGTTGAAACTCGCTCGTCAGAATGTTCGACAAGCGTTGGATCGGTATATGAAGTACGTGTTGGGCCTTGAGCTATGGAGGCATGGCGAGGTGATATGGTGCACAGAGAGAGAGAGAGAGAGAGAGAGAGAGAGAGAGAGAGAGAGAGAGAGAGAGAGAGAGAGAGAGCACTCGGTATATCTTTGCAAAAAGAAAACCACGCTATTGTTTATTGCATCTTGTAAAAAGCCTTACATTGTATATATCGAAAAAGTGTGTCATGCAAACTGGACTTGCAACTAAAAAGGTGACTTGCATGCTATAAAACCATATTCCCATGGGCTAAGACATTATGGGCTTGAATACCCAACAGTACGCTGACGAGAAACGTCAACAAATTACCTTCAAGGAAGGGGAAGATGTATTTTTGCATGTGCCAGAGCATTCAGAAAGTCTGAAGACTGGGCCAACAGTTAAACTATCTCCAAGATATTGTGGGCCTTAAAAGATACTCAAGCGATTGGGTGATCGAGCTTACAAACTATCATTACCGGCACATTCTTGTATTCATCCGGTATTTCTTGTAAGTCGTTTATGAAAATACTTGCATGGGGACGACAATGTTATTGACCAATAGATTTTGGTTGATTTCGTTGAACCTCCTACCCAACTACATGAACCTGAACATATTTTGGACTATCATGATTTACGTACACATCATCATGTACATTGAAAAGCTTTAGTCAAGTGGAAAGATCGACCTGAAGAAGTTGCCACTTGGGAAAAAATTAGTGTTCTGAAGAAGAAGTTTCCCACTTTTGTTTTCTAGGATGAAAATGCTTTTCCAAGGGGGGAGTAATTGTTACCATATACATGTGGTAGTGATGTGTGTGAACACACTAGGACCGCCGGGCATTTTTCCCCTCTTTAGGAGGTTTTTTTCCCCCGTGCATTGTATACATGCCCATCACTCTAGGGCTATCTATCTTTCAATTACACACTAAGTAATACACTCTCTGTTGTGTGCCTTAAGCTTCCTTCATCTTCTCCAAGATGTGTGTGTTTCCTTACATCCCTAATTCCAACAATTGGTATTAGAGCAGGCCACTTCCTCTCGGGCTTAGTCGTCAACATCGCCATAACACCCCTACTTGTTTTCTCAGATTTCAACAAGCTTTAGCGAGCTTCAGCAGGTCTGCTCAGAATTTCATTTCGGGCTCATTTCGATCTCCGTTTCCACTACAGCCAGGTCTGCACAGGCAATTTCGTCATTTTGTGCAAAATTTTTGTCAGTGCCAATTACTGCTTAACAGGTTCCATATAGTCTACTGCGGGTTGTGCTATATAGCACATGCTGGTCTCACTCAGTTTCTCCTCGTTTTGGGCAGTTTTCACATCAGGTGCATGCATTTTCCATGGATGACAACAACACAAATGTGTTCAAGATGTTTGCTACCGAGGACAGATTGGATGGGGACAATTACCCTATGTGGGCTTACATGATGCAACATGTACTTGTATCAAAAGGAGTTTGGAACATTGTACAAGGCATTGATGTACGCCCTGGTATTGTGGATGCATGCGATGTTGATGATGCCCCAGGTTTTGCTGCCAGGATTGCTGCTATCATAACTGTTTTGCCTACGACTGAGCAGGCTTGTTGGGATGTAAGAGATGCGCACTCTCATGCATTGATTGCATTGTCTGTGAAGCGCACTATCACTCCTCACATTCGTTCATCAAAATCTGCAAAACAGGCTTGGGATACTCTAGCAGGTCTTTATGCAAGCCACAATGAGGCTAAAATTGCTTTATTGCATAAAGAGCTAGAATCGAAGATTATGCATGAGGAAGATGAAATGGACACTTTCCTTGCAGGTATCAAGGATTTTAATGAGCAACTAATTTTTGCAGGAGAAGTCATTTATGATAGTTCACTTGTGCAGACTATTCTTGATGCTTTGCCAGATTCTTACCAGACTTTTGCTAGTACTTGGAGACTTATAAACCAAGGAAATCCTGAAGTTGTCAAGTTTGATGCATTATGCACATTGTTGTTGCAAGAGTCACTTCCCAGAAAAAACAGGACTAGGCAGCGTGCAGCTGAATAGGCTTTTATTACAACTCAAAGAAAAGGTGGGAACAACAATGTGACCACTTCTTATGGTTCTGCTTCGAGTGGCAAAACTTATGTTCCTAATGCTTATGCTGGCAGCACTTCGTTATAAGGGCAAAAGAAGATGCGTTTCCATTATTGTAAAGCTAATGATCACTTGATCAAGCAGTGTCCAAAATTGAAGGCAAAAGAGGCTAAGAAGAAAGAGGCAGGATCCACTACAGGTTCCATATACAAGTACATCGATTGTAGAGTCTTCTGTCAAAGGAGATTATGATGCTGACGTTGCTGCAGAATGGGCATTTAGTGCAGAGTGCACTTATGATCCTATTGTCCATGATGCATGTATGTCAGTTGTGCTGCATATTCACATGTGTGGTATTTTGATAGTGGTGCTACAAAGAACATTACCTCACATCATGATTTGTTTCCCTCTATTGATTTTGTCCCTCATGGGAATACGGTGACTTGTGCCAACAATGCCTCTTATCATGTTCAAGGAACTGGAAAGATTGTGCTTACTGCTGCAAATGGCAGTTATTTCACACTTGTTGATGCATTGTATATACCTGGGATCAAAAAGAACCTTTTGTAAGTATTTGCACTTGCTAGACTTGGTCTCGTAGGCAAATTTGTGGATGACAGATGTACATTTCATGATCTCAGTTTTAGTGATGAAATTGTTGCCTATTGTGTAGTGGGATGTATAAGCTCACTTTGTATGACAAGTGTGGACAAAATTTTGCAAATGCAGTTGGTGCAGAATGGGTTGTTCACATGCAAAACTGTGGCATGCACATTTTGGGCATTTGAATTTTGCCAATTTGCTGCACTTGTAGAAATCTGATATGGTTGCTTCTTTGCCGCCTCTTGAAGCACCTATCAAACATGTTTGTGAAGGCTGTATTTTGGTTAAAATGCAAAGGATGGGTCAGTTCTTGCTACGAGCAGATTGCAACTTGTGCATAGTAATGTTTTGTGGGCCTATGCAAACTCCGTCCTTGGGAAAATACTTGTACTTCATGACTTTCATTGATGACTACTCCAGGCATGCATGGATATATCCGTTGAAAGCTAAGTCCGAAGAGTTTATGTGCTCCAAGCAATTTCTTGCTATGGCTGAAAATGTCTCGAATTGTACTATGGGCACCCTCCATTCTGATCGGGGGGGGGGGGAGTAGTATATGTCTCATGAATTTAATGCATTTTTGGCTAATCGTGGGATAAAACACCAATGTACAGTGTCTTATACGCCTCATTAAAATGGTGTTACTACAAGGAAAAACAGATCTCTTATGAAAATGGCACGATGTATGGTCAAGAGTCAAGCTTTACCACATTTGTTTTGGCTTGAGGCTGTCCTATGTGCCACTTATGTACTGAACAGGTGTCCTACGAAAGCGTTGCAGTCTATGACTCCATATGAAGCATGGCATGATAGAAAGCCATCTATTGAGCACATGCGTGTTTTTGGTTGTTTGGCTTATGGTTTAGTGCCACAAGCGTAGTGCAAAAAATTGGATGATAAGGCTGTCAAATGTATTTTTGTTGGTTATAGTGCGGAAAGCAAGGTTACATGTTGTACCAGCTGCAAACAAAGAGTATTTCGGTCTCACGTGATGTTGTGTTTGTGGAAGATTCTCTTTAGCCTTTGCTGTCATGTACTAGAGATAGTAATGTAAGCTCACATGACATTTATGACACTTTATTACCTTTTTTCAGTGGTGGAAGTTCGAATGTAAATTCAAATGAGACAAATGTACAGCCTATGGGGGTTTCAAAAAATGTTACAGATCAGTCTATTACTGATGCAAATGTACATGATGTACTTGACGAGGAAAGGGCTGAAAATGAGCAAGCTAGAGGTATGCCAAAATGGCTGGTGCACACTTTGCGTGACAGTAAATTGGATGCACCTTTGTCTAGTCGTACTTGTTCAGGTTCTCGCCATGCCTCTTATGCATCAGATTGTTATGCTTTGGCTGTGTCTAGCTTATGTGATTTAGAGGAACCTTTATCTTTTGATGAAGCACAGAATTCAAAAAATTGGATGGCTGTCATGCAATCAGAATATGATGCACTTATAGAAAATGACACGTGGACTTAATGTGATTTGCCTCTTGGCAAAAAGGCCATTGGTACAAAGTGGGTTTACAAGTTGAAACGGAAGCCAGATGGTGAGGTTGATGCAAAAGGCTATGCACATCAAAAAGGCATAGATTATTAAGAAACTTTTGCTCCCACTTGCCGTACGACTACCGTTTGTTTTCTATGTGCATTGGCAACTCATTTTGGTTGGGATGTACATCAATCCAATAGTGTTACTGCTTTCTTGCATGGTGACATTTTTTAGGAAGTCTATGTAACGCAGCCTCGCGGTTCTATCAAGAAAGGACAAGAAAACAAAGTGTGCAGATGTAAGAAGGATTTGTATGGGTTGAAGCAATCTCCTCGTGCTTGGTATGAGAAAGATGACACTCATTTGGTCAAACGAGTCTTTCGTAACAGTCCAACAAAAAGCACATTGTATGTCAAGCGTGAGGGCGATATATTTCTCGTTGTTGTTCTTTATGTGGATGATTTGCTGATCATTGGTCCCAATGAGGCACATATTGCTGAATTTAAGGTTGATTTGAATGCTACTTTCAAGATGAAAGATTTGGAGCTGTTGCATCATTACTTGGGCATACAGTTTAAGCAGTGTGATGGTGGTATTGCCTTGTGTTAGAAAAAATAACATAGAGACATTGCTATGTAAGTTTGGACTTGAGGATTTCAAACCTATTGCCACTCCCATGGAAATAGGTTTGAAGTCGAGTCTACATGATGCTGGTGATCCTGTTGATGTCACTCTTTACCAAACCTGCTGTTGGTTGCCTCATTTATGTATGCAACACGAGGCCGGTTATTTAATTTGCAGTCTCACAGGTCAGCAGATTTATGCATAGCCTGGGGTCTAAGCATCGACAGGCAGTCAAGAGGAATTTTCGCTACTTGAGTGGCACTTTGCATCTTGGCTTGTTTTATCCCAAGGGGGGATCATTGCCACCAGATTTACATGCTTTTTGAGGCTCAGATTGGGTTGGTTGTTATGCCACACGAGTGTCCACAAGTGGTTTTTGTTTCATGCTTGGAAGTTCATGTATTTCATGGTTGAGCAAGAAGCAACCTATTGTGGCCACTTCCATCGTGAGGCTGAGTACAGGGCAGTCTTCACACAGCTACGGTTGAGTGTGTATGGCTCAGACGCCTTATGGTTGATTTGGGTGTTGGACAAGACATTGCCAACATCATCTACACTGACAGTTAGAGCGCATTCGCAATTGCGAGGAACCCAGTTTTTCATGCTCGCACAAAGCACATTGAGACGCATTACCACTACGTCAGGGAGAGGCTCTCAGCAGGAGAGATCAGCTTGGCTTATGTGCCAACACAGGACAACCTTGCAGATCTTTTCACAAAGGCATTGTCTCGTGAGAAGTTTGAAGATTTCCGCAAAGCTTTGGGCTTGCTCCCCTTTGTGGACTCATCCTGTCCTCAGGACAAGGCACTTCCCTTTACTCTTCATGCCAGCCCTCGTTCACCCCATCACTCCCAGGGGGATTTTGTTACCATATACATGTGGTAGTGATGTGTGTGAACACACTAGGACCACTGGGGCATTTTTCCCTCTTTAGGAGTTTTCCCCCTCCGTGCATTGTATACACGCCCATCACTCTAGGGCTATCTATCTTTCCATTGCACACTAAGTAATACACTCTTTGTTGTGTGCCTTGAGCTTCCTTCGTCTTCTCCAAGCTATGTGCGTTTCCTTGCAACCCTAATTCCAACAGTAATGTCAAGCCAAGGGATACCTTGGAGGTCAAGGATCGGGCCAAGGCCGTCTGCCAATGGAGATGGGATCCTAGGAGCAAGGAAGTCCCAAGGGTCTCACATTGGGACTAACACTTGCGCCCGTTGTTTCAATCATGTGTCGCAACAAAGTCCCTAGGTGGTGCTGGTCACATCCGTTTTTTGTCAGACCATTTTGAGCACATCGTATCAAAACAATTCTGGTGGCCAAAAATCGTCGGATACCTAGTAAAACTTGTTAAGGTTACAAGTACAATAAAACAACTTTAACGGATGTTTGTCTACACATGCATCAAAGATATGTTCCGTTAATGAACTAGTTCATTTGGTACCTAGATGTGATGGATTTTCACATTCTATTATGGTCCAAATATGTTACCACGTTTTTCACGTGCAAAGTATTTATTTCTTTTCCCGTGAGCCATGAGCATAACGTTAGCCATAAGCATTGACAGGTGCAGCTAGGGATATGCAGATTTGGATCTGTTTTTTGCAGAATGGATGCACACTAGGTGTTATGTTTAGAAAAGGCTGATTTGGAGCGATATGCACATTCATGACATTATTAGCTTCTAAAGCATTTCACACTCTATGTGCACTATCTATATGAGATTAATTGTCGATCTATCAATCACCAATAGAGGTCCTGGCTCGGTTTAGGTGCCTGTAGATAAGCTCATTGTAGTTAATCAAGATGGTTGCTCCTAAAATTATTGATTAATCAGCAATAATACAAGAAATTGTGATCTCTGTTTACTAGTCACTTTGGAGGACTGTTTGTAAACGGTCGGGAAACACACCTTAGTACTGTTAGTTATCCAGAGAGGATAGGCAGTTTACAAGTGTTAATCTTATGCTAAAGGATATGCTAAGTGTGTACGTTAGTACCAAGCAATCCAATTGGATTGGTTATCTCTTTAGTTGAAGTTCACTTACCATGAGGCAAATCATGTTGCGAAACTAAGTTTAGCCTCTTTTTGTTTTCAACCTTGAACACCGGTTATGGTGGGGTTGTTTACTAATGACGATTGATAACAAGTGAAGGACTTAAACTTTGCTGATGAGTTAATTTCATGGAAAGTGAACGAGGTACTCTTTCGGGTACATCGTTTAGCATACTCAAATGAGTTCTAAATGGAGTCTATACACTATGTTGGATATGGGCTGGTTACACACGACGGTTGCAAAAGGATAACAATGTAGAAAATCAAGATGTTCTTCTTGATTTCCTTGAACCTCCTACTGAAACGTATTTCGGTCAAACAGACAGCTAGATCCATGAAGGATGCCATTGCAAAAAACATTAATGTTTTTATGAAGATATCCACTTTTGTTTTTGAGGACGAAACGATTCTCCAAGGGGAGAGTAATGTCAGGCCTAGGGTAGGATCGGGCAGGCCAAGGGTGAGGACGAACGTGCGGTAAAGGGGGTCCTATTATTAGCAGGGCCAAGGGCCTATATAGGACACGATTGGGTGGTGAGTTACATGGTTCAATCCCCTGCGATCTTATAGGAAGCTAGTGTTCAATGGTGTTACTAGACGTTGCTCACTGTGGAAATAAGACCTCAGTCTCTTGATGTGAGCGGGCATGGTGATGCGTATATGGCTAGTGGCAGTCGTGACAAGCCAAGCAGCGTGGCAATAGTTGCGGTCGTTCTCAGGATCGCAGGAACAATCGTAGCAAGAGTCATGGAAGAGACATGAAGGATGTTGAATGTTATCGCTACCATAAAAAGGGGCACATGAAGAAGGATTTTCGTGCATTATAGCATGAAAAAGGCAAAGAAAAAGAAAACTCTGACACACCTAAAAGCACCGTGAAGATAAAAGAACTTAATGTTGTTGAATCTCTAGCTGTTGCTGATGTAAGGAAGCCAACAGATGTGTTGATCGTCACCTCAAAAATCTTTAAATGCACGTTATACACAACCAAATGGGAACTAGGGCATCGATAAAGTCATTGGCTCCCAAAACGAGCGATGGGGCTCAATCCTTGTTGACCATGTTTTTCGCTGAAAAGTGAGTGGTACTCTCACTCTTTCTGGGGGGGGGGGAAGGGGGGGGGGGTTCACCGAATTTTGGGTGGGTCCGGAGAAGCGTCAGTTTAGGCAACATGATTATAAATGCAGATCAACTCGTTTAGGCAGCATTAGTGTAGATTCGCCGACTTAGACAACATACCCATTGGTGTAGATCATTCTACGAGTGACTGACCACCACTACCGTTAGTTTGGTTTTAATAACAATTGACGACAATTGTTTCTAACTCCGGGGTATGTAATGGAAATGATATTTGATGAATTGTGTATAGATTATTTGATATATTTTTTGGACATTGCAATGTGAATTGAATTGTTGAATATGATCACTTGATTGTTGTTGTGCTAGTAGATCAATGAGTGACATGTGCATGACGATGATGTGATGGCTTCTAGATGGAATAAGGCCGCTACCTTTGGAGGACCTTGTGGCAAACACAGTTGATTTATGGTTTATGAAATCGATAGTTAGTTTATGGACATTTTATTGGTCGAGAGCTCAAGTGGACGATTGTAATCATTTTGAGTATTGACTCCTATCTATAAATAAATGGGAAATGCTCACCCTTGCATAGGGGGATATTACACCCAATGCATCTTGTCTTCTTTCTTGGTCTTTGCATTTCTCCACCTTTATGCGTAGTTTCTCTCTCTCTCTCTCTTTGCATAGCATTGTTATTATGGTGTTCTGCAGGGTCACCATATAGCTTCTGTCATTGCATCAACAGAGCTCAAGTACAAAGGAAGGTCTAACTATTAAATCGCCCCAGCCTCTAGGTCGGGCAACCTTAAATGAGGAGGAAAAGGTCATGGAAACCATGGGTGATTTTTATGTATGTTTTCTAAGCTCATAAAGTGAAACGTAGACATTGTACGCCTCTACCCAAAATCACTTGGAAGAGCTCTCTAAGGAGCTTCCTAGTATAGGAGCATTGACATAAGCTCTCCACCCAATCGTAAGAATCCCCTTTAATTAAACACTTTCGAGTGTGCCCGAGTCTATGGTATACTGGGCTACATATCCCTGTGGCCATTTAGGCCGCCTCCTTAGATCCTGTGTGGACTCCACCCTTGAACTCTACATCCACAATATGTTCTATGCACCTATCTGTTTCCTTAATTTGGAGTGCCTCCATAACTATACAAATTTCAACAAAGGATGTAGAAAGGTCTAGCTGATTGCTCTAAAATTTGAAGACGAAGAGTTTGGCTCTAGATTTTTGGGGCACTAAAGCTACTCTAGAAGTGTCAATAAATTGTAACTTTTGGAAGAAACATAATTCTTGATCTATTTAGAAAATTTGCCCAATTTCACCTTCACGAGTAATGGCCGCCCACTTAGGCTTAATCGTGACCATCCGGACGGTACAACAAAAAATATCTCAATTTCTGTTATTCTCTCTCTCTGTCTCTCTCTCTCTCTCTCTGCGCGCAAGCCTTGCAGACCCATGTCTTCTTTCCCGCCCATATCAGGAAATCGACAGCAACTGCAGGTACTGGTGAAAGGTTGAGTCGAAATTATTGCAAGGTTTGTTGTCGCCTCGCCTCCAGTTTTACTTTACACGACAAAACCCTTGTGTCGGATGAAAACCAAATCCTTGTAACGTTGCGGGAACTCTGCCCGCACAGTAACCTCATGTATGTCTGTCTGAGACGTTTTCTTCTTCTTAAAGGAGAATCTGTTTGCTCGTTGGCCTTCAGAATTGCTCAGGTTTGTGCTGTCGGTGACACAGCCAAGAAAATCGTTTTTTTGCAAGTGCTTTGAAGGAGCCCTTGCTCTCCTTCAAGACGGAAGCAGTGCTGCAGGTGCGATGTATTCTGATCGGCTTGCGCTGAATGGGGGAGTTGGCAGGAAACGATCAGTTAAAGACAGACTTGGTGACACTGTACAAAATGGGGATGATCAAAGTCGCAGCAGTAAACGGTAGGCTCTGTGCTCTTTCATTGTATTCTGCATCATTTGTCAGCTGCAACATAAGAGGTGTATCACATTCTTCAAGTCTCTTTGAGCTGTTTAGTTTCTGAAAGTGTTTGGGAAGGCTCAAATTTCGTTGATGAAAATAGCTGCTACACATTTCTTTTTTCTAATGATTCAATTTGCTATGAAAGTCAGGGTAAGAGTAGTGCCAAGGATTATGAACTCTACAAAATTCCCAGAGATGGCCCAGAATGCAGGACCTCACGAATATAAGGATATGGTCGTTATGGCAATTGCAGCATTAGTTTAGCATCCTTAACAATTATGGCATGTAGCTGAAAAAACAACATGCGGCCTAACTATCTGGATGTGATTTTTTTGGGCTAGGAATGTAGTGAAGATGGATGCATAAGTATCAACAAGGCACTTATACTCTGGGGAATGTGGAAGGAGTCTTTAAGTAAATAGTTATTGAAACTGAACTTGAAATTGTATGTACTCTTATTTCTTGGTATCAGTACACCTGTTGCATTATTTGTAGATGGAGCTTAGTACAAATGGGCAGATTTACAGCCTGGCCTCTATTGCAGTTGTAGAGTTTGTAAAACTTTACCACAGCTGGGGCAAGAACTGTGCAAATGTAAAAAGGAGGACATAGGGTCATCAGGCAGCTGCAGTTGGCTGTGAATTTTAAAATATATGCAACAAAAAGCAAGGGAACTGTGAACGTTGCATCTTGAGACTTGTACTGTGAGTAACCTTGGAGAAGCTCCTCTTGGGTGTCGTCCTGTATGTGGGTGATAGTGGACGATAACAATGCTATTTATAACGTGTCTTTGTAAATTGGGGCAGCCTCTTGGCCTCGAATATCAAAGGCTAAGCTGGGCTGCAAGCAAGTTGGTCTTGTGCCTGTTTTTGTGGGCTAACAAGATCCTCTAGGACCTAGGTAAATAGAGCCCCTTCTTCATTAGTAGTTTCTAGAGAACAAATTTTCTATATAAAGAAAAAATCATTGCACATTCAAATAATGCTTTTGCACATCTTGTGAATGTCATGGTTTGCAGGCATTGAGTAACAGATTTAGGAGGGAAAAAAAAACAACACATACAAAGCCATCTATGTGTTATGCTCACAAAATTAATAAACCTGTGACGACAATGAGACATACGGGCTCAAGTGCCTATATAAGTGTGCCTTGGGGTCAATTTTGCAAACCAGTGCATGGTTGCAAAGTGACTCCCCGGTAGTTGCCCTCTGACTTTCTTAATATCAAGTGAAGTACTGAAAGAGATGCTAGACTTTGGGGCGAGTGCATATGGAAGAAGAACTTTGTGACTTCGATAGTTTACTTTCAAGTTCAAGTGTTATTGATGTGAAAATTGTGTTTGTATGCTTGTTGTGGATTTACCGCCTTGCGAGTGGCTTGCCGGTTACAGTGGTATTAGAGCATCTGTCAATTCTTTTGCTACAGAGGATCTTGTCTAACTTTGGCAACACAGGCCATGGATTCTAATAGTGAATCCGAAAGAGAACATAGAAGTAACTTGGCAACATTTGAGAAGGATACTATTCCCAAAGTCTATTGCAACTCAAAGTAGGAAAGGTCGATGAAGATGAGTTGGAGTCTCACCTTGACGAGATTCTGACAATGGATCTGAATCTGGCAAATTAACTGTGATAGATGTAATCTAATCTTGCGACTGTTGACTTTCTCAAGTATTCAAAGAATTCCAATTATGCAAAATACATATGAGATCAACCGTTGATGGAAGTTTACAAGGGGAGAATCTTATTCTCAAGTCGGCAATGAAAATGAAAGCACATCCTAAAATGGAAAAGAAATCTACTTTTTCTAAGAGGAGTTGGAAACATAGTAGAGCGCCAAGTCAACAAGCTAATGTTCTTTGCCATGGAGCAAAGACTGTCACCAAATCATGATGTGGCATGATCCTATAAGTATAACCGACTTAAGATACTCTGTTCGAAGGGGCCAAAAAGGATAAAAAAATTAATGCTGATGTGGCACATCTGTATGGATGACCCATGATTTGCAGAGGGATGCTGACGTGGCAAGGTTGTACGAACAGCCCGGAAATTGTGCTGACTGTTGACGTGGCATTTGTACAGATTTTCGCGATCTGTGCTACCAGCTTTTGGCGCAAGTTTTTGGACGAGATGCTTTTGGAACTTGTAGCTTTTCATATGATTGCTTTTGGGGCTATGCTTTTGAGCAACCCTTGTCACAAGCTTGGGCACCCCAAATCTAGAATCTATCGTGACATGAGAGAGATTCATTGAAATTACTTCACGACTTTAAATCACAGTTCAATTCAAGACGACATGGCCCAGCGTAGTTCCGTGCCTAGAGGTATTGGCCCCAATAACTTGGCGTCCCTTTCGGTATTTCTTTATTATATTAAATCTTGAGCAAAGTACAACTCCCGTAGGGGTCCTTTGCTCTTAGACTCTTTGTCCAGATGCTCTGAGAAGTGAGGCCCCTAAGGGTCTATTTATTCTTACAAGGGTTGCCAAAAGCAGGGTCCCAAAAGCTTAAACTTAAAAGCAATTGATTCCTAAAGTAACTAATTCCAAAAGCTACCAAAAAAAAGCATCAGCGCTAAAAGTGAAAATCCGAACAACTATTAGCACGATTTACGGGACTGTTCGTACATTCTTCCATGTCAGCATGCCAGCGCAAAATCCGGGGGGTTCGTATTGTTGTCACGTCATCATGTCCGAGGGGTTTTGTACAGCTGCCATGTCATCATGTCCCACCCGGGTGGCCATGCCATATCATCACTTTGTGACATACCCCCCTCTTGAAAGAATTGTAGTCGCCCTCGATTACGCCTGCAAAATCAAATGGGGGCATAAACTAGTTCAATAGATATTGACTCTAAGTATCGACGCACTAGACGACACCAATCTAGCACTTGTACAAAGACGACAGTCACATCACATCAAATCACATTCACATTCACATAGGATTTAGGACCGTGATTCCTGTTGACGTATTTAGCAATCTCATCTAGATCCGCATCGGACCTCGTTGATGTCGATTTAACTAATCCCATATCGCGATCACGTCCATTGATTCTGAGACAAAAATGCTGCAATCATTTGGTCAATCATTCCACTCAAGCACTGTCGTGTGCGAGTAATCATTTTCGGGGAACCCATGTCGAAGTACTTCTCTCATAAAGTCATTCAACAGAATACTATCAGCACATCAGTATCCTTGAAACCCAAAGGGAAATTAGTGACTTTATTCCATTCAGGTAATCTGTGACAAAGGAGTGGAGTAACTCCCCTCGTGCAGTCCTGCCTGCACCTCAACCCATCGATCTGTGGGAACTCTTGGAATAGTCACAGCTAGACCAAAAGGGTCGAGGTAAAGTTCCAAATCTGAGGACTATCTGCTAGGTCCTCCTCCTCCAGCCTATTCACATTTAATGCCGGATGATTCTTAACTAAGAACCACCGTTCACTTTACCTTTCTCTTTCCTGTCTTGGAAAGTCAGTGTTTGTTCTTGAACGAGTATCTTCTCGCTCTTTTTTTCAATTCATGTTCATCCGGGAGCTATTATCGCTCCAAAGCCATCATCATCATCTCATTCATAATCATTTATGTGCTCACAAATAACAGATTCTTCTATACAACATTGGTTCCATCCAAAAATTAAAATCTTCTTCCGAAAAGTCTTATTACATAAATTTATACAGCAAAAATATTACTAATTCATCCATAACGTACAACTGCTATAGGGGTTTTCTGCTCTCAAACTATGCATCTAGATGCTATGAGAAGTGAGGCCCCTAAGGGTCTATTTATTCTTACAAGGGTTGCCAAAAGCAGAGCGCCCCGAAAGCTTAAACTCAAAAGCAATTGGTTCCTATCACAAAGACGGGCACCACGTGCCGATAGAAAAGAACAGACTGAACAAACTTTTAGCACTTCAATAACAACTGAATTGAAAGAGAGACGATACGCGACACGGAGTACGGAATTCCACCCCAGAGAGTATTGGTCCCAAACCTTGGCACTCCTTTCGGTATTTCTTTATATTGCATCAACTCGGTACAAGCTGGTACTCCAAACTTTACAACTTCTCCACAGGAAGCATACCAGAGAATGAGCCCTAGCCTCATATTTAAAGGCCCTAGGCCCCAAAAGCAGGTTACAGTAAAAAGCCTTCAAACTCAAAAGCATCTGCTCCAAAAGCAAAGCCAAAAAGCTGTCAACGTAATTTACGAAAAACTGTACAGCCTGTCGCAAAGACGAGCACCACGTGCCAATAGAAAAGAATGGACTGAACATACTTTTAGCACTTCAATAACAACTAAACTGAAAGAGAGACGACACGCGACACGGGGTGGCGGAATTCCACCCCAGAGAGTATTGGCCCCAAACCTTGGCGCCCCTTTCGGTATTTCTTTATATTGCATCAACTCAGTACAAGCCGGTACTCCAAACTCTGCACCTTCTCCACAGGAAGCATACCAGAGAATGAGCCCTAGCCTCATATTTAAAGGCCCTAGTGCCCAAAAGCAGTTTACAGTAAAAAGCCTTCAAACTCAAAAGCATCTAGTCCAAAAGCAAAGCCAAAAAGTTGCTTGCGTAATTTATGGAAAACCGTAGAGCCTGCTAGGTCATCATGTCAGCGCAGAACGCGGAAATCCGTATCGCTTGCCACGTCATTAGTCAACGAAAAATCCGGAGCGTCCGTACAGCTGCCACGTCATCAACTGCTCGGAGCAGCTTTTCTTGTGTGTGTGTGTGGTCCTGCTTTATTTTAATCCTTTATGTCACTTGGGGCCCCATCGGACGGGGTCCCCATAAGTTGGTAGGACTTCTTCTTCTGTCACTTGTTCTTCTTAGGGATTAGGCCCCTCGACCGACATCTGCAAGTTGGCTCCCATCTTCAAGGCTTTGACACGTCAGCAGTTTGTGACAGTTCCTAAAGCAACTAATTCAAAAAGATGCGAGGAAAAAGCATCAGCGCAAAAAGCAGAAATCCGTATAGCTGTCAGTGCGATTTACGGGGCTGTCCGTACAGTCTGCCACGTCAGCATGTCAGCACAAAATCCAGGGGGTGCGTATTGCTACCACTGTAACAAACTTGGACACCCCAAGTTAAGATTCTACCGCGAGACAGCAGAGATTCACTTCAAAATAGTTCACAAGAGACGATACGGCCCGACGTAGTTTCGTGCCAAGAGATATTGGCTCCAAAGGTTGGCGCCCCTTTTGGTATTTGTTTTTATATTAATCTTTGTGCAAAGTACAATCGAGACCGCGGGTGCTCACTCTCAGTCTCTGCGTCCAGATGCTTTGAGAAGTCAGTCCCTAAGGCCACTTATAAAGATTACATGGGATGCCAAAAGCAGAGCCCCAAAAGCTTGTAAAACAAAAAGCAATGAAGTCCAAAAGCTGCCAGCTCTAAAACAATCAACGAAAATCGCGGAATTCCGTACAGTCAAGCCACGTCAGCAGCCAACGCGTTTTTCGGTTGTTCGTACAATCAGCGTTGTCGGGCTCGACAGCGTGATTTGTGGAGAGCCGTACGGCAGCCACGTCAACAATTTTTGCGCTTTAATTTTAATGTCCCTAGGGTCCCTCGTCCTTTGGCCATAAGTTGGGACAACTTATTAGGGTGCCACGTCACCAGTTTGTGACATAACTCCCCTCTTGAAAGAATTGTAATCGCCCTCGATTACGCCTGCAAAACAGAGAGGCCGTAAAGTGTCTAAGTAGACACTGATTGTTAGTACCTACGCACTAGACACGACACATCTAGCACTTGTACAAAACGACAGTCACATCACCGGACATCATAGGGCATCACTTGACATCACTTGACAAATCACAGAAAAATTCATTCCGAGTCTCAGACCGTGACCATTGGCAACGTATTTAGTAATCGCACCTAGATCCATTCCGGACCTCATGGATACTCGATTAACTAATCCTTATTGCAATCATGTTTATGGAGATTTATGAGACGGAAATGCTACAGTCATTTCGTCTTTCAGTTCTTGCACTCAAACAAGTCAAGTACAAATCAATCATTTTCATTTTCGAGAATTCTTGTTATAAAGTCATATAACAGAATACTACTTAGCCCATTAGTATCCCTGAAACCCAAAGGGAACATTAGTGACTCTATTTCAAAATCGGGGTAATCCGTTGACAAAGGAGTGGAGTGACTCCCCTCTTGTGCAAAACCCGCTGCACTAGATTTACCATTGCTGAATTCGGGGTTCTATCGGAGTAGACTATGCTAAACCGAATGCTTCAAGGTAAAGTTCCAAAATTTGAGGAGTATCTGCTAGGTCCTCCTCCTCCTCCATCCACTTCGCATCCAATGCAAGATAGTTCTTGAATTTAACCAAGAACCGCCTAATCGCTTTACCTTTTATCTTTATGTCCTTGTGTGCCAAAATCTGTTCTGGTGAAGGAGTCTCTCCCCGCTTTCCCCCACTTTGGGTTGCTCATCAGGCTCCCCATCATCGGGCACATCACCTTTAAAAGGCTTCAATAAGCTTGAGTCTAAAAGAGACATCATTTATCTTTTCTTTTATCTGGAAAGGGCCATAATACCTCATTTTAAGTTTTGGAAAAAGCCGCTCCTTTCTCTTTTTCTTTCTTAGGCGTGCCTTCTCAAAACGTAAGAGCACCCAATTGTCTTCCTTTAATTTCAAATCTCGTCGATGTCGATCTGCTGCCTTGTTATGTCGTTCTTGAGATTTCGTTAAAGCCTCCAGGACCTTGGCAAATGCAGTGTCCAAGTCCCTTGTGTACGGTCGGCTTCCAAAATCTTACCTTTAGTGCTAAGGAAGGGTGGAACCTTCGGAGCACCTTCAATGATCTCAAATGGCGCCTTCCCCGTCGAAGAGTGGATCGTGTTCTTGTAGGCAAAATTCCACCAAGGGCAATTTTTTTCCCCATTGAGTCTTCTGATAAAAAATGTAAAGACTTCAATAAATCCAGTACAACTGAATTTGCAATCTCAGATTGCCCATCTGTCTGCGGGTGGAATGATGATGAGAACTGCAACCGTGTGCCAATGTTCTCCCAAATAGCCCTCCAAAACAAACTCGTGAATCGGGGATCTTTGTCGGAGACTATTGTCTCAGACATGCCATGTAGTCGAAAAATCTGTGCAATGAACAGTCTCGCTAAATGATCCGGCTGGACTATTTTCTTCATTGGAATGAAGTGAGCTTGCTTGCCAAATCTGTCGATGACAGTCCAAATGCTATCATGCCCACTCTGTGTCTTCGGGAGATAAAAAATGAAATCCATTGCAATACTTTCTCAGGGACGGGTGGGAATGGGTAAAGGCTATAACAATCCCTGTGCCTTATGCTCGTCAAACTTGACCTTATGGCATACTAAACAAGTGCGTACAAAGTCGTCCACATCTTTCTTGAGTCTCGGCCAAAAGAAGTAACGCTCCACACCTTTCAAGGTGGTGTCGATGCCGCGGTGACCCGTAAAAGATGGACAATGGCACTCAGTCAGAACCTTTTCCCTCAACGATTGTGTGACGCACAACATTGTTTTCTTCATCAAGTAGCCATCCCGTATGGAATATCCCGCTACTACCTCCCCATTCTGTATTCGAGTGAATACATCGGAAAAATCCGGATCTGTGGCGTACTGATCAACCATGTCCTCGAAGCTTCTATGATGAATCGCAAAAATAGCCAAAACTGAAGGCTTTCGAGACAAAGCATCTGCCACCAAGTTTTTCTGTACGTGAACATGGACAATCTGGAAGTGAAACCGTGACAAGATGTTAGTCCACCGCATCTGCTTTTTTGAAAGCTGCTTCTTTGACAAGAAGTAGCGTAAACTCTGATGATTAGTGAAGATCGTGAAATTGTCTCCGAGTAGCTAATGTCTCCACTTAGTAAGAGCATGGATCATTGCCAAAAGCTCTCTCATAAATCTGTGCTATCAATTATGGCCTTGAAAACAATCAGCTTTCATAGGCAATGACATGGCCTTCTTGCATTTAGACCGCTCCCAGATTACGACCACAAGCATCACAATATACTTCAAATGACTTTTGCAAGTCTGGGAAAGTCAACACTGGTCCAATAGTCAGTCTTTCTTTAAGTGTCTGAAAGGCAGTCACCTTTGTCGGTTCCCACGAGAAAGGGACTCCTTTCTGTGTTAGAATGTGCAAAGGGGAAGCTATCTCTGCAAACTTTCGAATGAATGGACTGTAGTAAGAACACAAGCCCAAGAAGCTTCTAACTTCATGAACATTCTTCAAATCTGGCCAGTCACGTATAGTCTCAATCTTGGCCGGGTCCATCTGTACTCCTGTTGCTGAGACGATGTGTCCCAAAAAGTGTATCTCCGGCAATAAAAATTCACTCTTTTTGGCATTCATTACTAATTTGTGATCCCGCAATGTCTGAAAGATCTGTAGCAGATGGTGTCGATGTTCTGCTTCATCCTTGGAGAAGACTATAATGTTATCAAAAAAAGTGTCGACAAAAGATCGATACTCTTGGATAATCCTATCCATCATTTGGTTGAAAGTCGCTAGAGCATTGGTAAGGCCAAAAGGCATCACCAAAAATTCATACAAATCAAAACTTGTCCGAAAGGTTGTCTTGTAGACATCTCTCGGAGCAATTCTGATCTGATGATATCCGCTTTTGAAATCAATCCTACTGAAACAAGAGGATCCCTGAAATCGGTCAAGAATATCATCGATCCTTGGAATCGGAAATCTGTTTTTGATGGTGATTTTGTCACAAACTGTTGATGTGTCAAAGCCATGAAGAAGGGAGCCAACTTGCAGATGTGGACCGAGGCGCCTAAACCCTAAGTGAAGAGGCAGAGCAGTATAAGATGAAGCAGGATCATCACACACACACACACACACACACACACACACAAAAGATACGCGCTGGTTTGCTGACGTGGCACACTTGTACGGACAGTTCGAAAGTTCCACTGACTGCTGACGTGGGAGAACTGTACGGATTTTCGCTTTTTACGTTGGCAGTGCTGACGTGGCAAAATTGTACAGATTTGATGGCTTTTCACTTGGCAAGACTAGAAGCTTTTGAGTTTTGAAGGCTTTTCACTGTAATTGCTTTTTAGGCCAAGGGCCTTTAAATATGAGGTTAGGGCTCATTCTTTGGCATGCTTCCTGGAGAAGGTGCAGAGTCTGGAGTACCAGCTTGTACTGTGTTGATGCAATGTAAAGAAACACCGAAAGGGGCGCCAAGGTTTGGGACCAATACTCTCTGGGGTGGAATTTCGCCACTCCGTGTTGTGTGTCGTCTCTCTCTTTTAGTTTAGTTGTTATTAAAGTGCTAAAAGTCTGTTCAGTCTGTTCTTTTCTATTGGCACATGGTGCTCGTATTGTGACTGTGGTATCAAAGCCTCAGTCGTGTGCTTTTTTGAAAGCATACCGGTCCCACCAAAGAGCAAACTGAACAAGATCGCACTTCGAAACTTCATTGGAAGTTTTAGCTTCGTGCTCCGACCCCGAACTTACTAGCCACTCCCACCCTTATTTCATCGCGCATCGGGGGCGCTCTCGTCTTCACCGCTCATGTCTTACAGGGCATAAGCCATAAAGATCACTTACAAGAGAAGGATGCAAGATTTGTTTCGAGCTACTGTTTTTCTCAGAGGTAGTGCCATGCAGATGTTGATAGCTACCAAGCAGCTTACTCCAAGTACTTGGCAAGCTTTCAAGAAAATATTTGCCCGAAGTTATATGGTTTCTGACATCTTCCTTCGGAGTGCAACTTCTGGCAGAGTGGGGTATCCTTAAATGCTTGCCATGGAAACCCTAGCAGATTATATCTTGAAATTTCTCGACATCTCTCAGTAGATGTCTCTTCTCGAGTTGATAACCTTGGAGGTTCGGTGTGATTGCTATCTTGGGACTACCATTGCCGCCAAAGTAACAGTGTCTGTCCAAGAGCTGATGGACCATGCTGTGCTCGGCTACAACCTTATGGAATGAACCTAACCCTATTTTTTGGTGCAGGTTTCAGGATGGAAAGTCAATCGACCTTTCGATCTTGATTGATGTCGAGATTGCTTTTTAAGTTTGAAATCTGTTTGAGAACTTGTTTGGTGATCCTGTTTGGAATTTGTTTGAAATGGATGGTATCTGTTTTGAACTGTCTTGGTGCCGATTTGAATTGTTTGACTTTGGTTTTAATACTGGTTTCAATGATTGGTGATTTTACTCCCGGGTGGAGGGTGAGAAATGATGTTTGAGAATGCTTGTTCATACTCAACTTGTGGTTATTTGCAGAGGGAGTATTAAATGATTGAAAAGTGTTGTTTTTACTCATGGCCCGGACCCTTGTGGTTATTTACGGGGGGAGTATGAAGAAGTTTGAGCAGTGGCTACTCTCAGCGCCTTCAAACGACGCAAGGTGCGGTCTGGGGGGCGTTTGGTTGTAAAAGGCCTCTATATCTCATGGCCCGGACCTTTTTAGGTTATTTGCGGGAGGAGTGATGAGGGAGTCGTTGAATAGCTCATGGCCCGGACCTGGATGGTTATTTGCGGGGGGAGTGTTCATCAGCGGCTTTATGTTTCTATGTCTTGTAAAATGCATATGTGAGCATTTGTGTTGCATTGTGATGTGCCAACCACTGAATATTCCTAATTGGATGAGATTGCCTGGGTATGTAATTTTAGTGCATCAAGACACCCGTGGAAGATCAGTACGGTCTGGGTGTGATGGCTAATTTTACTACGCCGGAATATCAAGAGTTCCGATCTGGACGAAAGGAGAAGCTAACTCCTTGATCAAAAGAGCCGAAAGGAGAAGCTAACTCCCTAACAAAAAGAGCTAACTGATTGTCCCTCGAAATGTCCCTCTGAAATTTTTGAGCTAACTTGAGTTGTTTTGCAGATATGCTGTAATCACGGATGATTACTCTCTTTCAAGAAGGGGAGATGTCACAAACTGTTGACGCGTCAAAGCCTTGAAGAAGGGAGCCAACTTGCAGTTGTGGGCTGAGGGGCCTAAACCCTAAGTGAAGAGGCAGAGCATCAAAAGATGAAGCAGGACCATCACACACACAGAAAAGATACGCGCTGGTTTGCTGACGTGGCACACTTGTACGAACATTCCGAAAATTCTGCTGACGTGGCAGACCTGTACGGATTTCCACTTTTTACGCTGGCAATGCTGACATGGCAGGACTGTACAGATTTGACGGCTTTTCACGTGGTTGGACTAGAAGCTTTTGAGTTTTGAAGGTTTTTCACTGTAATTGCTTTTTAGGCCAAGGGCCTTTAAATATGAGGTTAGGGCTAATTCTCTCGCATGCTTCTTGGAGAAGGTGTAGAGTCTGGAATACCGGCTTGTACTGTGTTGATGCAATATAAAGAAATACCGAAAGGGGCGCCAAGGTTTAGGGCCAATACTCTATTGGGTGGAATTTTGCCACTCCGTGTCGCGTGTCGTCTCTCTCTTTTAGTTCAATTGTTATTAAAGTGCTAAAAGTCTGTTTAGTATGTTCTTTTCTATCGGCACATGTCCGTATTGTGACAGATTTTATTGAGAGCTCTGTAATCAATGCACATTCTCGAAGATCCGTCTTCTTTAATACCAACAACACCGGAGAGCAATAGGGTGAAGTACTTTGCTCGATAGGGCCCTTTTCAAGGTGGTCTTTCACTTGGTTCATGATCTCTTCATTCTAGGCTCAGCTAACACGATAAGGTGGCCGGTTCAGTAGTGTGCTTCTAGGAATCAGATCAATGGTGTGATCCTTAGGACGAGATGGGGGTAACTCGCCTAGTAGGCCCTCAAGAGAAACAATCAAATGTGTGTGGAGAAAACCTTGGCGTTCTTTGTCAAGCTCAGACATGTTTGTTCTGTGTTCATCATTTAACTCTTTCAAGTAGATCGAGTAAACAAAGAGACTGGATTTCATTAATTTGGAAATGGCCGAAGCCGATACTATAGGGACGGACTCGCCCTTCAGTTTTACATCAAGTGTAATTTTTCTCGTCTTCGAGGAAGTCATATTGGTTGGCTCTGTAGAAGTGCTTCTTTTTTGCATAAAACATATGGTCATCGGAGTCCGAATTGTCAGAGGATGACTCCTCCGTAGAGCTATCAGAAACTGGGTGGAATCTAAGTTTCTTAGCCTTTTTCTTACCTTTACGAAGCTTTGCTTTTTGCCTTTTTTGTCCTCCTCGTTCGAGTCAGAAGAGCTAGAAGAACTGTTAGAAGAAGAGGAAGAAGAATTGGGTAGTCCTTCAGAGCGTACACACTTCTTCTGCTTTCTTGCTGATGCAAAAGAAGATTGACGGCCCAAATAACCAGGGTAGTCAAACCCCTTCTTGCGCTTTTTTAATTGCTTTTTGGATTGATTCCTCGTGTCCAAAAGCTGACGGATCCGAGTCTGAACCACCTCTTGAAGTTCTTGTTCTATAAACATCCTCGGAGAGGAGGTTTCTTGAGTGCTGGTTTGATTGGTGCTTCGGTGGCTTTCTGCCACTGAGTGTGCACTTCAGCGATGGATTGTTGAGACAAATTTTGCAATCTGAGGATCTTTCGTAAATTTAATCATCTGCTTTGTGCACTCGTCAACCTACTGTCGACGTTTCATCTCTTGAAGTTCGTACTGAGTAGGCTGAGGTGGCCTGTACTCTTCTTGTGTTAAGTCATTTAAATCTTTTGCGTGATCCCCTCCGATTGTTTTCGGGATCCATAAGTGTGGCGAAATAAGGGATCGTATCTCCCGGTAGAAGAGAAATCAGCCTTGCTTTGATACCACTGTAACAAACTTGGACACCCCAAGTCAAGATTCTTTTACGACACAACAGAGATTCACTTCAAAATAGTTGATAAGAGACGACACGGCCCGGCGTAGTTCCGTACCAAGAGATATCGACCCCAAAGATTGGCGCCCTTTTCGGTATTTGTTTTTATATTAATCTTTGTGCAAAGTACAATCGAGCCTGCGGGTGCTCACTCTGAGTCTCTGTGTCCATATGCTCTGAGAAGTGAGCCCCTAAGGCCACTTATAAAGATTACATGGGATGCCAAAAGCAGAGCCCCAAAAGCTTTTAAATAAAAAGCAATAAAGTCCAAAAGCTGCCAATGCTAAAACAGCCAGCGAAAATCGTTGGATTTCATATAGTCAGGCCACGTCTGTAGCCAGTGCGTTTTTTGGCCGTCCATACAGTCAACGTGATTTTTGGAGAGCCGTACGGCAGCCACGTCAACAGTTTTTGCGCTTTAATTTTAATGTCCCCGGGGGACCCTCGTCCTTTGGCCATAAGTTGGGACAACTTATTAGGGTGCCACGTCACCAGTCTGTGACAGCCACGTCAACATGTCCGTACAGGGGGTTCCGTACTGTTGCCGCGTCATCATGTCCCATCCAGGTGGTCATGCCACGTAATCACTGTGACAACCCTTGTAAGAATAAAAGAGCCCTTGGGGGCCTCACTCTACAGAGCATCTGGATGCAGAGTTTGAGAGCAGAGGTCCCTCGAGAGTTGTACTTTGCAATGATTAATGATAAAGAAATTTTGAAAGGGGCGCCAATCTTTGGGGCCAATGCTTCTAGGTGCGGAACTCCGCCGTGCTCTCTCTCTCTCTCTATTAAAGTTCAGTGATTTTGAAGTTTCTGTTCGTGTTTTGCTATTGATCTCTCGCTTGGAGTGTCCAAGCCTCTTATAGTGCTATAAGAGCTCAAAAAGATTCTTCTTCTACGGAGGATCTGATCTTTTCTGCAGCGCACAGATTCTCGAGGAGAACACGACAGAATAGTCGAGATTTTATCTATATGTGAGAATCTTCGTGTCTCGACCCCAAACTTATTAGCCACTCCCACCCTTCGTACATCGCGCATTGGGCGCGCTCCCGTCTTCATCGCTCTGTCTTAGTTATGAAGTCTTATAAATAGGACTTGAGTCTCATGTGAGAGACATTTGTGTGATCACTACACTTTGGGACTCTTGGCCCTTGGCAGCTCTGCCTGAACACCCGTATTGGTGTGGGCTCGGTGGTATGGGATGCCGGCCCTTGTGGCAGAGGCTAGCCCACTTGGCTGCAGGCTCCAAGGCTTTGCATTGAGTCCGTATTGGCTCTATGGCTGGGAGGTGAGCGTGATGTCTGCTCACTACGTGTGTCTAGGTGTGAGTTTGGCTTGTGTCATGTCATGTGTGCAGGATTGGATCCGGCGAGGGACTAACATTGGTATCAGAGCCTCCTCCTTGCTCGTATGCATGACATGGCGACGTGCACAAAACCACTAGAGCTCATGGGGCCGTAATGGCCCAGCCTGACAGGTCCTCCCAACTCTCGTATAGGGTGGTATGGGATGCTACTAGCGAGAGAGGAGGGCAAGGGGGGCACATGCCAACCGGTGGTGGGAATTTTGCGAGTTCTCTTTATGTTTCTCGTAAAGTTCTTGTGTGTGGAATGTTGATTGCTGGAGGTAGTCACATGGATGCTTGGTGTGTGTGTCTAATCTCTCCGAAAACTATGTGTGCTTGAGGGTGTCCTCGGGAGCTGCCATTCCGAGGACATGGCAGCACCCTCCGTCGGTACATCATAGTGAGAGCGTTTTGCTTGTTTTGGAGTATGCTTCGAAGTAGTGCGGAAAGTACGAGTTTGTTTTTTTATGCTTCAAAGGCCACTGTGTGCGCTCACTGGTTGCTTTAGGCAAGTGGTTGGAACCATGCACCACTATTGCTGCATGGTAGTGTGTACCTGGCTGCAATGCAGCGCAGCCCACTGAACTGCAGCGTGGCTGGGAAGGCAGCCCCTGATGGCAGGCAGATAGTAACAAGCGCAGGGCAGTGTTGAGTAGCAGGACACCGCAGAGCGTAGAGCAGCAGGGCAGTATAGAGCAGTAAGGCAGCGCAGGCAGTAGGGGTGGCAGCATAAGCGATGCAGAGTGGCGGGGGTACCCAAGGCAGCGCTGTGCAGGAGGTGCTGCTCCAAGGGAGGCCAACAGAGGCGCTGAGGTCGGCGGCTTGCAGGGCGGTAAACCCACGCAAAGGGCAGCTACCAAGGTCCTCAACCTACAGGTGGCACCCCTTCTTTAATTCCTTGCGCTGAGGGTTTTTTTTTTCTCATTACTAGTGGGAGCCCTTAACTGACTGCCCAAGGGCCACTTATTTTTAATAATCAATTTGAACTTGGCTCCCTTTTAAAAAGGGGTTCGCACACCTATATGAGACCAATAAAACCCCATTTTTTGCCACTCCTCCAAATCCCGAGCATTCTCCTAAACCGCCCAATTTCTCTCTCGAGGCTCTTCGCCCCTATCCCCGCTTGCTTCACTCGAACCCTCTGTTCCATCGCGCCGACGAGTAAGGAAGCGACACCCTATTAGTTGCCGTTTATTGTTTCTCGTGTGCGAAATCTCCTCTCGCTTTTCCCTGCTACTTGTTACTATTTATTATTTTACGGCTTGGGCGCTTTTTCCCAAGCGGACCTCTACTACATACTCCCGTATTCTATTGCTCACATACACGCCATGATGTTACACGACGCTTCTCTGTGTCACTAGACGAGCACCACATGCCAATAGAAAAGAACAGATTGAACAGACTTTTAGCACTTCAATAACAACTGAACTGAAAGAGAGAGAGAGAGCACACGCGACACGGAGTGGCGGAATTCCACCCTAGAGAGTATTGGCCCCAAACCTTGGCGCCCCTTTTGGTATTTCTTTATATTACTTGAACTCAGTACAATGCCGGTACTCACGCTCTTCACCTTCACCAAGAAGAGTGCCAGAGACTGAGCCCTCTGCACTTATTTAAAGGCCCTTGGCCTTGAAAAGCGGTTTACATGAAAAGCTTGAAACTCAAAAGCAACTGGCCCAAGAGTTGGCGCTGAAAATCAGCTTGTGTAAATCACGGAAATCCATACAGGTCGCCACGTCAGCAGAGCTAGCGTGAAACACGGAAATCCATACAGACTGCCACGTCAGCAAGTCAACGCAAAGTCCGGAATTCCGTATTGGCCTGCCACGTCATCAGGCTCCACGCAAATAAGCTCGTGTGTGTGTGTATGCTGGGTCCATTTTTATTTTAATGCCTTGGGCCCCGTCAGACGGGGTCCCATAAGTTGGTGGGAACTTCTTTCGCTTTTTCTTCTTCTATTGCTTCTACTTCTTAGGGTTTAGGCCCCTCGGTCGTGATCTGAAGGTTGGCTCTATTCTTTAGTGACTTGACACGTCAGCAGTTTGTGACACTCCGCACGAGAATGGCGCCGTAGCACTCATCCACCCATGAAGGAGGCGCCTCTCTCCTCCCAATTCCACACACACGCATGGGCTTCGTCCCAAGGGCTTCTTTCCCCCGTCTACTGCCTCCGACGCATCTCTCGTCGCTATACTGTAGTAGCAGTTAGTAGAGGAGTTATGTGTCATGCAAGTCCCGTTCTCGCCCGCGGCCATGAGCACTTTGCCTCTTCAGTTTCATCCCGACCCCTTCAAAAGGGAAAACAAGGAATGTGAGGAGACCGCCATCGACTCATGGCTGGCGAAATGGACGGCCTACTTTGATTTGTATCTGTAAGGTGCAGCGGAATGAATGTTTGAACTCTGCTCAAGATGAGTGCTCTATAATGTGCTCAAGGTTCCTTTTTGTTCTTATGGAAGGGAGAGCCTTCCGTTCTTAATGAGAGAGTGCTATGATCACAACAAAGTGAATGGACACTGTGCGTGCAAGTGTATGAGACTAAGAGATAGAGAGAGAGGAGAAATACGACACCAAGACGGTTGTAAAACCCTCCTCCGAAGGCCCCACTCTCGTCGGCGAGAGTGGTCTACTATTGATTGCACAAATTGGTACAAACTGAATGCATGTGACTGATGCAAGTCTAGGCTATGTCGATGTCGACGACGGGGATGACGCGACTCACGCTATGGCTAAAATCTGCTGGTCTTTATCTGCTGTCCAAAAACGCTAATGGCTGAATTCTGCTGCGGCTGAAAAATGCTAGGAAAAACGCTGGTATCTGCTGATCTTTGTCGCTGAAAATCTGCTGCTATGAGGGCTGAAAACAGCAGGTCTTTAGGGCTGAAATCTGATGGCTTGGGGCTGAAAACTGCAGGTCTTCATCTGCTGAAAATCGCCATGGCTAAATGGTGCAAATCTGGAAACGCTAGGCCTTGTGGAAACGCCAGAGCTGCAGAGCAATCTGAGAGGAAAAACGCTAGAGGCAGGGACTATGGCGATACTTGCTTGGATGGAAAAACGCTAGCTAACTGAGGTCCTATGGCGATCGTGCCTGCTGAAAAACGCTAGTGCTGATGTTGTCTGCTTGTGGGAAAAAGCCCCCAAGGGGTTCTTGCTTGAGAAGTTGCCCGTTGAGCGGTGGGGCTCCTGCTGCCTCTTCTGCCAATTAATGCTAGTACGAGGATGTGGCAACTGCTAACTTTAGTTGTTGGTTTCTTTCCAAGGGGTTTTGTTTTATTTTTGAGACCCTCTTCTTCAAGTAGCAAACGGTCGGACATTGTATGGCCAACGTGAACGGTAGTTTCACCCGCAGATGGGTAGTGGTCGGCATTGGAATTCGTATGGTAAGAGGATGTCTAGGCTCAGAGCAAGATCATATAGGTCCCCCCATCGCACTTAGCAAGTTGGTGGATACTAGGAAGTGAACTCAATCAAGGCCTAATGTCAAGGTGTGACTACCAACAGAAAGTATCCGACAGTTGGGCCACATTGCACTTTTGGATGCGGTCCCAATGAGGATAGATGGTCAGATGACCACAGGGAGCCCAACGGAATCATTTCCTAAAATTTAGGGAACTGCTATTTTGGGTCACGAAATGTGTTCGCGTTATTACCTCCGGTATGACTAGGGGAACATTTTACAACTCTGTCGCAAAGTCAACTGGGCGATCAATTGGGATATTTTTAAGTGGGATATTTTTAAGCGGCGAACCCGTAACGGGAAAATGCTTGTAAATGCGCCAAGTGTCATTTTCTCATGGACTTTCCTCTTGCAGAGAAGTGGTGCTGAATTTTATCCTGGGAGAGACTTCATTTCAACTTTTGTCACAGGTTAAGAGCTATGGAGTGCTTCCTTTCCCTCTCATGTACAGTGTGGTGCTAGGAGTGATGCCCTGCACACTACACACTGCTCTCTCTCTCTCCCCTACATGCAGTTATGTGATGCCCCACAAGAGGGCTCCTCATTTGACTGATGTACAGCTGTGTGGGTTCATGCTTTTGTGCTGAGGCAAGAGCCTCCTTGAGCAGGAACAGGGGTAGCTGACTGCTTCTCCAAAGCAGGCACCGGTGAGGGTCATAACCTCACCGTACAGGTGCAAAATCAGCGCTGTGTATGCGCTGTAAATTGACTGTTTTTCAGCCATACGGACGCTAGGACAATTGGGAATCGTGCCCCACTGGGGCAGAGGACAGCTAGGGGACTATTTGGGACTGAAAACGAGGCAAAAACCAGTAAATACAGCGTGCGGAATTTACTGTTTTTGGGCAGGAATCAGAGGGTATACGCTAGTGCAAGTGAGTTCTACCAGGGGAATTGGTTTCACGCAAGTTTTGGGGTTGTTTTGTTGCCGAAATTTGCCCAAATCAGATGGTATCTAGGTGGATACACGTGAAGGATTCCCAGGACCTTACTTTGTAATTTACCCTCCTAAAGAATAAAGAAATACCGAAAGGGGCGCCAATTTTGGGGCCTACAGGTTGTCGGTGTCTGCTCGGGGCATTCTAGCTTCCGAGCCGTGTGTGTATTCATGTGTTAAGTCTCGTAGCAGGTTTCCTTTGCACGTTCTCTCTGTGTGTCTAAAGTAAAGAATTTCGGGTGAAAGCCAACGCCTACCGCCCCACGGGCTGGTTTCAGTAGGGCGTTGAGGGAGATCGCCAATAGCATCCGGAATCCTGGAAGCGACTCTTCGCCGGCCCACTATGATGTGTGGGTCGTGCGGTACTTGAACTTCGTAAAGGTCTGCAACGCTTGCTTCTTTGGGCCGCGTCGAAAGCGACACAAAGTCTTTTGAGTTTCCTTCGATGCTTCAACTTCGTCTAGAGTCATGCTTTTTTCGTCTTCAATAATCTCCATGGCTGAAAATACCTGAAACCATTTCCAACACAAAACCATGAACATACCGATTCCATGTGAAGTGATTGGAAAAAATCTCGTCTTCCTAAAAGACTGTGCATGCAATGTAGATGAACAAAGAGACGGAGTGCTAACCCGTTCACCACACACACGCAAACAATGAGATCGAATCTTTCTCTTTTGATCTAATTCAATCAACTGTGGCAATTCACAACAGAAATGCCCATGCTTGGTGCTCAGTACTTTCATGTGCTCTTTCTACAACTGTGTCGCGCCAAGGAAGAGGATTGAATGGAAGACCGAGCACGAGTATAGTTTTGCTAAGCTAAAAGAATTCTTGGTCTTGGCTCCTATCTTAAAGCTTCCAGATGTCAATAAGGAATTTGAAGTAGCGATCGATGCTAGCAAATTTGCTTTAGGCGGAGTTCTTACTCAAGAAGGAAGACCGATGGCTTATACTTCACGAAAGCTAAGGGATCATGAGAAGAATTATCCTACTCATGATTTGGAACTTTTAGCAGTTATACATGCGCTGAAGTTATGGAGACATTATCTTCTCGGACGCAAGTTTCAGCTAGTTACAGACCACAAGAGCTTAAAATGGATTTTTACTCAACCTATTCTGATTGTTCACAAGGATGATGTGTTAGTTGATACTTTCTCTAGTGAAGCTAACCTCATTGCAGATTCGATCAATCACGAAGAACCGATCTTGGCTCTTGAGTCGAGGTCCAAAGAATCCCCACAGGAAGATTCGATCAATCACGAAGAACCGATCTTGCTCTCGAGCCTAGGTCCAAAGAACCCCCACAGGAAGTACTATGTGTTCGCATGATTAGTTAGCCGCATTGTTCGAGTGTTTCATTCGTGATCGTTTCCTGTATTTTGGTTAGTGTCTTTATGTGATCCCTTTCCAAAGGCATGCAATATTGTACATTGAGCACGTTTCACTCATGAATGAACACGGATGTATGCGGATTTCTCATGAAAAGCTGAAAAGTATGCATTCAGGGAAGTCACATTCCATGTCTCTTTTGTGGCACGACACAGTTGTAGAAAGAGTACAAGAAAGTATGCGCATCAAGCATCGGCATTTCCATTGTGTTTTGCCACAGTTGATTGATTTAGATCAAAAAGACAAGATTCGATCTCATTGTTTGCGTGCGTGTGGTGAACGGTTTTGCACTCCCTCTCTATGTTCATCTACATTGCATGCACAGGCTTTAGAGAAGACGAGATTTTTTCCAGTCACTTTACATGGAATGGCTATGTTCATGTTTTGTGTTGGAAGTGGTTTCTGGAATTTTCAGCCTCGGAGATTCTTCTTGAAGGTAGACGCATGACTCTAGACGAAGTGGAAGCATTGCAGATGACTTTGTGTCGCTTTTGGCGCGGCCCAAAGAAGCAAGCGTTGCAGAGCTTTATGAAGTTCAAGTATTGCACGACCCACACATCAGAGTGGGCCGACGAAGAGTCCTTTCCAGGATTTCAGACTCTATTGGCGATCTCCCTCGACGCCATACAGTTCGGTACTAGTACCTCACTTTGAAAAGAAGGGGATGTCACGTGACACATCCAACCTTGTGTCCGTGGACAAGCTACAGCATGACCAGGGTTCAGTCAGTCAAGTCAGTCTAGAATAGGAAGTGATTTGGCACTTTTGTGAGTCTGTTCGCAGACCGTGCATGCCCAGACACTCAGAGTAGATGCATATCCTTTGGTTGCACACAACATGATCATCAGCATTCCCATCAGAATCCATCAGGGGAATTTTTCAGTGCATTAAACCTATTTTCCCTATTTTCACTTATTTATTAAGTGACTTTTGTTGGAAAATAGGTAGGGCAAATTTACTAAGTTTGTATAAGTAGAAACCTAGCGCTAGCACTTTTTGGCAGAAGAGGCAGCAGGAGCACTCGCTCAACAGACAACTTCTCAGCAGAACTCCAGATGCCCTAGCGTTTTTGCATCACACCAGATTAGCTAGCGTTTTTGGATCAAGAACCCAGATCAGCCATCGTTTTTGCATCTGTATCGGCCTGGCGACAACAAAGGACAGATCAGCACTATCGTTAGTGGTTTGCACAAGCAGATCCACAACGTGTTTGTGTAGGACCCATTTTAAGCCCTAGCGTTTTTGGTTTGCAGAACAACCTCAGCGTTTTACCAGATCTTCGCGACGGAATCAGCCCTAGGACCAGCGTTTTCTGTTTTCAGCAGTTAGAATCCGCAGTATGACCCCCCCGAACCTCGTAGATCTCACCTTCCCACAACAATTCCTCGCTGCACGGTGGGATCCATCGAAATTTGCAGTTTCAGCCCAGAAAATGCAGATTTCAGCATCTGCGTTTTCAGCGCGTCGTCGTTGCATCGTCACCATCGACATCATCACCGATACAGAGTCAAAATTCAGCAGATAAGATTTGCAGATTTCAGCCCTTAGCATTTTCAGATTTCAGCCCGTCTCGTCGTCGTCCTCATCGTCATTGACATCATCGGCAAGTCCAAGCATTGTAGAGATTTGTGCAATCATAAGTAGATCGCTCTCGCCATAGAAGTGGGGCCTTCGGAGGAGGGTTTTGACAACATTCTGGTGTCGTATTCTTCTCTCTCTATCTCTCAATCTCATGCACCTTCATTCACAGTATTCACCACTTTGTTTGTGTCCATTGCACTCTCTCACTAAAGGAATGAAAGGGTCTCCCTTCCGTAAGTAAAAGGAACCCTTGAGCACAGTTCAGAGCACTCATCTTGAGCAAAGTTCAACATTCATTCTGCTGCACCTTACATCCATGATGGGTTTTTGACGTGGGGGGCAATTGCATGGCTTTTGCAATTCTTGGGTCACACCTTTATTTAGGGGCTGCGGAGAGATGCAGTCTTCTTGCTTACTCCCTTAGGATATAGACAAGGTACTCTACAGATGATACCAGATGCAGGTCATGAGTGCTACCGAGAGACATCTTTCACCAGGATATTCAGCATCAAGCTTTGGACCATGTGGAAAGCTCAATGTGCTGCACATTCTGGGCTTTTAGTCTGCCCCTACGTTCACCGTTTTGACAGCCATTTGGATAGAGCTGCTACATATTCTTCGCAATCAATGGGATTCTTCAGCCGGCTCCTCCAAGGCAACGGAGCAACGTCGATGCATCTTTCTTCACAGATTGGTGATCGTCAATTCTTTTCCATCGAGATCGTGGCCAGATGACATGGCATTATGCACCTCCACAATGGTTCCTTTCACATTCATCATGTAGGCCACCCTGATGTATATATAGTTCACACCTTGTTAGCTCATTTTTGTACTTCCTCTGGGTGATAGGCCATTGTGCATCTCCAGAGGTATCTTATGTACACAGAATACAGCCCCTTTTGTTGCCACAGAGAGAGAGAGAGAGAGAGAGAGAGAGAGAGAGAGAGAGAGAGAGAGAGAGAGAGAGAGAGAGAGAGAGAGAGAGAGAGAGAGAGAGAGAGAGAGAGAGAGAGAGAGATGGATGAAATGAAATGTTATATTAACGTCTTCAAAAGGCCAAAATGACCTATGAGACCAGTCAGTCACAAAATAGTGAATCTGATACCACGTCTAGGTACAAAAGAACTAGAACAAAAATAGTACTACTACTAGAATCCATCCTCATCTGCACTCTGGATGTCGAGAGTATGGCTCGAATCCTCTGCTGTAGTCTCCGTCGATGTTGTGTAGCCCCTCTTCTCAATCGTGGCCGTCTCGATCTCTGTAGCTCCAGTGCTCAGTCGATGAGAGTGTTGGTAGTGGTCGAATGAGTGTGGGCCAAGCTCTGCAGTGATGGCTGCTCCTCTGGCTATCCCATATCTAGTGAAAAGAAATCTGTAATCTGTCTCTGGGATTGTCTCTCTCTAACTCTCTCCAGTAAAGTGTCTCTATATCTGTGTAACTCAAGTAGATATAGCCCAAGACATCTCTGATCCTCATAACTCATGACCCTAGAGAGAGGAACGAAACCCTCTTTGAATAAGCAGTGGAAACGGCCCCGAATTTCATAGTACACTGTGCAATGACATATGTAATGTAGCTCTGTCTGTGGCTCTAGCCGCCATATATATATATATATGGCGGCTAGAGCCACAGACAGAGCTACATTACATATGTCATTGTGGCTCTAGCCGCCATATATATATATGGCGGCTAGAGCCACAGACAGAGCTACATTACATATGTCATTGCACAGTGTACTATGAGATTCGGGGCCGTTTCCACTGCTTATTCAGAGAGGGTTTTGTTCCTTTCTCTAGGGTCATGAGTTATGAGGTTATATATATATATATATGTGTGTGTGTGTGTGTGTGTGTGTATGTATACATGAATACATACATATATATATAATATGTACATATACACATGTATATGTATACACATGTGTGTGTGTGTGTGTGTATATATATATATATATATATATACATATATATACATATAGATATATGAGAGAGAGAGAGAGAGAGAGAGAGAGAGAGAGATGAAATGAAATGAAATGTTATATTAATGTTTTCAAAAGGCCAAAGTGACCTATGAGACCAGAAAGTTACAATGTGGTGGATCTGGATTCTGATACAAAGTCAGAGTAACAAGATGAGAGAGAGAGAGAGAGAGAGAGAGAGAGAGAGAGAACTGTTAAGGTTTCGCCTGCTGTTTTAGGGTTTCGAATCTCTGTTTTCTGCATTTTTAGGGTTTCGCCCTGCTGTTTCTAGGGTTTCGCCTGCTGTTTCTAGGGTTTCGATTCTCTGTTTTTTGCATTTTTAGGGTTTCGCCTGCTGTTTTTAGGGTTTCAAATCTTTGTTTTTTGCATTTTTAGGGTTTCGCCTTGCTGTTTCTAGGGTTTCGCCTGCTGTTTTAGGGTTTCGAATCTCTGTTTTCTGCATTTTTAGGGTTTCGCCCTTTGTTTTTAGGGTTTCTGCTGCACATCAGTCAATACTTAGTAGCCAGAAAACCGTAATTGTCCGAAAACCCTAACTGTCCCAAACCCTAACTGTGCGCATCTTCCTACCGCGTGCAAGAGAAAGAGAGAGAGAGAAAGAGTCCAAGCTTCATTTCAGGTCTTGCTTTTCCCGTTTGCTAGTCGCGCCCATTCTTCATGGCGGCTTTGCCGGTCTCGAGTGCTACACACGGCGCTCCATCACCACTTGCCTGTCGCGTGGACTGTACTGGCGACCTGTTGTTGACACGCATTGACTCCAAATACAACACTTGGCACAGCATGCCTTGGTTGGCTAGATGATTGGACAGTCTCCACCTCGCTCTTCTATACGTGATTGGTGTCAGACTGCATTGGGCACTACTCAGGGACGGGTCTCAGAGCTTACATTCCTTGGCAGGGGCATATTCATGGTACGTCTTTCAGATCTCGCCACTGCCTCAACTCTCCTGGCTCGCTCTCCGATACTCTCTGATCGTAGGATGATATACTTGACGAGGTGGTATCCCGAGTTTACTACTGAGGAGTTTGACAGTCGATACCTTATTCCCAGATTTCCTCTGACGCTCTCCTTCCCGGATATGCCTCTCCATTTTATTGATGAGCATCTCCTTCAGATGATTGCTGCTCATTTTGGCACAGTAGTTCCAGGATCTTGCATCTTCTCATCAGGTCCACCTCGCATTCAGGTCCTTGTGTTTGGGGATACTTCATTACTAGATACAGTTACTGTGGCTGTGCGCGATCGAGACTACTCTTGCCGAATGGTAGTCACTGGCCGCTCAGGACAGTGCTTACGCTGTCACGAGATGGGACACTTGGCACGAGATTGCCCCACCCTGCCACGCCATCGGCGGCAACAACAGCCGGCTCGTGGCACTCATGCTCAGCCACGTGGTCAGCGTCAACAACCGGTTCCTCCTACTACTACTCGAGCACCTCAGCAGCCTGCAGGTGCTCCTCGAGCTTCGACCCTCCATGTTCCTCCCTCCGCTTCAGCTCCTACTGAGGTTGCATGGCAGACAGTGGGTCGTAACCATTCCTTCCGTCCTCGTCAGCAACCTACAACGCATGCAGCCCCCAGTGTTACCTCTCCTGCTCCCTCTCAAGTTTCCACCACTCCCTTACCCCCTGCTTCTCCTCGCCATTCTTCTTCTTCAGCACAGGATCACCAGCTCCTCCTTCACTTGTCGTTCCCCCGCCCGCTCCTTCCCCTCTTCCCGAGGTCCCTATTCCCATGCAGATGGATCATTCACCGCTATTACCTCTCTCTTTTCCTCCTCTCCCTCTTGCCCTTACTCCCCCCCCTCCACCTTCTGGTCCTCCCCCTCCCTTAGCCGCTCATACTTACGTCCCACGCAGTTTTCTCAGCTCTTGCCCTCTTTCCTGGGGCACTCATCGGGCTGAAATGTGCAGTGACTCAGAAGGGCCATTGCGGGTGCAGCTCTACCTTATGCATCACAAGCCAGGTTGTGTTCCCTCTTTAATAGGCAACCGCTCTCAGCCTACCCATTCTTTTTTCCTTCCATTCCACGCAGCTCAGGAATGGTCCGAGGATCAGGTTCTACATTTTGTGCATGCACAAACTATGGCTCAGCTTCATTTATGGTTGTCTACTTCCGCTCCGGATGTATTGTCTCCACACTTCCCTTCATGTATTGGTGCTATGGAATGGAGTGATGTTTATGCTTGCTATTCATTGCCTATGGTCATTCATGTATCCTCAGATGTGGTGCTTCCTATGTCTATGCGCATTTGGGGTGTCAAAGTTGCAGCATCGGTAATGCAATGTAAACAAGCTGAGGTCCGCAGTTGGTGCAATGAGACACCATATTTTAGAGAGGGATTGCGGGTTGCTTTCCTACCGCCCGAAGCTCACCCCTTGGATGGCCCAGCTGCCTCCAAGAAGATGCGCAGTTAGTCAGATGCTCTACCAATTCTTTCATGCAGACTATGGATTTACTTGTAGTTTCTTGGAATGGTAATGGTTTACAGACTTCTCGGGTAAGAGGTTCCCGTAAGCTTTTACTTCGCAGAGATTTACACGCTCGTGTAGTAGGCACTGTGGATATATTACTAGTACAGGAGCATAAGATTGCCACTCCCTTTGGTAATCTCATGCCCTCGGGCGCTCACACTTTTTGGGAGCCTGCTCTGGGCCTTCATGGACAGAGTTGCGGTGTATCCATCTTAGTGGGGCCACGTTACTTGGCCTCAGTTAAGCAATATGGCACCCTTGTCGCTGACAGAGCAGTCTATGTTTCTATTCGGATTCGGGACTCTATCATTGGTTTTATGTCAGTCTCTGCACCCACTACTCCTCGGGAGAGGGCTATTTTTTGGTCCTCCTTGGCTGCTGTTCTACCTGCTATAGACTCTTGGGTTGTTGGAGGCGACTTCAACAACGTCGAGAGCGACTCTGATTGGCGATCCATCACACCTCCAGTTCTATCATCCATTTCTCTCGATGAGCAACTAGCTTGGGATCGATTTCTTCTAGCTATTCAAGCCTCAAGGTGTTGACGCTTGGCACATACCCTCTTTTGGTCACCACCCTGCTACACTTCATTACTCGTGGGGGTTTCAGAGGCAGCAGGGGAGATTATTAGAGCGACTTGATCGTTTTTACATTGGCCCTTGGGCAACAGCTGTAGGTGGATTTACTACTATTTGGAGAGGGACCAGCCTCTCAGATCATTTACCCATCTCATTGTTTATCTCCTTCACTAGATCCTCTGCACAGAGACGAGGCTGCCGCATCCTTGACAGTGTTCTCACCACTGAAGTTTTGCAGCAGCAGATTCGTGACTTATGGTCCACGGGTGCTTCTTATTGTGGTCCCCCTGGAGAGTTCCTTGCTCATTGCACTACTCAGTCTAGTATTTACTGCCGTGATCAGATTGCTATTATTCATCGTCAGTTGAGAGTACGCGAGTCTGATCTTCACATTCCTCTTGGTTCCACACAGCGCTTGCTTGAGGAGTGGCCTCAGGATGCTTATCTCGCTGCTAGACAGACAGAGCTCACAGAGGAGATTCGTCGCGTACAGGAGGCTAGGTCTGAGTTCACTCATCATGCTTCAGTATCTCATTGGATAGCTAAAGCTGATCGAATGAATAAAGCCTTCTTCGCTGCGCATAAAGAGCGCCCACCTGGCACCACCCTTCGGACTTTGTGGGATGCTCAGGGGACACTACATATGCATCCTGATGTTATTCTTGATATGTCTGCAGATTATTTTGAGGCATTGTTCACTGCTTATGTATGCACTACTGAGGTTTTACTTGCCCGTGAGCAGATCTGGCATCACACCCGACACCGTTGTACAGACACTATGGCAGAGATCTTGTTGGCACCCTTCACACTTGCAGAGCTTCATGCTGCTATCGAGAGTCTAGATCCATCCTCCTGTCCAGGAGAGGATGGCCTCACTAGAGCTTTCTTTTTGACTTATTGGGATGTATTGCATATACCACTGCTTCGCGGTTGTCAGGACATCTTTGCATCAGGATATATGCATCCGGATCTTTGTTCAGGTCTCATATCTCTTATTCCGAAAGGGGGTGACACCACTCAGCTCCGCCAGTGGAGACCTATTACCCTACTCCCTTCGGTCTATAAGATATTAGCGTTACTGATCAGTCATCGCTTGTGACCATTTTTACCAGATATTATTCATACTTCTCAGACAGGCTTTGTCATGGATCGATGCATACTGGATAATATCTTCACTTTTTATGAGGTAGTAGAGTGGGCCAGATCATCTTCTGAACCTCTCGCTTTTTTCATCCTTGACTTCGAGAAAGCATACGATCGTGTTGAGTGGGACTTTCTCGAAGGATCATTAGCCAGGATGGGTTTCCCTGCGAGATGGATCTCCGGCATTTCCGCTCTCTTCAGGACTGCCAGCAGTGCTATTACTATTGGTGGTCGTGTCAGTCGCAGTTTTGAGCTTTCTCGATCTGTCCGTCAGGGATGTCCTTTAGCAGCATATCTGTATCTGTTTGTAGGAGAGACTATGTCCGACTTTCTTCGTGCTCAGAGTCATGCATTTCGTGGCTTGACCATGCCAGTACCTTCAGCTTCGGACCTTATCGATCAGGAGTTTGCTGATGACACTATGCTGATGTTGCGCTATTTGCTAGATGCTCTTGATGCCATGCAGGAGGCCCTGGAGGTTTTTTGCATTGCTAGTGGTGCACACATTAATTGGCATAAATCCTATGGGTTACTGGTTGGCAGTGATGACATACCTACTTGGGGGGTAGCTGATGGTTTCACATGGCTGCAGCCGGGTCAGACATGCAGATATCTTGGCTTTCAGGTTGGATTTGACGTTTCCTCACAGCAGCAGTTTGCACCCGTACTACAGTCTATTCGCAGGAAGCTATGTCATTGGTCTTCACGCCATCTGTCGTTGGTTGGCCGTGCATTGGTCGCCAACCAGGTCATTCTGGCTACAATATGGTATACGGCCTCTTGTTGGATGCTACATTCTGGTGTGATAGCTCAGCTCCGCCGACTAGTACGGAACTTTTTATGGAGTGGCACAGATGGGACTACTGATACTCGTGTTCGAGTTCGCTGGTCCACGATTATTCGTCCTAGGTCAGAGGGAGGCCTTGGCATTATTGATCCAGAATTACAGAGCCGCGCCCTTCTTACCAAGCTTATTGTTCGGGGTCTTTTTCCCGGCCAAGAACCTTGGAAGATGCTTCTTCAGGCCGCTCTTTGCACAGCGACTCCACGCCTCGGCACTAGAGATGGTCATACTTGGCATACAGGGTATCGTTTTCTCTTTACGGATGCCCCCTTGTTCACCAGCACTCTCTCACCCTTCATCCGATCGCTCCTTCAGATTTGGGTTTCCATGCGACGGGCTATCATACGCTCACCTCCCTCATGTCGTGAGGAGATTGAGCGCCAGCCTCTCATTTGGAATGATGCAGTTCTTGATTCTTCAGTTAATCCACCCCGTCAGCTTGGAGAGAGGACTCACATTGATTGGGTTGCTTGGGACACTGGCCCTGCTGCCTCTATGCGGTTGTTTCATGAGACACGTATGCTGGATGTAGACTTTGTGGCAGAACATTATGACATTGGTCGCGGGGTGACAGACAGACTGCTTGAGATTGACTCCGCCGTTCCTTCACAGTGGGACGCAGTCATGCGCGGCATGGTTCAGATGCCTCCACATAGTGACTGGGAAGGTCTCTTTGCTCAGAGCACTCTCTTATTAGTTCGTTTAGACACCATGCTGTTCACAGTTGATACTGACTACTCTCAGGGGATTCATGCTAGATTGACATATGATACCACCTCTCCGCACCTTGTCTACCCTGGCGGTCGATGGGAGGCCATACGAGTAGTTGGCTCCCGCGGGAGCGTCGTTGTGTTGACCCCCGTTTCGCTTCCGTTGATGCCGCACTTTGGAGGCTTTGGGTGTGGGAGGGTCATGCCCTATCTCAGCTTTATTGGGACCTAGGAGAGTGGCATTGGCCTCACTCTAACCCCACCGTTGCACCTGTATCATTCTTTGAGTACATTGTCAAAATTGGAAGATTAGCATTGATGAGACAACACCCAGAGCAGCCCACTCGTATGCGTTTCTGGTTACATTCAGGTCTCTCCCATGCCTATCTACAGCAGTTTTGGTCAGCCATCTGGGATTTACATGCGGCTCGTCGTATTTCTTTTTTCATGTGGATGATTGCACATGCAAGACTTCCAGTTGGGACTTGGCTAGCTACTATGGGTCATGATCCGTTATGTACTCGCTGTCCTTTGCGACTACATGAGTCACGTGCACACTGTCTTTGGTCATGCTCATCTTCTCATGTAGTGTGGCTAGCAGTTTGCCTTTTACTTAGCAGAGCCGGTGTTCAGCATGGATTTCTCACTTGGGGATCTGTCTCATGGTTGATGCCGATGCCCGGACCGCATCTTTTCTACGAGGGCTCAGACACAGATCCAGCTCTTATGCTTACCTCGACTGGTTATCGGCGAGGGACTTTGGCTATGTTACCACAGATTGCTTGGCAGGGGGATCCTCAGACACGTGATGAAGTTTTTTCAGTCATCACTAGCATTACACTATGGAATGTTTGGAGAGCTCGTTGTCTTCACATTCTCAGTGCGGCTCCACAGCTCCTTCAGGATACCCTCACTGCCATTTGGCTGGACATCATTCACCCCCTGATTTGGCAGTGGGATTCTTCCTCAGGTACATCTCGAGCAGCCGAGGCTCGTCGATTTGCCTTCCTTCGGCGTTGGGCCCGATCTCCACTCTTCTTCACACTTACAGGTGGCCAGATTACATGGCATTATGCCCCCCCTCGGTGGTTTCTCCTCCACTCATCACACAGACCACCATGAGATTGTTCTAGTCGAGTTGTCACTATAGTGGCTCTCACCCTTACATTCAGCTTGTACACCCCACGTGATAGGCTATTTTGGATTATATTGTACTCAGTAATATACAGCCTTGATTTTTCCAAAAAAAAAGAGAGAGAGAGAGAGAGAGAGAGAGAGAGAGAGAGAGAGAGAGAGAGAGAGAGAGAGAGAGAGAGAGAGAGAGAGAGAGAGAGAGAGAGAGATTTTCTGTGTAAATGCAGGTTTCAAGGCTCTGATGGAAAGTGGCATCACGACATGTACGATGATACCAACAAAACGCGGCTTTCTGCAAAGAGTATATCCAAATCTTTATCATGTTTTATCATACTAGATGTGGCTTAGATGATCCTTATTTTTGTTTTCGTATGAAGTAGCATCAAATAATGCTTTAGTCTTGGCAGGTGATCCGATAAACACACAAGACCTACGATTTAAATTGCAGAAGAATGGGTTAAGGGGTGCTCAGGGAGGAATGAATGGATCTGGTGGAATCAAAGATTTAAGAGAGAAGCTTTCCGGACCAGTGCCACCTCCTCGAACACCAGCAGTAACCGTGCCACAACATGGCTCTTCGTCTGCTGTGAGGGTTACAAGCTCAGCTGTAACAAATGCTCCTGTGGTGAAGCATTCAGCTGCTTCTGCAAAGCCTCCTGCACCTGCAGCTAAGCCTTCGGCAACTATTGTGAAGCCTTCAGCAACTGCTGTGAAGCCTTCGGTGCCTGCTGTCAAGCCTTCAAGCGCATCAAGAGTGTCAGCTGGGGTATACATTACACTAGCTCTCCAGAATTGCTTCTATCACCTCAACATGAGGCCGTATTCCCATGCATTGTGATTTTTTGCGCTGCTACCTTTATGTGGCAATCTGCATTCTTGTACTGCATGCCTGTCCTTTAAATGTATTGTATGTCTGCTGGGTGAGATGAGCATGACCCGCATATTGATCTGTTTTAAACCTAACCATACTTTGTAGACCGGGTGTTAAATTTGCTTTTGCGTATGCACTTTTGAGAAGGATCTAGTGAACTGTGTCCAGTTTAAATAATTGTTGTTACAAGTAATGAGCACTAGGTGGACTTGTGGGGGCTCTTATCTTTTATCAAGGGGAATCCTGTAATGAGTGGGAAACTGGCCGCCTCTTGTACCATGTATTATTACATACCTTACTGTAAGCCATTGTTCCTTTCTACTCTGCCAGATCCACATGTTTGGATTTCTGCTTATCCAAAGAATCTTTATATTCTGTATAACAGTTTTACCCATGCTCTTTTTCAAGGAATGGCTAAGAGGGTTTGTGATGTTAGTGCAGCAGTATTTCTCATTTTTAAGCTACCTTTAATGCGAGCCTTGAAGGAGCATAATATCACAAAGAATTGCTCTTTCAACCTCAGATTGACAGAATTTTCTCATAGATTTCTGTTCTTTGTGCGTTTCAGGCAGCAGTACTGACAATAGCGAGCTTTTTGCAGTCACTGGATTTAAGCAAGTACCTTATAACATTCCAGGCAGAAGAGGTACTTTACAAGATGCTGCGTTGTTGCTGTGATGTTTGGTTTAATTGTACAATCTTTAATCATACAGCTAATAGACAAGACTTTTTTGATCAAAATGTGACAAGTCCCAACATCAATAAAGCACTGAAAGTGGATGTAATCTGCCTCATTTGTTGCAATGCCTCTCCACTTTGTAAACTCTCTCATACTTTCTTTTGTCATTTGGTCAAGCGCTATTGTTTATCATGGCTGAATCTTCCCTTCAGCTCAAGTGTGATAGAGCTCGGTCTTTTGATTGAGTAAGTTGAAATGTAGAAATTCGTTTCTACTTAGACATGGGTACTGATGGGTGACAAGTGGGGATGTCGCCGGCAAGCTGGCATGGTAAAGTCGATGGTCTTGCACTTCATGTTTGAACAGTTAGGAGAGTTTAGTTTGCTCATTGTCAAGGTTAGGAACTACGAGGGGGATGCAAATTGTAATTATGTATTCAGCCACAGATGGGTTGATTTTATACAGTGTAAGCTCTAGCCATGATTTGGTGGGCTCTCTCTACAAGACTAGTGTTTGTTAAGGGTCAGATACAAGCACTTCACAGATATAATGTGTGATAGTCTCTAACAACTTATTTACCCTAGACCCTCGACGGCCTGCCAGAAGAGCTTACAAACAACTTGACATGCTTGCTACATAATGTGGCAGCGTATGCCCATGCAGTAGAGCTACCTCCGAGCCCTCAAGGAGCTGCTCCCCACAAAATAGTTGGTACAATGATGAGTGTCAAGAAACTCCTACTAAGTTGGAAAAGGAATGCACTCTTGGAATAAAGACAGATTAAGAGGCAAGCTTCCTCTTTCGACACCTTGTGCAGAAGAAGCGTAATCACCTAGCCAAGCTTGAGGCAGAGATTAAGGAGCTGCCCCCCACAAATTAGTTGATACAATAATGAGTGTCTGGAAACTTGTTCTAAGTTGCAAAAAGGAACGCACTTGTCACAAACAAGAGCGGCACAACAATCTATAATATACTCATAAATAGATTCATAACTTATAGAAGCCAAGCTGAAGTAGAGAGAGAGGGGGAAAGAAGATCAACACTGTATTGGGACAGAGGATGGGCTGGTCCTCCCTCTTAAAGAATATCTTTAATTATTGGGGAGAAGTCTATAACGGGACAACACAATGTGCCAACGGAAAAGAACAGACCGAACAAACTTTAAATGCTTCAAAATAATTGAATTGAGAGAGAGAGACTTCACACGAGACATGCAGTGGCGGAGTTCCACCCCTAGAGTGCACTAGCCCCAAATTGTGGCGCCCCTTTCGGTGTTTCTTTATATTGCTTCAGTGAGGTACAACACTGGGGGCACTGCTCTGCTTCTCCTACCGGTAGAATACTAGAGAGTGAGCCCTTATTTATATTTAAAGGCCCTTGGCCATCCAAATGCAATTACATGAAAAGCATAAGTCTAAAAGCACTTGGGCCCAAAAACTAGTGCCCTCAGCGACTATCCGTACAATAGCGCCACGTGATCAGCTTCCATACATCGCGGGCGTCTGTACAGTTGTCAGCATAATTTGCAGGCGTCCATATAGCAGCTACATCATCAACCTCTACGCAATTAACTCTGTGTGTGTGTGCTTAGTAATTTAGGCCTTGTCAGCTGGGGTCCCATTAGTTGTTGCCAATTGGGCACTCGACGAGGATCTGTAAGTTGGTGAGGATGTCTTCTTCTTTTGCTTTTGTGTAAGGTGAACTTTGCTCAAGATGAGTGCTCCGAACTGTGCTCAAGGGTTCTTTTTACTAACGGAAGGGAGAGCCTTCCGTTCCTTTAGTGAGAGAGTGCAAATGATCACAAACAAAAAGGGTAAACACCATGCATGAAGGTACTGAGTCTGAGAGATAGAGAGAGAAGAATACGACACCAGAACAATTGTCAAACCCTCCTCCAAGGGCCCCTCTCTCGATGGCGAGAGAAGTCTTTGCTATTGATTGTACAAATCTCTACAATGGTCTAAATGCAATGGTCTTGACGACGACGATGACGACGATGAGACGGGCTGAAATCTGAAAACGCTAGGGGTTGAAATCTGCAAATCTTGTATCTGTTGAATTTAGACTCTATATCGGTGACGACGGCGATGACGACGATGCAACGACGATGCGCTGAAAACGCAGATGCTGAAATCTGCGAATAGCGGGCTGAATCTGCAAACTCTGGCTGATCTGACCGTGCGGCGAGGATCTACTGCCGGAAGGTGAGATTTGCGAGGTTTGGGGGCTGCGGTATGGAGTCTAATCGCTGAAAATGCAAAACGCTGATGTTGTGGGCTGAATTGTCGCCAAGAAACTGCAAAACGCAAGGTGATGCAGCAAATCTGGAAATGCTAGAGAAACCGTTGAGAAACTGTTATGGCCAGGCTGATCTTCAACTGCAAAACCCTGGGGCTGATCTGCATTTGCTGAAAAACGCTGGCTGGTCTTTGGTGGCTCAAAACGCTATGTTCCCTTGCTGGTCTTGCTGAGAAGGTGCACAGTGAGACGCTAGGTCTCTGCTGCCTCTTCTGCCAGAAAGTGCTAGCGCTAGCTTTTCTTATATAGTCACTTGCAAAATTGCCCTACCTAGTTCCCAACAAAGTCACTTGTTAAGAATAAGTGAAAAATGGCTAAAATAGGGAAAATGGGTTCTATGCACTGTAAAATGCTCCTCATGGATACTGATTGTAATTTGATGATCGTGCTGTGTGCAATCAGAGGAAATGCAACTACTCTAAGTGTCTGGATATGCATGCTCTGCGAACAGACTCACAAAGGTGCCAGAACACTTCCTAAGCTAACTGAACCCTTGTCATGAAGTAGCTTGTCCACATGCACATAGGGTTAGTTGTGCACGTGACATCCCGTCTTGCCGGCGATGTTGACGACAACGACGACGACGATGAGACGGGCTGAAATCTGAAAACGCTAGGGGTTGAAATCTGCAAATCTTGTATCTGCTGAATTTGGACTCTATATCGGTGACGACGGCAATGACGACGACGCAACGACGATGCGCTGAAAACTCAAATGCTAAAATCTGCGATTAGCGGGCTGAATCTGCAAACTTTGGTTGATCTGACCGTGCGGCGAGGATCTACTGTCGCAAGGTGAGATTTGCGAGGTTTGGGGGCTGCGGTACGGAGTCGAATCGCTGAAAATGCAAAACGCTGATGTTGTGGGCTGAACTGTCGCCAAGAAACTGCAAAAGGCTAGGTGATGCAACAAATCTGGAAACGCTAGAGGAATCGCTGAGAAACTGTTATGGCCAAGCTGATCTGCAACTGCAAAACCCTGGGGTTGATCTGCATTTGCTGAAAAACGTTGGCTGGTCTTTGGTGGCTGAAAACGCTATGTTCCCTTGCCGGTCTTGCTAAGAAGGTGCACAGTGAGACACTAGGTCTCTGCTGCCTCTTTTGCCAGAAAGTGCTAGCTCTAGCTTTTCTTATATAGTCACTTGCAAAATTGCCCTACCCAGTTAGAATAAGTGAAAAATGACTAAAATAGGGAAAATGGGTTCTATACACTAAAAAATGCTCCTCATGCGTACTGTGACTGTAATCTGATGATCGTGCTGTGTGCAATCAGAGGAAATGCAACTACTTCAAGTGTTTGGATATGCACGCTCTGCGAACAGACTCACAAAGGTGCGAGAACACTTCCTAAGCTAACTGAACCCTTGTCATGAAGTAGCTTGTCCACATGCACATAGGGTTAGCTGTGCATGTGACATCCCCTCCTTTTTAAAGTGAGGTACTGGTACCGAACTGAATGGCGTCGAGGGAGATCGCCAACAGCGTTTGGATGAATCATGGGAAGGACTCTTCGCCGGCCCACTCTGATGTGTGGGTCGTGCGATGCTTGAACATCATAAAGGTATGCAACGCGTGCTTCTTTGGGTCGCGTCGAAACTTGAAAGCGACACACAGTCATCTGTGGCTGCGTCCAAGCTCCAACTTCGGCTATAGTCGTGGATCTACCTTCTTCAAGAATCTCCGAGGAGGAAAATTCCTGAAACCACTTCCAACACAGAAACATGAACATACCCATTTCATGTAAACTGACTGGAAAAATTCTAGTCTTCTTTAAAGACAGTGCATGCAATGTAGATGAACAAAGAGACGGAGTGCCAAACCATTCATCAAACACACGCAAAAATTGAAATCGAAACTTGTCTTTCTGATCTAAATCTATCAATTGCGGCAAATCACAATGGAAATGCCGATGCTTGATGTGCAATCCTTCTTGTGCTCTTGCGGATACTGTGTCATGCCAAGGAAGAGGCATGGAATGTGAATTTCTTGAATGCAAACATTTCATCTTTTCATGAGTAATCTGCATACATATGTGCTCATTCATGAATGAATCGTGCTCATCGTACAATATGGCATGCCTATGAAAAGGGAACACATAAAGACGCCAGGAAACCGTCACGAATGAAACACTCGAACAATGCGTATTGACTAATCATGCGCATCCACAATACTTCCTGTGGGAGTTCCTTAGATCTTGACTCGAGAGCCAAGATCGGTTCTTTGTGACTGATCGAATCTGCAATGAGGTTAGCTTCACTAGAAAAAGCATCAACTAAACCATCATCCTTGTGAACAATCACATCTTTATCCTGCAAATCATCATCCTTGTGAATAATCACATCTTTATCATGCAAAACATATGTGTTGTGCTTTGGAGAAGACAAGATTGAGAGAGTCTCCTTCTCCTGATTCTTTTCAATCTTCGCTTGCACATTAGAAATGAGAGATGAAGAATGAACAACGTCCTCCCCATGAATGACAATGGGAGAGTCACTTTTGGCATTGAAAGTGAAAGTATTGGCTGCCTAATCAATGAGAGGGTTATGTCACAAAACCATCGAATGCCTAAAAGCATATCACATCCTGAAAGAGGAGATACTACAAATTCTCTGCGGAAGGACACTTGTTGAACCATGAATAGTGCATCAAGGCACTCTCGTGTAATGAGAGAGTCCATACCGGGAGCGAAGCCCGATACCTCGAAAGGAGATGTCTTGCTAACTTCGAAGCGGACTCTTTCGACAAGAGAGTCACTAATCACATCATGCATCCTGCCTGGATCAAACAATATGACAAAACGTTGACTCTTTACATACCATAACACTGAATGAGAGACTCATCAATGGGAGGATCATGAGAAACTTGGGACACACTAGTGTGCTTATTTATGGCATTGACAGAGGATGTGGGTCGTGTGGGTTCTTTAGATTCGTTAGATTCAATCTTAGGAAATGTTCTTTTTATGTGACCCTTGTTGTGACAATGATTAGATCGACCTTCCTAGAATAAATGCTTCGTTCTTCTCACGTGATGTATCCTCCTAAAATTCCTTGTGCTGCTTTTTCATTTGGAGTGAGCTTAGGTTTAGCAATTGTGTTAGCTTTACCCTTAGATTCATTGTCTGAGTTCTTTTCCGAGAGACTAGAGGAAGATTGGTTAGAAGAGTTATCATTCTTACCGTTCTGAGGGTTCTAAGAAGTCTGAGAGGTACTTTGAGAAGTCTTGTTCTCCTTAGGCTTCCCCTTATTGTGCTTCATCTCCTGTTTGAGAGCAATCACTACCGCCTTGTTCAGATTAATTGGATCGAGTATCTTGACATCATACTTGATATACTCGTCCAATCCATAAAGAAATGCCTCCTTGCGCTCATCATCCGATTTGCGTAATTGGGTGCTGAGCTGCAAAACACGATTAGAGAAAGACATGACTGGCATACCATTTTGCTTGAGGTTGTGCCAATCGTCCTTCAACCGTGCGAGGTACTGGGGTGGCATAAACCGCGCCTTGAGCTTGTCTTGGAAGTCGGTCCAATCGAAAGAAAGGGGCGCACGTTCGTCAACTTCCTCTAGGTGCACGGTCAACTGTGTCTCCTGCCATGCATGGTACGAATTAATGGCATCACCGGCAAGGTACATGGCTGCCGTTAAAACCTTGCTATTCCCCGTCTTCTTAGTTGTTGCAAAATAAGTATTAAATTGATGCAACCAAGAATGAATAGCACTAGCATCCATCTTACCGTCATACTTACTGAACGTGATCTTCTATGTGATGTGGTTGTTGAAGTTCGAGTCTCTGCCACTTGATGAACTACCAACATCTTTGACCGGCTCGGATTTCGAGGTGAGTACCTGTAGGACCAACTCTTGCATCTGTTGGTCTCTTTGCACCTCACGCTCTAACTCCAAGGCCGCTCGTTTGTCTTCGGCCGCCAAGCGCGCTCACGCTCCAAGGCTAAGCGTCTTTCTTCGCGCTCGCGATCCAATTCTGCCTTTCTTTCCTTGGCCGCCAAGCGCACTTACTCGCGCTCACGCTCTAAGGCTGCCGTTCTTTCTTCGGCCGCCAAGCGCGCTTGCTCACGCTCACGCTCCAAGGCTGTCGTTCTTTCTTCGCGCTCACGCTCCAGGGTGGCGTGTTGCGCTTCTTGTTGTAACATCATGTCCATCATCGTCTTGACCGAAGCCTCCATAGGATTTGGTGCAATCCTCGGCGTAGATGGGGAAGGGGGAGGGTCGGAAAAACCTCCTGGTGGAGAAAATTCTTCTTCGCCACCTCCATGCTCAATATCCATTCCGCTTCGGGTGATGACCATACACTAAAGTCTTGAGTTCTTAAGTTCACAAGGAACTTGGGTTCTTGTGGTTCTTGGGTTCTTGAGTTCTTGAGGTTCTTCTTTAGCTTGCAATTTGTGTTTTTTAGTCGTATAGCAGACATTTAGACTTCACATTGTGAAGTTTTCGTCCGAGTTACGACCAGTTGATATTGTGCTAATTCTTTTTATCTTTTGTGGTGCGTATGCCCTATCAACTACCTCATTTTTGTGCTATTTTTTTCAATTTAATGCTTCTTTTAGTGCTAGGCTTCATTATGGTTGAGTCTGCCCTTGATCTCCGGAGTCATGACAGAAACTCAGTACGTTGAACTTTCTGTTGATGTTTGCTCATGTGTGTGTGTGTGTGGTGTGTGTTGTGTTGGGGAGCATATGTTAGTACCTAGTTCTACACCCACTATTGGGCACTGATGACGTTAGTAGGGATGTCGTTGTATTTAGTCAATACTATGCATGATGGAGCTGATGGTTATATTGTCCTGTGGGTGACTACCATGGGTCTATACCTTGCACTTTCCTTCAAGGGTGAATGAGGGCTTATCCTGGATTCATCTAGGTATATAAGGATCTTCTCTTACCCGAGCTCTACTCTTCCTTGGGGGCGCACCCCTTGGCGGCCTTGCGCTCACACCAAGGTTGCTTTTTCCCACCTCATGTCGATTGGCCGGCCGCTAAGTGCACGGTCCGCTCTCAATGAGCGAAAAGAGGAATAAGGGGAGGCCGGACAAGCCCTTCTTTCTTGGGTTTCCTGTCAGTCTTCAACAACACGATTAGGAATCGACACGCCAAGTGGACTTTGGTTATGTGCGACTGCAACAAGCAAACTTTTTTTTGTGGTTCTTTCCTTGAGTGATACAGAAACATTTTCAAAGCTCTAATACCAATGTAAGGTGCAACGGAAGTGAGTGTTGAACTTTGCTCAAGATAGTGCTCCGAACTGTGCTCAAGGGTTCCTTTTACTTACGGAAGGGAGAGCCTTCTGTTCCTTTAGTGAGAGAGTGTAAATGATCACAAACAAAGTGGGTAATCATTGTGCATGAAGGTACTGAGATCGAGAGATCGAGAGAGAAGAATACGACACCAGAAAAGTTGTCAAACCCTCCTCCAAGGGCCCCTCTCTCAATGGCGAGAGAAGTCTTTGCTATTGATTGCACAAATCTCTACAATGGTCTAAATGCAATGGTCTTGCCGATGATGATGACGACGACAAGACGGGCTGAAATCTGCAAATCTTGTATCTGCTGAATTCTGACTCTATATCGGTGACGACGGCGACGAAACGACGATGCGCTGAAAACGCTAATGCTAAAATCTGCGAATAACGGGCTGAATCTGCAAACTCTGGTTGATCTGACCGTGCGACGAGAATTTGCTGCGGGAAGGTGAGATCTACGAGGTTTGGGGGCTGCGGTACGGAGTCTAATTGCTAAAAATGCAAAACGCTGATGCTGTGGGCTGAATTGTCGCCAAGAAATTGCAAAACGCTAGGTGATGTAGCAGATCTAGAAACGCTAGAGGAACTGCTGAGAAATTGCTATTGCCAAGCTGATCTGTGTTTGCTGAAAAACGCTGGCTGGTCTTTGGTGGCTGAAAACGCTATGTTCCCTAGCCGGTCTTGCTGAGAAGGTGCACTGTCAGACACTAGGTCTCTGCTGTCTCTTCTGCTAGAAAGTGCTAGCGCTAGCTTTTCTTATACAGTCACTTGCAAAATTGCCCTACCCAGTTTCCCAACAAAGTCACTTATTAAGAAAAAGTGAAAAATGGCTAAAATAGGGAAAATGGGTTCCATGTACTGTAAAATGCTCCTCATGGGTACTGACTGTAATCTGATGATCGTGCTGTGTGCAACTAGAGGAAATGCAACTACTCTAAGTGTCTGGACATGCACGGTCTGCGAGTGCTAGAACACTTCCTAAGCTAATTGAACCCTTGTCATGAAGTAGCTTGTCCACATGCACATAGGGTTAGATGTGCAGGTGAGATTCTGCTAGGGTTTAGACCCCTCGATTGAGATATGCAGGTTGGCTAGGGTTAGGGCTAAGGAGTCCTAATCCTTTGTGACACGTTAGCAGTTCGTGACATCATCCTTCTTGAAAGAAGAGTAATCGTTTGTGATTATATCTGCAAAACAACTTAAGTTTGAAAAATAATATCCAAGGGTCATTCTATTTTCTCATTCCATATCGAAGCTATTGATATTTTAGCGTAGAAAAATTAGCCGTCACACCCAGATTGCACTGATCTGTAACGAGTGTCTTGATGCACTGAAGTTACGCACCCAGGCAATCTCACCTAAGTAAGATTATGGCACATCACGATGCAACACAGATGCTTACATATGCATGTTACAAGACATAGAAACATATAGTCGTCGATGAACATTCCCCCCTGTAAATAACCATCTAGGTCCAGGCCATGAGCTATTCAACGACTCCCTCATCACTCCTGTGGCAAATAACTAAAAAAGGTCCGGGCCATGAGATATAGAGGCCTTTTACAACCAAACACTCCCCAAACCGCAGCTTGTGTGTCTTGGAGGTTCCAAGAGTAAATACCGCTTAGAGTGTATCTAACATTCTTTTGAATACTCCTTTTGCAAATAACCGAGAAGGTCCGGTCCATGAGTAAAAACACCACTTGTCAATCATTGAATACGCCCCCCCCCCCCCTCCCCCAAATAACCAACAAGGTCCGGGCCATGAGTATATTCAGACACTATCAAACGTCAATGAATCTCTTCGGTGCTTCTCTCGGGAAAGCCCAAGCCATGAGTATCTAACAATCGTTCAAGAGTATTGAATCCAATAATAAAACCTAAATCAAGCAATCTCAAATCGGCATCAAGATAGGTTCAAAATAGACAAACGCCATTTCAAACAAATTCCAAACAATATTCTCAACAAAGTTCAAAAAGTATCTAAATACAAAGCAATTTTTCATTCAAGGTTTTCTTCAGACAATCAAACTTTAAGGACAACTAGCTTGTCTTTCTACATTAAAATGATTGTGCATTTCTTGATCTAGAGTGTCGTATCATTCTTGTCGTGCCAAGGCATGCCCAAGAGAGCATCGCAATTGCCTAACTTCATGATATGAAACTTTGCCTTTCCATGGTATCCTTGGATAGTGATTGATGGCTTGCTGATCAAAGAAAATATGTGCTTTGAAGCCGTTGATGTTTGCATAGGCTCGACGTAATTCATTGAAACTTTCAAGATTTATTCCTTAAATGTTAGGAACAAGTCTAATTGCTTGTCTAGCTCGCTTAGATGGAGGTGGTCCTGTCGACTGTCGAAGTAGCGGTAGGCTCTGTGGGTCTATCTGTTCGTTGCGGACAATTCTAAAAATTACGCCTTGACTGAAAACATCCAAAGTATCGACCTTCTTGTAATAAAGTTTCTCGTTGTGTAACATCAAACGAGGCGTTTGTGGTTGACTTTTGCGAGAATCTTGGTTGTGGCCGAGGATTCTGATTGTTTGCTGAGGGATCTTCTGTAGTAAACTCTAGCTTCCTTTTCATGAGCTTGTATATGACCGCAGCATGGTCCATAAGTTCTTGTATTGTTGATACTTGTTTAGAGAGACAATATTCATTAATGGTGATGGTAGTCCCATCGTATATCGCTTGCATTGGTCCTCCAAGGGAATCAGCTTGAAGAAAGACACCGAAAGATAAACATTGAGGAACTGTTGGTTGTAGTCTTCCATGGTTTCCACGGCAAACATTTTCAACTTTCCCCATTCAGACAAAATCTAGACTTCGAACAGGGAGGTCATGTAGCTTTGTACTAAAATATTCTTGAAAGCTTGCCTAGTCCTTGTAGCATGCGGCTGTGTAGTGATTGAACTCCATCATTGCATAGCATTATCTTTGAGAAATCCCGCAGCTCGAGAGATCTTTGGTTCTTTTGTGTAGTTCCCCAATGCATAGATGTTGTCAAATTGTTGTAGGAACTGCCAGGCTTTCTTCCTATCTTTCATTCAGCTTCTAAGTCAATTTTACTGTGTTTGCGCCATCCTTGAAATCTTTTGGTTGGTTTGGTGCAAACCCCGAAGGTGGATAGTAGAGATGTCTATATGGGCTCCAACCATTGTACCCAAGAGGAGGTGATGGTGGTGGTGGCAGAGGCGGTTGCAGTGGATCAAGGTCTGACTGTTGTACCATGTTTCTAAAAACTCTCCCAATAGGAATAGAAGGCTAAGTGGTTTGTTGGTTAGAAGCTCTTATATTTTTTGGTGTCGGAGGAGGTGGCATTAGAGGGGGCAACATGTGATTAAGGAACTGTTGAAAACTTTGTAACATCAAGAGATTTTGTTGAGGATGCCGCGAAAGTTTGTCGTAAAGCTTGTCGAGGAGAAATTGTAGATACTTTATAGAATCTAGACATCATCGTGCTCTATCTGTCCTTGGAAGGACCGGTATACTTTTTGAAAAGCACCACAACTAGAGCTTTGATACCAATGTGGCGCTCTGTTTTGGCATCCCTTGTAAGTTTATAAGTGCCCTAGGGCCACTCTTCCGAGGACATCTAGACGCAGAGCCTCGGAGAGAGTTGGACCCCAGAGTGTACTTTGTGAAGTATAATAATATAGAAATACCAAAAGGGGCGCTAGTCTTTGGGGCCAACGTGTCTTGGCTAGGAATTCTGCTGAGTCATGTCGTCTCTTTTAGATATTTAAGTGCTTGAAGTGTAATGTGTGAAGTCTGCAGTTATATATGTGTTTCCGTCTAGACGGTTGTAGAACGTGATTACAGTTGCTAAGATCTTGGGTGTGTGATCGACATCCAAGCAATATCCAATGACATTTATAGGGGTTAACTAAGATACACTAAGACAAACTTTCAAACGCGACCGAGGTGTATGCAGCTAGCTTTTATGTGTACACGGACATCATGACACAAGAATGCACGATTGAATGAATAATTGTGACATTTTAAGTTGCATGAATGTTAAAGTATGAGCATTTTATTGCATTTTGCAATCAAGGACGATTGCTTTGATTTTAGAAGCCAGTATGAGGCAGGTTTTAGGGTTAGGGTTTCGAGGTCATAGACGGATCTGATCCATGGGTTCATTTGGCTAGTCACAGATTCGCTCTCCCTAGAAAGGTGGTCCATGCCAATCTCTTGGTCAAAGCTAGAATAGTTCGTGTCCTGAATTGATCTCTCTATGTGGTGTTTGCTCTGTGACCCTTTGCATGGCTTAAGGACATCTGAGTGACCATGGGTTTCAGAATAACTTGATCGAGTTTCGTAGATTGTGGCGGAGGGGCGTAAAACCTAGAGAAAAGGCAAGGTACCACTGGTCGTCGAGGGGCCTATTTTATTAAAGAAAAAAGGAGCTGAAACCTTCCAACTTTTATAAGTGTGCTAAGGATCCTAAACTAATAATAGAGGACACACACACAAAGCTCCCGTTTGTGACAGTGGTACTAGAGCATGGTCTCCTCTCTTTTTCAGTAAAGGAGGATGACTTTGGGGAAGATACAGGAAGAAGCCATGACAAGCCAAGAGAGAAGCAAGCAGGCGGAACTTCAAGTCTTGCAGGAAAAGCTTGCAGAGTCGGGAAAAATTTGTTGTGCGTAGGAATTTGACAAGACTTGGGATTCTTTGAGAAGGCGATAAGAGCATGATGCTCAAGAACCTAGAGAATCCGAGGAGTGGAATGCTCGAGATCCTTCAGAACCAAGAAGTGAGCCGAATCCTTCGGTTGCAATTCAAAGAAACCTGAAAGAACTTTCCCTAACATGCACAATTTCACCTCCCTCCTCTTTCAGAATGTCCATGAATATCCAATCTAGAACCATAGCCAAGGAATCATCCACAGTTTTACCTCCCTTCTCTTTCCGAATGTCCACAAATATCTAGTCGAGAACCATAGCCAAGAAATCCCGTCATTTTGAGAAGGATATGAAAAAGGTCTCTAGACTTGAGAGCACTCCAGTCAACTTTTGACGAAAGGGGAGATGTCTCGAAAGCTACCGCTTTTATTCAACAGTTTGTTCTTAGAAGAGTCGAAGACGAGGCCTGTGACCAAGCACCTCAAAGGGACTGCGAGTACTTGGTGATATACCAAAGCTTTGCAAGGAACTCAAGGATTCAATTCAAGGCTGAGTTTTCGAGAAATTTCTTTTGCTCTATACTTTGAGGAAGGCATCAAGGAAGATTGGGATTGGGTTTGTTCAAAAGGAGTACGAGCAAGTCACGGATTACGTGAACACGTGTTGGTTCACTTTTTCCAAGGTGGCTTCTTTCTTAAACCTCTCTAAGGAAGAAAAAATGAAAAAATTCAACGAAGGACTTCTACTGGTATACTTTAAAAAAATCCATTAGTCTAAAGATTCCCTTATTCTCTCCCCCCTCTTCGTCTAACCATCGCCTTTGCCATACCTCCCTCCATCCTACCCAGAGTGTCCATGCGTGCATTCTCAATCCCCACCACTCCACGCATGCCTCGTCTCCTTACGCACATGCCTCCTTCTATCTGCACCTTGCCTTCTCTCCTACTAACACCCAAGCAGCCTCTGTCTAAACTCCATGGCTTCCTTGCACAATAGTCTGCGTGAAGCGCGCGCGCGCGCACACACACACACACACACACACACACACACAGAGGCATGCACTCACGCAGAGAGGCCTTTGCCATTGTAGGGTGTGCGGAGAGAGAGAGAGAGAGAGAGAGAGAGAGAGAGAGAGAGAGAGAGAGAGAGAGAGAGAGAGAGAGAGAGAGAGAGCATTAGTCTTTGTTTTCGAGTCGCCTAGCATCTTTAGATGATTCTCATTAATCTTTTATTTTTCAAATGGGTACGACATACTCGAACTTGACCGAAACATACAGATATATCCGCGAGCTACTTTGTAGCGGATGGTGGAGTCAGCAATGCAAGCTGAAAGTGTACACTTTAGTGTATAGAGAATGTAATCCCTGTAGTGGGATGGAAACCATTGAAGAAGGAACCAACAAATTTTTGTTGTCTCTGCTTGAAGGATACGTTGTTATCTGAAGAAAGTTTTTGAATAGAAGACCCTCAACTTTAAGTTAGAGAATAAGTCTTGGATCAAAGTTATATCTTTGAGGAAATCGTAAAGTGTGTTTTGCTTATTTTCTCTTTCGCACAAGGTATGAATATGTCTAAGTTGGAATTTTGTTTTTATGTGATGAATTGGATTGCTCGACCATCTGAAAGATCATTAATTGATTTGGTATCCAGTAGTTCTCCAACAGATTACCTGCTAATGCAGGTAGGACATTACAAAGGAACCACTTCAAGATTTCCAGCAAAGAAAGCTTCTACTAAGCTTAAGTACCCTCTAGGTGCACACCTCCCACCCGATAAGGGAAGATATGGTAGTGCTTATCGTACTAGTGAAAGGAGGAGCAAGCGACGGCTATGGCCTATGCTCAAGGAATTCCGGGATTTAAATCCAAGTCTACTTGATGAGCGAGGTTGCTCTAGGATCGATTTATCCGGTTGAGCGTGTTCACTCTAAGAATCTTAAGGATGGGAAATCTCCCAAGTTCACAAAAGCTCTAACAGAACATGAGTATTATGTCCGCCTTTGGGTACATGGATAACGTTTGAAGATGTAGACCTTGTTGTCAAGGTGAATTGACTACCGGTTGATTTTTTTTTGCTAACCAGAATGAGATGAGCAACTTTCTTTTCAAGCAGTGGAATGGCATTTGAGATACCTCTCTTGAGCGTGTTTTTGCGCGCCATGATATTCCAATACGAGAATCTTTTTTTGAGATGTGTTCGGTAGCTCCGACTTTCTCTATTGAGAAGGGTTTTTTGATGGTCTTTGATCATCGAGTACGCTATGTGGCTTGACCATTAAAGTAGCAAGTTACGATTGTAGCATATGCTTCTGCATAAACAAGTTAAGTAGTATTGGTATACTTCTAGTAGGAGCATGAACTCTTATGTTCGTGAGTGTATGATCGGCCAACTGTTCCAAGACGGATAGAACTACCTTAACCACATATGGGAGAACGTCCCTGAGGACCAAAACGGGTCCACTCTTATGTGAACCAAGTTTAAACATACGTTTAAAGAATGCTATGGATAGAATTTTATCTGCCTAGGATCTTGCAAGCCGTCATTGATGCTTACGAGGTGAAACATTCTTGATGACTTCTGCTAGGTACAATTGCCGATGGGCGTTAGGAAAACACTGCCGATGGTAACAACTTGTAGGAGGAAAACATGGAAAGAGGTGCCATCGTGTACAAGGGGTCCTCTGATTGGAACGATCTGCCTACCTTGAGCAAAGGCACGTAATAGGAACTTTTTTTGGTGAAACAACAGACTCTGTTTGTCAAAGGAAGGTATTCTCACATATGATTAATGCTCTATGATTTGGACATGTCCTGTGCGGGAGGGTACAGAAGGTTCAATATCCTCAGGACTAATAGCGCGCGATTAAGCACCAACACAAATACCTAGATTGATTTTTGGGAAGATTAGTCTTCTCGGGGTTGAGAAGGTGGAATTGAGTTAACAGATTCTTGGATAAGGAAACTTCCCATTTGTTGGAAAGACAAATCGATGAGTTGCCTACATGACTCGTAAGATTGATGATTATCCTCGAGGAACTAGAGGAAAGACATGAATTTCTCCTAATGGAGTTGAGAACCCCATCTACTTTTAAATCGGTAAGGTAAGTAATGAATTTTTGTTTGAATAATTTTTTCGTTCTCTTGAGAAAGGACCAACTGAACTCACCATTGAGCAAGATTTGGAAATTTTTCCGATTTCTCCTCGGGTAGTTCAGTTGGACCTCTATAGTTGAGGACAAGTGTTTATAAATGAAAGGTGTTTGCTAAATTGGCTTTATCTGAAGGAAAAAATAATTCTAAATGAATTATTGGATTTATAAGCTAGATCCGAGTACAAATATTTCTATTGTGTCATTTAGAAAAGTGCTATGAGGAACAAGGGCCAGATCAGCCGAAGGTTTTCGTACCTTGAGTTTGGGAGTAGATTCATGGATCTGAGAGTGGTAGACTCTTGAGCTGGGATCTGGAGGTTGAGATTCCCAAGGAAGGATCTCGTGTCCAGGAAAGCACGAATAGATGCGAAGATCATTTGCGACTCTTGGAGTAGATTCGGGGGTAGGGATGTCATGGCGTGAGTCCAAAGGTGGGATTTGGAGGGGAGAACCTTGGTTCTTGAGGATTCAGAATAAGGAATGGAAGTTGCTTGAAATAGGGTTTCCAAGCACCATCGAGTTTGATTCTAGAATGAACGTGGTAGAGATACTTTAAGGGGGGGGGGGGGAATGAGCCCATCTTCTTTGTCCCCAATTATGTGTCTATCTTCTCACTCTTTCTCTCTATATCGATTGGCTTCAGTATTAAGTGATAAATTCTATTTATCTGAGTATGTTTTATAGTGCTATGCGCTCTTGTTTGTGACATCCTTGACCATTCACAAATGTTTCATGTGCAGGTAAAACAAATTGCTTCGGATCAATGGACACCATTGTTGCTCAATTCTATAAGCTTTTTGTTGCTAAATAGACTATTTTCTTATTTTTTTTGAGTAGATTCTTTTTATTGAAATTAGGATATTTAAATGTGTGCACTTGAACCCTAAGGTTAGGAACTATAGATCTACTAAATTATCAAAAGCCATTAGGAATGGTCAACTCTAATGTGTTATATGATGGGTGACATCAAGTATCGCGAAATGGTTGTTTCGTTAGTTCGGCAGGAGAGACCGGGAAACGGATACATGTGATGGGATGGGAGCATTGGAAAGGGAATATTCCATTGGTCTGGCAGGAAACCCGAATTGGAAAAAGGAATACGCGTAAAGATGCATGCACAAGAATAAAGATGGGTCCTGAGAAGCTTTTTCTAAAAAGCAAAATATTTTCAAGTGTTTTTCGGAAAGAGCAGATGCTTTCTAGCGAGATATGTATTGCATTTGTGCCTGAGAACTGTATCCAGGGACACGCCTGGAATGTGATTGCGTAGCATCAATTTTCAGCTCACTCAGTTTTATTGAGTTTTGTCCAAGTTCACACTTTAAAAAAAAAGTGACCGACTGTCCACTTAATAAGTGGGCAGCTCACTCAAAATAAAGCAAGGATTAATAAAAAAAGGCTAGCGCTGACTCATCCGGCTGAATCTAACGCCGCCGCCCCTCCCCCACGCCAAAAGTGTCGCAAACCATCTCCCATTTCTAGCGCTATCTCCTATCTCTATTCACGTTGACACCGCACTGGTTATTCGTGCCGGGTGCGGGTCCCTATAAAAGCAACGCATGCTCTCTCTTAGCTACCCAAATTCACCAACGCTAGCAGCAAGGAGCACCTCCACCGGGAATCTGCAAGGTTCGAGAGAAGCCGATACACGGAGTTCGCTTTATCGCACTCAGAGCGACATTTACTATTGTGAATTCACGATAGGAGTTATCTACTTCTCATACAGTATCTAAGTCTTCTCCATAGAAGAAAACTCCTACTACTTCCCTACGTGATACTTAAGAGAAGCCCAAGTTCAAGAAGGATGACGGCAAGTGTCACCACAAGATGCGGGTCTTCAAATCCGGTGACAAGGATGTCAAGTTTGACAACTATACAGGATGGATAGACATCTCCAAGGCATTGTCTTTTATCAGATAGTTTGAAGTTGCTTTTGCCAACGGGAACTTCACCAAAAATTTCAAGTTGCGTCATGTTGGGATGCATCTCAAGGAGGTAGCAAGCAACTGGTGGTTAGCCAAGATTCTGGAAGGTACACAAGATAGAACGTGGGCTCAATTCAAAACTGAATTTTATGAACAGTTTCTTCCGCCTGACTTCTAGAAGGAATGGGAGTGGCTCGCCCAAACAGAACATGAGAAAAGTCATGGTTTATGTTGACAAGTATTGGTTGGTTCTTCTGAAAGTTACGCCTTTCATGAAGATTTCTTACGAAGTAAAGATGCGGAAGTTTTCGAAGTAGGCCTTCAACCATCGTTTTGGAAGAGCATGAAGGTGTACCTGTTAGATTCTTCATCTCCAGATGCTTCGCACCCTGCCTATAGGCTTCACACACATCACGTGCATTGGCCCTTGGTTGTGAGTTGGCCACCCGTACACCTGCTGGACAGGGATCTTCAGGCACATTGAGGGTTTTGCTCAGCACTTTGCCCGGTCTGACCTATTCTGGTCCTTTTTCATTTTTTCCACATTCATGGGTATTTTTGTGCATTGTCGTTGGGGCTTTTGGTCTGCCCTACCTACTCCCTATTCTCCTATATATAGGAGGGGGGGATGCACTCTCCGATTCATCTTGTACACATCAGTTTTTGCCATCTAGAGTTATTGTATTGCCGGCGATTTCCCGATCACTTACTTGCTGATTTTCAGCCTGTTTTGGTGCATTTACAGTCCCCACCTTACCTTCTCGGCATCCGATGTTCATCACCTGGCGTTTTTTGCTCAAACCCCTGCATTCTCGCGGTGTTGCGAGCTCCCTTTTGCTGCGATTTCAAGTTTGGACAACACCTCGACTTTGCTTCATCGGCATCCTTTCGGGTTTCCCTTGCACATACCCCCTACTTCGCGATCTTCTGGCGTTCTATCTGGCGTGGTTTTCCGATCCTATCCTCACCTTTGCTTTTGATTTTACACACGAGACTTCTCTACTGATTATTTGTCTGTATCTATGGCAACACTCCCAGCCATACCCATCTTTCCTCCCGGCAAAAAGCTTGACGGCTCCAACTTTGTCGTCTGGAAGATGAAGATCATGGTGATGCTTATGCAGTTTGACCTTTGGGACTGGCTTACCGATACTGCCACTGCCGTGTGTCCCGGCCTTGCTCCTACATCTGGTGCTCCTACATCGATATCATCAGCTACCACTTCTTCTGTAGTTACGCGTGTTGGCTCCGCATCTACTTCTTCTCATGGTACTACTTCTGGCGGATCAGGTACTATGGTTACATAGGCTATGGTGGATCAGTGGAATCTCAACCATCGCAGAGTTTACTCTTTCTTACTCATCAACTGTGCGTATAGCGTGTTGACGTCTCTACGCTCTTACATCACTGCACATGAGGTATGGGGTTTCCTTTGCAACATGTACGAGGCGAAGACACCCGGAAGGATTCTCGCTCCGGAGAAGACTTGGATGGACTTACAGGTCTCGTCATTTCCGACCATCCAGGACTTCATATCCCCATGCTTCTGCTCCGTGATGAGCTAGCAGGACACCAGGTCTCTTCCGTGGGCATGGCAACTCGGTTGCTGCTCAAGCTTCCCGACACTTATGATTCCTTGTTTCAGTCACTTACTACCTCCACGCGCCCTACTCCTATCACTTGGGAGGAGCTCTTACCCGCTGTGCAGCAGATAGCTTCATGCATTCAGGACAGAGCCACCTCAGACGCGTCTGTGGGTTCTACTGCATTGGTCTCTACATCCAATAGGGGTGGTAGTGCTCCCGGATAGTCTGGACATGGTTGTACACCCCCTCGCCCTGACATTACTTGTACCTATTGTGGAAAGAAAGGTCATTCTGCAACAAAATGTTATAAACGACGGCGGGACCGCAAGAAGGATTTAGATCCTGAGGATGGGACGGCTTCTCAACAGACGTCTGCCACTGCCATCTCTAGCCTTTCACAGGTCGATGGCTTCACCCTCTGGTTTCATCCTCCCTCTAGTTTCTTCCCTCTTATGATCGAGATCACTTTTTGACTTGGAGTTTGCGAGTTTACCACCTTGGCCTTCTATCCTTTTGTGTTGACTGCTCTGCTTCAGGGGGGCTCTCTCTCTTTCGTCTCTCTCTTCTGTTGACCTCCACCGATGAGCTCCCTGTTGACCTCCACCGATGAGCTCCCTGCTCCCTGTGGGCTGATCTGCTATCGCTAGGGACGGCGACGGATTGAAAACTGAAATCGTTGGTGATACTAATGGGCTAATTTGCTGCGATGGGGGAATTGCTGGCAATGATGAAAGGGCTGAAAACAGACCAAAAACGTTCAGGGGTTGATGGCGTTTTGATGGCTGAAAACGCTGGTGACTGATGGGAGAAATGCTGGCCTTTGCTGGTGCAAAATCGTTGGTCCTGCTGCTGCTTCTTGAGAGGCACTTACTTCTGCTCCTCTCCTCTCTACTGGCGCCCAAAGGGCTTCATTTATAGGTGCCAAATGCTGGGTCAGGCAGTCGCCAATAAGTCCCCATGATTTGGAAAGTGAACAGTCACTTATTAATTAAATGCGTGATAAGAGGTGGTTCACATGCAGTAAAATGCATATATGCCGAAATGGTGAGATACTGTGTCGATGAGGAGGAGGCTGTGGGCTGATCTGCTATCGCCAGGGACGGCGACGGATTGAAAACTGAAATCGTTGGTGATACTAATGGGCTAATTTGCTGCGATGGGGGAATTGCTGGCAATGATGAAAGGGCTGAAAACAGACCAAAAACGTTGAGGGGTTGCTGGCGTTTTGATGGCTGAAAACGCTGGTGACTGATGGGAGAAATGCTGGCCTTTGCTGGTGCAAAATCGTTGGTCCTGCTGCTGCTTCTTGAGAGGCACTTACTTCTGCTCCTCTCCTCTCTACTGGCGCCCAAAGGGCTTCATTTATAGGTGCCAAATGCTGGGTCAGGCAGTCGCCAATAAGTCCCCATGATTTGGAAAGTGAACAGTCACTTATTAATTAAATGCGTGATAAGAGGTGGTTCACATGCAGTAAAATGCATATATGCCGAAACGTTGTACCGTGCAAGAGGGGGTATGCAACTATGACCGGCTTGGACATGCACGTCTTGCTAGAGGCTCACAAGGGTGCCAAGCTAGGCCCTAATCTAAGATTGACTCTAGACTGTAGCAGAAGCTTGTCCACGCGGCGCAAGTGCAGTGCGAACGTGACAGACACCAATAAGGAAGAGTAAAGAAATGGGCTTGGGAAATTGCAACAAGCCCATGAAGAATCTCAAATGGCACTTTCCTCATAGACGTATGAACTATGTTGTTGTAGGCAAACTCCACCAAGGGCAAAAACTTTTCCAACCGAATCTTCTAATCAGAGATATATGACTTTAGCAAGTCTAAAACTACTGAGTTGGCTATCTCCGATTGCTCATCATCTTTGGATGAAACGAGGACGAGAATTTAAGCCGTGTGCCTATATTCTCCCATATTACTCTCCAAAACAAACTTTGAAATCGGGGATATCCATCTGACACTAAAGATTCAGGCATGCCATGTAATCGAAAAATGTGTGAGACAAATAGCTTGGCCAAGTGATCGGCTTTTAGTGTCTTCTTTACTGGAATGAAGCGAGCTTGCTTGGTGAATGTTTCGATGAATGTCCAAATGTCATCATGCCTACTCTGAGTCTTCGGAAGATCGAAGATAAAATCCATTGCTATACTTTTCATGGTCAATGTGAAATAGGTAAAGGCTATAGTAGTCGGGGTGCCTTATGTCTGTGAAACTTGACCTTTTGACACACCAAACGAGTGCATACAAACTCATCCACATCCTTTTTGAGCTTAGGCCACCCCTTTCAAGGTACCCTTGATGCCTCTATGTCCAACAGAAGGTGGATTATGGCACTCTGTCAATGGCTTGTTACTCAACGGGATGTTGCCATTACACCGAGCATTGGCAAACTTCGTTTGCAATAACAGGGGTGTTTAGGGCAGGAGGAGTTTTACGTATTTTCCTTGGAAGGTTGTGACGTTCTACTCAAAATCCCTTGGTACCACAACAACAACGTTGTGGTTAACCTATTGGGTCGAGAAAGCGACTTTGACAAATGAAGGGCTCAGAGATTGTACTTGATGAACATTAGTTTCTTTACTCACTTTTTTTGGGAGAGAACTGAACGATGGATGAAGGTCGAATATGTTTTGACCTGAACAAAAGAACGCCAAGATTTTCTCCACACTCATGCCCATTGCTTTTCAGAGGGCCTGCCAGGCGAGTTACCATCCGCACGTCTTGAAGATCATACTATTGATGTCACAAATTGATGACGTGTCTACCCTAATTGGGAAAACCCTAACCCTTGGGAAAACCCTAAACCTTGAGGAAACCCTAAACCTTGAGGAAACCCTAAGTCTGTTACAGCTGCCCAGTACATACACCCGTTGGCGAGGACTGCAGGTTGAAATGCTGACATGGCATGGCTGTACTGCAGTTCCCAAAAAACGCGGAAATCGTGCCAGTTGTACGGAAACCCGCTTTTTGCGGCGCTGTTTACGGCAGGACAGTAGCATGCTTTTTCTACGCAATAAGCAAGAGAGAGATAACATTATTATTTTTGGAAAAGCTTTTTGATGTACAGCTTTTGGGGCTCTGTTTTTGGCATCCCTTGTAACTCTTTACAAGTGAAATTGGTCTCACTTCTCAGAGCATCTAGACGTAGAGTTCGAGAGTGAGACCCAACCACTTTATTGTACTTTGGCACCAGATTAATACAAAAGAAATATTGAAAGGGGCGCCAGTCTTTGGGGCCAATATCTCTAGGCACGGAACTTCGCCGGGCCAGTGTGAATCAATTGTGAACTGTGAACTGTTTTGAAGTGGTTATTTGGTGCTGTCGCGGTAGATTCTTGACTTGGAGTGTCCAAGTCTGTTACAGTCGTATCAGAGCACAACCGATTTCTCTTCTACGGGAAATCCGATCCCAAAATTTTTCCCATGGCACCTATGGCTTCACGCAAGGATCAGTCGACTCCCTCTGCATCCGGAGATGCTGCAAGGGATCACAACGAAGATTCCGGCAAGGAGTATGGCCCGCCTCGGCCTACTCAGGCGGAGCGTCAAGAGATGGAGCGTCGTCAATTGATCGGCGATGCAACAAAGATGATGCTCAATTTTGCGAAGGACCCAAAATTTGCAAAATATATGAGCGAGACTTCTTTTCAAGAAGTGCATGCGCAGTGGCAGAAAACCACAACACCACCCCCAAAACCCGCTCTCAAGAAACCTTCTGCTCACTTCACAAGAAATATTCAGAGAAAGAATTAGAAGAGGTGGTTGATGCACGGATTGCTCAGCTTTTTGACGCGCAAAACAAAGCTAAAAAGCACGGCAAAAAGCAAAAGAAAGGCACTGACTTCCCGGGTTATTTGGGTCGTCAGTCGACATTTGAAAAGTCAAAGTCCAGTTCTTCTTCTTCTTCTTCTGACAGTTCTTCTAGCTCATCTGACTCGAGCGAAGAAGACTGCAAAGGTAAAAAGCGAAGCAAGAAACAACGCTTCAGAAAGGGAAAGAAAAAGGCAAAGAAGTTTAAATCTCGCCCAGTGAGTGACAGTTCTACAGAGGACTCGTCTACAGACAGTTCAGGCTCTGACGACAACAACTTTTATGCAAAGAAGAAGAATTTGTATAAAGCAAACCAAGATGACTTTTTGGAAGATAAAAGCAAGAAGGTCCAAGAGTTTAAGGAAGGTGGACAATCAATTAACTTTGACACGTTTTCGGGATATAGAGATGCTTCGAAGGCTTTGTTTTTTGTACAGCAGTTTGACATCGCTTTCGCGGGAGGACACTACTTAGAGCACTCTAATATTCGGAGAGCTGCCTCTTACTTCAAGGGGAATGCTCGAACTTGGTGGTCCACGCTTCTTTTAAACAAGACTTCGCCAGTTAAATGGCTGAAATTTAAGAAGCTTTTTTCTTGGCTGAGTCAAGAGTATGAACGCGATATACGAGCTGCTTCTAACCATCTTTGGATGACCAAGAAAGATTCAGTGGACATTTATTGCGAGTGATTCTGGAGCTCTTTTCTACCCGCCTCTTCATTCAAGAAGATCTCATTTAGAGAATAGATCGAGCGGTTTACCTGGAGTCTACCTACAGAGATCCGAGATCACTGCTTGGAACAGAAGTCAGCTTCTATTCAGGTGTTGATGAGTCATGCGAAACGGGGTTTTGCCATTCACTCTGGCAGTCTGACCTACCCCACCGATGAGGTCATGACACAACGAGCCGAACAGACTTCAGCAAATGAAAGTAGAAAGAGAAAGAGCAACCTAGAAAAGAAGGATGCACGACCCAAGCTTGCTCCTTAGGAGAGAGCTCGCTTCATCGGGGAGGGGAAGTGCTTTGGATGCGGGGAACATGGACATTTCTCCGTGAAGTACCCTAAAAAGGCACAAAAAGAACAGAATAACAAGGACGACGAAAGGCTTGAGAGTTCGAGAGCTGCTGAGGAACGTGGAAGAAAAGGCAAGATGAAAACAGGACTGGTTCCAGATTGTGTGGGTATCGATCTCAACACAATGGACGAGAGTACAGAACTTTGCCGAGCTTGCGGCAAAGTGAAAGACCAAGAGGCCCTGATCTTCTTTGATGGAGGAGCCAAGGCCAACTTCATTTCACCGGAATTGGCGGCGCGGCTCGAGATCAATCTCGATCGGATGGGACCACTTGCGGAGGCTGTTCTAGTGGCACTCGGCAGGGACATAGCCATTACACCTGTCATTGGCAAACTTCGGTTGCATTGTCAGGGGTATTTGGGGCATGAGGACTTTTACATAATGCCTTTGGAAGGTTGTGATGTTCTCTTGGGACATCCCTGGTACCACAAGAACAATGCCGTTGTCGACTATCGGGCGAGGAAAGCGACATTGACTACAGAGAAGGGTAGAACAATTGTACTTGACATTAAACTGAAGGGCGAGTCTGTCCCTATTGTATCGGCTTTGGCCATTTCAAAATTAATGAAATCCAGTCTCTTTGTTTACTCGATCTTTATGATAGAGTTGAGTGATGAGGATACGACAAATATGTCTAAACTTGATAAAGAACGCCAAGATTTTCTCCACTTTCATACCGATTGCTTCTCAGAGGGCCTACCAGGCGAGTTACCACCTGCTCGTCCTGAAGATCATACCATTGATCTGATACCTGGAATCACACCACCGAACCGGCCACCTTACCGTGTGAGTCGAGCACAGAATGAAGAGATTATGAACCAAGTAAAAGACCTCTTGGAAAAGGGTCTTGTCCAGCCTAGTACTTCACTGTATTGCTCTCCAGTGTTGTTGGTTTTGAAGAAAGACGGATCTTGCATCGATTATAGAGCTCTCAATAAAATCACCATCAAGAACAGATTTCCGATTCCTAGGATTGATAATATACTCGACAAATTACAGGGATCCTCGTGCTTTAGCAAGATTGATTTGAAGAGTGGATATCATCAGATCAGAATTGCGCAGGAAGACGTCTACAAGACAGCATTTCAGACGACTTTTGGGTTATTTGAGTTTTTGGTGATGCCTTTTGGCTTAACCGGATGATGGACATGATTTTTTCAGAGTATAGACTATTTGTTGGCACTTTCTTTGACGATATTATTGTTTTCTCCAAGAATGAGGTAGAACATAGAGATCATCTGCTTTAGGTCTTTCAGGCATTACGAGATCACAAGTTAGTGATTAATACAAAGAAAAGTGAATTTTCCTACCAGAGATACACTTTTTGGGATACATTGTGTCAGCAGCAGCAGGAGTGCAAATGGATCCGGCCAAGATAGAGACTATCCGTGATTGGCCCGATTTGAAGAATGTCCATGAAGATAGAAGCTTCTTGGGACTGTGTTCGTACTATAGGCGGTTCATTTGAAAGTCTGCAGAGGTTGCTTTCCCTTTGCATATCTTGACAAAGAAAGGAGTCTCTTTCTCGTGGGGACCCACAGAGGTGACTGCCTTTCAGACATTGAAAGAGAAATTGACTATGGGACCAATTTTGACTCTGCCGAACTTGTAGAAGTCTTTTGAAGTATATTGTGATGCTTTTGGTCGTAGTCTGGGTGCGGTCTTAATTCAAGAAAGCCATGTCATTGCTTACGAGAGCCGATTGTTCTCAAGGCTAGAAATGACAGCACAGATTTATGAGAAAGAGCTTTTGGCGGTTATCCATGCTCTTACTCAGTGGTGGCACTACCTACGCGGAGCGGATTTTACTGTTTTTACAGACCATCAGAGTTTGTGCTACTTCTTGTCACAGAAGCAGCTATCGGAAAAGCAGATGCGGTGGGCGAATATCTTGTCACAGTTTCACTTCCAGATTGTCCATGTTCAGGGACAAAAGAATGTGGTGGAAGATGCTTTGTCTCGGAAGCTGTTGGTTCTGGCTATTTCCGCGATACATCATAAGAGCTTCGAGGATATGGTCGACCACTATGCCACATATACAGATTTTGCAGACGTTTTCACACCGACACGGGATGAGGAGACAGTAGCGGGATATTTTATTCGAGATGGCTACTTCATGAGATAAACCATGTTGTGTGTTACACAGTCGTTGAGGGAAAAGGTTATGACTGAATGCCATTGTCCACCTTTTACGCGTCATGCGGCATTGCTACCACCATAAAAGGGGAAGAGAGGTATTTCTTTTGGCCGAGACTCAAGAAGGATGTGGAAGAGTTTGTGCGCAGTTGCTTGGTATGCCAGAAGGTCAAGATTGACAAGCATAAAGCATAGGGATTGTTACAGCCTTTGCCTATACCCACATCCCACATGCCCCTGGGAAAGTATTGCAATGGATTTCATTTTTGATCTCTCGAGAATAGAGAGTGGTCACGATGGTATCTGGACTGTTATTGACAGATTTAGCAAGCATGCTCATTTCATTCCAGTGAAGAAAACAGTCAAGTCAGATCACTTAGCGAGACTGTTTGTGGCCCAGATCTTCAGATTACACGGCATGCCTGAGACGATTGTCTCCGATAGGGACCCTAGATTTATGAGTTTGTTTTGGAAGGCAATTTGGGAGAACATTGGCATGTGGTTGCAGTTCTCGTCATCGTTCCACCCGCAGACTGACGGGCAATCTGAGATTGCCAATTCAGTGGTTTTAGATTTATTGAAGTCTTATATCTCGGATCAGAAGACTCAATGGGAAAAGTATCTACCTTTGTTTGAATTTGCCTACAATAACACGATACACTCTTCGACGGGGAAGGCGCCATTTGAGATTGTTGAAGGTGCTGCGAAGGTTCCACCCTTCCTAAGCACGAAAGATAAGATTTTTGAAGCGGATGAGTATACGCGCGGCTTAGACACGGATTTTGCCAAGGTCCGCGAGGCTTTGTAGAAATCTCAAGAACGACAGAAAAAGGCAGCGGATCGCCATCGTCGTGATTTGAAATTGAAGGAGGATGATTGGATGCTCTTACGTTTTGAGAAGGCACGCAAGGGAAAGGAGAGGCTTTTTCCAAAGCTTAGTATGCGATACTACGGACCTTTCCAGATCTCTGAAAAGATCAATGATGTCTCCTTCCGGCTGAAACTGCCTGACACTTGGAGGATTCACAATGCATTCCATGCGAGTCTCTTGAAACCTTTTAAAGGTGATGTGCCTGATGATGGGGAGCCTGATGAGCAACCCGAAGTGGAAGAAAACGAGAAGATCCTTGTTCCTGAACAGATTTTGGCACATAAGGACACAAAGAATAAAGGTAAAGTCCGAAGGCGGTTCTTGGTTAAGTTCAAGAACTATCCTGCATTGGATGGGAAGTGGATGGAGGAGGAGGACCTAGCAGATACTCCTCAGATTGTGAAACTTTACCTCGAACCTTTTGGTTTTAGCATAGTCTACTCCAAATGGAACCCAAAATTCAGCTTTTGGCCAGAGATCTGATGCAGTGGGATGCACAAGAGGAGAGTTACTCCGCTCCTTTGTCAACAGATGCCTCGATTTTGATACTAGAGTCACTGATGTCTCTTTGAGCTTCAGGGATACTGGCAGCTGACAGTATTCTGCTGTATCACTTTATGAAATGGAATTCCTGAATATGAAACTGATTTGTTCTTGACTTGTTTTTTGTACAAGAGCTGATAGACGAAATAACTGAAGCATTTTGGTCTAAATGATCTCGAATAGACATGGTTGCAATAGGGGTTGGTCAATCGGGCATCGATGAGGTCCCGATTGGATCTAGATGTGATTGCTAGCTACATTGCCGATAAATCATGGTCTAAGATCCAAATGAATGTTGAATGTCTTGTGATGTCCTGTGATGTCGTGTGATGTGACTGTCGATTGGTACATGTGCTAGATGTGTGTTCCTAGTGCGTAGGTACTAACAATCAATCTCTGCTAAGGTAGTTTATGGCTTCTGTCTGTTTTGCAGGCGTAATCGAGGGCGATTATAATGCTTTCAAGAGGGGGGTATGCCACAAATTGATGACGTGGCTGCACTAACTGGAAAAACCAAAACCCTAACCCTTGGGAAAACCCTAACCCTTGAGGAAACCCTAAGTCTGTTACAGCTGCTCAGTATATACACCCGCCGGCGAGGACTCCCGGTTGTAGGTTGAAATGCTGACGTGGCATGGCTGTACGACAGCGCTCGGAAACGCGGAAATCTTGCCACCTGTACGGAAACCCGCTTTTTGCGGCGCTGTTTACGGCAGGACAAGGGCTTGCTTTTTCTAGGCAATAAGCTAGAGAGAGAGAGCATTTTCTTTTATAGAAAAGTGATGTACAGCTTTTGGGGCTCTGTTTTTGGCATCCCTTGTAACTCTTATAAGTTAAGTTGGTCTCTCACTTCTCAGAGCATCTGGATGCAGAGTGTGAGAGTGAGACCCAACCACTCTATTGTACTTTGGCGACAGATTAATACAAAAAGAAATACCGAAAGGGGCGCCAGTCTTTGGGGCCAATATCTCTAGGCACGGAACTCTGCCGGGCCAGTGTGAATCAATTGTGAACTGTGAACTGTTTTGAAGTGGTTATTTGGTGCTGTCCCGGTAGAATCTTGACTTGGAGTGTCCAAGTATGTTACAATTGACCTGATACCTGGAAGCACACGACCAAACCGGCCACCTTACCCCGTGAGCGGAGCCAGAACGAAGAGATTATGAACCAAGTGAAAGACCTTTTGGAAAAGGGTCTTGTCTAGCCTAGTACTTCACCGTATTGCTCTCCAGTGTTGGTTTTGAAGAATGACAGATCTTGGAGAATGTGCATCGATTATAGAGCTCTCAATAAAATCACCATCAAGAACATATTTCCGATTCCTAGAATCGATGATATACTTGACCGACTTCAGGGACCCTTGTGCTTTAGCAGGATCGATTTGAAGAGTGGATATCATTAGATCCGAATCGCGCCGGGGTCTAGGTTATTTGAGTTTTTGGTGATGCCTTTTGGCTTAACCAATGCTCATGCGACATTTAACCGGATAATGGACATGATTTTTTCGAGAGTATAGACTATTTGTTGGCACTTTCTTTGACGATATCATCGCTTTCTCCAAGAATGAGGCAGAACATAGAGACCATCTTATCTGCTTCAAGTCTTTCAGGCATTACGAGATTACAAGTTAGTGATTAATGCGAAGAAAAGTGAAATTTTCCTACTAGAGATACACTTTTTGGGACACATTGTGTCAGCAGCAAGAGTGCAGGTGGATCCGGCCAAGATAGAGACTATCCGTGATTGGCCCGATTTGAAGAATGTCCATGAAGTTAGAAGCTTCTTGGGATTGTGTTCGTACTATAGGCGGTTCATTTGAAAGTTTGCAGAGGTTGCTTCCCCTATGCATATCTTGACACAGAAAGGAGTCCCTTTCTCATGGGGACCCACAAAAGTGAGAATTGAAACAGAATTTGACTGCAGGACCAGCTTTTGACTTTGCCAGGTTTGCAAAAGTTGTTTGAAGTATATTGTGATACTCGTGGTTGTAGTCTGGATGCGGTGTTAATGTAAGAAGGCCAATGTCATTGCCTATGAGAGCCGATTGTTTTCAAGGCTGGAATTGACAGTACAAATATGTGAGAAAGAGCTTTTGGCGGCTATCCATGCTCTTATTCAGTAGCGACATTACCTACTCGGAGCCGATTTTACGGTTTTCATAGATGATGGGAGTTTACGCTGCTTCTTGTCACGGAAGCAGCTATCGGAAAAAGCAGATGCGGTGGGCAAACATCTTGTCACGGTTTACTTCCGGATTGTCCATGTGCACGGACAGAAGAAATTGGTGGCAAATACTTTGTCTCGAAAGCCGTTGGTTCTGGCTATTTCCATGATACAATCAAAGAAATTCGAGGATATGGTCGGTCAGTACGCCACAGAACAGATTTTGCAGATATATTCAGTTGAATACAGAAAGGGGAGATAGTAGCGGACTATTCCATTCGGGTTGGCTACTTGATGAAGAAAACCATGTTGTGCGTTACACAACCGTTGAGGGAAAAGGTTCTAACCGAATGCCACTGTCCGCCTTTTACGGGTCACCGCGGCATTGCTACCACCTTGAAAGGGGTAGAGAGATACCTCTTTTTGCCGAGACTCAAGAAGGAGGTGGACGAGTTTGTGCGCAGTTGTTTGGTATGCTAGAAGGTCAAGTTTGACAGGCATAAAGCACAGGGATTGTTACAGCCTTTTACCCATACCCACCCGCCCTGGGAAAGTATTGCAATGGATTTCTTCTCCTGAGAACACAACGTGGGCACGATTGTTTATTGCCTAGGTCTTCAGATTACATGGCATGCCTGAGACAATTGTCTCCGAGAGGGACCCCAGGTTCATGAGTTTGTTTTGGACGGCTATTTGGGAGAACATAGGCACGCGATTGCAGTTCTTGTCATCGTTCCGCCCGCAGACTCAATCAGAGATTGCTAATTCAGTGGTACTGGATCTTTTGAAGTCTTCTTTATTGGATCAGAAGACTACTTGGGAAAGGTTTTTACCTTTGGTGGAATATGGCTATAGAAACACGATTAACTCTCTGATGGGGAAGGTGTCATTTGAGATTCTTGAATTTGCTACGAAGGTTCCACCCTTCCTTAGCGCGAAAGATAAGATTTTTCTTTGAAGCCGACCAGTTCACGAGGGACTTGGTCCGGAAGGCTTTGCAGAAATTTCAAGAAAAACAGAAAAAGGCAGCAGATCCCCATTGTCGCGATTTGAAATTGAAGGAGAAGGATTGGGTGCTCTTACATTATTGGAAGGTATGCCCGAGAAAGAAAAAAAAAGGGGAAAGGAGCGGCTTCTTTGAAAGCTTAGTATGAGATAGTGTGGACCTTTCTAGATTTTTCGAAAAGATAAATGATATCTCCTTAGGACTGAAGTTGCCTGAATACTTGGAGGATTCACAATGTTTTTCATGTGAGTCTCTTAAAGCCTTTTGAAGGCGATGTGCCCGATGATGGGAAGCCAGAGGTGCAACCCGAATTGGACGAAAACGAGTAGATACTCGTTCCAAAACAGAAATTGGCACAGAAAGAAAGAAAGCAGGTAAAGCGAACTAACGGTTCTTGGTTAAATTCAAGACCTACCTCGCAATGGATGCGAAGCGAATGGAGGAGAAAGCCCTAGCAGATATTCCTCGGAATGTGAATCTTTACCTTGAAGCTTTTGGTTTAGCATAGTCTATTCCAAATGGAACCCATAATTCAGCTTGGTCGGAGATATGATGCAGTGGGTTTACACAAGAGGGGAGTTACTCCGCTCCATTGTCAATAGATGCCTCGATTTTTGAATACTAGAGTCACTGATGTCTCTTTGAGCTTCAGGGATACTGAGAGTTGACAGTATTCTATTGGATGACTTTATGAAATGGAATTCTGGAAAATATGAAACTGACTGTTCTTGACTTGTTTAAGTGCAGGAATTGATAGACGAAATGACTGCAGCATTTTCGGTTTGATAGACATGGTTGCAATAGGGATTAGTCAATCGGGCATCTATGAGGTCTTGAGTGGATCTAGATGCGATTGCTAATTGCATTGTCGATAAATCACGGTCTTAGATCCGAATGAATGTTGAATGTGGTTTGTCATGTGATGTCAAGCGATGTCCTGTGATGTCGTGTGATGTGACTGTCGATTGGTACATGTGCTAGATGTGTGTTCCTAGTGCGTAGGTACTAACAGTCAGCGTGTGCTAAGACAATTTATGGCTTCTGTTTGTTTTGCAGGCGTAATCGAGGGCGATTACAATGCTTTCAAGAGGGGGGTATGTCACAAAATGGTGACGTGGCAAACCCTAACACACACACACACACACACACACACACACTCTCTGGCAGGGCTGAAATGCTGACGTGGCCATGACACCCGCATGCTGACCTGGCTGGCTGCTGACTGTGGCAGTACTGTACGGACGCCAGCGGGTTTTCCGGCAGATTCTCTACGCAAAAAGCTGGCTGCTTTTTACGCTACGCAATTGCAAGAGAGAGATAGAGAGCGCCCTTTTGCTTTTTCTACGCAATTGAAAAGAGAGAGAGAGAGCTCTTCTGCTTTATTTTAAAAAGCTATTTTATGGACAACTTTTGGAACTTGCTTTATTTTACAAGCAAGAGAGAGAAAGAGTCTGTGCTTTATGTTTGGGCTTTTGATTTTCAGCTTTTGGGCATCCCTTGTAATCGTTAAATATGTGAGCAGGCTTCTCACAACTGAGAGCATCTGGACGCAGAGTCTGGATGTGAACGCCTGCCCGCACTCTTGTACTTTGAACACAGATTAATACAAAAAGAAATACTGAAAGGGGCGCGGGTCTTTGGGGCCAATATCTGAAACCGGCCTGTTCAATCCAAAAAGGGCGGTAGACTTTACTTCAAACCTTGATTTAGCTTTCACCCATTATTAGTCGTCTATTTTACCTGTACTTTCAAGACACAACAAAGGGGAGAGGGATACAGGCTGCTAGATTGCACCTGTATGAGAAGACCGACACCAGATTGGCCCCTAACTTAGGCGCCCCTTTCGGTATTTCTTTATTGTTCAAAAGAGGGAATAAACGTTGTGGTTCCCTACAAGCTGCCTCGCCCAAACTCGGCTGAATTTCCTTTGTTCCAGCCCGATTTCGGCAGCATAACTGTACTAGAACCCTTCACAGTCAGTATTCCCACGCATTGACTGACTTTTCCGACGCATACGGGCACTTTGCAAAACCTGGCGAGAATCTGCAGCACGCTGAATTCTCTGTTTTCAGCCCTGAAAATGCGCCAGATCACCTGTACAGCGGTCCCCTTGCGTCCCCGAACCTCCTAGGGGTATTAGGGTCCGTTTAGGGCCAAAACCCTAAACCTGCAAAAATACACAGCAGGCTGTAATTTGCTGTTTCGGGCTCCGTTTCGCGTGCCGGTCGCATCCGTAGCAAGTCCTCGAGCTCCCGCACCTGTAGGGCTACTTGCCCTTTGAATCGGACGAGATTTCTGGCGTGAAACCTCTCCGAATTCACCTGTACCTGCGGGGGGATTAGCCGCTAGCTAATCCAGTACCTGTGCAAGAGGCTCTTGCCTCGGCAATCGCGCATGAACCCACACAACTGTACATTGGTCAAATGAAGAGCCCACTAGAGGGGCATAACATAGTGCCAAAGGGGAGAGAGAGGGCAGTGCGTAGCGTGCAGGGCATCACTCCTGGCACCGCACTGTGCATAAGAGGGAAAGCAAGCACTCCATAGCTCTTAACCTGTGACAGAGACTTGCAAAATGAGCCTCCCAGCTATAAATCACGTTTTTGCCTTCTCTATAAGTAGTAAACTGGCCTCAGAGTGCCAAGTGTCACTCATTTGTGCATTTTCCCGCTTTAGACCCTCGGGTCTAAAAATATCTCACCTGCAGCCTCTGTTGACTTGGCCACAGAGTAACAAAATGATCCCCATGTCAAACTGCACGCAATGACGCGAAGACATTTTCAGGTCCCAAAATAGCAGTTCCCTAAATTTTAGGAGATGCTGCCATTGTATCTTTCTAGGTCATCCGACCCTCTTTGTACACTGCGGCCACATCCAGAACTGAAATGTAGCCTCTGTAGCAAAGGATTCCACTTTGGCTAGTCAATGACCCCACTTGGCTAACCATAGTCTTTGTCCAACCTTAGTGCTCTCTTGCCCTCAGGCCTGGACTCCCTCTGGACAGTTCCACACTAGCTATGCAATGCAGGGCAGTTAGATTTCCCGAGGGGTGTTTCCAAAAAGTGAAAGTAAATAGATAATAAGAAAGAAATCAACAAAAAGGATAGATAGTAGTCACACGCTGGTGACAATATCTCTAGGCATGGAACTCCGCCGGGCCAGTGTTGAATCAATTGTGAACTGTGAAGTGTTTTGAAGTATTTATTTGTGCTGTCGCGGTAGATTCTTGACTTGGAGTGTCCAAGTCTGTTACAACCTGAAAAACTTGTAAGAGATGGTGTCTATGTACTGCTTGGCTCTTTAGAGAACTCAATGTCGTAGGTGCCCATGAATGATCTGTACTCTTTAAAAATCTTGTCCATCGTGTTGAACGTATCATGAGCATTTGTGAGACCTAAAGGTATCATCAAATACTCGTACAATTCAAAGGATGTCCTGAATATGGTCTTATATACATCTCCAGGAGCGATCTTGATCTTATGGTAGCCACTTTTTAGGTTGATTGTACTAAAACAGGTAAAATCTTGTAGCTTGTCAAGTATATCCTCGATGTTGGGTATTGGAAACGTGTTCTTGATGGTGGTTTTATTGAAAGGTCTGTAGTCAATGCACATTCTCCAAGATCCATCTTTCTTAACACTAGAGGCATTGGTGAACAATAAGGTGATGTACTGGGCTGAATTAGACCATTTTTGAGTTCTTTCACTTGGTTTTTAATTTTCCTCATTCTCGGCTATGCTTACTCTGTAAGGTGGCCGGTTCAATGCCTTGCTGCTAGGAATCAAATCAATCGTATGATCTTCAGGTTGCTCAGGAGGTAGCTCTCTCGGGAAACCCTCAAAGAAACATGTCGACTTGAGCTTACAAAAATTCTTGTCGTTGACATGTCTGACTTCTTATTTTCATCGCGTTTATTTAGGTAGATCGAGTAAACAAAGAGACTGGATTTCGTTACTTTTGAAACGGTCGAAGTCGATACAAGTGGGACCCACTCTCCTTTTAATTTTACATCAAGAGTAATTTCTTTACCTTTCTCATTCTTCAGTGGCCTTTCTTACTCGATAATCAACCATGACGCCGTTCTTGTGGTATCGAGGAATCCCCAAAAGGACGTCACACCTCTCCATAGGCATGATGTAAAAGTCCTCATGCTCTAAATACCTTTGGCAATGCAACGGAAGTTTGTCTATGACAGGTGTAATGGCCACATCCCGTCCTGGTGCCGCTAGAACTGCCTCAATTGGTGGTCCCATTTCTTCTGGCGTGATTCCAAGTTGAGCCGCGAATTCAGTTGAGATGAACTTGGCCTTGGCTCCTTCTTAGTCTACTCCAAACGAAACCCAGAATTCAGCTTGGCCGGAGATCTGGTGCAGTGGGATGCACAAGAGGAGAGTCACTTCACTCCTTTGTCAACAGATGCCTTGATTTAGATACTAGAGTCACTGATGTCTCTTTGAGCTTTAGGGATACTGAAAGCTGACAGTATTCTGTTGTATGACTTCAATGAAATGGAATTCCTGATTATGATACTGATTTGTTCTTGACTTCTCTTAAGTGCAGGAACTGCTAGACGAAATGACTGCAGCATTTTGGTCTGATTGATCTCGAATAGACATGGTTGCAATAGGGGTTAGTCAATCGGACATCGATGAGGTCCCGATTGGACCTAGATGCGATTGTTAGCTACATTGCTAATTAATCATGCTCTAAGATCCGAATGAATGTTGAATGTCTGGTGATGTCCTGTGATGTCGTGTGATGTGACTGACGATTTGGTACATGTGCTAGATGTGTGTTCCTAGTACGTAGGTACTAACAGTCAGTGTCTGCTAAGACGGTTTATGGTTTCTGTCGGTTTTGCAGGCGTAATCGCGGTCGATTACAATGCTTTCAAGAGGGGTGTATGTCACAAAGTGATGACGTGGCTACCGACAGCAGAAACCCTAATTTTTGCCAGAAACCCTAAAAATCCAGCAAATCCTAATTCTTGCCAGAAGCCCTAATTTTGCAGAAACCCTAATTTTTGGAAACCCTAACCCTAATTGCTGGCTGAAACCCTAAGTGACTGAAAAACCATAAAAGCTGGCGCTATTGCCACGTGGCAGCAGTGTACGGATTTCGAAAATCACGGAAGCTGAGAAAAAGCAACTAGCGACGCAATTTCTGCTTGCTTTTTGCTACGCAAGGAATTGGAGAGAGAGAGAGAGAGAGAGAGAGTTGATTTGCTTTATTTTTGGCTCTCTCTTGAGAGAGAAAGAGAGAGATTGCTTTTGTTTTGAAGCTTTTGGGGCTCTGTTTTTGGGTAACCTTTAAATTAGTGGTTTAGGGCTCACTTCTCAGAGCATCTGGACGCAGAGCCTGAAAGTGAAACCCTAACCGCTCTTTGTACTTTGACATTGATTTAATACATAAAGAAATACCGAAAGGGGCACGAGTCTTTGGGGCCAATATCTCTAGGCATGGAACTCCGCCGGGCCAGTGCAAATCTATCGTGATCTGTGAATTGTTTTGAAGTGGTTATTTGGTGCTGTCGCGATTGATTCTTGACTTGGAGTATCCAAGTCTGTTACATGCCCTCTCTGTAATACTTAGCATGTTGCTCGACTGCTAGTTTTGGGTGTTGAGATAGGCATGGGACATCCCTCTACACCTCATTTGAGTTGATATTGACACCTTAGTATATTTGCTGTAAACACAAAAATAAGCCATGTATAGGCATTTGTGCCAGCCGTGTAATATCAAGGCCCTATATAAAGCCTTGTGCTCTACATATAGTATATGCTATGCAATATGATATCCTACTTTTGTGTGTACATCAATTTGTCCCTTTAGTGGTCGTGTACTCTTTATTAAGTGTGTGTACCTCACTGTGTAACAATGGAGTCTTTCACATTTGAGCCTCCTTGAGCTCCCTTCCCCTCCTGATCCTTACAACTGGTATTAGAGCTTGGCGCATCCCTTCACCACCCCCTTTGTTCAGCACTTCCTTGGTAGTAAGCTTAGATTTTAGATCTTTGTGTCGGGTAATAACAGGTCGAGAGAGAGAAGTACAAATTGGAAACTCTTGAGTTTTGAAGATAAGCAATTCAAGGTGACCTTTTGAAGAGCATACAACTGCTGTGTAAGAATCCGAAGAAGAATTGCCTTGTGCTTCTGCTCGCTGGCTTCACACACATAAAAGAATCGACCTTGTGCTTCTGCTCGCTGGCTTCACACACATAAAAGAATCGAATTGCAAATCAATGCAATTCGGGAGCTCCTGTTCAAGCAAATCAATGCAATTCGAAAGCTCATTTGCAGCGCTGGCCTTATACACTCATACAATGCAAAGCAATTAGCTAGAAGCAAATTAATGCAATTCGGAAGCTCTACTGCAGCGCTATTTACACACACACACACACACACACACACACACACACACACACACACACACACACACACACACACACACACACACACACACACACACACACACACACACTTGGCCGCTCAAGGCTCTCCGCTGGCAGTCTGTATCCATATCGAACCTCGTGGATGAAAGCACAACAGTAGGGCGACCTCAGCTGCAGCTTCAAATCCCTCAAAAGCTCAAAAACGCCATCAACCTCCTTATGGACGGTATCTGCTTGTTCTCGACAGTTTCTGCTCTTCTAATTCACCAAAATCGTTTTCCTCTTATAAAGCTTTTTTAAAGTCTTTTGTTTTCATACCACCGCCCATCTCTTGGCCTCCTTTAAACCCCTTTAAGCAGCATATCCCACATGCACTGCGTATTGCAAAGTTATAAATCATTTGCAAGCGTACACATAGCACCATAAGATCCTCATCTTGTGGTAGCTCGACAACATCGACAACACTCTCCGCAACACATAGCAACAAGCAACAAGCTTTTTTGTACTAAGTTTTTTTTTAAAAAGCTTTTGTAAATTCTCTACAAGCAGCAAGTGCAAAGCAGATATTCAAAGCTCTCCCTCGACTTCAAGGCTAAACCTTTTTTTTGTGAAGAGGAACTTTGCAAATCCTACATATAGGTAATATGACTATAGTGACTTCGCAAATTAAGCATAATCCGACATTCATATTACCTCATGTAAAGGGCAAGACACTGCCATAGAGATAGTATCTCTATTGGTAAGACCGAGACCCTCTGCGTTTGGAACCACTTTGCATCATGGGAGAGAAAGGGATTGAAAAATTCAATGGAGACGGTTTCCACACTTGGCAGACCAAGCTGCGAGGATATCTTATGAAAAAGCAACTATGGTCTGTTGTAAAACCGAGAATAAGCGAACCATCCACTTCTGCTGAAGGCACTCTCACTAGAGCCCAAATCGCACAAGCACAAGCTAAAGATGAACAGGCACTTGGCATAATTATCACATCATTGCATGATAATTATGTGCATTTTACAGATAGCTGTACCACTGCAATCCAAGCATGGGATATTCTGGAACATAACTTCGGTGCTAAACAAAAGCAAAGTAAGATTAGCTTATAGAAAAATCTTTACAAACTTACTATGCTTCAAGAGGAGGATGTTTCAAACCTTAGTATATTTGCTGTAAACACAAGAATAAGCCATGTATAGGCATTTGTGCCAACCGTGTAATATCAAGGCCCTATATAAAGCCTTGTGCTGTACATATAGTATATGTTATGCAATATGATATCCTACTTTTGTGTGTACATCAATTTGTCCCTTTAGTGGTCGTGTACCTTTTAGTGTGTGTAGCTCACTGTGTAACAATGGAGTCTTTCACCTTTGAGCCTCCTTGAGCTCCCTTCCCCTCCCGATCCTTACATTGGGCTTGTTGGTTTCTTCTTCTGCTGTTTACCCTTCTTCATGTTAAGCGGACAGTGGCCTGTCTGAAGGGTACACTAGTGTTCTGGCATGCATACCAGAACCCTATTTGGCATGACCCATACGTCTTTGAATGGAGCTACACTTCTTTTGTAGGCAATATGGCCGTATCTTTTTGGGCAAAACTGCTCAACTTGTTGCTTGAAGATAATTTTCTTAAAAAAAGAGGCTGGTAGGAAAGTATCCCAAAACCTTTGGCAATAGTCGTCCAAGGTGTCTTCTTTGGTCATCCTCAGATGATTCCTGGCTTTGATGACATCCTCTTCGTATTCTTCTGTTAGCCCGGAAGAAGTGAAGAAGCGGTTGAATTTTAACCACTTTGGGAGGATGGGAGCATGTGCCTTTTTGGTGGAAGCAGAAGGCTCATGGTGGCTCTGTCATCTTCCAATTGGGTATTTGTTTGTGATGTTCGGTGGGCCCATGATGGCCACTCCTAGTGGTTCTGGTCTTCCGGGTTGTACCTGCATGGAAGCGCATCCTTGTGATATACCATCCTGTAGCTGGTGGTGTGTTCCTTTACCTGGTGCCATGCCCACTGCCAATCAGATGGCAACATGGACTCCTCTTCCATACTCTACGACAGCTTTTGTGTACGAGAGGTTTGCCCCTGGCTTCTTGTGTTGGCCTTTTCAGTCGAGTCAGTTTCTTTGGGTCTGTGTACTCTTGTTGTATCAGCCATTTGGGGCTTTCTGCCACAACTTTGTACTTGCTACCTCGGCACCAGGACTAGCTGCCTTTTGGTATTACTTTTTTGTTGTGTTTTTGCATCTGCGTCTGATGTCCTTGTTCTCCTTTCAGTCCTGGTATGTGTGTGTGAACAAGTGTGTGTGTACACATGCGTGGTGCAATGTAGATCTGTGGTAAGGTTTCTTTGTCTGTGCATTGCTTGTCTATTTTCCATTTCTTTTGCATATCATGGTCACTCCCCTATATGTATAGTTCCACATTCATCAGAGCTCGATCCCCCTCACCCCTCATATACATATACACCATGTCAGTCTAATTTGTTTTGTAGCAAGTTTATGCCAGCACTTCTGTCCAGAGGACACACACATGTACGCTGTTTGTCCAACAGGCCGAATTTGGTTTCTAGAAGACAATAATGAAGCTTTCTTTCTCTCTTTCTGTTTCCTTTTTGTTTTTCCTTGTTGGTTCTGTAGGTGGCTTCTGGAGCTATCATGCCTCGGTCTCGGGTTACCCTACTTGTTGCCACTTCCTGGTTGAGTTCCACCAGTTGGTTCTTTTGGACTCTGTTGCCTCCTGCTGTAAATTTTTTTCTAGAAGCAGCCACTATGAGCAAGTGGACTCCACTGTTTGGTGATGGCTCCTGAGATTGATGGGGCTTGCCTGTTATAGTTGACCTCCCTGCCCTTATGTGGCTTGGCCCGTAATCAAACTGATGCATACAGTACTTATGCCTCAGGCACTCTGGAGAATGGACTCTACAGAGTTCATTTCATTCCTTCAAATTGGAACGCATGCTGTTAGGCACCTATGCTTTTCAGGACCAGTGATCGTTGGTATGCAAAATGGGAACATTTGTGTGGAGGGTGAAAGTGCCTAGTGATCACGAAACACTTGCAATCAAGTGATGGACTATGGTTTAGATGGGTGAAACTGTTACTCTGGATCCACTCACAGACACTGGTCACTTCCCAAAGGTAATGGAGAGCAGTTTGAAGGCTCTCCATGCCTGGAGTTCCTTTCAGTACTGGAGACCCTTGTTTAGTATCTATCTAGCAGCTCCACAGGTGCTTCCTGTCCAGGAGCTAAGAGGTTTATCACCTCCTACACGGCCCAGCTAGGGGCCTAGTATTTCCCAGGGGCAGAGGGTAGGGAGTGGGTGCTATTTTCGTGGCTGTGCCCAGTTTTTCCTGATATGTGAAGAGCACCGAAGGACATTTCATTCTTCATAATGAAATCTTTGGTGATACTAGCCTCTGTTGTCTTAGTGCCTCAAAAAACTCCGCTATAGTGTAAGGCATTAGCAGGGGATGAGACCCTTCTCGCCTAGTTACCGCTGTTTCAGTCGGTTGCATCTGCAGTAACCCATCAAATTCCGGTGACAAAACTCCACTCTCTTGTTGTATTCTAATTTGCTCATTACTGTTGTCTGGCAGATTGATATGTCTATCCTTCGAGTCATGAAGGAAGAAGAGTTGAAGGAGCTTGGCATTCCCATGGTAAGTGCTACAGTTGCAGCTAAATATCTATGACTTTGTATCCTGTGGCAAAATGCCACTTTGTTCTAGAATTTCAAGGCAAATTACCTATTGCGATTTCTAATTTAAGTTTATGAACTGTTTGATCTAGGGTCCTCGCAAAAAGATTTCATTGGCTTTGGCAGCTCAGTCCAAGCACTAGCGATTGGAGTGCCTGGCAAGTTGATCTGATCTGTTGACTCACTGCTGCATTTGGTTAGGAAGTTCAGGATTTGGCGTAACACACCTGAAGTTGTGGGTGACGCTTTGTTAGGAGAGAATATATTCTTTTTGTTGTACGTATTGTCATCTGCTCTTTAATTCACTGTTAAAAGGTAGGACGATCATCTTGTATGATCTTGAAGTGCTTTTTTCACTTTAGACTGGCCTTCCTTTCTCCTCTTATGGATTAGCGTTTCTTTGCTTCTTTGACAAACTAGTTGGATAAAAGAAGAGTGTGCTTGCCAAGCAGCACTAGTTAAAAAGGACGGATGGTAGAGATACAAAGGCACATTCTATATTCAAACGTAGCATCATCGTCGGCTTTCACATATTGAAAATGGTGGAACTTTACGAATCTCTACCCTGTTTGCTCTTGATACCAGGAGTTCATGGGAGGGATGAAAGCAACCGACAGTACCTGAAGTCTTGTAGGTTTCATGTGAGAGAGACTGTGTGGGGCCACCACGGCGGACTCATTTTGAGCCTCAACCTTCTAGTAGTCGGTACTTGGAAGGATGAGTCCTTGATGAGTTTATTTCTGTTGCTTTTGTACAAAGGAATTTTCAAATTAACGAAATGGGGGTGGGGAGTCGACTCATGGCCGAGTGGTATGGATTTTGCTGGAGTATTGAAGAGTGCAGGTTTTGTCCGTTTAACAAGATTGCTTTGCAATGGTCTGTGCTGGATCACAGGACTATGGGCTGTCAAAGGTTGGAGCACTCACAGTGTCAAGTGCCTACAGCAAATTTACTTGAGACTTATCTTGTTAAGTATCAGCCCAAAGCACACAGTCTCTAGCAAATTTGTTTGGGACTGTCTTGTTCGCATGTGTACTCCACATCTTAGTGTCTTTCTAAGTGGCTTTTAGTCACCTACAAAGGCAAATCATTTATGATCTAGTGTTTTACTAAGTGGCTCTTTCTTTTGTGATTGGTGGTTTTATCATCAGCATTTTAAATGGGTCTGTGATTAACTTATTGTTGGGGTCTACCGTTCAGTTTGTGTTAGTATTTGGTGGCAAATGATTGCATCTATTCTTGTTACTTTGTGGCGGTGCTTATTAGGCTAGTAGACGATAAAAGGTTGCCTTCTTGTTAAGATTAAATTGAAGAAGTCCTGTGCAATTGAGGTTTGGTTTTCAGGTCAGAATATGAAGCATTTGTCCGTATTTACACTAAACCTTGTAAAATGTTGCTGGTTTTCTTCAAGGCTAACCCGGAATCTAGCTGGGATTTTGCAATTGTAGCATGGTTAAATTTTCTTTTACTATTTGATTTTTTTTGTGCGAACATTGGACCAGTTGTGATGTGGCAAGGGTATCCTGATATTGAAAATAATACTCAAGCTTATCCTTTAGACAAGGACAGTTGGTGCCACTTTGGAATATATGCTTTCGTGTTTGACGTTGAAATTATGTGGACCACTTCCTAGAATCTCACTAATAGAAATTGGTCGTCATTTATTTTTATTGCTCAAACATGAATGTAAACATTATGTTGAAGATTAATATCCTTTCTTTTAAAGAGTAGGTGCTTGAAAATGTCTAAAATATGTCGAGTTATTGTTGATTTGTAGGCAATGGATTCAGATTAACCTTTTCTAACGACAAATCTTAGGCGTTAACCAGCTCACAAACACGTAAGCTGAGAGGCCTTCATTAGAGTGTGGGCTAGATTCATCATTTTTGTGATGAAAATTGGCTTCTTCATTGATCTTTTCTTGTGTTTGCCTACCAAATTAGAAATAGTTGTGCCATTGTAATGAAGGCCTGTTAGTAGTATTATAGTGATGCCTCTTTATAGCTAAGATGGCTTTATCTATTGAGGAGCTTTTGAAGTGATATGTTTAAGCACTCTAGCACTCTAGCACTATACTCACTATTCTTCAGAATTCTCCTTGATTTTCATGGGTGCGAATTGCTAGTGCATAGACACAAATCCTCCTAGATTTAGAGTTTGGGTTGTGTTGTGGGTCTTCCAATTCACTAGCTTATTGCATTTGTTCCCTATGCGGATGCTTGCCTATCGGATTTTAAATCTCATGTCATTCTCTTGACTATTAGGTATTGATTCTCTCGTGAAGAAGTATGAAAGCCCTTTTAAAATCCATTTTGTTGGTTCAAATAATGTCAAATCCTTTTGAGCTTTTTGGAAGCTTAGTAGAGTGATTTAACCATGGGCAAGAAGGATAGACTATGAAAACAAAGGCATTGGCCAAAGGGGTGTGTAAATAACTTTACTCTTATCAATGAACTATATGGATTATGCTCGAAACATGCTAGAATTTTTTCTCCTTTTGAAGAGGTGTTAGAGCTCTAGGGACAATTTACTTTTGATGAGATTTAAGCTTGTTGATGACATTGGCAAGGTTTATAACCCTAAGCACATTTACTTCCATAATATAGAGATTCAAATACCAAAGGGAGATGGAGATAGGCATAATGTACTTAGTAATAAAGGCTCGATTTCATGCATGTTGCATGTCACTAGTGCCATGGTGTAGAATCCATCGAATAGAAAAGTTAGTTATGAATTGTTTCTTGTGTGTGACCAAGCGACTTTTCCATCTGTCTCAATGGGTCAAAACATTGTATTGGAGGTAATGTTTTTGGAATTGGAGCCTCAACTTTTGTGTATCGAATAGAGTAGTCAAAGGGAGTTTCTTGGAATATATAAGCATGTTAGACGCATGCGCCCGCTCTCACAATCTCAAAAGTATGGCTCGTCTCAACTTCATGAGCTATGGTCATCTAAGAGACAAGATCTTCTTACCATTTTGGAACCATTTCAAAAGAGAACAGATAAGCATCAACAAGCATCTGACAAGTCATTATTATCTCATGTTGCTTTTTCAGTACCACTCTTAGGAAAGTTGGTGTATGCACATATTTTACTTTGGATGAATAATTCTTTGGGTCTATTTATTGTTGTGGAAAGCTTCTAGAAATGTTTCCTACATAGTCCATTGCATGGACCTAGTTCCCCACTCGTTTACCTTCCACACTTCTGAGTGATGGTTTTCAAGATTGTGTCTAAACCATGTTGGTCCTAAAAGGACTTGTTGGAATTCTATAAGCAGTCTTACATTTCTTAAGTTGAACATTGCCATTCTTGTTTGCTTGCATCTTTAGTTTAAGAATTGGAAGTTTTTACTTACGTGCTAACTTTTTTAGTATTTGAGTCATAGACCTTGTGAATCTTGACAAGTCTTTTTGAAGCCCTCTTTAATGCTAACAATACCTTAAAAAAATGAATTCTTCGACTTCTAAGCTTCTCATGATGAAGAATTGGTGACATGCAATGCTTTTGATGAAGTGGAAGAAAGAATTGTACTGAATTTAAAATAAGCGAGATAAGATGAGTCTATAAAAGAAGATCCAAAGGAAGATGGTCCTTTCATCTTACGATGTTTGATAGAACTAGATGAGGACTTGGATACCTAGGTATCCTTAAGGAGGAAAGGAATACGTTTCGCAGTCCGTTTTTGTATAAACCATATCATGAAGTATTGTTGGAATCAATATTTTGGGGACATCAACAATAAAAGTTTAGGAATGAGAGTTGATAATTTTAGTGAGTCTTAACCATTAAAACCTCACCAGTATTATAATGAGGTAAAGTCAAATAAGGATGAATTGATTTGTGATGGGTATATATGAATTGAAGTTATTATGAAATGTGCACATTGGAAACAAATGGGACCTTTTATGCAATAAGGTCTCTTCTAGGCATGCTAGAAAGCCATGAGGCATCTTCATGACATTATACATCAGGTAGAAAGAACATAAATTTGGGCCTTGTTGCTACCTACCCTGTTGTTTTTTAGTGTATGGTAAACTAGGAGCAAAGTAGAGGAGGGGTAGGCCTAGCAACTATTGTAGAGAGGAAGAAACCCTTACTAGGAGTAACCTAAGGTGAAACAATAAATCTTTGGAATGCGTCGGAGGTGATGAGCTAAGTAGGGGCAAACTAGGATCAGAATCATGGGGTCTGCCTACCTAGGGTGCCTCTCATCTGTGTTTTGAGGAAATATCTGGTGCACTATAGAAGTCAACTTAAGGGTAAACTAGGGTATCACTTCGCATAATTTTATAGAGGCTAAGTACAACTACATTCACAAAGGTAAACCTAGAGTAAATGAAGGGTGTAATAGATACATAAATTGTTTTACATGATTGAGAGATGAGCTAGATAGGGTAGACTAGGCTTGGGAGTATGTGGTAGGCCTAGGGAGGGCACATTTTGTGGGTGTTTTTAAGACTGAAATTGGGGTAAACTAGGAATGTTGTAGGCCTAGGTAGGACAACCTTTGTAATGCTTTTAAGAGTAAAACTGGGGTAAAATAGGAGACTCAGTGAACTAGAAATGGAATTAGAGTCAACGACTCTAATGGGCTAAATCTCTAGGTTTGAACAAGGGGTGTACTAGAACTAAACTGAGGGTGAGCTAGGTAAGATTTGTGGAGATACATTATTCTATATGCTTGGGTGATAAGCTAGGAAAGAGTAAGCGAGTCTGGTAGAATCACCATAAGTGGGAAAGGTGAGGTTCGGATACCTGGATCAAGGGTAATATTTTTCTGAACTCTAGTCTAAGGAGAGTTGAAACAATCTCCCTCATAGATGAGAAGCATCCTTCAAAATGCAAAGTAAAAGGGAGTCTATTACATGAAGCATCTCTCGTTGCTTAGTATTTCCCAAGTGTACAAGCGATGATCTCATAGAGTATCTCTCATTGCTTGGTACTGCTTAGGTGTGCAAGCAATGATATCAAATATTCAAATAGTTGGGATAAAACATATAGTCGGATTTTAAAAATAACAGGTGGATCATGCATTTCCGTTAAGACGAGTAAAACCAAGAAATGTAGAAAATGATATGCTTGCCCTAGAGTAAACCAAAAACTTTTAGGTATAACATTGTGCAATCAAAAATTTTGGTGTCTTTTGAAATATCACTTTTGAAATAACATTGTGCTTCCTTCTCCTGGGAAAAATTCCAATGGTATAAAGTGGGTTTATGATTTGAAACATAAGCAAGGTGGAAACATTGATTGCTAGAATGTGAGGCTTGTTGCAAAAGGTTAGGCTTAGAAAAGGGGCATTGGCTTTGAGGTCAACTTTTACCCTTTTTGCCTTTAGATGGGAATGGTATGAGCCAATGAGAGGAGAGCTTCCACTTTATGGAATTTTTATGTTTAAAAATTGGTTTGGCTTTTCCAAATCGTGTTTCTTTTTGAGAGAGGAGTTTGTGAGTGTCACTTTCTTGAGATAAAACAATAGTTTTCTCAAGAACTATCGCTTCAAATCTCTTTTTACTAAAGTCTCCTTTAGCGTTCTTTACACCCGAAGATGTTCAAATATGCTAAGCATTTCAATTTTGCCCCTTCTTTTTCTGTTTTTTTTGTTCAAAAAATTAGGTTAAATCCTTTTAACTTACCTCTTTCCTCTTGCTTCTCCCTCCAATCTTGATCTCTTTGTATGGAATTTTCTATCCGATCAAAAGATAGGGTATATTGATTGAACAATATACTAGAAGCAAAATAGAGCAACCATGACCAAAGAAAGTTCAAGAATCATGCAACACACTATGCAAAAGAAAAGGGACATAAGTAACCAATACTTTTATGATAGGAAGAAGTAGTAAACACATGGATATCAACAAGTTTGAGGCCTTAAAAAAAACAATGTCATTTATCCATAATATGTTCCATATTTTCACAAGTTTTCGATCACAAGTTAAATTGTGGGTCCGATTTATGGGTTTCATGGATTGGATCATGCGGAAAACAAAAGATGAAAGTTATGTAATTTTTAGTTATACTATGAAAGTAACACTTGAGATAATAGAGAATGATGTTTATGTACAATATAGGTTGGAGATTTTCTTACAATGCAAAATTTTGTGCGATGAAAATTTTCAATTTTCACATGAGAGACATTAGCTATTAGGATCATCTGTCATGTTGTGAGAAGTCTGTGTTTTTGACTAGAAGAATATGTAATGTTTAATCAAATCACTTTGAATCATAGATTTGGACTAGGAAACATCCAAGCTTTGAAAGAACATAATTTACCTCCCATTTAACTTTTCCAAAATCAAATGTTCTTGCTTACATTTTATTATAACTTATCTTTTAAATAATGTCATCGTCCAATGATTTCTGAGCATGAGGAATAATTTCTTTTCTAAGAAACTATAGGCCTTTTATGATCTAAAAAAAGCTTCAAATTTTGATGGACTTCAATATTTGAAACGTTTCATAATTCTCTTGCTACAATATAAAGACGTAAGAATTCTCGTTTTTCTCCATCTCATGACCTACCTACATGATAATCAATACCTCAAGATTTTGTACCTGGATTTTCCCTTTCCATTTGTTATAAATTAGAATATCTACGCATACAATGCTTAGTCAAAGCATGAACATACACATCTCTACCACGCCCTTGACCCCACGTATAAGTAGGCGATAACTCCTGCTACGATTGCATAGGAGCCCAAACTTAAAGAAGGAAGACCTATAGCATCCTGAAGTGTACCATGTGCGATTCAAAATATACAAGAGGTTCAAGAAAGTTTCTGAACCTTCCTCAATATACCACAAGCCTTTTTGGACAAATTCTCACAACAATTCCCACATTCTGACTTACCTCAACATCATGAGCTTTTGTGAGGGAGGCACCGCATACCTAGCTAGGTACGCTTAGGGGCAGGGGACCGCCGGCCCCTCCACTCCATTGTATGAAAAACACTAAAAAAGGCTCCGTTTTCTTTTATGAGAAAATTTCCAAATCTTCTTGTGTTTGGTACCATGGTGCATCATATATGCCTATAATGGTGGATAGTTGGTTCTATCCTACTTATGAAAACATGTCCAGCCGCTCTTTGGAACTCCTCACTTACCAAGAATGACATGGAATCCATGGAAAAAGAACAAAAAGCTGGTTATGAGACTAGACTAGTAAGAAAATTCTAAAGACATCATGACTACTAAAATGAGCTTAATGCACTAGTTGAGATAATACCATATGAGTCTTCTCAATGGCATAAATAATTAATTAGATGAAATCGCTAGACCTTGAAGAATTGGTGAGTGGTGAGTGAGACCTACGAACATTTGGAGCAAGCTTTGGGCATATCATAGAAAATTTAAGGATATAAATAAATGAGGAGGATAAAATGGCATTACTTGTTTGTAGACCTAGCTCAAGAGGAACAATCATAGTTGGAAAAATAAAGAACCCTCTAAAAGCAATTACGGTAGCTATAACGGATTGCTTTGTGTGACAACTATTCTACAAGATAGATTTCAAGAGTGCTAAACTTGCGAGCCCCTCTCGCGGCCATTCTTTTGCGTTCTAGGGCTTTACTCCACCGCACCCTTTTTATGGAGTTGGAGGTTTTTGCGGATAGACGAAAACATCATCAAGTTCTCAAAAATGTTAGCAGTTAGGCAAATGCTGTTGAAGGATGAAGTTGCTCCGATGGACGAAGGGGAAGATTTGGCCCCTCCACCATCAAAAGATGCCATTATGAAGAATGTGGCTCAGTAAAGGATCTGACACAACACCACTGGTCAATAATGCTCTCTTGGACGACTCGGTCCTCGGTGCTAAAGGTAAAGGAAAAGAGCTTGTCCATTCTACACAAAAGATCAACTTCGAGGTGAAGGCCCTCAAGGCGGGCGTGACCCAAGGGCCGATTTGTACGGAGGTGAATAAGGGGTCAACCACTTCTGCTGCTATCAGACCAGGTATCTCATTCGCAAGCATCCTGAAGAGTCCTAACTCCAAAGACTGCACTGGATCCACAGCTACAGAGTATTATGTGAGACAGGCCAAGGGAATCTAAAGAATGCTTAAGATCAACTCGAACAGGAGCTAAGAGAAACAAATAGATAGCTTGAAGGAGGCCCCAATAGTTGCAAGAGAACTTGTGCTCAAGCTAAATGCAGTGAGTAGTTTGAAGAAGGGATGGCGGATCGAGCATTTAGTGCTCTAAAGAAGACTCTGCCACAACAAGTGGAGGTAATAGAGGGCTTCACTGTCGCGATCCCACTATCACTTGTTAAAAATCAACTAGCCGTGCAAGCCAAGCTTACGCTCATGTTTGCCTTCAGTGGGAGAGTCCTTAATAAATTCGAGTTGATCCACTGGATTCAAGGACCACAAATTCTTGGACATGGGGGGGATATTGAAAGCACTACATACCTTGCCAAGGGATTTTGCTCAGTCCGATTTAAGGAGAGCTCTTACGTGGCCAAGATTTTGGATAAAGCCCCCCTGATATTTAACAGGACCATTGTGTGTGTTGTCCCATGGGAACCAGTGTTTGACTCGACAAAATCCCTTCTAGATATACATCTTGTCTAGGTTGGCAGATCCTCGAACCGAGTTTGTATAGGTTGGGATATCTCTAAGTCACCTCCCAAGAGCATGGTGATTAATATTGGAGTTGGTCTTATTACGGTCCCGTTTAATCTTGGGACTTACTTTGGTGCGTGTTTTGAGTGTAACAATTTTGGTCACTTTGCTAAAGATTGCCCCATGAAATTCAATGAGAAGAACAAGCCCTTAGTGCATGACTCAAATGTAGGGCACGACAACCAGGTCCCTGTTAAGAAAGCAGTTACAAAAGAGAAGGAGAAAGAAATGGAATGCAACTTAGTGGCAGGTGAAGTGGAGGAAAAAGGGCTATGATGTGCGCTAATGGTGCCTCCCAATTGTAGGCGAAGCCCGTGGAAAAGCGAAGCCCATGGAAAAGCGAAGCCTCACAATGCAAAGTCCTGAAGGCCCATGCAAGGATAATCCGATTGTCTCTCATGCTTCTCCACCTAAACTTATGGCAATTTCAATTGCTTCGGTTGTCTAAGTCCCATGACTAAAAAGGTTCAAAAGGGTGAAGTAACTAGCAACAGAATCCACATCATGGAAGGTTGCTGGAGCCTTTAAAGGAAAAGTCGCCTATCCCCCCCGCTCAAATGAAGGGGGGGACTGGTGCCCTTCCGTTTCACAATCCCTTTGAAGCATTGCAAGTGATGGAACACCGGGTTTTAGGAGAGCCCCCTGACACTCCTAGAGTCAAAGACGCAAAAACGGGGCTTAGGTCAGACGTGGAGGAATTTGTTCCTTTTTTCCAGTAATGGAAGTTTGGCTTTGCAATCATGGAATGTGAAAGGACTGCACACCCACAAGAAGCACACCCTTTTTTGGGAAGAAGTTAGGAAGGAAAAGGATGTTAATTGATGGGCCATACAAGAGCACCATCTTGATGCCCGTAACAAAATAAAACAGGATGTGGGGTTGAAGCTAGCATTTTATGGAGAGAGAGTGGGTGGATTCAGTGGTGTCCTCTCTATTGTTGACAAGGATCTGGACCCCAAATTGATCCTCAATCACCCCTCTGTGAGAGTCTTAGGAGTGAGAGTTATCTGGGCTGATCAACCTATCACCATTGTGAATATCTATCGTCCCTGTAATGCCAAGAAGAGGGCCAAAATGTGGATGCATTTTAGGGACTTCTCTTTAGAAGGTGAGTGGATTGCCGTAGGATACTTTAATATGGTGGAGAAGAGCAAGGATAGAACAGGATCTGCCAATTTGTTGGTAGGTTCTGAAAAAAGTAAATGACTCGTTCTCTATGAGAAATGGGCTTTGATGGACCTGTGGGAGATGGGTCCCTGGAACAATACACCGGCCTTCACATGCACAAGCCTCTAGTATGCCGGCACGACGTCTCAATTCAACAAATCTACTGCTCTCACCAAGATGACTCGATCCATCGCTACTTGAGATGAAGGTACTAACAACAAGAGCCTCTCAGACCATCATCTACTCAACAAATCTACTGCTCTCACCAAGATGACTCGATCCATCGCTACTTGAGATGAAGGTACTAACAACAAGAGCCTCTCAGACCATCATCCCTTACACTTGGAACTCAGGAAATCCAACGGGGATGGGAAGACTCCCAGTGGGAGTAAGAAGCTGCTAGTCACGGGGGACACATGTAATCAAAGACCCTTCCTTCAGAAGTCTCATGAAGAAAGCTATGTGTAAACTCACTAAAGATATTTACCTAGAAAAACCTAAATCTTGGGACCTCTTTGCCGGAGTGTCAAGAAAGCGATCAAAAGCTCGGGCCCTAGGGTGAAAAAGGCTCGTGAAGAGCATGTGAAGCAGCTTGAAGAGGAGGTTGATCATCTTACTTCAAAAAAAGCTTCTAGTTTTGCCTCCGATGAAGATCACAAAAAATGGCTGGAAGCTAAAGCCAGCTTGTCTGAGCAACAACTTGAGGAGGTTAGGAGGGCCATATTGGTATCCAGGGAGACCTTCCTTCAACCTGAGGCTACTAATTAAGCACATTTATTTAGGACCTTAAAATCAAGAAAAGCTGGGGCTCTATCCACTCGCTCACAAACGAGAAGGGGGACACTGCGCAAGATCAGGATGAAATGGCTGGGATGATGCTGGAGCATTTAAGCCAAATCATTGTCTAGCTAGAGACCCGCTCTCAAGGAGTGAATGAGGCCAAAGTGATTTTTCTTGAGAGTATCAATAGGAAAATACACCAACCAAAAGCCAATCGTCTTGAGTTGGCCTTCTCGGAAGATGAGTGCACGCTTACGTTACATGCTCTTGGCAAGGATAAATCCCCTGGCTGGGATGGTATGACCATTGAATTTTTCAAGGAGTTCTGGGATAACCTCAAGGGCCCGATCACATATATGGCTAACCAAGCTTTTGTCAAGGGGTGGTTCGATTCTTCTGTGAAAAGAGGGCTCATTTAGCCTATCCCTAAGCAGGTGTGTTGTTCGCATCTTAAGCACTGGTGCCCTATATCTACTATTCCTGTGGCATATATAGTCATTGCCAAAGCAGTCGTTGTTAAATTTATCCCCTCTTGGACAGGGTAATCTCTTCCCATCAGCACGGGTTCATTAAAGCAAGGTCGATATGTGACAATATCTTGCAGCAATGGTTGCTAGTATGTGGCCTTCATGAAACATGAGTGCATCTTGTTTCAACTCGATCTGGACAAGGTATATGATAGGATTATGTGGTCCTTCATTGAAGATGTCATGAAGGATCTGGGCTTTGGGCCTTGCCTTTGTCGTCTCGTTCAAACTCTAGGCGCGGGAAATATGAGCTTTTGTTCAATGAAAGAATTGTGGCCTCCTTTGAAGCTAGGAGATCGGTCAAGCAAGGATGCCCCCTAGCCCCTTCTTTTTGCTATTGGCTAGCATCCCCTAATAACAATGCTTGAAGCTACTACTACGCGGGGTGAAATTCAAGGTTTAACTCTGCCTGGTAACGATCAAATCCTTGCTAAGATGCTCACAAATGAATCCCTCCTTTTCTTGAAAGCCCGCCCTCAGGTTCTTAGGAAAGCGATAGATATTGTACATAAATTCTCCGTGGCTTCAAGGTCAAACTGTAGTATTAAGAAGTCGGGGGACCATTACATGACTCAACAAAAAATAACGTTTGGATACATGGACTACAAAAGAGAAAGATGCTTTTGACAAGCTCAAAAGAGAAGCTTATCTCTCAACCTATGCTTACACTATCGGATCTCTCAAATCCATTTGAGGTCCATTGTGATGCTTGTGGCAATTGCCTTGGAGTAGTTTTTCTTCAAGAAGGACATGCCTTAGCATACGAGAGTCAAAGACTCAACTCCAGTGAGAGAGTATTGGGTATATATGAAAAGGAACTACTAGCTGTTCTACATGCCCTAGACTCATGGAAGCACTATCTTTTGGGGACTCCATACATCCTACACACGGGTCACCAAAGCCTCAAGTATTTCATGACATAAACTAAGCTCTCCGACTAACAAATGAGGTGGTCAATTTTCTTTCACAGTGTTGGCAAGCACAATCAAGTGGCCGATACACTATCACGACAACCAAGAGCAAATGCGGTATCTATAGCAACTCACAATGATCTATCTATCTTTCATGATAGATGAGTATGCTACTGATCCCAAATTTAAGGATGTCATTTCATCCCTTGCTTTAGGGAAGAAAGAGGAACCATTCACCTTGCACGATGGGGTTATCTTCTCTATGGAAATAGGCTATGTGTTACTAACTCACTTTGTGAGAAAGTAATGTAAGAATCTCATACTCCTCCTTATGTAGGGCATAGAGGGATTCGACCTACTCTTTAAGGAGTAGAGACCTACTTCTATTGGCCCACTATGAAAGTAGACATACAAGAGTATATTTCAAAATTCATGGTATACCAAAGTATGATAGAGGGAAGCAACCTGGGTTACTCCACCCATTGACGATTCCTAATTCACCATGGGAGAGCATAACCATGTATTTTACCTTTGGATTTTCCAAGTCTATCCATGGGGTTACAGGAATATATACAATAGTCGATAGGTTTAGCAAATAAAATGTGTGCCAACATCTATAGTGTCAGATAGATATCCTAGAATGACTTGTAATTTTTGGAAGGGTCTCTTTGAGAATTGAGGTACAAGGTTAAACTTGTCTTTGGCCTATCACCCACAAACAGATGGCGAAAGTGAGATAGCTAATCTTAAAATGCTAGATCTACTAAAAGTATATGTCATGGAAGTAGATCAACACTCACAATGGGAGAAGTACTTACCCCTTGTAGAGTATGCATACAATAACATTGTACATACTTCTACAGGAAAGGAACCTTTCAAGGTCATAGGGGGAAGATCTAAAAGTCCCTTGCTACTTAAGGTACATGGAAAGATCTTCGTCACTGATGAGTATAGCCAAGATCTACAAGAATCTTTTCAAAAGATTAAAGAGGCTATATCCATCTCACAGCAAAGGAAAAATTCTGCTCCTAACAAACACAACAAAACCTTAGCTTTTAAGGAAAATGATTGGGTCTTGCTAAAATTCCCCAAGGCTCGTTTAAGGCAGACTATGGGCAAGTATCCTACGGGCCACCAAAACTATCATGCTAAGTTAGCAAAAAGATACTATGGTCCTTTTCAAATTATTAAACCAATCACTAAGATGGATTATCAATTAAAGTTGCCCAATCATTAGCTCATACACAATGCTTTTCATGTGAGCCTACTCAAGCCTTACAAAGGAGAGCCACCAACAGAACCAATAAATGAAGACCCCCCAGAGATCGAGGATCAACAGGAGGTGCTTCAACCCAAATCCATCCTTCGACATGAAGACAACGTGCTAAGACATGGTAAGATTATCTGATGGTATCTTATTAAATTCAAGAATTATCCTTTTAGAGATGCTAGATGGATGCAAAGAACACAACTTAAGGATAATATGAACCAATGCTTACAATGCTACAATAAAGTAAGAAAATTTAAATGCGTTTCAAGTGAAAGATGTTTTTGTCTTGTAAGACTCTCTCTTTTTCTTTTATTGTGCACAAATTTAACAAGTATGCATGCTTAGGGTGGTGATGATGTCTCCCAACCACCAAGCAGAATTTGTCACTCCAGTTTGGAAATGTGATATGGACTAAAGGGCAGACATGCTTGCGACAGCTAAGTATCTCAAGCACCAAATGGATAAGTCATTTATTATGGAATGATGTCATAGGGTAGAAAGGGATCCTTTATCCGCTAGGAAATCATGGAATAATGACTAGGCTTTACCTTCTCTACCTCATAGTGGAGCACGAGTATGATTTCAAGAGAGAGGTAATGCCATAAAATCTAATATCTACCTGTCCCAAATGATTTTGTTGTATTGAATTGATCATTTAATATGGGGACATATATGGGAACAAGAGTTAGGATACATATATGTGCTGCTAGACCCATTCTCAGAAGGGGACAAGGAGGAGAGACAAGCCCATCTCAGTAAGGGTCCAAACGGAGAGAGTTCTAACAAGGAGAAATGTGCATCTAATGGATCTTGAAAAGACATTAGGTTAAGCTTCATTAAAGACTCCAAATTTTAGTGTTGAAAGTCCTTAGACCTAGAAGTTTTAAGTGAGATTTTGGCCAACTTTAACTGGTTGAGGTGCTTGAGCCCAAAAGTCAATGGAACTCCTAGAAAGGAGGGAGCGAGCCTTGCAAGTAGGCACATGAGAGAGAGCCCCCCCCCCCGCCCAAAAAAGAAAAAGAGTCACCCTCTCCCAGGAGGCATAAAGGACACACGTTAGACCCCTAGCTTCGTTTCCGCCAATTAAGCCTGAATGCTATTGGATGGCTTATGGAAGGGTACAATGAGAATTAAGCTTAATTAAATTAAGCCTAAACTTTATCGAAAAGCCTCTAAAAAGGAACAATAAGAATTAGGGCCTACCTTATTCGTCTTGGACAGTCTACCAAGGGGTCCAATGAGAATTGACTAGACCTTGTGACCTTGTGCAAGCTTAATTCCTATTGGTCATTTGACCAAGAAAGCCAATAATAATTTAGCATAAATTATTTAATAAATCAAGCTTTCTCTCAAAGGGGAAAGAAGGACACTTTTCTAAAGGCTACACCCCTTGCTTGTTATGACCACTAACTCTCATTGGCTAGATGTAGGCTTGGGCCAATGAGCTTGCAACTAGTGCATCCTAGCTAGGTCGACCCATATCTCTCTCTCTCTAATGGACCTTTCACAGAGAGAGAGAGAGAGAGAGAGAGAGAGAGAAAGAGAGAGAAAGATGATGAAGCATCCATTAAACTCTCTCTCTCTCTCTCTCTCTCTCTCTCTCTCTCTCTCACACACACACACACACACACACACACACACACACACACAAAACACCATGAAATAATTAGTTAAAGAAGTTATTAGAGGTAAAATCACTATATTTGGAGGTTGTCACACTCTAGGTTTTCTTACCTTAAATGATTAGCCTCGATGAGAGGATGTAGTCATCCAATTTGTATTTGTCATCATCTCAAGGCTCGGACTGAGCTTGAGGTTGTGATGTAATTTTGGTGCTGGGATTAATACAATTCACTCACAAATTGTGAGTTAAAAGAAAAAAGGTTTTCTTACCTTATAGCTCAAATTCTTGAGCTAACCTTCATATTTTGGAGGTGGGATTAACCTACTCTTTTGCTAGCATGAGATTAAACACACACAGCCTCCCCCCCACCCCCCCCCCCCAAGCCCCCCCCCTTTCCCCCCAACTCACTCTCTCTCTCTCTCTCTCTCTCTCTCTCTCTCTCACACACACACACACACACACACACACACACACACACACACACACACACACACACACACACACACACACACACAACAACAACAACAAAACAAACACAACATGTGATCATGTTGTTCTTGCTTCCATCCCTTGGTTTTGGACACATATTCTTGGGAAGCTCCTTGAAAATGCTATGAGAAAAAGGGTGTGTTCTTAGCAACATAAGGGGGTGATTGGGGGCCGTGAACATTGCCAACACCTTGTGCAATATTGAATTCTTTAACAAAAAAAGTCTAGTGACATTTTGCAAAGGTTAGACTAGTTCTTTTTTTAATACAAACATCACCATAATGGAACAGGTTAATGGGCACCTCAATTACTGATTATCATAGATAAGGGCCCTGAGTTTACCACAGGGTGGCTCCCTTGTTAGACGATGCATCAGTGACCTCTTTGAGATGGCATGGCTCGGCACGAGCATGGCAACAAGAATTTGTAATCTTTTGTGGTTTGTCAATATAATCTACTCCACCTTATGAATGTTGCAAAAAGAAAAAAAAAACATCGAGAAAAAAATGAAAATATGCCATCATGATGAAATATCCCTCGTGGCAATTGTTGGTCACTCATATTTTTCATGAAGGCAATGTTCCTGTTGTCATTGCATGATTCTACAATTTGGATTTGTACAATGTGCTTGCAAATTGTACTCATGACGTAGGACTATATCAAGGGCTAAGTCAAAACACTCATGACCAGGACTCTGTCTACTGCCAAGGGTACAATCTCTTCAAAAATGAGTTATGTAATGGGCACCAAGCCAATACTTAAGGCACTACTTACAATTTATACAAAAAACAAATGGTACTTACATTCGTGTCATTGTGCAATTATGCATTATATAATGTTTGACTATACGGTATGGGCATTCATACAACGTACAAATACGTCCATGTGTGTGTGTGTGTGTGTGTGTGTGTGAGAGAGAGAGAGAGAGAGAGAGAGAGAGAGGAGGAGGAGGAGAAGTAGAAGAATAAAAAATTTGGTGTGGTAGGAACAATTCCAAGAGACCTAAAAGCTCTATCCAATGAGTCTTGAACTCAAGATCTCATATAAAAGAGAATGTGAGAGAGATGTAGCTAGTTACTCCTTCCACCATTATATTGTATTGGTAGATACATGCAAATCATGTGTGTGACGTCCTCATGAGTCTCCACGTTGTCCAGATCTGGAACACGTACCATTTCCTTTACCATAATTGAAGGTTGTAGATGCACTTTAGAGATTGGAACATCTATATCTATATCTAACTATTTATACTATATATAATGCAGCTTAGAATTTTCAAGGAAGGAGAGACCCTCCACCTATCACGCACTGCTTCACTTCAAAGAAAACCTTACAAAATGTCAACAAATTTGGGCACTTTGCCAATGATTTCCCCTTGAGGTCTAAATTGAACTCTAAGCCCATAGCCTACGCCTCCAGTTTAGGGGAGGTTAATCATGTTCCTGTCAAGGAGACAACAATGGAAGAAAGTGAGAAACAGGTAAAGAGTTGCAAAGGAACAAGAATAGGGGAGGAGAAAGAGGCTATGGTTTGTGACAATGAAATCACCAAATTGAAAGTGAAAACTGGTGAGGTGCAGAGCTGCACACTGCAAACCCTCAAACGCCCCTGCAAGGAAACTCCATCTGTTCTTCCTGCAACTTCAAAGAAAACCTTACAAAATGTCTCATATATCGAAAGTTTTGAATCTTGGAATATGTGAACCTTTTCAGCCTTCAGTTTTTAACCTTTCAAAATAAAACAAATGAAAGGGTCACGGTGGCTTTCTAAAAAAAATAAGAAAGTGCTAAATTCATTAGGTTGAGTTTAACTGAAATTAGTGTTCAGAAAAGGATTGCCTCAATTTAGCCTTGAGCTAGCTAAAAATTGAGACTAGCCGATTGGAAACCACGATAAAAGGTAGAAAAACAATGAAATATGTGAGAAAATAGTTCAAAAATCTTGCAAATTTTAAATTTATGCTAATATTTTTGGTTCGTTTCTTATCTTGTAAATTTTAAATTTATGCTAGTATTTTCGGTTCGTTTCTTTGTGAGGAAAAAAATCGGCTGATAATTACTTAATAAAAAATACTTTCTTGAATATTGACTAGAATAAATATACAGAATACAAAAAAAGTCAAGCCATGTGAAGCTATATAATAAAATGTGAAATAAAAAAAATTCATTAATATGTGTGCGTATCCATAGAATTTAATAGAATTATGCAAGGTGAGTTTCACTTTAATATTCTAAAACAATAGAATACAAGAAAGGTCAAGACATGTTAAGATGTGAAATGAAAGGTGAAATAACATATTTATTTATTATTTAAAAAGTGAAGTAACATTTAAGGTAAGTTTCACTCATCTCACTAGTTGAAAACATTGAAAGTATGCCTAGTCCATCTCTCCTCTAAGACTTCCTTTAGAAAGCCAAAAAAAGGTTTGACTCTACTTTTCAAAGACTTCACTTTTCCTTTTAAAAGCCAACTGAAGGGTGACTCAATTTACTTTTGGAAAGCCAATGGCTATACAATTTTAAAATTTAAGAAATTGTCCATAGGTATACTAGCAAAATTTGACCCCCTTTACTTTAAGGCAAACTTGGAGCTAGGATTTTTTAATTAATACACTAAATCCCAATTTTAATCGAACATTGATTTCAAACCCCAAAATGAAAGGATATGTGTGTGTGTGTGTGTGAGAGAGAGAGAGAGAGAGAGGGAGAGAGGTTTCAAAGAGAGTGCCAAATTTTTTTTCTTGATCAAAATAGTCTTGAAGTAAATCTATACATATACGATATATAATGGAGTTTAAATTTTCCAAGCAAGGAGAGGCCCTCCATATGTCATCCATTGCAGCTTACACAAACATCCATGTTTGAAAGTTCATGAAATAACTGTAGCTCGATGACCTTGATGCTTGAAGGTCTCAGTCCAATCTCAACCTGCAACAGCTGCTCATGCATGCGTTCACATTCATGCTATGTGTATGTGGTGTGTTCATGTGTGTGTGTGTGTGTGTGTGTGTGTGTGTGTGTGAGAGAGAGAGAGAGAGAGAGAGAGAGAGAGAAGCAATGTGATTGGCCGTTGGCTATATGTGTGCATGAGACTTGAATCTCAACATATAGTGTGACTGCGCATTGGTGGTGTGTGTGTGAAAGAGTCCAATCTAGCTGAGCGAGCCGTACGTGCATAGAGAGAGAGAGAGAGAGAGAGAGAGAGAGAGAGAGAGAGAGATCAACTAGCTACAATGTTCTCTCTGTATGTGTATACTTTGTGTGTATATGTGTATGTGTGTGTGAGAGAGAGAGAACCTGATATCACAGCTGTATATTGCCTATGCACATGTGTGTGTGTGTGTGTGTGTGTGTGTGTGAGAGAGAGAGAGAGAGAGAGAGAGAGAGAGAGAGAGAGAGAGAGCAGTTGGTCCCACAGAAAATCGCACACAAAGGCGATTAAACCCAAGCTGACAAATCCATGACAGGGAGAAAATCTAGGGTGGGTGCTGATCAATTTCAAGCTGACGATGACGAAAGGTGGAGTAAATTGTGGACTATGTTTAAGGTTTTTCGTCTAAATTTCTTTGAACTTTGTAGGCTTTCTCAACTTCAAATTAAAATTTAAAGGTAAAATCTCAAAATTTCTTGGTGGGATTACATTAGGCCTAGGTTTTTCTCTATGAACTTTGTAGCCATTCTCACCTTTAAATTAGAACTAGTATGTGACTCGTGCATTGCTGCGGTCAAGACGGAGTATCATTCAATTTTGGGTAGGCCCCCCTCCCCCTTTCTTCAAAGGGATAACATGTGTTAGTATTCTTTTTGCATCCAATTCAAGGTAGTGACAACCATATCTTAAATGCCTTCTTATGTGCAATAAGGTTTATGGTATCAACTTAAATCACATTGACTTTGTGTAACAACAGAAAGTGCATAGAGAATTGAATCAATGTAACAACTATAGAACGTAAACTTAAAAGACTGCACATTTGGGGGAGGGAGAGAGAGAGAGAGAGAGAGGGAGGGAGCGAGGGAGAGAAAAACTAAAAGAAAAAAAACAATCCACTTCCATTATTGTAAGTAGTCTTTGCAAGCATAACGTAATATTCGTCTCTAAACAAAAAGTTTTCTGAAAGCCGCTAAGATTTAACTAACAAAACAGGTGCAACTTCAAAACGACAACCTTCGAGATGTTGTATTTGGTACTCATAGAACCCATGGATCCACACAACAAATGCTCCTACCAAAATGATGACGGATCTCATGCAATGTGTAATGGAATTTGCCTATTCAATTTGAGAGTAGCGGAATTTAATGAGAGTACTTTCAAGAAATGATTTTGTGAGCATAGCGGGTAGACATAATTGAAGATAGCAACATAATTATAGCAATTAGTTAACTTGGCATGGACAATACTTTTGCAAGAGAGAGAATTTAGAGAACATGACAACAGTTGAGGACCGGATTTATGTGGAGACGGTCCCCCCTCCAATAGGCATTTGTATTATGATTTCTCCCATAAAGAGAGACTTGTTACAATACATTCTTTGTGTTCCTTGTGACCTAGGTGAAGCAATGAAGATGGAAAGCTTCATGCATCACCATCATAGCATAACCTAAACTTGAAGAAAGCTTTAACTATACCAAGCCTCAGTCCCAAGACCTCAAACACCTCGATGGTGGAGAGAGCTAGCAGGGAATGAGGGTAGGGAAGAGGAAGAAGAAACATTTCATACGAGAAAGAGCTAGTTCCTCACTTATCATAACTCTTGTTCTAGCATACATAATAGCATAGTAATGAAGAAGAAATAGATGGCAAGCTCAAGCATTGAAGCATAGCTCTTGGATGGATTTGCACTCCATAGCCAAGAGTGTTGGTGTAGGCTCTCAACCTCTACTTGCTTGGAGAAGGAGAGGGAGTTCTTGCACTTTTCATAGTACACAATGAGAGTGTTTGTGAGTGTGTGTAGGTGAGTATACCCCCTAAGCACCCCCCTAGATTGCTTGGGTCGACCCCCCCTTGTAGCTCATGCTTGAATCTCATTGGACCCCTCCAGGCCTAGCCAATCACAAGCAGGAGCCATTACAAGCAACATGGGTAGCCTTGGGACAAGTGTCCCCCTTTCCCCTTTGAGAGAGAGGACTTGATAAATGCAAAATCAATTAATTAAATATCCTAAATTATCATTGGACCCCTTGGGTGGCCAACCAATAGGCTTCAGGCACACCATGAGGGCAACATGGGGAGGAACTTGACAAGTGTCCTTGCTGCCTCTTCAAGCTGGGGCTTCCCTTGTGTGTGTGTGTGTGTGTGTGTGTGTTCTCTCTCATCTCCCCCCCCCTTGTAGGCTCGCCCCCCTCCTTGTAGGGATATTTTTGACTTTGGATAAGCAAGCCCCTTAGTCATCAAGCATGACTAAGCACTTGAAGTAGGGGGTGTTCCCACAAGCATCTCAGGCAAGCTTCTCAAGGCACCTCAAGCACCTTAATCATGCACCAAGTCAAGCACCTCAAGCATGGAGCCAGTTAAGCACCTCAAGCATCTTAACAAGCACCTCAAGCATGACAAGCACCTCAAGCAGGACAAGCACCTCAAGCACGACAAGCACCTTGAGCTTGGGCCGGGTTCCCACCTCAAGCTTAGCCCTAGCCCACCTAAGGTCAAAGGACTTTTACACACATTATTGGAGGTCTTCAATGAAGCTAACCCTAAGGTCTTATGCTCCATTGGTTAGCCTTGCTCTTGATAGAACATCTCCCATTTGGGCCCCTTTACTATTGGCCCCGTGTTGAGATAGATCTATAAGCACATATCTATATCTTAACACTTGTTCCCATTTATTCTCCCACATTAAGTGATCAATTTAATATGAGAAAATCATTTGGGTTGGTTAGATATTAGATTTTATGACACAATGTGTACAATATGATCCTCCAATTTTCAAACCTATCCCTATAAGAGTATTCTGCATTGGCCGGCACAAGCGATCTGCGAGCTCCCGAACTCGTATGCGAGCTGAACCGGCATTATGATTCAAAGCCATACTGATGTGAAAGTATGCTTGTAGTGCACCAAAAAACTCATGCACTTCCATTAAAATGTTGTCACGATAATAGTGATTCCTGCAAGCCAACAGGTTAAGTACAATAAGCTCAATAAGCAACCAAAACATTAAAAAACATTGTGCTTCATTGATGTTCCTTACCTAACAACTTCAAAGCTCTCAACCATATGTACTACATCGTGCGTAGTGAGTGGGCCTCTCCAACTAGGTGGATCTTCATGAGAAAATTGTCAGTTTGAACACCAACCTAAATTTTTTACAAAGGATATACTTAGATGTTACCATAGATAAGAAATGGTGGATGATGAAGCAGCAAGATAAATGTAGATAGTCTCCAATGCCTTCTTTGACGTGGCATCTATAAATAGAACATTTCAACCCCTTCCAAGAAACATATTTTCATGACCATTGAAGCGTATAGAGAATTGAATCAACATGCTAACTATAGTATGTGAACCATATGCTCGTGCGAACCAAAAGAGCACAGTATTAATACCACTATAACTTTTGAATCTGTGTCAAAATCTTAGCTCTCAATCACTCAAACATGCAGTAAGAGCTGCACAACTAGTCGTTTTTATGTATACATAAGCCATAAAAGTTCAACATTCCCACACAATGATGAGAAAACATGAAAAATATCGCACATATGTAACAACTTAAAATAGAAGGCAACACTTAGTTTTAATATTTTGATGTCTTTTTTGGAAATAAATAACTTCAAATGCAATACCAATAAACCTTCAACACGGAAAGATTTTATTCATAATTTACATTGTCCACTCCATACAAAACGTCAAAACTCTTAGGAAACAAACATAATAATTAGCGGCAAATGATGCCTTGGTGGAGTTTCAAATGGCACTATATAATAACTATAATAATGTCCAAATTCCCTACAATTATCATACAACATAATAAGGGCCAAATGGTCCCTAATTTTCAAATCAAAGGCTTTTATAGGAGGAAGTTTGTTGTTTGCAAAACGAAAACAAACTTGAGGCATGTGCATATGCATCAATACAATAAAACATCTAGTTGAAGTGGTTTGATGTCATGACCCCAGTGTGAAGTTGTCTACAATGGGTCTCATTACGTCAAACTAATAATGGGGTCTAGAAAGTGCTTCCGAATTATTTGAGAGTGCAAAAAGTGAATCAAATCTAAAGGAGCAAGAGAATTCCTACTTGTAAACCTAAAGATAACTTTCACAATGAAATTTAGGTAGTGGAAAAGTATCCTGGAATCTATCGAGCTTCCAAGTATTTCATTTTAACGTTTGAAGCTCACATAGCTAAACATAGTTGTAGTGACAGGAACTCTTTTCTAACGACATGCTACCTTATGTCCCCAAGCCACAAAGACAATACTTCATAACGTTTTGACACAAATATCTCTCAACCAAGGTCTCAAAACTTAATTTAAGTATGATCTATGGCTTCATGCAGTGTAGATCAAGCAACACAAGCATAAAACCAAATGAAATAACATGTTCATTAATTTACCCTACCAACGTAGTTCAAAGCAAGGTATGCTTTAGTACATCAAGACAGTGAATCCAATTAGCACACAAAAGTACATGCTTCAATTATTTCTAGTAGCCAAGGTTGAACGTTGCTATATGACACTCACATTAGAAGCTCGATCCATCTTTGTCATCAATGCATTCAATCGATTCAGGTGGACAGTGATCTGTGTCACCTCTCCTTCTAGAGCAAGGACCTGGTTCTTAAGTGCATCAATTTGGATTCCGATTTCCCTATTGGGCATGTTTGAGTTTTGCATTGATTCAAATTGTTGTTTCATGCGCGCTAACATGTCGAATTGGTTCTCCTTAATGTGGGTCATTTCACCATTGCAGCGTTGTGCACATAGACGCACCTCATTACGAAGGTCTACAATTTGTTGGCCATTGGCTTGTTGAGCCACCTCCAAAAGTGCTTACAAGTGTCTTTCAAAGTCCAACTGCTTGGACTCACTACGGGCAAAGAAGTCCCGTAATGCAGCCATGAGTTGGTCGTTCCCATCATTTACCATAGGATCAACAGAAGAGGATCCCACACATCGAGCATTTCTCTTTGCCACTTGAAACCTTGGAGGAGTGGACTCGATACCATCAGACTCGGTCTCAACAATGGTATTGTTATTAGTGTTTCTATAGATGTACCATTAAAAAGTACATCACAATGCATATAAAGCTGAATTATGTGTTAACTACCACGAAGGTGGAAATGCCTTGCACAATATTACAAACATAACATCTTATCTTACCAAAAAAACATGATCTACACAAAGCAAAAGAGGTGCAAGTTTAGGAAAAGGCACAGAGAGACTTTAGAATTTTTCTCACACTTCCTAGTAGCATGCATGATTTTTCTCTCTTCCTTATCGCACCTCTCTCTCTCTCTCTCTCTCTCTCTCTCTCTCTCTCAACATAGCAACCTATCCTCTCACAAATGTGAGGATTGTTGTGCTCAAACCAAAATCTCTAAGATATGAATCTAATATCTTGGATCCCTCGAACTCAAATTGCAAGTCAAAATCTCTATTGCATAGAGTAAGAAAAGTCATAATAAACATCAAGACATTAAAAAATGTATCCAGATATTCAAAGACCATTGCTTAAAATGTATCACAAACATGGCAAAGTTGTTGATATGTTTGTCATAGAAACAAACTCATTCAAGGGCACTAATGTACCACAAATGATCTAAGGGGCACTATCAACATAGCTTGCTTCATCATGCAATTGGCAATTGGCTCGGAGTTTCTCCATTTCTAAATTAAGCACTGTTTTTTCATCCCAAGGTTGATTATCTCCTGGATTAACAAATGAAAGTAGTGAAAAAGGGAGACTTTTTTTGAAATAATACAATCCAGTAATTTACACGTACCAATTATTGCAGCTATGTATGGAACTGCCAAACATGCAAGTTGTTTAGCAAGTAGATTTGGTAGATCAACTCAAAGAACCTAGAACTTTGGAGGTACGCCCAATCATTGGGAAGGGAGTATCCTTCATATCTAGCAAACCATTGAGCATCATCTTCATCTTGGGAAGACACACACTCCTTCCTGTCCGAGTAGACACCGTACTCAATGTCGGAGGAGTATGCCAAAATATGCAATATAAAAAAATGGAAGGTGGCAACTTCCTAAGGTTCGCAACACAAAAAGAAACAAAAAAATTCCATGAATCTTACTTTATGCCAAGAGAATTCCCGATTTCATGCACACAACACCTAGTCTTGTAGTGCTTGCAAATGGTCCTAAATTTTTTTTCGTGTGGCAAAGGTGCACACCAAGAACGTGGCTCTGCTTAAACAAAAAATAAAAAAGCAAGGTCTCAAAAGGAACACAATAAGTCTCCACATAATACAATTGTCCATGAGTGAAGACCGGTGTCACCAAGTATAGGCTCAGCACGGCAATGCTTTGGCCCTGTGAATTATTTATTGTCATACCAAAAACCAATCTCATTGGAAATTTTCTTTGTCTAAGAATAAATGGCAAATCGGTGGCATAATGCACAAAACATATTCGAGGGATGAAAACCCTGGTCCCAACCCGTGTACCTGTAATAATTTCTGCCTCTAAAACTCTAGCGTGAAATGCCTTGCACACCAAGCCTGTCCCATTACATAGACCTTGACTTGGGTCAAGGTTTCGTAGTAGAATTATTGGGGCATTCATCTTTCACTCCAAGCAATGTGCTGGAAATCCACCAGCCATATTTTGCCCTTTTAAAAACTCCATAGAGTATAAGAATGAATCTTGCATCGAATTTTTCATCATAGAGTCAGCACTAAAGTATTGCACAACATCACCTTTCATTGCATACAGGGCCTTAGCATTGAGAATATCAACATTTGAGTTTTTGGGAGCAAGGATTGATCGCTCTTTGAAGTATTCTGCATGGCCCACATCTTGATCCAATTCTGAATAAATGCAACCTATCAATACATCTAATGAAGATGAAGAAAGCACCATGCGATGGGGAATTACCATCTTCTGTTCATCACCACTTGTCAAAGTCCCATTTCCTACATCCATAAGCCATTCTCTATAGGCAGAATTTGCAACATCACCATCTCGCACACACATGTTATGTGTCAATTTAAGGATCTTCACAAGATTTCATAAGTGTGATCGACAAAGTGTAGCATCAACAATGTCTGCAAGTGCTCCCTTGAACACCACTCGTAAGGTTTGCCTAAAATCTCCCCCAAGAAGTAACACTTTTCCACCGAGTGGCCTTCTTGAGCACATGATATCTTGCAAAGACCTATCCAAAGCCTCAAAGGCATATCGATGCATCATAGGTGCTTCAACCCACAGAATCAACTTGCATAGTCTAAGCAGTTCAACAAGCTGACCTTGAACAGGGATATTGCATGTGCTACAATTATCGAGTTCCAAGGGTATCTAGAACCTGGAATGTGCAGTGCGTCCATTCCGTAGTAGCAATGCTAAAATCCTAGAAGACGCTGTGGCTAATGCAACTCCTCCTTTTCCACGTATGCATGACAACATACAATTGTAGAAATAAGTTTTTCCAATCCCTGCAGGCCCATCTATGAAAAAAATAGCCCCACCATCAACAGTAAATCCATGCAAAACTGTCTCAAAAGAAATCCTTTGATCTTCATTTAAAGTCCGCTCCATTGCATGTGACATAGATAGCTCTTGTGTGGTATCAAAGCAATGTTCTTGGAAAAGCAAGTTGTTTTCATTACGTGTCACAAAGCACTCATCAGACATTGGAATTCCAGGATATTCTGTTAAACTTCGCCCAAATGTACCAAGAATGTTATGCAAATCTCTCAACGCATATCCTTCAGCAACCTGTGCACATCCATCTAAGGACTCATATCGCGACTCCAATATGTGTTGATAGTCCTCATACAAAAAATGTAAAAATATTTCCCATAAGAGATGAGGGGAGGAGGGCTCACAAAACAATAGAATGGTCACAAACAAATGTCTCAACTGCAAGCCTGTATGTGTACTTCAAGCTTCCTCCATGCAGCCAAACCATTCCCCATAATCCTCCAAGATACCTCTTGCAATGCATGCTGCCTTGAATGTTGGGAACAATACCAAATTTACAGTACGCAAATCCTCAAATAGTCAAAACAAAACATACATAATATCATTCACCTGCAGAGGGTTCCACAAAATACATCCGCCCAATAGGGTCCCACGACATCTCTTCGTCTATTTTTTGGAACCAAATCCACACCCACTTTTGAGGAAAATCAATGTACAAAGTTTTGTTTGCATTAGGATTCTCCAAGTTGCATGTGAACCACTCTGTCAAAGTGGTCTTCTCTGCACCCTCTCTTTGCAAGACATCATTAAGGTTGTCATTAGCTCGAAATGTCACCATTTGACCACCTGGAACATGCATGCTCAATCTCTGGACAACTGGGGAATCTTTATGAAAAGGGAATTAAAAAATTCTCTAGCAAGCCTTAAATGCGGATACATAGCAGCCATCTGTATACATGTTTATCTCATCAACATTCTTTTGCATCCTGTACTGACGTATGGAATCTTACAATTGCCCTGTGAGATGCCCCTTGTAGATGTACTTGTAGACATAGTTGACATCTGAAATTCTAGAGCATACCTCAACATTGATATGTGCATTAAATAGTGTTGACAAAATAAGATTATATGGCACACCTATTGATTATCGATAGTAGAACCCTTGACATTGGTGGTGAAGCCATTGTTTTGACGTGCATAAATGGGTAGCCATTATTATCCATGCTTGTTTGCTCACAAAACGGATGTGGATATTTTCTAATACAATGCCCATCAACCATGCAAGGTGACGAACTGTTGAACCCACCACATGGACCATGAATGTTACAACTAACTATGTTATCATGCAACATTGGAAATTGATTTTTATATGGCAACTCTGCACAAACCATCTTGTCATAGTCAAATATGATTGAGGCTTACATCGAGGATTTAGAATCAATAATGTATGAGAATGTGGCAAGCCTCTCTTTTGGAACTCCACGACAGACATGTAAGTCACCACTTTCCCAAATATATCTTTCTTCAGGATGTACTTCATCATGCTTGAGTGTTTTAGGAAGAAAACCCTGGTGTTTACGTCTGGTCGATCGATGGAAACCTATCCTGGAAGAAATGCCTCATTTATTTTTGGCCATTTAGGGTTACATATGAATGTGATAAATAGGTATGGCTTTCCCTTTTGGATGGACAATTGCCATTGCATCTTGATATAGTTGGTACATGTGCTGAGGACTGCCTATAAAAGATGAGGGTAAGACAATTCTTCGACCCGCAGACTGTCCAAGACAACACACTCTCAGAAAAATGCACCATGTCAGCCAAGGCTGCATACAATTCTGCCCTTAACGTCTGCTGATTTTCCACAAACCCATGCAAGGCGACACTCTTCGATGGCACAATACGCATCGACCATAAATTGCTAAAATAAACGATCCCCACAAAGCAAGCATGATTCTGTATCAACACGAACTTGTAGCGCATTGTGTATTGTAGTGGTCGAAAAAACCCAGTTCAACGTAATCCCACCTACCAAAGTTTTAGATTTATCTTTGGTTCATTGCTAAAGATTGATGTAAAGAAAAAGCTTTATAGAGCTTTCATTTTGTAAGATAATACTATGATAGACTCGACCAGAACATTGACAATGACTACGGCGAGACCATTTTATCTTGGTGTCTCTCCTCCCTCCTCTCCCTTTTCTTCCTCCCTTTTTCTTATCATGGGGTAAGAATCGCTCGCTTAATTTGTTAATCGCAAGTGTTGGCTATGAGGGTGCATAAAAAACCCGGTTTGACGTAATCGCACCCGACAAATTTTGGTATCACTGCTAAAAAATCTAATTTAAAAATTATCAGGATGACTGTGAGAACGAAAAAACCGAAATATATCATAATCCCACCTAACAAATTTTTAGATTTACCTTTGGTTCATAGCCATAGTAGGGTGATGTTATAAAGAAAAAGGTTCACAGGGCTTTCATTTTGTAAGATAATAATGTGATAGATTGAACCACAACATTGAGAGTGCAAGTGACACCATTTCCACCACCACCATATCAAAGGCCTTTTGGGAAGAAGCGTTGTCTATGAGGGTGTGCGAAAAATCCGGTTTGATGTAAGCGCACCTGACAAATTTTTATATTTACTTCTAAAAAAAGTAATTTTGAAATTGTCATTATGACCGTCAACAGGGCTAGAAAAATACATTTTTCCTAATCAAAGAAAATAAGGGAAAACTTGAAATGCTACCGGTTTTCAGGTCAAAATTTGAAGCTTTTGCCGGTATTTACACTAAAACTTGTGTAAATTTGCGGGTGTTCTTCGAGGCAAGCTCAAAATCTAACCGCGATTCTATGATTTTAGCCGGTTAATCCAATGTACCCCAATACATTTTTCCTAACCAAAGAAAATAAGAGCAAACTTGAAATGCTCCCGGTTTTTAGGTCAAAATTTGAAGCTTTTGCCGGTTTTAGTGTGTTTTCTTCAAGGCAAGCTCAAAATCTAACTGGGATTTTATGATTTTAGCCGGTTAAAATACATTGTACCTCGGTTTTTTTCTAACAATGACCATGAGAACACCTAATGGTGATTGCACATGTGGAATGCAAACGAAGGAATTTTTTTTTAGCATAAAAACGTTCAAATGTAGCTGATGTAGCCGAGGTTGTCGTTTGCCGCTTGTAATGCGCTCACCTGCATCTCCCCGTCCTCGTCACTTGCCTTTGCCTCCAACCGACCGCTCATTTAATTCACCGACTGCTTACCTTCTCCACCCAAGGGTTGCTCGCTCCGACGGTGGATCTCCTCGGCTTGTTGGCTTGCCGAGAAATGAGCGCCTATCTCCTCAATTTGCTGAAATGCTATCAGTTTTAGGTCAAATTTGAAGCTTTTACCGGTATTTACACTAAAACTTGTGTAAATTTGCGGGTGTTCTTCAAGGCAAGCTCAATATCTAACCGGGATTCTATGATTTTAGCTGGTTAAAATTCAATGCACCCTAATACATTTTTCCTAACCAAAGAAAATAAGGGCAAACTTGAAATGCTACCAATTTTTAGGTCAAAATTTGAAGCTTTTGCCGGTATTTACACTAAAACTCGTGTAAATTTGTGGGTTTTCTTCCAGGCAAGCTCAAAATCTAACCGTGATTTTATGATTTTAATCGGTCAAAATGCACCGTATCCCGGTTTTTTTCTAACAATGACCGTGAGAACACCTAACAATGATTGCACATGCGGAATGCAAAAGAAGGAAAGTTTTTTCAACATAAAAACTTTCAAATGTAGCCAATGTAGTGGAGGTTGCCGTTTGCCGCTTGCAATCCGCTCACCCACGTCTCCCCACCCTTGTCACTTGCCTTCACTTCCCACGGACCGCTCGCTTAATTCACTGAGACCTCTTGCCTTCTTCGCCCAAGGGTTGCTTGCTCCCACATTGGATCTCTTTGACTCATTGGCTTGCCAAGAAATGATCGCCTATCTCCCCGATTTGCTGGCCTGTTGTTAAGAGGCTCGATTGGCGTGTGGAATGGCAAGGAGCCCTCTCTCTCTCTCCCTCTCTCTCTCTCTCTCTCTCTCTCTCTCTTATGGAAACTCTCTCACGATTCAGTTCCATGCTCCCACTATCCCACATAGGCACTCGCTCAATACTGCAAGGCTTTGATTTTTCACTCTCGCAAAAACGCAGCCACTCAGTAGCTCTCTTTCTCTCAAACTCTCAGGCTCATAAACTGAAGGTGGTCGATAGGAAATGGAAGCCGGGCTTTCTCTCTGTGTGTGTGTGTGTGTGTGTCTCTCTCTCTCTCTCTCTCAATCGAATCAAGTCTCTCTCTCTCTCTCTCTCTCTCTCTCTCTCTCTCTCTCTCACGCAGTTGGAGTCTGGACTCTAGAGGCCAATCAAATCTCTCTCTCCAGACTCTCTCACACACAGTGACGCATAGTTGGCGTTTCTCTCTCTCAAGTCTCGTTCACACGCACAGTTGGCATTCTGTAGGATTCCGTGCAACTGCAATAGAAGCCTAATCATCATTCTCTCTCTCCCATTCTCTCATACATGTAGCCTAGTCATCATTCTCTCTCTCTCTCCAGTCTCTCTCACACCCAATGTTGTGGATAGGAGACTTAAATGATCCTGTGTGTGTGTGCGTGCAAAGTGCAACAGAAGCCAACCCCACACCAGTAGTGACACACACTACTGCGCATGGGGACACACTGCTGCGCTGCCAATTGAAGGACATGAGCCTGTAGTGTGCACACCCCCACACCCGTAGTCATTGTGACCCCCGCCCCCCCTTCCCCTATGCACGAGGATACACTGCTGCGTTGCCGCCTGAAGGTCCTGAGCCCGTAGTGTCACACACACACACACACACACACACACACACACACACACACACACACACACACACACACACACATGCATGAGGACACAATGCACAACACTTGCACGGCCAGTATCTTCTATACTTATATGAAGTGACTTGCAGATTGGCCGCTGCAGTATTGTGTGTGTATATATATATATATATATATATATAGAGAGAGAGAGAGAGAGAGAGAGAGACAGAGAGAGAGAGAGAGAGAGGAGCGTCTGGACTCTGGAGTCGACTAAACTCTCACTATGCACGTACACTAGGTCGAGGTCATCGCAAGGTACTTATGTACAGACTGAACGCTAGCAATATTATACCGAGAGAGAGAGAGAGAGAGAGAGAGAGAGAGAGAGAGAGAGAGAGAGAGAGAGAAAGAAGTGTATGGACTCTGGAGTCGATCGGACTCTCACTGCACACGTACACTAGGTCAAGGTCATCGCAAGGGTCATCAAGGTTGTCGGAGAGCATTGATGGTGTGGGCTCTTCTTGGAGAAGAAACATGAGAGGACAAGGGAGCACGACACGTGGGTGTTCTCATTGGGCTCCAAATGTTTAAGCGGCTTCATATAAGTATAGATATATATGTAAATCTCAAAATTTGTAGGTGGGATTACATCAAACTAGATCTTTTTGAGAACTTGGATACATAGTGCGTTTTCCCAAAAACTTATAAAACCTACACATGAAAACTTTAATATTGAGATTTAATATATTCCAGTGTTTTGACACTAAATTTCTATAAACTTCGTGGTCTTCTCACCTTCAAATCAAATCTAGAATTGAAAATTTGGAGGTGGAATTACACTAAACCCAGTCTTCTTGCAAGCACTTGAAACTATAAACTTCATGGGTTCTCTCACCTTCCAATCTAGAACTCAAAAATTTTGTAGCTAAGATTATACTAAACCTAGCCTTTCTGCTAGCACTTAAATACGTAGTGCTCTTTTTCAAAAGCTTGGAAAACCTACATATGAGAAAAGTATACTTGAAGGTCATTACACGATTTTCTTAAAATTTTCCTTTAAAATTTGAAGGTTTTTACGTAATTTGTAGGTTGCCATCAAGGGCCCTTGAAGAATCTTACACAAAATTGAAATTTGAAAAACCAAATATGATAATTTTAGAGAAAAAATTACTATATTTGAAGGTTATTATATTTGAATTTCTCAGTTTGAGTATATATAATGATGATTGTATGCTTCACTTTTGATCTGTAATTCATCCTTGCTAATTTCTTTGAACTTTATAGGTTTGTCACCTCAAATATCTATCCTATATACGAAGGAGCTTAAAATTTTCAAGGAAGGAGATGGCCTCCACGTGTCACTCTGTGGTTCACTTAAAAAAAAAACTTTACAAAACATCTAATCTAAAATGAAAAAGTCAAGGGTAAGATTGTAAGAAATGACAAAACCTTACAAAACATCTTAATCTAAAATGCAAAAGTCAACGGTAATAAAATCCAAAAGTCAACGGTAAGAATCTAAGAGATGACAACCTTTTCAATTGTAAAGTCAAAAGATATTCTGTTCTACATAGAATAAATGCTCCATTTTGATTCTAAATAACAAAAAAGGGATAAGTTTAGTGAAGATTTTGCTTCTTGATGTGAATTTACTTTGTGAAGATATAACCAAAAAGGAATAATTTTAGTGAAAAACTTGCTATTAAATAAAAATATAATTTTAAAGATATATTTGGCTTTATCTTCTTAAGGAGTTTTTTTCAAGATCAATATTGATATTTTTTTAGAAATTTTGTGTATTTCTTTAAAGAGCTTGAGAAAAAAAAAAAAGCTGGCCTAACATCTACTTGGGGTTGTTTCGCTTTGAGGACATGCATGACATGCAAATGCAAAGGGTCGTTATCCATGTTATTGAGGGTGAGGGAGAGAGAGAGAGAGAGAGAGAGAGAGAGAGAGAGAGAGAGAGAGAGAGAGATAGATTTATTTTACCGTTGAGCTTGCATATCCTTCAGGTCCTTCAAATTTTCAAGATATTATTTTGTGACATTAGTGTATTTGTAAAAGGGTAGCTAAAGTTTTTCATCCATAGAAAATGGATTAAATGCCTAACAAAGATCAACCCTCACAATAGCACCCAAAATGGGTAGACGGATTGCCCAATTGATGGATCTTTTACCAATTCTTGGATATTTTGTTCTTTTGATTTTTAAGAGTTAATATGTGGGCCATGCAAATTTTTAAATATAAATTCTCCAAATTTTGGCAAGCAAGGGTGCCAATAAAAAATAAACTAGAGAGAGAGAGAGAGAGAGAGAGAGAGAGAGAGAGAGAGAGATGACAATTTTTTAGTGCCCAACAAATGACACAGGAGGAGAGAGAATGAGAGAACAAAATGTTAAAGGGTGTCGAAACAATCTAAAGAGACATTAAAAGTTATAGGACAATGTATCAACAAATAGCGATGGCCCCATGTGTGTCTCCCTTGACTATGCAATGTGCCCCCCCCCCCTAAGCCCTCAAGAACCTTTTGGCACCTGCCCTTTTTGTAGCCGAAATGGATTTCACTTTGTTGCTGTATCTACAATGCACATCTCCTTTTGATTAAGATGCACACCAAAAGTACTAATAATTTTAGAGATTATTAGTACTTTTGGTGTGCATCTTAATCAAAAGGAGATGTGCACCCAAGTAATGATGCAACAGCCCCAAATCTTTCATCTTGCACAAGTAGCATCCAAATTAGCCTTAAATTTAGCAATATGTCTCTCATTTGGTCCAGTGATCAGCAAATCATCAACATAAAGAACCACAATGAGAAGTACATCACCCTTACGCTTTACATACAATGTGCTTTTTGTTCGACTGTTACGAAGGCCTTGTTTGACCAAATGAGTGTCATCTTTCTCATACCAAGCACGAGGAGATTGCTTCAACCCATACAAAGCCTTGTTACATTTGCACACTTTGTCCTCTTGTCCTTTTATGACAAAACGCGAGGCTGCGTTACATAAACTTCCTCAAATATGTCACCATTCAGGAAAGCAGTAACAATGTCTGATTGATGTACATCCCAACCAAAATGAGCTGCCAATGCACATAGAAAACACACTGTAGTCATACGACAAGTGGGAGCAAAAGTCTCTTCATAATCTATGCCTTTTTGCTGTGCATAACCTTTTGAAACAAGTCGAGCCTTATGGCGATCGATCTCACCATCCGGCTTGCGTTTCAACTTGTAAACCCACTTTGTACCAATGGCCTTTTTGCCAGGAGGCAAATCACATAAAGTCCACGTGTCATTTTCTATAAGTGCATCATATTCTGATTGCATGGCAGCCATCCAATTTTCTGAATTCTGTGCTTCATCAAAAGAGAGAGGCTCCTCAACATCATGTAAGCTAGACACAGCCAAAGCATAAAAATCTGATGCATAAGATTCATGGCGAGAGCCTGAATGAGTATGACTAGACAAAGGTGCATCTAATTTACTGTCACGCAAAGTGTGCACCAGCCATTTTGGCATACCTCTAGCCTGCTCATTTTCAGCCCTTTCCTCATCAAGTACATCATGTAGATGTGCATCAGTAATAGGCTGATCTAGAACATTTTTAGAAACCCCCATACGTTGTACATTTGCCTCATTGGAACTTACATTCGTATTTCCACCATTGAAAAGAGGCAACAAAGTGTTATAAATGTCCTGTGAGCTTACATTACTGTCTCTAGTACATGACAGCAAGGGCTGAACAGAATCTTCCACAAACACAACATCCCGAGGAACCAGAATACGTTTTGTTTGCGGATGATACAACATGTAACCTTTGCTTTCAACACTATAACCAACAAAGATACATTTGATAGCCTTATCATCCAATTTTCTTCGCTGCACTTGTGGCATCAAAGCATATGCCAAATAGCCAAAAACACGCATGTGCTCAATAGAAGGCTTTCTATCGTGCCATGCTTCATATGGAGTAATAGACTACAAAGCTTTCGTAGGACACCTGTTAAGTACATAAGTGGCACACATGATGGTCTCAAGCTCAAAAGAATGCGGCAAAGCTTGACTTTTGACCATGCACAAATTGAAAATCTGAGCGGACCAAGCTTTACGAGCCTTCCCGGAAGCATTTGTCGACCTGCGAATGCTCGCCAAAGCTCACTGAAATCGGAGAAAGTGACCAGGTGTGTGCTGGAGCACCTGGCGAGTCAGCCTGGGAGGACGTGACCTACTCGGATACCCATTGTTGGAATTAGGGTTGCAGAGAAAAGCACACAACTTGGAGAAGACGAAGGAAGCTCAAGGCACACAATAGAGAGTGTGTTACTTAGTGTGCAATGGAAATATAGATAGACCTAGAGTGATGGGCGTATATACAATGCTCGGGTAAAAAAACCTCCTAAAGAGGGAAAAAATGCCCCGACGGTCCTAGTGTGTTCACACACATCACTACCACATGTATATGGTAACAAAGTTATTGTAGTAGGGATGCACTAGGAGCTGCTAAGGTATGGTTGTCAAAGAAAATGGGAATCTAAAAAAGAAATGAATTTTTTTGAAGATGTGCTAATATTTCCAGGAGGTTAGTAGGGCAGCCATTTCATACATTATCATGTCATTAAGAGGAATCCTACATGATATAATCTTCCTCTCTGGTGTATTCTACTACTTGGAACACACATACTCCGAACATACATACTCCATCTATTTTGCCAAAACACAATTAATCAGCCTCCCAGATTCTCTTGGAATACAACCATTTCAAAAGGAAACCCCCGCCTTTGGGCCTCGCTTTGCACCCATCTGGGCCAGGGAGCTTGAGCTCACAACATAACTCTCTGCAACGAGCAACATTAGGATGCTAGTTTTGGAAATAATACAAATGCCAGGTTGCCGCTTCTATTTATATTATCATAAAGCTATTAGGATGCTATTTTTTGAAAGTAGTACAACTCAGAGAGTTGTGGCTTCTCTTCATATTATCATAAAGCTATTAGTGGCGTGCAAAAAAAAACTATAAAAGCATATACTTGTAAGAGAGAGAGAGAGAGAGAGAGAGAGAGAGAGAGAGAGAGAGCGAGGAGGGAGTCATTTGACTTCTTTGCTACCTCCTTGTGACCTGCTGGCTCCTTACCTTGTCCCTTGTCTGTTGGATCATGAGCTTGTTTGCCACCTGCCCTACTCATCTCCTCAACTGCTAATTATCCCTTACTTTTCCCCTCCCCCATTTTCCCTCGCTCTACCAGATAGCATCTCACGATATTCTCCTCAATCAAACCAAACCAGAAATTTGTATCCACATACTACTTCAAAATGTGGGATCTTAAAAGCCCCCAAATCAATCCAACTCACCACAGAATGATTTGAAGGGGCTTTGGCCTTTCAAAAGACATGTTAGTTTTGTGTGACCTGGTCCAAAGATGACCATCAAATTTTTGCTCCATTCCTTCCATCCTTTTGCAACCTTCTTAGACAAAGGGTAGCTCAAAGGCAATGTTACCATCATAGACATGTGGAAGCTAGGTTATGTTCTTGTAAAATCACGCACATCATCACCACTAGGATCCAATTACATTAACGGATTTGTTTCCTCTTGAATTGATGGATGGTTTATCTCAAAACAAACTTCTATAGCACATGGACTGTTGTTGACACTTGTTGTGCCAACCTTATTCTCTCTCTCTCTCTCTCTCTCTCTCTCTCTCTCTCTCTCTCTCTCTCTCTCTCTCTCTCTCTCTCTCTCTCTCTCTCATAGAGGGTCTCTCCCTTTCCTGTGCTCTATGGTGCATGCAAGACAACTTCCACGTTTGTAAATGCATCGACGTGCATCTTGGAAAGAAAAATGGAACTTCCTCTATCTCTCAATTTCTTGTCCTACGGCATGCGCCATGAGTTTTAGCCAACACTAAGTGCATCCATGCATGCTCTGAGACAAAAATGAAAGCTCATATATATATATATATATATCACATAAGCAATCCTCATGCAAAAATTTGCAACAGAAGCATATATTTTTGTTACCTTTTCCTAGCTTGGCATGGCTATCTTGCAAAGATGAACACTCCAATGGTACATGGAGTACTCTCTCTCTCTCTCTCTCTCTCTCTCTCTCTCTCTCTCTATGGTAAATTGGCCATCTTCCCCTCCATGTCCTCTTCCTCACCCTCACAACCGATCTGCATGAGCACATAGTCCATTCATTTTCTCTTCTTCACCCTCACAACCGCTTTGCATGAGCACGCAGTCCGTCCGTTCGCGCACGGATGGACTGCATGCTTATGTAAAGTGGTTGTGAAGGCGAGGAAGAGGAGATGGAGGGGCAGACAAAAACCACTTTGCATGAGCACAAAATCCATCTGCATGCATGCGGATGGACTACATGCTCATGCAAAGTGGTTGTGAGGGCAAGAGGAGATGGAGGGGAAGACGCGAACCACTTTTCATGAGCACACAAACTGCCCGCACATGCAGATTATGTGCGCATGAAAATTGGTTGTGAGGGCGAGGAAGAGGAGATGGAGGGGGAGACGGCCGGCCTATTGGTAAAAAATGTTTTAGCACGTGCTATTGTTTTAGCACACGCCAATTTTTAGCTAGTAATCCGTCCCCACCTGCACCGACAAATTGCAAGCTCATCAACCAATGCGGCTAGTCTTCATCATAAAAATCACTCCAATTTTCATAAATTATATTATATTTTTGCTACATTTCAAGCGGCTCAAAAAGTAATATAAGCCCATAATGTTTTCATCTATTGAGCTCACTGGCCGTCCATGCACGCATGCAGACGAGCAACGTGCTCATGAACGAGAGAGAGAGAGAGAGAGAGAGAGAGAGAGAGAGAGAGAGAGAGAGAGAGAGAGAGAGAGAGAGAGAGAGAGAGAGAGAGAGAGAGAGAGAGAGAGAGAGCCATGGCATGTTTTTCGTTTGCCTCTCTCTGTGCCAGCAGGTGTTTGGTCCTTCATCTTGACACTATAGAGGAGAAGAGCGCGGATCTCCCTTCATCTTTCCGCTTCACAGATTTCTCTGCATGCTGTGCCAAGGTTCTTGAGGGTGAGGTGGACCAATTAAATGGTTGTTCCTCATCAATGTGCAGATCAAAGTGGGGTACATGCTCACCTACGTTGCATATCCTCTCATTGATGTTGTGTCGAAGACTGATTTGGAGGGGGACGTAAAGTACTATGTTTCTCTCGTAATGAGACAATGGGATAGAGAATTTCCCATCTTTGTTGCTTATGATAGAGAGGGAATCATGTTTACATGTGGAATGACAAGGATATGATAGAATATGGTTGCATCATCATCTCTGCAAATGAATGGAGTATCAAGTAAGATCAAGAGTGTCCTTATTAGCGGAATTCTTTTACTGAGAGCTTAGACTACAAGGGAATCTTGACGAATGAATTGCAAGGTGCTCATGATTCTTATGTATACATTTGCATGGTTTATAAACAAGAAAGGTACCTTACACACACACACACACACACAAAGAGAGAGAGAGAGAGAGAGAGAGAGAGAGAGAGAGAGAGAGAGAGAGAGAGAGAGAGAGAGAGAGATAGATAGATAGATAGATAGATAGATTTTATTATCATCCTCGGAGGTCAAATATGACCTATGGGACCAAAGTTACATGTGATGTAGTATGTGTATGGCTGATGAGTGACTCTCGATGCTCCAAAATTGTAGTGATGAGAGTCGCAATGGAGAGCCCACACTTTGGCTGGGAGAGGAAAGTGTGTAGGTCTAAGTTATGGCTGAAAATGTGAGAGAAGCAAGTTCGGATGTGATCAAAAGCTGAGCACTCTAGTAGTGTGTGGTACTCAGACTCTCGAACTTGCAGTGAGCATAATGTGCACAATCGATTTGACTCTTCTCCATTGCCCCAACGCCCTATCTCGCATCGAAGGAAATGGGAGCTAAGCCGAATTGCTGCGATAGTGCGTATCGCGGACAAGGGAATAGGCTCAAGCATGTAAGTGTGAGTACGGTTTCCTCTCTCAGCGAAGAACATGGTTTTGTAGTTGGGGGCAATATAGGTGGTGTAATGTATGAAGCGTGACCCACCGGATTTCTCCCAAGCCGTAATACATTGGCGTTGTAGAAAAGCTTCATTCACTTGAGAGTCAATTGAAGCATCATGTAGCAAGTGTAATGCATCCCATCTCCCAAACCACTTCTTTATGTCTTGCATCCATCCCGTGCTCAAGATCTTGCTTTTATGAGTCTTTTGAACTTTTTTGCTTGCTTCCCATGCAATTGTAGGAAGTCGATGTGAGGGGTTTTGACGCATCTTTATCATGTACTCCACAACCCTTTCCATGCCCATAACCTCAATTGGAAGAGATCCCGACTCAAGAAGTAGGAGCATATATGGTGTTTGTGTCTTAACTTGGAGAAAGTTTGTAAGAAAACGCTTTTGGACATTCTCAAACTCTTTCCAAGTAGACTTTGAGATGCTCCCACCCCACACTTCAACTCCATAAAGAAGAACCGGTGTCACCAATGCATCAAAGAGATACTTCTTGAGAACCCAACACTTGATGTTTCCCGCATTACACATGTTCTCAAATGCATAATATGCTCTCTTTCCCGCTTCCAAACGACGCATAGCACATTCATGCCACTTGTGATTGGATGGAACCTCAAGGCCAAGGTACTTAAAGCTCTCAACAACTTCAAGTGTCTCGTTGTTGTACACAATGCATGGCTTCTCCTTATGGTTGGTTTTCACAAGCATAACCTTTGTTTTGGATTCATTTACAATCAGCCCACTATGCAAGAAAAAGTTCTCAAGGACAACCATAAGCTTTTGTGCATCTTCTAAAGTGTGTGCTAGAAGCACTACATCATCCGCATACAACAAAAGCATGATTACCGCATTGCAAATAGTGACCTCTTCAATGCCTTCTTCTTGCATAAAGTCAAGTACCATTTGTTCCAATTGATCGATGCATAGACCAAAGAGAGTTGGTGACAATGGACATCCTTGTTTAACCCCAATAGTGCTTACAAAAATTTCTGAAATTTCTCTTCCCATGCGCAATTGACAAATCACCTTCTCATAGATTCGAGAAACCGCAAGCATAAACTCACTTGGCACTTGGAGTTCTTCCATCCTTCTCCACAAATTGTTACGTGGAATCATATCAAAGGCTTTCTTAAAGTCCACAAAACAACAATACAATCGCTTGCCTTTCAACCGACTTTCCTCCATGAGAACACGAAGAGTGACAAGATGATCAATGGTGCTATGGCATCGACGAAAACCCGCTTGTCCCTTTGCACGCTTGTCATTCTCTTCAGCCCAATCACTCAATTTCATCTCCATTATGCACCCAAATAACTTTGCCATAAGAGACCCAATCATTATAGTCCGGTAGTTGCTTACATTCTTTACATCCCCTCCTTTATGCAAAGGCTTAACCCAATTAGTACTCCAATCATAAGGCATACCATGTTGAAGTGCAAGGTTGAACATATCACACATCCACTCATGGGTAAAATCTCCCGTCCATTTGATCATCTCCGGCTTGATACCTTGAAGATCTCCCGCTTTGCGAGTGGCCAACTTTTCAAGCCCACCGCATACATCCTCAATAGTAAAAAAAGACGGCATACATGGGAGTGAACCATAAAATGGCATTTTTTTAGTATTTTCTTGCTCATATAATTGCCTACAATGTGTGTACATATCCACTAGACTCAAGTTACCAAAATTCTCAACCCGCTTGCCTCTCAAGTTTCTCCAAAATCTTCCACATGCATGTGCCTTTTCTTGTACTTGAAATTCTTGTTGCTTTACTTCCCATCTTCTTCTCTTCTTTTGAATCAATGCCTTGTATGTATGCAAATGACTTTGATAGTTGTCTTTGTCCATAGTTGCATCAAGCTTTATCAAGGACTTTCGAGCATCTTGACATTCTTTATCAAACCACCTTTTGCGTGATCTATCTTTGTTGATACCATGGAGATGCTTTATGGCAAAGCATTCTTCCGCACAAGAACAAATAGCTTTCTTGAAAGCTTCCCATTTAGTTTCCAATGGTGCATCACATTGAAGCTTTGTCATCCATAATTTTTGCTCAACCATTTCAATGTACATTGGTGCCCGTTTGAAATCCATACATAGTGATAACTTCTCTTTCCTTTGGCTGAGATTATCATGCTTAGTTGCTTCTCCACATGAAAGGTCAATACATAAGGTGCGATGGTCGGATTTCAGGCTCCATTGACCAAACATAAAGCTCTTTATACGATACATGATGGCTTCAGAGAGTAGCATATAGTCAATCACACTATCCCCATTATGTCTTCTACATGTAAATCCATTGGTTCCACTCCACAAAGATACACCATTGGAAATGAGCATACCCGTGCTATTACACATGTGTAAAAGTAACTTTCCATAGTGATCCAGCTCTTTCTCATCCATTGAAGTACGATCATACAAGTGAACTTCCTCCAACTCCCTTGAAATGTATGGCATATCAAATTGTTGAGTATCATGTTGCAATGTTTTTGTGCGAGCATTCATATCCCCAAATACAATAACATCACCTTCACCTTTGAAATAAGCAATGTCCTCTTCCAAATCAGAAAATGGTTGATCTCTATCCATGCAAGCATAAAAGGGAGAATCATGATGAGGAATGTAGCAATCGGCTACAAAAATGGGTGCTCTTTTTGGTGTCATAATTTTCAGCCATACATAATGTTTGTACTTGTCATCTTTCACAATTGATACAAAATCTTCCAATCCTTTCTTAACCATACATGCTAACCCTCCTTGTCCTCTTCGTTGCTTGAGATTCTTTGACCACATCAATGAATGTACATTGTAATCCTCCAAGCCGTTAATCCTTTGTGTATCATGCTCCCAAGTTTCAACAAGAAGTACAACATCGGCTTTGCTTGTTAGTTCATCAATGCCAACCCCCGCATTCCATGGGTATCCATTACAATTCCAAAAGCATATTTTCAATTGTAACTCGATCTCATAGGTCACACATCCCTATTTGCTTGAGAGACTTGCCTCCTCCTTGGGCACATTTTCTTCATGAGAGATTTCCTTGTTTTTATTATTCTTTTCCTCATATGCCTTGCGACGCATATTTTGTTGCTTAATAGTGCGATCTTCACATACAAAACATTTTGTATTCCTCAAATAGATCCAACTATTATCAAGGATAATCTTTCGCTTGGTCTCATCCGGCATGGTGCATACAATTGGCCGTTCTCCCGAGCGAGGAGCTCCTTGCTTCCCCACTCTATGTGCTCCATAGACCATAACTCCGGACATGCCAAAGTGGGTTTTGAAGAAATCTTCAATAACAATGGCAAGAGAAGGAGGTGTCTCTAACTTCTCTTCGGGAATTCCACGAATAACAATGTTCTTGGAACGTCGCTCCCGTTCCTTCAACTCCTCCACATCTACATTCTCAACATTCTTTGTTTGAACCATAGCTTGCATGAGTGAGGAATTAGAAACCACATTGCTACCACATACATCAGCCCAAGACTTGTTTGTGCATACATTTTTCATGTCGCATACATCCCGGCTCATAGTGTCAAATTTCTCCTCTTTCAATACATGGTCATGCTCTACTTTGCTCATCCGCTCCTTCAAAGCATTCAAGTCCACAAGAGAGCGTTTACATTCCTTGACTTCCTCTTCAAGTTGCATCAAACGTGTTGTTTGCATCTCAAGTGTCCTCTTGAGATTCTCATTCTCAACCACAAGTACCCTTAGTGTGCCATTCTCCATTGCAAGTGCTCGTAAGTCTTCGCCTTGTTTGTTTACGGTCTCTTGCAATGATACCAAGTACGCCATGATCATGGTTTCCGATGTCGTTGGTTGGGTGGTTGTGTTGCTATCTCCACACTTAGGAGATTTTGGATCATTTTCCACAATGGTTGTGGACCTTGTTGAAGAAGAAGAACCCTTGCGAGTGCCGGAAGACATTGTATGTAAAATAGGAGATGAGAATCAATTTTGTTGAACCTGTTCACTTTGGAAATGCTGCTACAGAAATGCCTTCCATAACTCTGAAAATTTCTGTCTTTACATCAATGCGTAGAGGACTTCGTGCTCTTCGATTGAGGCTATAGATCACCCAAATCGGAGTTCGGATGAAGAAGTTATGATCAAAAGAGTGGACTGCTGTCTACTAGGTCAAAAAACGGTTGCACTGAGACTGAGAGAGAGAGAGAGAGAGAGAGAGAGAGAGAGAGAGAGAGAGAGAGAGAGAGAGAGAGAGCATGTTTGTGCTTTGGATGCCTCCCAAGGAATGATCATAGATGTAGGGCAATATTGAAACATGATTAAGCCAATGGCTTACATTAGGGAAATTTTGGACTCTCAAATGGACCCTATAAGGACTTTGACTTTCTCTCTCTTGTTGAAAATGGATGCACGATAAAATTTTTACAGATGAAATCAAAGCTTGTTGGACCTTTTGGATTTAAAATGTACTCATCGAGACGTATCCATTGATATATAGCATGCCATCAGATTCCTTATATTCTAGAAGATTCCATTTTTTTATGTGACAACTCCATCTTATAAATGGAATCTCTCCCCACATTTCAGTATTACTCGGGAGGCGATAACTTCTACAAATCAACTCCAAATTTGACGGAGTTTGGGGGTTTAGAACCTATTTTCTATGATCTTTCCAATGGTATGTTGGTTGATAGGGTTTTGACAAAGTGTTTATGTACTTCATCGGGTTGCCCACTTTGGACAAGAGACGCAAAGCCAAACCTCCTTATAAGAACCCTTTGAGAGTCCAAATTTCCCCTAATGCTACAGACATTGCTAGATTTTGGTAAGTTGTACTAGGTGGTAAACTATGGGTGCCATTTCCTCTTTAAATAATTGGAAGGTCAAGATCAATAGGTTATTTAACTTGTTGATCCTGGATTGGGACACCCTGTATGAGATAGTGATATGGGGTGGTGATAGCGATTGTCATGATAGCAACAATGACATTGGTGATTTGCATATAGAGCACGATGATGGTGATGACATAGGTTTGTGAGGTCTTGGGTACTAGGGGATTTATTGATAAGAACAAGAAAGAAGATCAATGTTACTGTTCATACTCCAACATGATGAGTGCCACCACCAAATCTTTCAAGGTGATGCATGTAGCAGAAACATAGAACCCAACATAAGACCTTATCATTTCTCATATCCCACATGAAATCCAATGTTCCACAATTGCTCCCAAGAGTTCCACGAGTGTGCTCCATAGCATATCAAAATTTGTTTCACAACCTGCACTGGAATGCCTCCATAAAGATGGTAATTTTCACATCGAAGCTCTGATACCATGTGAATTGAGGGGGATAGCCCCCCTCAAACAAAATGTACATATATGTGTTCTACATCGTGCAGAAACAGAGATGGTGCAGGCACAAGAGATGGTGCAGAAACAGAGATGGTGCAGGCACAAGAGACAGGGAGAGAGAGATAGAGAGAGAGTACACACATACACCAAGAGGAAGGTTTGAAATTTTGTGTTCATTCATTGGGATTCGATTACATTTAATAGTGCAAGATGTAACGTTTTGAGTCTTCAGTAATAACATGGAATTATCATTCCAACAAAGTGGAAGGGTCAAATCTTGCATTAGCTATGGAGGTTTGTGGTCCTATAGACCTTGCAAGTAGTGTATGGTTATTGATGGGTATGTCAGTGTGGTTTGGTAGAGTGCAATAAATGTGCCTCCGAACATTGGTATTGACTGTGCTAACATGTTTGTTGATGATTCTGATTGTCTTTCATAACATAGAGGAAGGGAGAAAAATGATGATAATCTATAGTTGGTGGATTTTCCTCTGGGCTTTTGCTGGGCTTAGTGGTGCAATTAACAAGCTGCCCCTTATTCGCAACCTTTTTGAGTTTCTAAGCATTCTTTTCACTTAGTGGTTTATATATTGATACTTGCTATCTAAGCCTGACATGGAGGAATTAGTGAGAAAATTAGAGTCTGCATTGGCAAAGATTTTGAGGACTATCAACAAGAGTGTAGTAGTTGATCACTTTTTGTATTTAATCATTTTTTGTACCTATTATGAGGCGCATTATAAAAAAAAAACCCATATTGATCTTGTGATTATAAGTACCACCAATTATTGTACAAATATTTGAGTTAATATGTCAATATGCCCAATAGTTTGATTGATAATTTATCCCAATCTTATCTTTCATGAGTTCTCTCTCTCTCTCTCTCTCTCTCTCTCTCACACACACACACACGCACACACGCACACACACACGCACGCACACACGCACGCACATGAATTGTTTCTTGAATAAAATATTCAAAGTCTAAAACTTCTTAAGTAGATATTTTTGTGTGTATATATGTGACAAAGAGAGAGAGAAATTCTAATTCCATTATACCTCACTAGCTGTTAAAAGGGGGGCACAGATGGGATAGGATATGGTATGCTGTGTAATGGTAGCCTCCCAATTGGTACTCCATTTGACATGATTCACCACTTGCTAAGAGAGAGAGAGGGGGGGTCAAAAATTATTGTGGCGATGCTGGTTATAAATTTGATTTTTAACCATCCAAAAATTGAAGTTCCTTAGACGCGGTAGTTTTCTCAATCCTTATACAATGCCATCCCTTTGTTATATGTGTATACAAGGATGGCAAGGTGAAGCTTAATTTGTATGCCACTTGCATTTTACATAATACATAGTGAGATGTTGATCGTCTCTTGTGTGATGATTAATAATATATGTGTGTTGCAAGGAATTCCAACCATGGCAAGGACTAGAGCATATGAAACTCTGGGGTTTTCTCATAAATGGGGACAAGGGCTTATGTCCTAATAAGGCCATCCATGCTTGCATTTGAAGGCACAACATTGTGTAAGCTATTCAAGATGGCAAGCAAATTCATGATAAGAGATTTGAATTGTAAGTGAGTAAGTATGTACATACACACACACATACATATATATAGACACAGAGAGAGAGAGAGAGAGAGAGCAGGTTATCCCATAGCCAATGATGCACAAAGGCGAGTAAGCCCAAGCTGACAAATCTAGGACACAAAGAAAATCTAGGGCGGGTGGCTAGAAATTTCAAGTTGACAACAATGGAAGGTGGAGTAATTGTTGACTATGTTGAAGGTTTTCACTACAAGAGGTTGTGTGCTCTTGTGACGCTGTTAGCGACGAAAATACATTGGGTTTTTATAACCCCCGGCGTCGCTAAAACCGTCGCTACGAGCGTCGCTACGAGAGCGTCGTTATAGGCGTCGCTATAGACGTCGCTATAGGCGTCGCTATATGCATCGCTATATAGCGACGCATATAGCGACGCCTATAGCGACGCATATAGCGACGTCTATAGCGACGCTTATAGCGACGTTTATAGCGATGTTTACACTGCAGACTATAGCGACGCTACAGAGCCATAAATAGCGACGCTTATAGCGACGCCCGAGAGAATATTTTTTTGGTAGCAGGGCATTGAATGCCCTGCTACCCATCAACCATATTGTACTTGATTCACTTTTAAAAAAAAGTGCAAAGGTAGATAATAGACCCAAAATAGTCACCCACAAGACGCATTGTTTGCAAAATTGACAATTGTACACATCATAGGCAAAATGAATTGATTGGCAAATGTAATAATGACAATTGTACAACATCATAGGCATAAAGAATTGATTGGCAAAAGGAACTGCGGTGACAAATGTAATAATATACATGGTTCAAAAAGACGTATAAAATCCGTCTCATGATACATAAGCTATGAGAAACCCTAAACTAATGCTATCTAGCTACGGCTAAACTGACGTCGTTTAGTCAGACGTCTCATCGCGTCCAAGCGGCGTATCTGTCGGATTCTGCAAAAAAAGACAATAAGACAGCTTTCAGTAAGTATAAACATATAACGACATTTATAAAACAATACAAAAAATAAAAAAGAGTAAACCCTAATACTAACCATGCCGCCGCGAGAACTGAGAATGTCCATCAGAGCGTTTAAGCCCTTCCTGCCTGCGTACTCGCGCTCGTACGGTGTGGGATCACGTCCTGTCATCGACCACTGTCAAAACATACAAAGATTTCATTATGTTAGAACTAAAAAACTCATAAACCCTAAACTATCGAACATACATAAAGAGCAATGTGAAAAGACTTACAAAATCGGCCTCAAATGAGGCCCATCCACCGCTCCCCAAGTGGTGCGAGCTCCCTGCCTCTACTCGCGCTCTGGCTGCATCCTTTTGTTGCTTCCACTTGTCGGGATTCTCGCGCGCTGCTTTCTTCGCATTCTTCCAATCTTCTTTGGCCAGCCAATCTGGCCTATTCCACCCATTCTTGATTGCTTTTTGCACTTCGGAACGCTTGTGTTTGCAGTATTCGCGCATTCGAATCTTCATCAGGTCTTCATTGAAGCGCTGATCCCGTGTTGGAACGAGAAACTCATCATGAAGTATGCTGATGACTCTGTTTTTTAAATCACTTGGTACTTCACTCCATTTGTTTAGTATATAGTGTCTAAACAGCTGAGAGCAAAGACCACGCATGCGCGAGATCACCTTCTTGCCGTCATCATCCATGATGATGCCGCCGCTGATGTCGACGGAGTAAGGCAAGCCCTCTGGCCGGTGACGCGTGAACCTGGGTGTCCCGGCAGGGGTCTCTAGCGGCGTGTCGATGGGGGTACGGACGTCAGGTGTCTCCACCGACGTCTGGGCCCCGAAGCGAGGAGTGTCGAGTGGGGTGGCTCCTGGCGGAGTAGGTAGAGGTGTGTAGCTTCTAGGAACAGTCAGCCGTGCAAAACCTGGCGTAGATGGCGATGCTGTGGCTGGTGTGGGGGCGGGCAAAGAAGGGGAGGGTAAAGAGCCTCGTCGAACACGAGGCGGTGTGGAGGCATCGGTGGCGGAATCCCCACAACAACCGCCACCGCCACCACTAGAGCGCCGGTGTCTAAACGAGTGTGAAGCTCGTCTCGTCGACGCCGAAGCTTCGGAGCGCGCCGAATGCTCCGAAAGAGAGGGAGATGCGGATGGGTGTAGGAACGCGCGATGATGCGCCAGAGCGATGACGCTCCACGTACCACTGTCTCTGCTGCGGTGACAAAGAAGAAAGAAACTCCTCATCATCCATACCTGCATTAAACACCGAATATTTAAACTTAATATTGAATGAATAGAGTAGACAATGACGCAAAGACCATTAAATACAATGACGCAATGACACATATAAATACAATGACGCAATGAATCGAGTGATAGAAGAGGCAAGTCGAAAACTCAGAATTTTCAATCAAAAGATGTGAGCGCGAGTAGAAAAGAGCGTTATACACCATGGAAGGTACTTAGAGAGCCAGAGCTTTTACAACACGGAGCAAAATTGTTCAAATACAATATTTGTGGCTTTAAGAGATCTCTCTCATCCTCACATAACTCAGCATAACTTCCTATATCTATATAGAGCTCTCCGTTTAAACACATATCTCTGTTTCATTTTGTATCTCCTCTGCATGCACCCATATAGAGTAGTAGCATCTTGATGCTCGTCTGGCACCACCGCAGCGGCTTCTGATTGAGCATCTTCTCTGATCTCCTCCATTGATGTCGTTGTGATTGGCACATGGTAGCCTTCATACGTCTTGCACTACGAGGGGCTACCTCTATGACGTACCACCAGTTTGATGTAGACTTTGTAGGATGAAATACTACCTGCCAGAGCCACATAACTTACATGAGAGCTTTCAAGCACATAACTTGTAAAAGGGGGATGTTAACTATTTACATACTTACTTGTTCACAATGCTCGGGTAGTACGAAAGTGTCTCTTAGGTCAGTCCATTTCTTAGTAGAATCCACCTCAAGAAAACCAAACTCTCCTCTACGCACAGTAGCGTTGCGACCCTCCATGATTATCTTGAACCATTGCACGTCGAACAAGTCGACAAAAAATCCTCTGTAATCGATCCTCAAAATCTCTTGCAGCGTGCCGAAGTAAGTGAGTTCCGCCACCACAGGATCTGCATCAGAGGAACGTCGTCGACTAGACTGTTCAAATTTTGCCATGATTCCACAATCTTGAGTTAAAACGCTTTTTGTCGATTCGTTCCACCCTAAAATGTCGACCTTTACACCATGCTGCTGTGTATGACTTATACTACAACGAACAAAGATTATGAGTGGCCGTTCAAACGTTTATAAATAAAGTCACTTGCTAGTCGTACATTGCAAACTTACCTTGGTCGCGCAACCCCGAGAGTACTCCCACTCTTCTTCAGTCACTTCGTCACCGCATTGTTGTGCGCTTTTCAATTGGTTGTGCAACCATCTTAAGCTCATGAAGGTTGGTAGGCTCTCCAGAACCGCTCGATAGTGCATCGGTGGTCGTCTTCCCCGTCTCCACTCGATTCGTGCCCTTTGTCGCTCTTGCTTTGCATCCTCATATTGTGAAATCCACTTTTGCATCACTGGATTGTGAAACATGCAAAATCGGTTGATTTTAGCCTCTAGATCTTCCGTCATCTTCTTCTCAACACCGAGATTGCACATGACAATCCCAGATATGCGCTCATCATCTATGGTTTGCCATAGCGTGTCCCGGGATTTATCAAATCCGTCTAGCCACTCTCCAATGTACACTAGGGACTCTGATACCAACCAACCTTCTGCCATGCTACCCTCCGGACGTGCCTTTTGACGCACATATCCCTTAAGCGTTTTCATGAAACGCTCTAAGAAGAACATCCATCTGGAATGAACTGTGCCAGCTATTTCCACCTCATCAACTATGTGAACAAGAAGATGCACCTGAATGGTTAGCATTGTAGTAGGAAAATGTTTCTCAAACATGCACACAAGCTCCGCAGCATTTAGTTTGGCAAATGGTATGGAGTCTACGTTGATCTCCTTTTGTGAGATCCATTGCACCAGCTTTGCAAGTTTGTAGATTGTGTTACGGATGTCGAGAGACAAACATCCCTCAATGGCAACCGGTAAAAATAAACTGTAAAGTATGTGCAGCAATGATATTAAAGTCCACATTTTATGCAATGATATTAAAGTCCACTATGAAGTACCTGACACATTTTATGCAATCGTGTGACTTCAAAACGGTAAGCTTTCCTGTCTCTAGTAAAAACACGTTCGGAGCTGAGTGCATTTACGCCAGTGGGGGTTCCGCAAAGATCGAATGGCCTCTTTTACTTTGCGTCTTGGGCTTCTGTGTAAAAATCCATGGTGCTTTTAGGGAGTTTTATCGATCCATCAGACGCTGTTTGCGGCCAATATTGCTCCATACGATCCACATTTCTAAGGTCAACTCTGGCTCCCAAAGTATCTTTCTTGCCGGTCAAATGGTCCCATAGTAGATTACCCACATTCTTGAATATGTGCATTGGATCGAGCAAGTGATTGATCATGAGTCGGGGCCAGTATGGTAACTCGTACCATAGAGATAGTCTCTTCATCCCTGGAGGCAATCCGTCATCGCACATCTCCTTCTGCTCTAACCATGCTTGTGCAGACATCCTTGGTGGCTCTCTTCCCAAAAAGCCGTCGCGTAACACATGATTCTCTGGAAGATACGCTTGATGACCTTCGTAGATTTGCTTCTTCAGTGAGGGTGCCCTACGTGCATTCAGTCTAGGTCCACATGTGACACATGCTCTATATCCGCTTGTTTGAAGCCCTGCATGTATACACATGATAATAGATCAACTATGGGAAAAAACAATATTTACAGTGTCTGAGTGAGGAGTGTCAATAGATCACCTGAGCATTCTGTTAGCCCGGGATAGTCATGCATGGTCCACATTAGAATGCCTTTGATCAAAGCATTCCGTCGTCCTGTGTGTCGGCTCATATCCACCACCTCTATGCCAATCCACAATTGTTGTAGCTCTTCCAATAGTGGACGAAGATACACATCCATATTCCCCACTTTATATCGCCCTGGCACAATCAAGCTTAGCCATAGGTGCCCCTTCTTCGTAGTCAACCACGGGGGAATGTTGTAGTTGACGATGACAACGGGCCATACACTGTAAGATGTTGATCTTTGACCAAATGGATTTACGCCATCCATAGCCAGGCCTAAGCGCAAATTTCGAGCTTCCCTGGAAAAATCCGACCATGTTCCATCTATATGTTTCCAGGCTACGCAATCTGCAGGAATTCGTAGCACACCATCCGAAGATTTATTCTCCTCATGCCATGATGCTAGGGCGGCCATGGACTTACATTCGAAGAAATGCTTGATGCGAGGAAGCAAAGGAAAATGTCGCAAAACCTTTTGTGGAATTTTTGTCCCGTGGAGATCTACTCGATATCTTTCGGAATCACATTTCGGACACTTCTCCATGTCTGTGTATTCCCCTCTGAAAAGAATGCAGTCATTAGGACAAGCGTGGATAGAATTGTAATCCATCCCCAAGTTTTGCAAAATCTTTCTTGCTTCATCTCGGGAATCTGGCATCACATTGTCAGCTGGTAGTATGTGCTCTTTCAACAATCTTCACAACATAAAAATATGATACAGTCGTGTAAAAATCTATCAGATCATTATACATTTAGAGTTCTATTAAAGTAAACTAACTGTAATAGATCACCTGAAAAGCGTTGTGACGCTAGTGTCACTCCATCCAAACTTTGCCTGCATGTTGAGAAGAACCAGGAGTGCTTTCAATCTAGACATACGTGCTCCATTATACAATGACGTATCGGCTTCACTTTTCATATCATCATAGATAAGCCTTTCTGAATCCATGATCGTCTCGATCATTTCATCAATCTCGGGCTCAAACATTGCCTCGTTGGGAATGCGCTCTGCATGATCATCCCCCGAGCTGTCAGAGGCTACATCTTGTGGCCTCACATATGCTGCTTGACCAAAGCGCCTGCGAACACGTCTATTGGGTTGCAAGATTGCTGCTTGTTGGCCAGCGTCAGAGTCCGACGAGTTATAATTGGCAACAACTCGATCTATAATAGATGGATCGAACTCGCCAAATTCGCGAACGTGCTGCAAAGAAACACGTCTTGTCCGTCGCACAACATGCTTGCATTGATTACAAGGACATAAGACCCTCGTTGAGAGATAGGTGTTTCGGTTGGACGGTCCCACATCCTCGTCGCTACTCATAATGAGGATAAAAAACTTATAACCTGGACAACAAATTTAATATTCTATTGGCATTCTTCGTCTTATCTCTCTCTCTCTCTCTCTCTCTCTTTACCTCACATTCTCTAGTCATGTCCAATCCCCGTACACCTCGGTCTAGAGGTGCACGGAGATCAGAACCACCGGGTTATAATCTCGTCTTTATTGGTCAATACCTATATTTGTGGGTACAAGAAATCTACACACCCACGTCTACATGATACTGCATGTAGTGGACAAAATCCCTTTGCCTCTTCTCTAGCTGTAGCACTTCACTTCATCTTAACATCTTTTCACAGTAGATCTTTTCACTGTTCGTCTAACTCTAAACCCTAAACCGTAAGTAATTCTTGCGTGGACTCGATCTAACGTAAATAAGCGTAAATCTAAATAAACGTAAATCTAACTAAAAATAAAGCTAAATCTAATTTAACGTAAGTCTAATGACTAGAGGTTGTCTAGATGGTCATTGTGTCGGGGATGTAGTGACTCTTGCCGCCCTGAAGATCCACCTTCTTCCCTATCTTCTGAAGACATTTCACCAGTACTTTTGGATCGACGGAGCCCACCATGAGTGAAGGCAGCAATACCCTATATTCTATTGAGGGCTTTCTTCACCCGCTTCATGCAGGCATCGTAGTCTATGGAGACCTAAATCTAATCTAATATAACGTAAATCTAAATCTAGCTTAAATAAACGTAAATCTAGTTAAAAATAAACCTAAATCTAATTTAATGTAAGTCTACATATAACCTAATCTTTAACGTCTTTTAAGATAGTTTCCTACGACGTTATAACTCTCTTCTTCTTGTGTGTGTGCGCGTGTGTGGATGTGTGTGCCAATAAAAAGAGATAAATGGTATAACCTTTCTATCACCCATGCCAAGTATGATAGATTGATTATGCCATTTCCCTCTTGAATAATAGGTCTTCAGTTCAACTCCTCGTCGGCTAGATCTCTAGGTCTTTTAATTTTAATTAGTTTCCTACGACGTTAAATTAGTTTCTCTCTCTTTTTCTCTCAATGTGTGTACGTTTTTTTGGATCGTATGCATGTTTTCTCTCTCTTTTCCTCTCTCAATGTGTGCGTTTTTTGTTTATGCATGTTCTCTCTCTCTTTTCCTCTCTCAATGCGTGCGTTTTTTGTTTATGCATGCTCTCTCTCTCTTTTTCTCTCTCAATGTGTGTGTGCATTCTTTGTTTATGTATGTGTGTGTGCATTTTTGTTTTTGTTTGTACTCTCTCTCTCTCTCTCTCTCTCAAAAACACTATGTGTGTGTGTATGTGTGTGTGTGAGAGAGAGAGAGAGGGAGAGAGAAAGAGGGGAAGGGAACATGAGAATGAGGAGAGGGAAGGAGCATACCTGGCTCTCCTTCCTCTCCTCGTGTGTGTGTGTGTGTGTGTGTGTGGAGAAGAAAGAGAGAGAGAGAGAGAGAGAGAGAGAGAGTGAGGGAGAGCGTTACCTGCTCCTTGCTTGAGGGCGCCGAAAAACTCAAATCTGAGATCTGAGTTTTTGGGCGCGCTCGGTTATTTTTTTACCCCAGCCGGCGTCGCTATGAGCGTCGCTATGAGCGTCGCTATAAGCGTCGCTATGAGCGTCGAAAATTTCTTTGTAAATTTGCGACGCTTATAGCGACGCTCATAGCGACGCCGGGAAATTTTTTTTTGAGCGTCGCTGTGTGAGCGTCGCTAATATGAAGAACCTCTTGTAGCGTTTTATGCTAAATTTCTCTGAACTTTGTAGGTGTTCTCAACTTCAAATTAGAATTTAAAGGTAAATCTCAAAATTTGTGGGTGGAATCACACTAGGCTTAGGTTTTTTTCTATAAACTTTGTAGGCATTCTCACCTTCAAATTAGAATTTAGAGGTAAATCTCAAAATTTGTAGGTGGGATTACACCAAACTAGGTTTTTTTTTGAGCACTTGGATACATAGTGTTTTTCCCCAAAAACATAGAAAACCTGAATATGAGAACTTTAATAACTAGATTTAGTATATTTGAATATGTTTACATTAAATTTCTTTAAACTTCATGGGTTTTCTCACCTTCAAATCTAAAAATGAAAATTTATAGGTAGGATTACACTAAACCTAGCCTTTTTGCAAGCACTTAGATACATAGTGCTCTTTTTCAAGAACTTGGAAAACCTACGTATGAGAAAAGTATATTTGAAGGCCTTTACATAATTTTTCCTAAAATTTGCCTATAAAATTTGGATATTTTCCTTTAAAATTTGAAGGTTTTTACAAAATTTTGGAGGTTTCCATCAAGGGTTCTTTGAGAATCCCACAAAAAATTGAAATTTAAGAAACCTACCTATGATAAAAGTTTAGAGACAAATTTACTATATTTGAAGGTTTTTATATTTGAATTTCTTAGTTTGAGTGTGTGATGATGATTGTATGTCTTCCCTTTGATCTATCATTCATCCCTGTTGATTTCTTTAAACTTTGTAGGTTTTTTCACCTTCAAATCTAGAATTTAGATGTAAACCTCAAAATTTGTAGATGGGATTACACTTAACCTAGGTGTTTTTTCGAGCACTTGCATATATTGTGTTGTTTTTCAAATATTAGAAAAACCTCCATATGAGAAAATTTAGAGGCAAATGAACTATATTTGAAGATTTTTACACGATTTCCCTAAAATTTACCTCTAAAAATTTAGATATTTTCACCTAAATTTAAAGGTTTTTACTAAGTTTATTAGTTTCTATCAAGAGTCAATCCTACAAAAATTGTTATGTAAAATTTTATGAGAAAATCTACTATATTTGAAGGTTTTTATTTCTCAATTTACATGTACGATGATGATTGTATACCTCCTCTTTGATTTATGATTCATTCCTGCTAATTGGTCCTAAAGTCAACAAAATTGGCAACTCCTCAAGCTCTTTACCTTGTGTATCCCTCTAGAGTGTGTTAGGTTTAGGGAGAGTAAGTAAGTGTTGCATTCGTGGCTTAATCATGTAGATTAGAGAATGAATGAGAGAGAGAGAGAGAGAGATTAACTTAATGGACAATGGATTAAAATGTGGACAGGAGCAGATTCATATTCATTCATATTCACAAGTGATTACAAGATCTTATATAGGCTCAACCAATGGAGATTCCACCTCTCCAAGAGCCAAAGTACTTTTTCTTAAGAGGCAAAGTTCCCCTTGACCCTTTGACCTTTACAAGTGATTACAAGCTCTTATATAGTATCAACCAATAGAGATTCCACCTCTCCAAGAGCCAAAATACTTCTCTTGAGAGAAAGGTTCCCCTTGACCCTTTGACCTTTACACATGGATCTTCACATTGGCTATAGGACATCACATGCACATCACATGGTTTCACATGACTTTGCACATAGGACAACCTACATGGATGGAGGGATTTCTTATGGTGCAACAAAACTTGTATCCCAACAATCCTCCCCTTGTGGGGTTTTTTGCAATACTCACACACTCCTCCCCTCAACACTAGTCGTGTAATTGGACACTAATTGGACACTAAAGTGTCTTGAGACAATAAAGTGTCCTGTTTTCCTTTCAAATTTTGGCAATTTATTTGTCAAGCTAGAAAGAAGTTTTTTACAACTTGATTCTACCATATGTTGGTCATGAGGGAAAGAAACATTGTATTTTTCTCCATGTCAAAATACAATCCATGTGGAGAGAATTATGGTAAGTTCTAAGCCATAAATTTTAGTAAAGTTTTAAGGTGTTTTGGCAATTTTTTTTTGCATCAAATTCTTATATCATTTTGTAGAGATGGCCTTTTTAATGTTTATAAAAGCCAAGTGTTAGTACTTAATGTTATAAAACAATGGTATGCCCTTCAAAAACTAGTTTCCAAGTCACACACAAGTTATAGACATAGTTTCATACTTGAGCACGTACTGAATAAAAGCATAATTTTGTTCTAAGAAAGGTTCCCTCATGGAATTGGGGATATTCTAGTGTAGTTTGATAACTACAAATGATTTTATATGTTAAACTAAGAAACTACATATTTTTTTGGCTCCCTAACTCAATTAAATCTTGTTGCTTTAACTCTATCTTGAATTTTTAATCGTGAAAAAAATCTTGAAAATCTTGATTTCTCCATAATAAGATTGAAACCTAGGTTATAGGCGCCCCAATTGTGTAATTTTTTTTTTTAAATCTCGTGAAAAAACTCTTGAAAATCTTGATTTCTCCATAATAAGATTGAAACCTAGGTTATAGGCGCCCCAATTGTGTATGTATCACGTACTTTGATATAGTTGATCTACATGGAATGTAATGGAAATGGACTATGAACTTTGAGGATAGCAAAATTAAGAAAATTAGAGTGAGAATTTTTATGAGACTAATTTGAGAATAAAGAGGGTGAACTTATTTAACGGTAGCAACATAACCATTATACTCAATTAACTTCGCATGAACAATACTTTTGCAAGAGAGAGAGAGAGTTTAGAGAACTTGACACAGTTGAGGACCGGATTTATGTGGAGCCGATCCCCCCTCCAATAGGCTTTTGTATTATAGATTCTCCCATAAAGAGAGAGACTTGGTACAATACAATATTTGTGTTCCTTGTGACCTAAGTGATGCAATGAAGATGGAAAGCTTCATACATCACGAACATAAAATAATCTTGTAAAAAGAATTAACCATCCTTGGCCTCAGTCCCAAGGCCTCAAACACCTTCAAACATGGAGAGGGCTAGCAGGGAATGAGGATAAGGAAGATGAAGAAGAAATATTCATAGGAGAAAGAAATAGTTCCTCACTTATCATCACTCTTCTTGCTTAGCATAGCATGATAGCATAGTAATGAAGATTGAAAGCTTAAGCATTGATGCATGGCTCTTGGTTGGATTTGCATTCCATATCCAAGAGTGTTGGTGTAGGCTCTCAACTTCTCAACAAGGTAGGAGGAGGAGATGGAGCTCTTGCACTTTTCACTTCACACAATGAGAGAGAGAGAGAGAGAGAGAGAGAGAGAGAGAATATACCCCTCAAGCTAGGCCCCTCCTTGCTTGGGTCGACACCCTCTTCTAACTCATGCCTGAAGCCCATTGACTCTCTCTCTCAAGCCTAGCCAATCACAAGTCAAGCAATAGAGGTAGTCTTTGAAATGCTTTCCCCTTTGAAAGAGATGACTTGATAAATGCTCAATCACTTAAATAAAATAGCTAAATTACCATTGGACCCCTTGAGAGGCCAACCAAAAGGCTTTAGGCACACCATGAAGGCAACATGAAGAGGAACTTGACGTGTCCTTGCTACTTCTTTAGACCAAGCTTGCTTTGTGTGAGGGTATTTGTTTTCTCTCTCATGCTCCTACAATGAGGGCTCGCCCCCTTTGAGTAGGGATCATGTTGACTCTTGGGAGAACCTTGAACCCCTTGAGAACCTTAGTCTTGGAGCACTTTATCACCTTAGTAATTAAGCACCTCAAGCACCTTAAGAACCTTAGTTAGCAAGCACAACAAGCACCTCAAACACCTTAGTCAGCAAGCACGACAAGCACCTAAAGCACCTTAGTCAGCAAGTATGGCAAACACCTCAAGCTTGAGATGGGTTCCCACCTCAAGCACAACCCTAGCTTGGCCTAAGGTCAAAGTACTTTTAGCACTAACCATTAGAGCTATTTAATGAAGCTAACCATAAGGTCTTTAAGCTCCATTAGTTAGCCTTGCTCTTTGACAGACCGTCTCTCATTTAAAACCCTTTAACCTTGGCCCCGTGTTGAGATAGATCCATAAGAACATGCCTATACTCTAACCCTTGTTCCCATTTATTCTCCCACATTAAATGATCAGTTTAATATGAGAAAATCATTTGGATTGGTTAGATATTAGATTTTATGACATGGAAAATTTGATATTATTTGAGGCTTTGAATGCTTATGTCTCAAGAATGAAAGTATCAAAGTTTTTTGTTACACAATTTTGAATATTTAAAATGATGCAATAGTCATTGCATACCAAAGACCTTCTACTTACCACATTGAGTCCCCAATGGAAAGGGTAAGCAATGTATCACTTTTTGAAACTCACAAATACATTAAAAATATTATTTTCTTTGTATACAACAATATTCTTGAAATGGCCATATCAAACATGTAGATGTTTCATTATTTTATATCTCTAAAGTGAATTTTTAACACATGAAACTTTCAATTATCTATAGCACAATTATGGAAAAGTCATGCAAAATTTTCTACAAGGTCGCTTCATTTTTCCTTGAGCTTCAAAAGGTGATTTCTTCAAAGCATCAAACGCAGTTTACGAGGGTCAACTTGATGAGTATAGTTGTTGATCATGGTCATTTCTATTAAATATTAAGAGGGTTTTCTTAAATACATCATCTTATGCAAGTAGCATTTAATTTAAATTTGTAAAAAAAAGACATTTAAGTGTTCTGTTTTGGTCCCAGAATAATGTCAAAACACACACGGGGTAGGCACACAAGGTCGTACACCTCCTCTTGAAAACAAGAGTAGGGTATGGAGCACAAACTATCCCCCAATCACAAGGTGGGATTCACAAATCCTCCCCTACACACAAAAGAGGAAAGTACAATTGAGAGTTCACATCACATTTTGTTTGTCTTCTATTGGAGGATTTTCTCCCAAATTTTTTATATACTTAATGATCGTTGTCCTTGCCATGTCTTTGTTGATTTTTTTTGTCGTTGTTATAACTTTATTGTTGATGATGCATGTTGTCCCTTTTGCTGCTATAACTTTATTGTTGAGGATGCATGTTGTCATTTATGTTGATTATAGTGGCCTTATGTGGAGTTTCACTAATGAGGGTAGTTTCCTTAAGAGGCATGACACATGCAACATATGTGCACATGTTGTTCACCCATGAGGAAGGTCTTGCTATCATAGAGAGAGTAGTGTCTAGTCCTCTTACAATAGGCCTAATATCACAAGCACAAAGATGAATATACATTGAAGGACACACCTATAGATACTACGTGTGGAGGAAGTTCAAAGTCCGTGGACTTAAGAAAGGGATGTGGAGGCTCAATATCCACTCATACTATGCAAGTTGACACCCAACCAAACCAAGAATGTGAAGATACCCTTCTTCTTTTGACCTCATCGTACACGAGCCTACCTACTCAATTCATCTAATTTCAGACTTCATTGCTGCAAGTTGACCTAGCCGCCTCATGTACCATCGACATTAATGGCCTTGTCATCCCAAAAATTCCTTTATTGCACCACCAAAAGCTCAAAGTTTGTGGCCCTGCGCTTGTTAGGATAAACCTAACCTCACTAAATGTGGAATATGCCCAATTCAAGCTCCTCACATCATTATGGAAAGCATGCCTACACTTAGCACTTTATTTTTATGCCACGTGGAACATACACTTGTATAAAACTACTCATGCACACAACACCTAGCCAACTAAGTGTATGCACTTGCTACCTCTACTCCTCGCATGTATCACTCCATCTATAAATGGATTTCCATTGTACAAAATCACTTATCTCAATAACTATTATTATTATGAATGATAGAAATATTTATTCTCCATGATTAATAAGTCTTATGTTGCTTTGCTCTGATATCACTGTTAGCTTTAAGAGGATAAGTAAGTGGTGCATTCATGAATTAATAATGTAGATTAGAGAATGAATGAGAGAGATATTAACTTAATGGACAATGCATTAAAGTTCAGACAAGAGTAGCTTCATATTCATTCATATTCACAAGTGATTACAAGATCTTACATAGGCTCAACCAATACAAATTCCACCTCTCCAATAGCCAAGATATTTTTTCCTAAGAGGCAAGGTTCCCATTGATCCTTTGTTGACCTTTAAACATGGCTCTTCACATTGGATATAGGACATCACATGCACATCACATGGTTCACATGCCTTTGCACATTTGGCAATCTACACGGATGGAGGGAGTTTTTGTTGTGCAACAAAACTTGCACCCCAATAGAGTGTGTTTTGTCGGTGTCACTCTTTGGGATTTAACTAAGGAGATTGATAAGTCATCACTCATAGTTTTCCTTCTTGGAGGCTTACATCCAAGTCACCCACTTTGCATGCAATCACAATTTTCTTCTTTTTTGCTTATTAGGACCAAATGATGTCAACATTGGCTTGCACCTTGAAGGTATGTAGCATTATTCATTGGGAAAATCCTTATATATACATACATACATACATACACAAACACACAAAATCATGTCAAGACTCAGGATCCCAAGATGATTGAGGAGGCTTTAGTGCAAGCTCATATTCACAACAATCCGGATGAGAGACCACTGCATAATAATCACATGCCTGTCACTACACATGAAAATGCATGTACACAAGATGGGCACAATATGAGAAAGTTATAGTAGATGCATCAAAGGTCTCTATGAAACCCAAGGGGTCTATAGGTCCTCTCTACACTAAAGAGTTTGAGAAGGATAAAAAAGAAAAAAATATGCTTCACATGTTTAGAGAGTTTGCACATAAAAAAGGATTGTCCCAAGGGAAATCTCTAGCCAAGGAAAAGAGAGAGCAATGCACATGGTGTAGCTATTTCCTCTTGAGTTTTTCTCTCGTTTCTCCTATGTGGAGGTAACACACACCAAGGTGGTGCATGAATGCTGTATCATGGGTTCCATGTGGCAGTCGACCTTTGGTTCACATGAGCTGGTGTGTATGCATGGGTTCATCCAAGGGCACAATGTATGGTTCTTGGTGGACAATGGTGCTTCACAAAATTTCATTAACTATAAGTTAATGAAATGTCTCAAGTTGCCTCAAACTCCAAGTTTCCACCATTACAAGGTAGCGATGATGAACAATAATGATGTCGAGGTGTGGTACACTCAAGTGAAAGATATGCTACTGGAAATTCAAGGGTATTACATGTCCTTGAATTTCTAGGTTATGAATATGGAGCATGCAAATGTGGTACTAGGTCAAGAGTGGTTACATAGTCTAGGACCATCACTTAATAGTAGCTATGGGTACAACTGCTTAATGTTCAAATCCAATGGCGTGCACATGCTGCTGCTAGGAGAGAAGGATGTGGCTTCCCTGCCACTCATTTGTATATTAGAGCTTATGAAGCTCACTTCTCAAAATGAAATAGAAGAATTTTTTTTGTGTTACTCCATGTGTCATTTTCTTTCAAATGTTGATCATGTTTTACTTGACAGTTCCTCAACGCCGCATGCTTCTCTCTCTTCTATTCCATCTATGGCTCCTTCCCTCTCCTAAATAAGAAAATGTTGCTAATAGTTTAAAGAAATTATTAATGGAATATAAATATGTATTTTCAGATGATTTACCACCAGGGTGTTGGTATACTTGCAATGCCCACCTCTCTCAGTTTTGACATCACAATATATGTTGCACAGTTTGTAGGGTCCCCATATGAGGAGAAGCCAATGGTGCACATACATTTGGTGGATTCTATTGGGGGTCCCATCGTTGCATAGCTCCAATGACCAACAAAATTATCAATCCAGAGGTATGAGCTACCTCGCTAGGGCATGGAAACACTCTCACGATTAGTGAGCTAATCATGGCAGTACGAATGGTTAACTCTACGAGGTGAGCTTCTTGGCCTATGGAGGAGCTAAGCCACAATGAAGGAAAATCTCCATATCCACTTATCTTCACCTCTAATCAACCCAATCACACACACTAACGATTGCAAGACGCACACAACACTAATCCTATCATGAAACACACTAATCGCAAGCGCACACACATAGATCTATTGCACACCACACTCCAATCAAACCTACATGCACACACAAAAAGAAGAGGAAAATCACACAAGATTAGAGAGGGATTAATCAATAATTAGTTACGATCTAGCTAATCTAAGCATCATAGGAAATCATAAGAAGCATGAGAGAGGCATAGTGAAAGACAATGAATCATTGATTAGTGTCAATCAAGTCTCATGAGCAAGGAGAAGCTCAAGGACTCCATAGCCACACACCTCAAGAGCTCTCATCAAAGAGTGCTTTCAACAAGTGAGCTTGAGAACCCTAATTTCTTTTACACACTACCTTATATACCTAGGGTAAAAATATACAATGTCCGGGCGCCCAAGGCCTTTAGGGCTCCACCACTTACTGAATGTGCAATCTAGGAACACTAACTGACCTATTCTTTACAGCTTGGAAATCCCTTTGAGCCCGTAACACATTAAAATATTACACTGGCTTGAAATAAATTGGGAATTTACAATACATGACCATTTTGGGAAAATGTGAAAAATGTGTAACTCCAATCTTTAGTGCTTCTTCGTATTCATCCTTGACGTGCATCCGTACATCTTCGGTCTTTAGCAGCTCCTGTTAGCTGACATTGACCTAGTTAACATTCCCCCTTTCTAATTTTAGTGCGCATGCTCGGGCACGGTTGAAATTGTCCGTGGAGGCTGTGGAAGGTTTTGATTGGTTGTTGATGGGTTGATGGTCTTCATTTGTCGTTGAATTTGTCAATGAGGTTCAATTTTTTGCAGCATCTTAGTTGGTCCGAATACGTCTGATGTGAGAAATGATGTTGGATTTGTCCATTGTAATACCATAATGAGGAGGCTCTTGTTTACTTATAAAAAGTATGTACAAGAGAAGTAGAATGATGAGGTTCTAAGTTAGGGTCTAATACCTGGATGAAAAAGGGAAAAAACCCAATGGGAAAAAAGTGCCTTTGGGATACGCGCATTATTGGGGTAGTTACTAGCGTGGGAGATATTATTAAAGTACTCAAGGGATTATTTGTTGATAGATATGGAATTAAAAAGGTAGCAGATATGAAAGGGTAGCATGATGGAACATTGGTTTGCCTATTGTAGTCCAGTCAAGGTGCATGGGTGGAAGCAAAAAGAGTGTGTAATGCATATGTCCAATGTTGGAACATCCTATTTATACATACACAAAAATGCATGGAAAACAATATGCTGTCTAAGAAAGATTTTGAGGGGTTCTTCAGAAAGATGGTGTAGCTATAAAAGCACATGACATGGATTTGCAAGCTGGCACCCCTTTAAGAATGGTTTTCGTTGTTGAGGATATGTGCTCTCAGCTTACTATGCACTGTGCGTGAGTGTTGGACTCTACGACACTCCACTAATTGTAAGTTATAGACTTCGACTCTTATGCTCATCTCATCCAACATGAGCAACATGACTTAGATATGCTCAAATCTTCTAGCTTGAGCGTAAGCCTTGAAGCTTTGGGACTAATGCTTTGCTCATTTTATGGCTCAGCAACCCAACTTTGACTATGCCAAAGAGTGTTTTTTGCACCCTGACAACTTGACTTTTTACATTCTTGTGCTTACTACAAACATTTCTTCAGGTAAAGGTAAGCTTGAATCCTCAAAAAGAGGATTAGTGAAGGACCAAGTTGGTATTGAAGGTTTCTTTTGCCATACCTGTTTTATCTTCTTTGAATCTGTATTCACCTTGGTTGGGTTGTCGTTCTTTGACTGTGAAGACTCCATTATTTGTTTGATTCTCCAATTAGGCCTATTGATAGGAGTCTTTGATGTTGTTGTAGGCCTCTATTCACTGTCGGCATTTGACTTTTGACTAGGAGAACTGGAAGACTTAGGAATCCAAATCTCTTGATAACCTTTGTATCTCCATTGTTGACTTTGCTTCACTCTAGGTCTTGTTGAGCTCTTAAGATATTCATGCAGTTTTGGTGTAGTTACAGTTGGCTTGTTGTTGACTGGTAGCCAAATCTTTGTATAGCCTGTATAGAATCCTTGTCTAAGAGGAATATTCTTGGAGATCCATCCCTGTTCTATATCCTCTTGAGAGTTGTGGTAGACTTCAACATGTTCTGATGTTGTTTTGTTGTATACCTATTTCTTAGGTATCCTGGGATATTGTCAAGGTTGTCGAGGTTGATACCTTGTGGGCATTCTTTCTTGGGAGGGACTTGAAGTTACTTCATATGCTCTAACCTATGGTTTTGGTACCCATATCTGTCTGTTACTTGCATAGTACTCTTGTTCTTTTAAGCTCCATTGTGATGCTATCCATCCCATGTGTATATCTTTTTGTGTTGATTTCTTGTATTTAATCCAAACCAGATCATTGACTTTGACTAAACTGCTCGGAACAAACACTTGCTTGACTTCCCTTTGCTTTCTTGAGTACTTTGGCTGAAATATCTTTGCTTTTCTGGGTAGCTCCTTAGAGGTTTTAGTTGGGTTAGCAATTGACTCTAAGTTTTGAAAGCCTGACTTGCTTGAAGAAGCTGATCCTTGAGGGTTCTTTGATGTAGAGGCATATGCTATCATGCCTTCTTTTCTAATCGGTGGAATTTCCACTTTAGCTTTACCTTTGTCTGCAAGATTTGTCTTTGATTCTTGTGACTCCTGCAACTCTGAATCTAACATTAATGGTGTCTATAACTCTCGCTTGCTTCCTCTTGGAAAAGAGAGTATTAGCATTTTATCATCTTTGTAGGCCTTGTGTTGGTCTAACCACCAGTGATGTCCAAGTATGACATCTGCATGCATCTCTTTTGAAAGCTTTATCTGAAACTTTACCTGCTCTTCATGATTTTGGATGCTAAGTGTAGCAAAAATTTCTTCTTGACTTGTAGACTTACCCATGATTTCTCTATTATTTGGCTTGCCATGAGTAATCTCTAGCATGCTATGGATGTTGTCTGCAACCATATTGCAATTTGCTTCTTTATCTAGTAGAGCATTGCATCTGACACTTGCTCCTTTTGTACTGCTGAGAACTACAACTATTCTCATTGTTGGTTTGATTGAAGATCTTTGTTATGCTTTTGCCATGGTCTCATCTTGATCTAACCGTGTGTCTATGGAGGGTGGTTTGAGACTTTGTTTTCCAATCTGACTTACATCAGCTGATTCAACTAGTAATGAGTGATTGATCTTTGGACTTCCTATTGCTTCCTGGTTGTCTCCAAACTTGATCTTCTTAACTTCTAGATTTGGTGGAATTCTCTGCTCAATAGCTATCGTGGTTGCTCTTTGCTCTGTTTGATATGCATTTCTTATTGCCTGATTTGCTTTAAGCTCTTCTGAAGTTCTGTTCAATGGAGATGGATTATCTTCAATAAGATCTGCTTTGATATAAGTCTCCATTTTAATTGTGTTGGAGGACTTTGTGCTGTCATCCGCGGGTGACCAATCTTGATCTTCATTCTTTGCTGTCTATGATGACTCCGTCATGTTTGCATTCTGTATCTTTGACATCTTTTGAGCCATTGGCATTCCCATTATGATGTCATCTGGAATATCTTTTGATGTCATCACGTGGAATTGAGCTATGATGATATGTGAACACTTCCATGGTGGTGGAGATGATTTCCCAGCATTCTGCTCATTTGTCTCCTAATATGCTCACAAATTCAAGAGAATCTTCTTTTTGTGGTTGGCCACATCTTTTCCAAGTGCGAAAGGACATGAGGTTCTTGTCTAGCTGAAAATCTAGCTTTATTTCTCTTGATATTTTTTCTTTGTTTTCACCGCCGACAATGATGCACTTGATCGTCTTACGATTTGGGTCTGAATTGACTGCTTTTGCTGTGGTAGTGTCCTTGAATTGAACTTCATGTGCATTTTCTTTTCTTTGACCACCTGCTTCCGTTGATGTCGACTCCATTGGCTGTAATATTGCACCTTTTTGCAATTGTTGAGCACTATTTGCTTGCATTTGGGTAACCCTTGATCTAATAGATCCATTGTACTTTCTGGAAGAATTTGTCTCTTTGGAGGAGATTTTGTTGATAACCTTTGTGTGGCTTTCTGGACATTAGCTTTCATTGATTTTCACTTTTCTGTCACTTATTCTGGCAGCTTGAGGCTTTGCATCATCTTCAGATTGTCTTTGAATTCAGTTGGGCTATCCATAGGGGTTTGTACAAGGTCATGATCTTGCTGATATTCATTACCAGGTGTATCTTGATATGAATATGTGAGCTTGATCACATATAACTATTTGAATACTATGGGATTTGTTGGCTTTTGACTTGATTTCTGGAGATCAGTTGAAACTTTTGTCCCTAATGACCTTCATAGAAGCATTTGTCTACAGATTTTGAGGGAATCTGGGTCAATTGGAAACTTCCAACAACCATATGATCTTTCAATGGTTTCTTCTTGAAGAGGTCTGTTGGCTACAAGCTTTAGGGCTTTTATCTTGTGTAGCATTTCCTGGTACATAAGCTGAGCTTGATGGATTTACAAATCCCCCCTTCCTAGGGTGATCACTATAGCCTGCTTCATTGTAAGAGTTCAAAATTGTTTGGCTCTCATTTAGTCTCACCTTTTGGAACTATGAAGGTACACTTTGGGTAGCACTGTTGATGTTTGGCATCTGTAAACTTTCTACATAGTTTCCTATGTATCTCCGTGAAACATGAAAACTTATTCCCCAAGTTAAGCTGTAGATATCATTAACTTTGCCCTGATATTGTCTATCCCATGGGTCTCCTATGATATGAGCTTCTGTGCTTTCAGACCCAAGGCATTATAGATGCTAGACTCTCGTCTATATCTACGACTGTTTTGGTCAAATTATGTGCTCCTTTGGTCACAACATCGAAGTCTGATTTTTTGATGGAGGAGAGTTTGGCTTGGAATAGATTTTTAGGTTCACTCGCGTAATATCCTTCATCTCTAGAGAGGATGGGCTATAATAGATTCTTTCCTTTGAAATGAACCATCCTTTCTGATCTATCACTGGACACACTTGTATGAGCTGGTATGTGGGTCGTTCAAACATTGGTTGATCCTTTTTGTACAATTTTTCTTTTTGGTCTACATAGTGTGCATATGAATTATGGGTACCATACAATGCTAGCAACATGCTATTCGATGTGTCCCTTAGACTCGTAAATGATTGCACACATGTGGCAGTGGATGCAAGTTCATTTGCAAACCTAATAGTCTTTTCAACAGTCGGTGGTATTTGGACACCTTGACCAAATTCATGTAAAAATTTGTTGTTCAAAGAATCAATTTTAAGCTTTCAGGTGCCTGAGCATCTTTATGCTGATTTTGAACTTGCAGTGTTTTTACTTGTGGTTCTAATGGTAATGCAGAATCATCTGCTTGCATGAAAAGTGACGAGTTCGATGCAGTTACATCAAGATTGGCATTTCCAATTTTCTCTGTACCTTGCTTGTTGGCAGTTGATATGTCCCTGTTGTCAGGATTTCTTCGACAATCTTCAGAAAAATGTCCACCTTTTTGTCCACAATCTGAGCAATACGCCATGACTGGTGGTATTTAAATTGGCTCTATCATGTCAAGCTCTAGCTAAGGAGCTTCTATTTTTGTGCTTGCCAAGTTGTCAGCATCTTCTTTTAGAACACTAAGCATCAAGCTGTAGATTGCTCCATCTTGACCTTTGTACCGTCTTTGGCTTGGTTCACCATTTAGATTTGCTTCTATTGGTTGATCTGTTGGATCTTTCAATTCTGGCTCTCAATTATAGATCTGACCCCTATAATCCATGTACAATGACTCTTATTGCATATGTACCAACTGTATATTTTGCTGGCTTGTGCATATTTCTGGATAAACACTTGGGTTGACTTTTTGCACCTCTATCTGCACTTCATCTTTGAGCTTGCAATACCTGGCTCCACTGAAGTCTGTGAACATTTGGGAGTTTTCTAAATCTGGATTTACTGTGATCAATAGGATCTTGTCTCCTGTGTTGCTTTTGCTACTCATCAAGTATCTATGGCCTTCTGAATTTGTGTACAAAAACTTATCCCCATTGTAGCCATATAGCTGTAAAATCTGCTTTGTTGCAGTTGTGCATGTGTTGCCACTGCTACTAGCTTGCTTTGCTGTACTTGAATTCTCGGCTCAATTTGAGTCCATGTCGGTTGGTTCTGTAAAAACTATCTCCTAGCAGATTCTGGTATCGATTAGCAGAATTTATGCTGCTCGGTTTGATTAAATTGCTTTAGTCAAAGCACTTTTGCAGTTGACTGCTCTTAGACTCACAAGAGTTGATTAACTCTAGCTTGACAATGTCAAAATTGATCTGGGCCTTTGAAATGATGAAAATCTGGGCTTTGAATAGACTAATCTGCAATCCACAATGATTTGTGTCCCTGTTCATTCAACTAGAAGCTCAATTACAAAGCAATTGCTTGCATTAGCCAATGTATAGTGTGCAAGTTCACTTCTAGCTTCTTGATTGAATTGTGACCGCACTTTCCAAAACTGAGCATGAAATCTTTTTTTGTTGCTCACAGCTTCGAGTTGATCGGTTTCATCTTTTTTCGGCTATCCTTTTGCTATTTATGACTGTTCTGCTGTTTGCTCGCTTCCTATTCGTTTGTTGCTCTCAAATTTCACTCGCTTTTGCTCGGTGTGATTCTCCGACGATGTGTTTTTTCCGACGTTGTTTTTTGCTTTTTGACCTCGTTTTGGCTTTTTTTGACTCCTTCAACGATTTTCTTTTCATTTTTCATAATTTTTTATGAATTTTGAATTTTCTATTCTTTTAATATTTTTATGATTTTTTACGATTTTTTGGGAAAGTTTTGATTTTTAATGAATTTTTTTGGTAACTCTCTAAAGTTTTTATGATTTTTGATTTTTTTAATGATTTTTCGTGGACTTTTTATGAATTTTCTGCAGTTTTTGTGAATTTCCTATGGAATTTTTGAAAATTTTTATGATTTTGTTGTATGTGGTTTTTAATGAATTTTATGATTTTTGTGGTCAATTTTGATTATTTTTTGAATTTTCCAAGAGGTTTTTTTTTCTATGATTTTTTTAGGGTGATTTTTTAAACTCTTTTTTAATTTTTTTTCTTCTTTATGTTTTTTTAATAAACTTTTTCCTGAATTTTTTAATCTCTTTTTTGATTGACTTTTATTGAAGTTTCTTGATGGGTTTTTAAAATCCCTTTTAGTTAATTTTTATTTTGATTTTTGTGATTTTTAAAATTGATTTTTTGTAAATTTTTATTTTTTAATAAATTTTTGGATGTGTTTATTGCAAAATAGAATAAAAATAGAAAAATAAAAATAAAAATAAAAGAAAACTTTATTTACCTCAGCCTACGTGCCTGTGCGTTGACCCGAGACGTTGATTGCGCGCGCGTGAAGATTCTGGAGCGGGTAGTAGTGCGACAAGCGGGAGTCAAGAGCACCGTAGGCGACAGAGCAGGCTGACCGAACGCGCATTGATTGCGGGAGCTGATTGCCGTCTTCTGCCCGTGCTTGGGAGTGAGAGAGAGAGAGAGCGGTTACCACGGCCTGGTGGGGCAGCGCTTGCAAAGGAAAAAAGAGAGAGTACAAGGGCGCCGCTGCAGAAGCCAGAGAGAGAGCGGGGGACCTGGGCAGTGAATGTGTGTGAATGCGCGCGTGGGTTGCTGTCGACAACAGTGCACGAGGAGAGAGTTAAGAGAGACAATGGGGACAAGCGGAAAAGTTGGGTAGTGTCAGTGTACGGGAAATCATTTTTCTAACCATACAAAATTCCTTTCCTTGAATTTGCCAAGAGGAAATTTTAGAAAATTAGGTTATTTTTTTGGATTTTTACACTATTTTTCACTCTTTTGGGGTGGAATATCTCCTTTTCCCCTCGCCCTCAACGGACATTTTGAAATTGAAAATGACACGATATTAAGCTGAGACACATTTTTCCCGAACACTGGGCAGCGTACTCTTGGGCAGTGGATGAAGACAAAGGAGGGCGCGTGGGTCTTGGGTTGCTGGCGCGTGGCAGAGAGCACGAGAGAGAGACAATGTGATGTGTGTGTGTGTGTTTAATGATGTTCACGCGCAGAGGACACAGCCAACGGGCAAGTGGAGTGAGAGAGTAAGTGCACGTTACAGTATGTGTGCAAAAGGACAAGGAAGCGCCTCCAATCACGCGTAGAGGTGGGAGAGAAAGAGAGAGGTAGGGGGAGGGTGGGTTCACCCGAAATAAGACAAGAGTGGACGATAGAAGAAAAAGAAGAACATTTTTTTTAACGTCGTAGGAAACTTTCCCAAGAGACCGTAAGATCTATCCGACGAAGAATTTTTATACGCCGCAAGGCACGGTTTTGTAGTCCGAAGCCCCGAAAATAGCAAAACACTCAAAACTCGACCATGGAGGGCATAAATGCGAACAAAATGATGTCGTAAATATGCACACACAAAATAGCTTGTAAGATCGCACAATATCAAATTTTAATGGAAAATTAATGCAAAATTAGCAAACAATTACCAAAAAATTGTAAAAAATATCAAAAAATTTTCTAAAAATTCTCCATCATCATAGGGGATTAGTGCAACCAAATAAAATCACACAAATCACATCAATTGAATTGCCAAACAATTTGGTGTGCACACAAAAGGGTAAATTTTGTCGAAATTGCAATAATGTGATTTTACAAATCATTAGTTGGGCATGAGGACACCACAAATAAATCATCACAATTGGAAAATTATTAAGCACACATTGATTTCTAGGTGCACAAACACGGGCAAAATAGTGCACACACCTAAAATTAGGCATACACACGCTCAATTAAAATGCACACATTCACCAATTAGCAGTTGAAACTTGTTAAATTCATGCGCCACCAAATCTTAAAAATTTAGACAGTATGACGGCATGAAAACAAACAAAAAAAATTTCAATCCAACATAGCATCCACATTGCATTGCAATACATAACATCAACATTACATTACATCATGGTGGAATCTCTACACAATTCTACACATCTTTAGATTCTAGGGAGGTTGAGAATACCACCTTAATTACCTTTACATTAAAGATCAATTGAACGGTTGAAAGCTCCAATCCTTCATAGCAAATTAGTAACTTAGCAAAACTTAGTGAAATTAGCAAGGGTTCAGTGTGAAATTAGAGTGTGTAAACACACAATTGGCGAGATACGATGACACATTAGGGAATTATGAACACATTGCTTCATGCACACACATCCAAAATCCACAAAAACATAAACACACAAGTGAAATTAATAGTGAAATTAGTGAGGAAACACATCCATTTATGCCACAATTACACTAGCGTAGGCCATCGTCCCCTGCAACGGTGCCAATTGTTGGGGGTCCCATCGTTGCATAGCTCCAATGAACAACAAAATTATCAATCCGGAGAGATGAGCTACATGGATAGGGAATGGAAACACTCACACAATTAGTGAGCTAATCATGACAACACGAATGGTTAACTCTACGAGGTGAGCTTCTCGGCCTATGGAGGAGCTAAGCCACAATGAAGGGCAATCTCCACATCCACTTCTCTTCACCTCTAATCAACCCAATCACACACACTAACGATTGCAAGACGCACACAACACTAATCCTATCATGCAACACACTAATCGCAAGCACACACACATAGATCTATCGAGCACCACACTCCAATCAAAGCTACATGCACACACAAGAAAAAGAGGGCAATCACACAAGATTAGAGAGGGATTAACCCCACTAATTAGTTACAATCTAGCTAATCTAAGCATCATAGGCAATCATAAGAAGCATGAGAGAGGTATAGTGAAAGAGAAAGAATCATTGATTAGTATTAATCAAGTCTCATGAGCAAGGAGAAGCTCAAGGACTCCATAGCCACACACCTCAAGAGATCTCACCAAAGAGTGCTCTCAATAAACGAGCTTGAGAACCCTAATTTCTTTTTCACACTGCCTTATATACCTAGGGTAAGAAAATGCAATGTCCGGGCGCCCAAGGCCTTTAGGGCTTCACCACTTACTGAATCTGCAACCTAGACACACTAATTGATCTATTCTTTACAACTTGGAACTCCTATTGAGCCCGTAACACATTAAAATAATACAATGGCTTGAAATAAATTGGGAGTTTAAAATACATGACCATTTTGGGAAAATATGGAAAATGTGTAACTCCAATCTTTACTGCTTCTTCATATTCATCCTCGATGTGCATCCGTATGTCTTCGGTCTTTAGTAGCTCCTATTAACTGACGTTGAATCATTCAACAGATTCCAACTTTGCACGCTGATGAGATCTCTTTTTGTGACCGTGGATGGTACAGAGAAAATTTAGGGGCAACTTTGGCCCTCACAACTTTTTTTCCCTTCTCGCCAAAATATTCCTTTTTACCGGAATATCTTGGCCGGACGACGGTCCGAAGACAAGTGGAAAATGGGCGTCCGGTGATCGATGGTCTCTATCTTTGGCCGGTGGTTGGATTTCCTTGGCTGGTGGCCAATTTCTAGGAGGACTTGTCTACCCAAAAGCGGCTACACATGGGCGCATGTGAGAGTCCTACTTGGACTTGGCTATGGAAGGGCGGCGGCATATGGGCATTTAGAGGCTCCCTTACATCTATATAAGGAGGCCTTCTTATGAGTAATACGGTAGAATGGTGTGCACACTTGACGCACACAACACATCCTTGTGTAAGAATTGTTAGTCCCTTGTATTCCTACTTGCTCTAGTTGTCTAAATCGCCATCTAAGCTCTACCTTGAGAGCGCATGGATGGATGATACCATCACTTTGTAATAGTGTGCTAATCTAAAGTTTTTGATCTGCCACTAATCTACTTTGCATCGTATCTCTCTCTACTCACCTTGCTACTAGATCCTCATTGTATTCCATATTTCTTTCATGGTATCAGAGCATTAGGTGCTTGAGGATACGAAAGTACGAGAAGTACTTGTATTACTTTGTAAAATCAATTATGTCGACGTCTTCAAGTGCTGTTGTCGGTGCTACTTCGCTTCGCATTTGTCCACCAGCATTCACCGAAGGAAGCTTGACGGCACCAACTACACACTGTGGAAATTTAAAATTTTTGCAATTCTGGATTCATATGAATAGCTGGATACGGTGTTGGGGCCAAATGGTGCAGACCCGCATCCCACTACAACAAATGATTTGGAAAATCCAAGCGTTGTAATTCCTCCGGATGCTACTCTTATACGTGCCTGGAAAAGAAGAAATGCAGATGCATTATGCACCATTGTCATGTGTGTAAGTGATTCTGTCCTCACTTTGGTTCAGCATACCACTAAAGCACATGAAGCTTGGAACACATTGACTCGCCAATATGAGGTGCACAATCACACAAAAATTCAAAATCTTGAAAATCAACTTGCTGTTGAGAAACTTGCTGATAGAGGAAAAGTGGACGCCTTTATCAAGCAGATTAAGGAACTCCAAGATCAATTAGATGCCGTTGGTGCGGCTCTTTCTCCAAAAGATTTAGCTTGGTGCTGCATTCGCATGCTTCCGACGAGATATGATGGTCTTGTTATGGCACTCAACACTCAGGTCGTCCAACCTCCCTTGCGTTTGAAGAGCTGAGTGCAATGTTGCTTGAAGAGGAGCTACGACTCAAGACCAGGGATGTGGAGGTGATGCTATCTTCACCACCAATGCAAAAGTAAAGAGGAATGTTGGGAGGCATTGTAGCAACGACCTAACTGCAACCCACACAAAATTATCAAATCCGTGGATCGGCAACCCGGCTAGGGCATGGAAGCACGAGCATCGGATGAATAGAAATAGAGGATTCAAGAGAATACTTCACCAATGCAAGTAGAGATTAGCCATGGCATGACTAACTCTAATTATTTTCTAATCAGTAATCTATCAACTCCTACACACATCAACTCCACCAAAGTCCGACTTGCCAATCTTATCGAGTCACAAGAACACAATCAACACAAGCATCCATGATCAAAGCACACGCTAATCGCATTGAAGTTGGCTTTCCCAATCATCACATGCCAGCCAAGTTACTCTAATCACATCACACACAAGTGGCATTGAGCTCAAGGCTCTTAAACCTTCATACACTTAAGCACACAATTTTTGGCATGATGGATTGCAAACCTGTGAGCACTTCAATGGAGGTAAATGCAAAACTCTCCATGGAATATTCTTCTCCCTTAGTCGACATCAAAAAGTACAGAAAACTTGTGGGAAGCTTGATTTTCTTGTGCAACACTAGGCCGGATACTTATTTTGCAATAGGTGTTTTAAGCAGGTTTTCCAACCAACCAAGAGAATCTCACTGGAAGGCAGGAATGCGAGTTCTTAAGTACATCAAAGGTACTTTGGGCCATGGCATTGCCTATGGCATTGGCACAAACACTCTTAGTGGGTATTGTGAACCTGATTGGGTAGGAGATTGTGACTCTAGAAATTTAGTTTATGGATTTTGTTTCTCACTTGGTTATGGAGTCTTTTCTTGGATTAGCAAGAATCAGCCAACTGTCGCTCTTTCTTCAACAGAAGCAGAGTATAAAGCTGCTTGTTTTGCAGCTTGTGAAGCAGTTTGGCTAAGGCGAGTCCTCATGGACTTAGGTGTTTCTCTTTATTCAGCAACAACACTTCAATGCGACAACCAGAGTTGCATGGCGATTGCCAAGAACACTGTCTTCCATACACACACAAAGCATATTGAGGTTCAATATCATTATGTTCAAGAGCTAATTGAGGATGAAATTGTGGAGCTTGAGTATTATCCTATTGAAGATAATTGTGTAGATATCTTCACCAAAGCTCTAGGGAAAGACCAACTACTTCAACATCTTCATCAACTTGGAGTTGGCACACGGCCAACATAGAGCATCTTCGGGTGTTGGTTAAGGGGGGGTGTTGGTATACTTGCAATGCCCACCTCTCTCAGTTTTTCCATCACAATATACACTGTACAGTTTGTAAGGCCCCCATATGAGGAGAAGCCAATGGTGCACATATATTTGGTGGATTCCAGCTTTTCATGCTGATGAGATCTCTATTTGTGATCGTGGATGGTACGGAGAAAATTTAGGGGCAACTTTGGCCCCCGAGACTTTTTTTCCCTTCGCCAAAATATTCCTTTTTTCTGGAATATCTTGGCCGGACGACGGCCAAAAGACAATAAAAAAATGTCCTTTCGGTAGCCGGTGGTCTCTAATCTTTGGCCGGTGGTCGGCGGTCGGTGGCCTGATTTCCTTGGCTGGTGGCCGATTTCTAGGAGGACTTGTCTACCCAAAAGAGTCTACACATGGGCGCATGGGAGAGTCCTACTTGGACTTGGCTATCCAAGGGCGGCTGCACATGGGCGTTTAGAGGCTCCCTAACATATATATATAAGGAGACCTTCTTATGAGTAATTCGGTAGAATGGTGTGCACACTTGATGCACACAACATATCCTTCTGTATGGATTGTTAGTCCCTTGTATTCCTACTTTCTCTAGTTTCCTAAATTGCCATCTAAGATCTACCTTGAGAGCGCATGGGTGGATGACGCCATCACTTTGTACTAATGTGCTAATCTAAAGTTTTTGATTTTCCACTAATCTACTTTGCATTGTATCTCTATCTACTCTCCTTGCTACTAGATCCTTATTGTATTCCACATCTCTTTCACAAATTTACCATCGACATGGGCTGTGCAGTATGGCCTAGATGTGGTTGTAGGCAGTAAACCAGTAAGTAAACCACCCTATAGACTAAGCCATTTTTGAGGCTACTAAGGTGGAATATTAGCTTGTTGACTATCTTAGTAGAGGTTTTATTCCACCAAGTTCTTCACCATGGGCTTCTCCCATCTTACTAGTGAAGAAAAAAGATGGTAGTATGCGCATGTGTATACCCTATCAGGGACTGAATGCGATCATTGTTAAGAACAAGTCACATTGCCAAGAGTGCATGAGCTATTCTGAGTTGCATTGTATATTATATGATGTATGTATAATATGCTTTAAACGGTCATATTATACGACACTTATCTTTAAACGGCTGTATTATATGATGCCACATTAGCAAAAACATCGTATCGTATAATTTCTTAGAATTTCAATTGAAATGATATTTCGATCGCAATATTTATTTTGATAAAAAAATAGTCATTTATATATTGTGAAAACAGATTGTTTTCCTCATTCTATTGATCTCTCTTCCCCCTTATCTCATCTGTACATGAGCTTTACAAATTTAGGTATATATTCTTTTTAGTAAAAAATTAGAGTGTAGGATAAAAAGTTAAACTAGTTACAATTTATCTGCTCTATGTGAAGTATATTTTACACTGGGAGGTAAATTAAGTAAAGTGGTTAGTGATTACTTGTCTTGTGTAGAGTAACCTCACACTTCGAAGTGATTTAAAATAGTTAAAGTTAGCAATTATTTGCTTTGTGATGAGCTATGTTCACACTTAGAAGTAACTTAAGTTAGATAGTTAAACTTAGGAGTTACTTGTTGTGTGTTGAACTACGTTCACACCTGGAGATTAGGTTAGATTTATCTAATGATTATCTGGCATGTGCAGAGTAATACTCACACTACAGACAATTTAGGTAGAATAAATAATAATTTCTTGCTTTGTGTAGAGGTATTCTCACACCTAGAAGAGATTTAGATAAGTAATGTGTGTGGAGTTACACTCACACTTGGAGGTAATTTAGGTACAATTTTTAAAGATATCTCATACTTGGAATTTATTGAGATAGATTAAGCGATTTATTTATCATGATCCACGTATAGAGTGAAAGCTCACACTTGATTTTTTTTTAATTTTTGGTATTTATAATTTAAAGAGGTTGAAAAGTTATGTTTTTTTTGAAAATGATGGCAAATAAAGTAATGTAAATGGTACAAGAGCTCAATTCCAGATGTGTATTTAGTAATTAGTTCTGTTTGAGTTTGCAAATCTTACAAAGATGGTGAAAGGATATGAGTGGAACTATGTAGATGAATTGTTCAGTGGAAAGACTACATCAAAGTTGAAGTGTAAGATCTGCGGTCATAATTTAGCAAAAATTCTCATAGGATAAAAGAACATGTGTTAAGAATTCCTAGAAACGTAACAACTTGCAAAACCCCCCCAAGAGGTATTGAAAAAATATTTCCTGAGTGGGCGCTCAGGGCAAAGAGAGCAGGGCCAAAAAAAGGGAGGTCCCAAAATGATGGCTCCATCTATGACTAGGGACGTGGATATGACACTCAAGAATGATCAAAACCCTCCTGGACCCCTCCTCAAGGTCAAGGAGGGTGTCATTCATCCTTTGCTGGGGCTTTTGGCTCTAATCCTACCGCAAGCTCTGTTAACATAAGCCAAAGTGAAGCATGGAGTAGAGGAGAACCTGTACCAAGTGGTTCTACTTTGCATCAGGCATTTAATAAACAATGGCTTCTTGAACTCCATCTTAAGTGGGCCAACCATTTGTTGCATGTGGAATTCCTTTTAATGTCATTTGACATCCTATCTTCAAAGATGCTTTAATGAGCACAACGAAGAAGGGTTTTGTGGTACCTGATTATAATACGATGCATACAAAATATTTAGATAAAGTGAAAACTACATCAGAGAATATTTTAAAGCGTACAACTCTTGATTATGTGCCACCATATGGATGCACAATTTCTCTAGATGGTTGGAAAAATTGTCAGAAGAAACCATTGATTAATGTGATGTTGATTTGTCCAAGAGGTTCCTTCTTTCTTGAAGCGATCGACACATCCTTGAAAGAGACAACTAGCGGACATCTTTCTGGTGTATATGAGTGTTCAATTAGAAGAGCAGGGGGACCTAAGATTGTGACAACCATTGTCACAGATAATGCATCTAACTACAAAGCAACTGGAAAAGCAATTGAAGCAAAGTATCTAGAGATTACATGGGTTCCATCTGCTCTAAAAGGACTTTGGAAAAGTTCCTTCTATTAAGAAAACTCTCCTAGATGCAAATCACTTGGTGAAGTTTATAAGAAAGCATTCATTTCCTTATGCTTTATTTGGAACAAAGTCCCCAACAAAAAGTTTACATATTTTTTGTGTGACCCATTTTGCTATAGCATAATACGTTCTCTCTACACTACAACAGGTTAAAACAACCCTTGTTGAAATAGTGGTAGATACAAGATGGAACATTTGGCTTGATAAATATCCCAAGTATGAGCCTTTTGATTCCAAAATGCTATCAACTTGTAAACTCTCCTATTTTTTGAAAAATGTAGACAAAATTTTTACTTTCAAAGAAACCTTCACTAATCTGATACGATTAGTGGACAAAGAAGCCTCTATCTTTGGACGGGTCTACCCGTACATGGATGAAGCCTCTTGCAAGTTAAAAGACTGTACATCTCATGAAAGAAAAGAGGAAGCCATGATTATGTCGTTTGTCAAAAGAATATGGAAGCAGCTGCATACTCAAGTTTACATGGAGCACGGTTCGTCTTAGATCCCAAGTTCCAGATGCATGATCAATCTTCAAACAATGAAGTGATCAGTGATTTCAAGAAAGTGTGTGTCCAACTATTAGGCAATATGGATGGATAGGTGGCTTACACACAGAAGAAGGACTATACTAGCAGAGAAGGGATGTTTGGAAGTCCTTGGCATATAGATGCTATCAAGACAATGAGCGCAAAAATTTGGTGAAAAGAGTACAGTGGAGGAAAAGTGGAACTTCAACATGTGGCTGTGAGAGTATTGTCTGTTGCCACCTCAAGTGGTAGATGTGAAAGAAACTGGTTTTCATTTGCTTTCATGCATACTAAAAAAAAAATTTGAAAGTCCTAAACGAGATGAAGACTTGGTGTATGTATTTTGTAACATGAGACTCATGCATAAGCCAGCAAAGTTAGCCACATGTGCCTCTAAAGAAATCTTCAGACGCTTTCAAACACACAAAGCAATTGCAAATGAGCTCAACTCCGATGATGAAATGGAATGAAACCCGGAAGATATTAATCCAGAATGTTCAGATGTCAAAGAAATTTATGACATGGTGCCTGTGATTGAGGGGACGGATGAGCTATAAAGTTTATACTATATTCTCAATTAATTTTGTAATGAAAAAGCTGTGTCTAGTTTGAGATATCACCACACATTGCACACCATTAATGACAAAAAATATTGTTACTGGGGTAATCATCAACAAGCCTCAAGCTAGATTTGGTTACAACATGATAGCCAACATTATGGGCTCCATTCAAACAAATTCTTAAATCTCATATTTTAGGCCTATCTAAGGGTTTGGAGATTTTTCCACTAGCAAGGTTTGTTTACATTTCATAAAAATTCACGCTTGAGAGCCTTAGAGGGATTTGGAATACACGCAACCAAGCATTTAAGAATATATGAGAGAATATATATATATATATATATATATCAGATGCTTTGGTGAAAGGAGGAGGATTGGTGTTGATATTTTCAGGGGGAGTCCATGGATAATCTTGCTCAAATTGAGCTCTAGTCTGAGGGTTGAGCTTTGGTAGCTTGGAAAATGTTGCCAAAGTGTTTGATGGTGTACTTTGTCCCCAGTCTGCAACCCCAATATACACTCCTCGCTCGCCAAAATGTAGTAGAATATTTCTTGCGTGTAGATCGTTTTTAATGAAGTCGTAACTATGCACGAATTTTTTCATCTACAGAAGAGCATTGCACATCAACAAAATGTTGTCTATGAGCTATTGTACAATTTGAGATGTCTGTTGAAACTCTCTGATTGAAAGCTTGCTTCCATCATGATGACATGCTTGAATCCACTTCTCAAGGTGACCTCCATTCCAAAGATTGAAGATCAACATAGGCCTTTTGCTATAATGAACAAGAGCACGTGGCAATATCATGCCACGATGCAAAACAGTAGTAGCAGCTGCTTCCTCTAGTATTGTTTGTAAAGTCGGCTTGCTTCCTATTTGGTCCTTGTAGATCTTTGCCGCTGATAGCCGTTTTTCGGCTATTCAAAATTGTCATAGTAAGCTACCTCACCCTATCAAATCACTCAAACATTTTGGTTATCCCTACCATTTCACTGTACATAGGCGTGTGTGAGTTAGGGACTTTCTGCATATTTTCTTTAAAAACCCTCAATTAGCTAGTCACTGGGCTAGTTGAGCCAAAAAAATAAAAAAATAAAAAAAATAAAAGTATATTATGGCCCATTTGTGTGTAAATATTTCATTGTATATAGGGCCTAAATAAAAGGATTTTCATAATTATTTTGATATTTATTGAAATATTTCTACGTTGTCGAGAAATTTGCGGTCTTGCCAGGAAAGCACCGGGCTTATGGCTGTGAGAGTTTGTGAGAGAACTCAACAAAAACTATATGAAGGAGTTAAACCATAGATGCCATGAAAACTAGGGTTTGGAAAGAAGTGCAATCAAAGAAGACTCACTCTTTCTCTCTTGCATTCACACACACAAAGAAAGAACGCAAAAGAGAATGTCAAAACAATACGAAGATGAAAACATCAAGGCTATGGTCATATCGTATCATGGGTAATATGAAAGGGTTAATGGATGAGTTAATGGCATTCAATCTTGGCTGACCAAATAGGCTACGAATTGTTCTTTGGAATTGTAGTTTTGTGCTTACCATAATATATATATTTTGTCTAGTGATTGGGATTAATTGTGTGTACAAATCCTCTTGGTTCATAGCAAGATAACTACGCTTACATCAAAAGAAAAATTATAGTCTATGAGAGGTAGTATGATGGGATCGGGTGATAGAAGTATTTCATTGAGCCTTTCAGGGCCGAAGAGAAACACTATACGTTGTTGAAAGTGTATTTTACGACTAATCCATACGTTAATTCTAATAGATCGTACAGAGTGAAAGCGATAGAAATGATCATCATGTGGGTTATTCATCTAGGATAGTATGTGAGAAATGTAGATATGAGAGAAGTGAAGAGATGAGAAGTTTCCCTCCCAAGCCCTATTCTTGCCCGTAGACAATAAGGATACTGCGGGGAGAGATGTACCTGTAGCAAAGAGAACCTAGAGAGGATGAATTACTAAGAATGAGAGAGATAGGTTTGGTTAAGGAGATGAGATTAGATACATTTATATATGTTGGATTAGAGATGAAAATGAAAACAACAAGAAATCAAGAAAACATCAATGTAGAACACATCTTACTTGAAACCCTTCGGCACCATTATTGATGGGAGAGAGAAGAAGAGGGGAGAATTCAACGTTGATTGATACGCCAAGTACGACACCTTCTTTGATTAGAGTTGATCCTCCAAGGATGGCGTACAAGAATGGCTAGTTTTCCTCTAGGAGAAAGTGTAGGCTTGGGCTTATGTTAATGGGGCTAAGTACAATTAGGCATTACTACTCACTCCCTCAAGAATTCCTCTCATCAATGGCTTGAATGCTTGAGTTCTTTCCAAGGAAGAAGAGGTCCCCTTTTATAGGTGAAGGGAACCCCCAAGGGTTTACACAAGAAGAGAGGAGCCAGTGTGAACAGGAATTGGAAAAGTTGGAAATGAGCTGTCCCTGCATGATGTGGGCAGACTGGGGTCCAGTATTTTGATCATATCTCCTCAACCGTAGCTCCAAATAAAAAAGTAAAAATATGGGCAGAAACTTCAGCTCATTAGCTACGATTTTCATTTTAAAATCATTTTCCAATTCGGATTGGAACCTTGTGTAAAAAATTCATCAAAATAGGGTCCATTTCTGGCAGCAAAAGTCTTCATGTGGTCCCCTTAGCCTAGACTTTCATTTGATTCCAAAGGACACCTCATGCCATATGAAAGCATGACATTGCTCCTTGACAAAGTTTTGTAATCATGCTTGCAATAATGCATTAAAATAAGTGTATCTTTGAAATCATGCCACCTAGTGTCCCACTAGGATTTGATTCCCTCCTAGTAGCTATTTAAAAAGAAATATAAGAAAAATACATAGAATATATATAGATTGGAAATTTCTCTAGATATAGGATCTAAATAGGATGTGAGATAATAATGAGATGGTAGAAAGAAAGAATCAATGCTTTTTACCCCAAGTTAAAGAGGTGGAGCTATTGACACTTTTCCCATAGTATTTTTTGATGGTAAAGTAAGAATACATTACCCTTGAGATAAATAATAAGATGAGATAGAAAGCTTATTACTTACATATGCATATGTACATTATAGGAAATATAATTATGTATCTAAAAAGTTACAAGATAACTCTTGTAGCATGTGTTCCCACTATGTACATGTCACAGCACGACATCCACCCCCTCTAAACCTGCACATCCTCTGGTATGTGCCAAATTATTTCTTTGTAAGATCAGCCCTCTTGTACATCTTCCTTGCTTTCATCTTCACTGGATGATTCCAGAGCTTCATTTTCACTTTGATCTTCACCTGTGTTTTTCTCTTCTTCCTCATCAACATTTTTTGGATCATTGTCTCCTCTTCTCTTAAACATTTTGATCCTTTTTCCTGCAATGGGAATCTTTACTTCTGTGCCATCTAGTTCAGACAAGCTGTAAGTAGCATTTTCAGGCACATGTTTTACAACATATGGTCCAAACCATCTTTTTGAAAACTTACGCATGACTGTGTGTTGGTTATCAAGGCTACTATCATACACTAAAACCCAGTCACCTTTGTCAATTGCTTTGCTCCTGAGCCGATGTCGCTTATCAAAGTAGTCCTTGTTTTTCAATCTTGCATTTTTGAGTCGTTCTTTTGCAGCCTCAATGTCTCCAGGTCTTCTCTCTAGTTGCCTTATGCGCAATGCAAGGAGATCTTCCCTACTAAGCCCCTCTTGCCAAGGTAGTACATTCCATGTGGGAATTGTATCCTCAATCGGCATCACTGGCTTTTGACCATGCATTAGCTCCGCAGGCATGTAGCCAGTTACTGAGCTATGTGTTGTACGATCAGCCCATAAAGCGTATGGTAACAGTTTTGGCCACTCACCAACTCTTCCTTCGCAAGCCTTGGCCAAAGCTTTGATGATAGGAGGATGCCCTCTTTCACTCTTTCCATTGCCTTCAGGGTTGTAAGCTGTAGTAAGAGAAAGCTTGATCCCTAATCTAGAAAAGAACTCCCTTGCTTCTTCGGCATCCAGTTCACCTCGATCTGCAGTGATTTTTCCCACACAACCATAACGGCAAATCACCTCATCAAGAAGGAATTTGCACACAGCTTCTGTGGTCTTAGCTCTTAATGCTCTTCCTTCAACCTGGTTAGTTAGGTCCTCTCGTGCAAGAACCAAGTATCTCATCTGCCAGAGTCCTAAAGGCATCGTGACTAGATCCACAACCCATTTATAGTGCATGGCTAGTGGATATGTAGGGTGCAATCCATCACGATGTCGAACATTCGAATACATTTGACAAGTTACACATGACTCTACAAACTGAGATACATCTTTATACATACCCTTCCACCAGTATTTTTCTTTCAACTTGGAGAAGGTTGCCCACACACCCCTGTGTCCAGCCCATAGACTCTCATGAAACTCTTGCATGAGCTTTACTTGAGTCTCTTTTTTACATGTAACCCGTTGTGGTGTAGCACCCTTTTGTTTAGGATGCTTCCACAAGTAACCATCCCTTAAAAAGTACCCATATGCTTTCCTGCGTATCCTCTTGAATTCTTGTTCAGACCAATCATCCTGTTTTGTTAGAGTACTCAAGTACCTTCCAATAGAAAGCCAATCACCTTCATAAAGATCTTTCAAGAACAATTCAAGTGAATTAGTCATGCAGACATTGTTACCTTTGACATGAGAGATAGAATAGAATTTTGTGCCTACATCATCTCCCTCATCAATCATTTGTGACTCATCTTCATACCTTGCCCTTGATAGCATATCTGCCACTGTATTGTCTTTACCTGCAATGTGCTTAAACTCGGGATTTAAGGACTTAATGTAGGCAATCCACCGCAACATAGCAATGTCTGGTGTTGAGCAGCTTGTAATCATCCCAAGAAGTGGTAGACAATCTGTTTCTACAACCACACATGCACCAATTAGGTACTCTTTTCCACTTTTCAAGGCTGTAACCATACCCCATAACTCTCTCTTTATCTGTGGATAGTTTCTTTGGCGAGCACTTAATACCTTTGCTCCAAATCTTACCACATACCTGTGTCCTTCTTTGTCATCTTGCCCTATTGCCCATCCAATCCCTGTAGGACTGGTATCTACTGTCACAATCACTGGCCTTTGACACTCATAGTCTACCTTTCTCAAAGTCGTTGCTGACTGGAGTAACTCCTTTAGCTTTTTCATGGATTTTACATGTGCTTCTGTCCATTTAAACTTTTGATTCTTTCTAAGCAGCTGATAAAGAGGATCAGCTACATGTGCATAATGTGGAATCCAAATAACATAGAAGACACATGCTCCTAGAAACCTTCTAACCTCAGTGATGCTAGTACATGTTTCTTTCATTCTTTGGATGGCATCTACCTTTGATGGACAAGGTTTCCTACCATATGGCCCGCACATGTGCCCCACAATGAGCACTTCATTGACACCAAACATAGACTTTTTCCCCGACAATGTAAGATTCACTTCTTCCAACCTAGACAAAATTTTATCACAATCATTTATGTGATTTACCACAAACCTGCGACATCCTTTGAGATCCAAAGCTTCATCTTTGTCACTTTCTTCACATCCTTTGATAGGCAAATCATCAATGAAAGGCATTGTGATTTGAGGAATAAAGTCACGTAAGACCTTATTCATCCCATTCATCATATGTGCAACCGAGTTGGTTGCTCCCTGTGGCAAGGTACACATCCTTACCAAACCCAAAGGTGTCCTCATGGTTGTCAAGTCTCTGCTTTCGATTGCAAGCTGAAATTGATCATACCCTGAGTAGAGATCCCCCATTGAGTAGATTGCCCTCCCTGCAAACGCCTCTGCAAATTCATCCACAATTGGACCTGTTCCTACATTTCTAATTGTCACCTTGTTCACTGGTTGCATATCTTGGATGAAGCGTAGAGAACCATTCTTCTTTGGAACTGTGAACCACCTGTTTGAGTATGGAGCACAAGAAGGCTCCAAGATTCCCATTTTGATTTTCTCATTCAGTAGCTCTACTAACTTTGGCAAATGAGCCTTTGGAACCGGAATAGGCCGCAGATTCCAAGGCACATGAGGTATTGTGAAAATTACCATAGGAGCTACAATATAAGGATCAACACATCCTATCTCATGTGGCTCGAATGCAAAAGCCTTACCATGCTTTGAAAGCATTTCTTTGAAGCACTTTGTCTCCTCCTGTGTTAGAAACTCCTTGCAACCAATCTGCAACTCTTGAAAAGACTCCTTTGTGAAGGTATGCCCGATCTTTTTAGGATTCCGCAAACTTGGTTGTAAAGAAGCCTGTTCAATCTTTTCCCTGTTGTTGGGTGGTAAGGGTGAAGCTACTGGTTTCACCTTCTTTGCTACACTTTTGTATTTAGTTTCAACATGGACTTCTGGGCCAACTGTTTGGCTTTCTTTAAAGGCTTCTATTACTTGATACATTTCCATAGAGCAAACTTCCACAACTTCATTTTCAAGATGCACACTAGACCTCATTATAGCATCAAGCTCACCCATAGTATCTACAAAAGAAACTTGTTCACACAAACCCAAAACATTTTCAGTAGGCTCTAGCAACCCACTCTTTTTCATGCCTATTTGTACATTATGCACATATTGCTTCTCGCATCTCTTCAAATCTTCAAGTTTTGTAAAACATACTGATCCATTCTTTGTTACCAAGGAGCTCGTTGAAAATGCTTCACCTATTTTTGGATCAGGCGAGACCCTTTTTCTTTCTGTACCACTGCAATCCCGCTTTACAATGGTACTTGGCCAAAACCCATCATTTCTCTATGATCATGAAACTCTTTGCTCACCTTTGGTAGAGGATGTTCTCTGAGGTTGTCACGATTTCTTTCATGGTTTACACAAACTGTGAGGAATTGGACAGCACGTTTACCATCTTTGCTACGTATCCTAGCATATGCTGAACCATCGTCTATTACCTTTGTTTCCATTCGAACTCCCACAATGTAGGGCTGTCCAAGGATGAGATGATATGAAGATGTATCCTGTACAAAGAAGTTTTGGTCAATCTTTACATCACCTATTGTTACCTTCACACCTGGACATGCTGCATACAATTCACCGGATGAATTGTTTGCCACTTTTGACCATCCAGCCATGATCTGTGTCCATCGGCCATTTGCACTTGTTGTAGAGACTCTTTGACATTATGTTTATTTCTGAACCATGGTCAATCAAGGCAACAAATGGCTCTTCAAGATAACCTACCTTGACCAAAGTTTCTGTAGTAGCCCTTGCCCAATGACTTCGTGAATAGTAACTCCTAGGAATATCTTCAACTTCTTCATCATCATTTGAGAAATACACTTGCTTCACTCTCCCACTAGATTGGTAGCATCCTACCACAGCTCCATCATTCTCCTTATTTTGCAGTTGCATCCCTTGTGTCTTTGAGGTTTCCCCTTCAACCTGTGGACGAGAAACTTCAGCAAGGGTTTGCCTCTTTCTCTTGATGATGTCAATGATCTCCTCATGGAATTCACGCTTTGCAATGCCAAGAACTTCTCCCAGAGTAAACTCAATCTTGCTATTCAAGATCCTTTCCTCCAAGACTTTCTTTAAATCTGTAGCAACCTCAATATCAGATTGTAGTTTATAAGTTGGGCCTTTTGTCTTACCTTTCATTGGCTCTTTCTTCTTTCCTGTTGTAGACTCCTCCATGAGTACTTCAGGTGGAGATGCTCCTTGTGTTGAGGGTGTTTGAGAAGGCATTGAGTCGCTTCTTCCCCCACTTCTAGAAGCTCTTTTTGATGGTCCTTCATCAGCATTCTCACGTCTGCGCTTCTCTTCTACAATTGCCTCATTTTGTTGGCATTTTGTAATGTAGGCATGCACTGACAATGAGTCCACTGGATCATTCCATCCTGTTTCTAGACGTATGCAATCACCTGCTTCATATAGAATCTCTTTTGTAAGCTTTCCCTTTTTAGCTAATTGCATGACATTTGGCCAAATTTGACCATGATGGTCACTCACTTCTTCATCACAAAAATGTTCAATTTTTACTCCATAAGTAGCTGCCTCAACTGAAGAGGTGGCATGCTTGGTTGCCATATCTTCAACTAAGGTTTGCATTCCCCCCTTCCCAAAGTTAGTTCTCAAGGGTAGATCTGTCTCTCTTAAGTGGATTTTACCATCCTTAAAAAAGACAACATCTTTTGACAAAGCATCACTAAAATCATCACAATCCCTTCTTACATGGTTTGTACTATCACACCAAATACATCTATTAACAAACCCTTCTTTGGGCTGTTGTCTTTGCATAGGAAGTGGCCTTGATGGTTGGCCTTTTTCTTCAAGCTTTGCAAACTTCACCTTCAAGTCACACATTCCCTTCACAAGCTCATCTAGCATGGACTCATCAAACTTAGGAGCGATAAAAGTAGGCTTTACCATTTTGTCAGAAGTTGAGGTGGAAGGACTTGTAGTGTTTACTACCATCTTGTCCCTTCTTCTTTTTCGTTTGGCAAGCAGCGAGACAGCACCTTCAACCTCATTCCAGTCGGTCTTTAGTCCTTGCTCAGCATCTTTATCTTCAAGAAGAAGCTCCAAATTTTCTTGAAACTCTTTACCTGCAGCTTGTAAGAAAAGATCTATCTTCTCTGCATCTAGTGTGGCCCTTTCTGTCCTAGTGAGTTGTACATAGCGCCGCTCAAATTCCCTAAGTAGCTCTGTTATTGATAGTCCTTGCTTTGGCTTGACTACCCATTCTAAGAATGTCCTTTTGGTCACTCTCTCAGAGTCCTCCATGAAATATTCCTCCTTTAAAGCTACTTTGAGTTCTTCCCAATTTCTACCATGCCCATCTTTAATTGCCCTAACATGCTCCCTAATTTCTGGAGCAACAACTAGCTCAAAGCTTTGAATCATCTCACCTTCTGACACGCGATGCAGCTCCATCTCCTTTACATACTCGCGTAAGTACTTGGTTACATCTTTGCCATTGAACTAATCCATTCTGTTGACGACCGCTTGTATGGCCTTCGTTGCTGAAATCTCCCTTCTTTCAGTAGCATGTTGTTGTTGCATGAACATTGCAAATGCTTGAAACATTTGCATTGTTGCTGGGTCAAAATGCATACCCTGTTGCTCAACATGATCACCCATGGTTACCCACAAACTCTCACCCTAGCAGATTCGCGTCGGGTTCACCAAAAATATGTCGAGAAATTTGCGGTCTTGCCAGGAAAGCACCGGGCTTATGGCTGTGAGAGTTTGTGAGAGAACTCAACAAAAACTATATGAAGGAGTTAAACCATAGATGCCATGAAGACTAGGGTTTGGAAAGAAGTGCAATCAAAGAAGACTCACTCTTTCTCTCTTGCATTCACACACACAAAGAAAGAACGCAAAAGAGAATGTCAAAACAATACGAAGATGAAAACATCAAGGCTATGGTCATATCGTATCATGGGTAATATGAAAGGGTTAATGGATGAGTTAATGGCATTCAATCTTGGCTGACCAAATAGGCTACGAATTGTTCTTTGGAATTGTAGTTTTGTGCTTACCATAATATATATATTTTGTCTAGTGATTGGGATTAATTGTGTGTACAAATCCTCTTGGTTCATAGCAAGATAACTACGCTTACATCAAAAGAAAAATTATAGTCTATGAGAGGTAGTATGATGGGATCGGGTGATAGAAGTATTTCATTGAGCCTTTCAGGGCCGAAGAGAAACACTATACGTTGTTGAAAGTGTATTTTACGACTAATCCATACGTTAATTCTAATAGATCGTACAGAGTGAAAGCGATAGAAATGATCATCATGTGTGTTATTCATCTAGGATAGTATGTGAGAAATGTAGATATGAGAGAAGTGAAGAGATGAGAAGTTTCCCTCCCAAGCCCTATTCTTGCCCGTAGACAATAAGGATACTGCGGGGAGAGATGTACCTGTAGCAAAGAGAACCTAGAGAGGATGAATTACTAAGAATGAGAGAGATAGGTTTGGTTAAGGAGATGAGATTAGATACATTTATATATGTTGGATTAGAGATGAAAATGAAAACAACAAGAAATCAAGAAAACATCAATGTAGAACACATCTTACTTGAAACCCTTCGGCACCATTATTGATGGGAGAGAGAAGAAGAGGGGAGAATTCAACGTTGATTGATACGCCAAGTACGACACCTTCTTTGATTAGAGTTGATCCTCCAAGGATGGCATACAAGAATGGCTAGTTTTCCTCTAGGAGAAAGTATAGGCTTGGGCTTATGTTAATGGGGCTAAGTACAATTAGGCATTACTACTCACTCCCTCAAGAATTCCTCTCATCAATGGCTTGAATGCTTGAGTTCTTTCCAAGGAAGAAGAGGTCCCCTTTTATAGGTGAAGGGAACCCCCAAGGGTTTACACAAGAAGAGAGGAGCCAGTGTGAACAGGAATTGGAAAAGTTGGAAATGAGCTGTCCCTGCATGATGTGGGCAGACTGTGGTCCAGTATTTTGATCATATCTCCTCAACCGTAGCTCCAAAAAAAAAAGTAAAAATATGGGCAGAAACTTCAGCTCATTAGCTACGATTTTCATTTTAAGATCATTTTCCAATTCGGATTGGAACCTTGTGTAAAAAATTCATCAAAATAGGGTCCATTTCTGGCAGCAAAAGTCTTCATGTGGTCCCCTTCGCCTAGACTTTCATTTGATTCCAAAGGACACCTCATGCCATATGAAAGCATGACATTGCTCCTTGACAAAGTTTTGTAATCATGCTTGCAATAATGCATTAAAATAAGTGTATCTTTGAAATCATGCCACCTAGTGTCCCACTAGGATTTGATTCCCTCCTAGTAGCTATTTAAAAAGAAATATAAGAAAAATACATAGAATATATATAGATTGGAAATTTCTCTAGATATAGGATCTAAATAGGATGTGAGATATTAATGAAATGGTAGAAAGAAAGAATCAATGCTTTTTGCCCCAAGTTAAAGAGGTGGAGCTATTGACACTTTTCCCATAGTATTTTTTGATGGTAAAGTAAGAATACATTACCCTTGAGATAAATAATAAGATGAGATAGAAAGCTTATATTTATACTTACATATGCATATGTACATTATAGGAAATATAATTATGTATCTAAAAAGTTACAAGATAACTCTTGTAGCATGTGTTCCCACTATGTACATGTCACAGCACGACAACGTATGGTGTGTTATTTATGCTATGTACATTGACTCACCATTACCATATTTTTTCTTACCATTTTGCATACTCTTTATTCCATATAAAAATAATTTCATGCAATCTTCTCTTATTTTTGGTGTAACTCCATCCCAACAAAAATCCAAAAAAACTAGTTTTATTTATGTGTATATTTTTTCACTATTGTGATTTTTTCCTTCCTACATCTATTCTCTTTTACTCTCATAAATTAGAACACCAAAAATATTCATCTTTTTATGGTAGACTTATAATGAGAGAGATTTATTTTGACCCCTTTATATTTTTTCCACATATATTATTTATATTTAACATGTACATATTTTTTTTGACCCCTCAATATTTGATTTTCTTAGTTGTACTATTCACTTATATAATGATCTCAACAATATCTTCAATTATAGACCTACCAAATAAGGTCAAGGGTATGTGGAATGCATGCATGCACCATGGGGAGCTCACTCTTGGAGGTATTCAAAAGAATCATCCAAAGAAGGACCTCAAAAGGACCTTGTGCAATGGAAAAAACAGTCGGTTTTGCTGAATTTTTAAAGATCACATGCTCCCCGAATTTGAAAAGGTGATACAAACAAAAGTGGTACCTCGTGGGCTGAACTTTTACCTCAAATTTTTTCATATTTTTTTGAGCTACGAGCTGTGAGCTATGATTTTATTGGTGGACCCCAGTTTGCCTATGCTATGCAGCCACACTCCCTCTTCCACTTTATCATTTTCCTCTTTCACACACACTCCTCCCTCTCCTTCCCACTCCCAAACCTGTAACTCCCATGTCCTAATTCACCCTCTTCACCATTGCCACATCTCTCACACCTCCATAGCCTTCATCCTCCATTTCTACACCTTTCTCTCTACATATATGTCCATATTACCATACTCTCTTCAGGTTTGTAAAGAACTTCAAAAAATCAGCAAAAATCCAAGGTTAACCTCTGCAAATGAAGGCTTTATCATGAATTTTCCAAGGTTTGAAGATAACGTAGCTTCATCGACACGCGTTACTTCGCCATATTGATCGCTTCTTCTACCGGTGTTGTAAAGAGGTGAATGTCAACTTCTCCAAAGCTTCAACCTCTCTTTACAAACTCATCCCTTCTCTAACTTTTCTCATCATATATCTCACCATTTGGTGAATGATTTTGTAAATATTTTTTAGTGATAATTACTAACTACCAACCACTAACCTTATTGTAAAATGCACCCTCTACTAGAGTAGGCACTCCCAAATTATTCACTCAATCCTCTCTCCTTTCATCTTAAAAAATTCTCTTCCCTTGAGACCACATCCATGTGACTCAAAGGACAAGAGAGACCCACCCTCATTAAAATAAAATAAAAATATGCATAATCTTTTATTCCTTCAAATAAACTTGATTAGGCCTAATCCAAATCGGGGCTTCTAAAATCTATAAATAGAGCCCTTCTCTCCCTTGTAAATCATCACATGATCACACTACACCACACCATTCTCAACACATAACACACCACTCTTCAAACCTAGTTGTGTAGAGTGTGTGCATTGTGAGTGCTCTATTCCATCACTACACATAGGTGCATGGAGAAGCTTGAAGTTAGTTATGCCATCTAGAGGAGTGGAGTGATACTATACTCTGCAATCACACTTGTAGCCTACTCTTGTCCATAAATAAGAGTCATAGTTTTGAGTGCAATTGTATGCTACAACTACGACTCTTCTCTCCAAATTGACTTGATAAGTTGGATCATCAGGTGGTTGAAGGTATATTGTCCTTGAAGTTTGTTGTGCCATTTCATGCTTGGTGGTTTGAGGGCTTGTTGAATTGTTTGCCTAAAAGGTCAATTGTAAGAGGGTGCTCGGTGAGAGGGCTCCCGTGACCCCAAGACAATTTGTGTATTGGCAACAAGGTCAAGTTTTGTGTTGTCTCTCTATCAAGCTTTGTGTGCATCTAGTCTTTAAGGCTAAGACTGAGTTGCTCAAGTTGATTTGTGCTCTTTACCTCTCTCTGGCGTGGTGAATGTTTGTGTTTGGTGTGTGTGGCTATCTTGCATTCCCCTCTCTTTGTGTGTTTGAGTACAAGGAGATATCACGTGTGTCCTAGTTCGCATCTACAACTAGGTGGTGCCCCTTTTCTTGTTTGGTTTCTGGCTGTGGGTTGTTGTTGTCTCTGATTGTGCTTGCCCCAACCCCAATTGAGCAGCACGGGAGCCTCGAAGGGTGTTTGGAGGCCACTCTTGTTGTTGCCCGCCTCGGACCGCCTCAAATTGGTGCCCCCACTGAGGACGGCTTGTGTATGTTTTGTGTAGGCTCAACCTTTAGCATAATTAAGTAGCTTGCATGAAACACGAGAATTTGTATGATCCCTTCATTTCACTCCACACATTAGAATAAACATTTCAATTAGTAGAAAAATCCGTTTTCAACAACGTATGGTGTTCATGTTTGGTGCCCAAAGAGTAGGAGAAATTCTCGCATCACCAAACCCTGTCATCCTGCCCCTTATTGATTATCATAGGTCATTTGATGTGAATATTTTTATTTTGTTGTAGAATAGATTGCAATTTAGAAAACATTATTGTGTAAAATTTTTTAAGAAAGAAAAACAAAAACGTGTTGTCACTTTGAAACCGATTCAATGGAGGCCCAACGCCAAATGTCCGGATATCCTCTTTTCTTTGGAGAGCCTGGAGAGGATGCAGAATTAATTTTAGCAAATTTCAAGATGTCTTGTCGTATCAAGAGGATAGTAACTGATCAAGAACGTGTAGAGATGTTTGAGGTGGTCCTTAGGAAAGATGCTAGCACTTGGTTTGACTCTTTGCCTGAGGAAGTTAAAGGGAATTACACGGAAGTTGTGAATCATTTCAAGAGATACTTCTTTGATCCCCAAAACACTCAAAAGCTATGGCAAGACATTGTTTCTCATAAGCAAAAAGACTTAGCTGACTACTACTTGTACAAGCAAGAGTTTCTACGTCTTTGGGCTGTATGCGTGAGAAATGTTGCTAACCCTGGTGATGGTGCAGAGTTCCTAAAGAAGGAGAGGTTCATAGCCGAACTCTTTCCTCACCTTAAGAGAAAAGTTGAGGCCGGTGCACCTGCTACCTTTGAAGCAGCTGAAACTAGGGCTGCTGAGAAATATAGGAAACTCAAGTGCTTAAGGGGGGAGGTTCCAATAGAAGGTCTTAGACCCAAAGGTAAGTCACAATCATCAACATCTAGGGAGCTTCCTAAGGTAACGGCGGAAGTGATCGAGAAGTTAAATGAATCTTTAAGCAGCTTGTCAATTCACCTTGCACAAGCTATAGGTCCAAAGGGACAAGCAAAGAAGTTTGAAGAGCGAGATTCACGACCTAGGAGAGTCTTGCAATGTTGGAATTGCGGTGAGTCTGGACATGGGATGTATAATTGTCCTTGGCCCCGTGGGGAGCCAGGGAGACCTAACTTGAATTACCCAGTGATGAATGCAGGAGAAGGAACTAGTCAGCAACCACGGCTTCTACAAAGGCCAAATGGAGCAAGACCACCTCCACAAGGAGTGGAAGGAGTTCCACCTTTGCCAGACCCAAATGTGCATATAGTAGAGGTGACAAACTCAAATGAGGTTGACATGGAAGCAAATGGCATTAAGCGTGGCCGAGGAAAAGGTAAAGAGAAAGAAGGTGTCACATCACAAAGTGACCATGGACGAGAAAAGAAGGCAAAGGAGACCAAGGAAGCTAAGAGGACTCGACGTCGTATCAATCTCCAAGACTTCCCTCTTGGACGTGGTATGGCTCCATACAACCTATTGGAAGACATGAGAGGTAAGGGTCCTGATATCTCATGGCCTCAGTTTCTTGCATTATGTCCACAAGTTAGGAGGGATTTAACAAAGGCAGTTAGCACTAGGAGAAAGGTAAAAGAGAGTGTGCCTGTCGTAAAAATTGCACATGCTGAAATGAATGAGGATATTACACCTGTGCTAGATTGTTACATCAAAGGAAGATTGGTTAGGAAAGGTCTAGTGGATGGGGGTGCACAAATTTGCATCATGACAGAAGGACTCATGCAAAGACTAGGCATGCACATCCATGAGACACCTGAAATTAAATTCAAAATGGCAAACAATAGCAAGCCTAAGTGCGTAGGCATTTGTAAAAATGTCTCTGTGGAGGCCTTTGGCATTAAGAAGGCAGTGGATTTCTATGTCATGTCTACCAAAGGAAATGGTTACCCATTTATCCTAGGGAGACCATGGCTAATGAAAATGCGAGCTTTGCAGGATTGGGAGAGTGGAAAGCTAATTTGTAGGAATGAAAATCATAAGAAGGTTGTCTTTGACATGAAGGAGCAACGCCAAGAGGAGCTCCATGAAGAATCATCTCAAAGTGAGACGGAGGAAGGCTGGACCGATAGCACTTCAGAAGGAGAAAGTAGCGGCAGCATTACTGAAGAGGAGTCTTCCATCGAAGTCATGGGGGTAAGGTTTAATCCAAACAACCAAGAGACCTCTTGCCCAGGTTTGGAAGAGGTAGGTTCCCAAGAGAACCAAAATGTGCAAGATGAAGGAATGTTAGAAAGTATGTTGTCTACAACACTTACAAAGGACGAAAGAGAGGAGTTCAAATCTGTGCTAAGGAAATTTCCTAGGCTTTTTGCTAAAGACTACACCGATGTGCGTGGAGTAGATGCTGTTCAACACAAAATTGAGTTGAAGCCAGAGGTATCGCATTGGTATCGCATTGGAAGATCAGTTAAAAACAACCTTCATGACTCCTTGGGGTTGTTATGCTTTTAGAGTCATGCCATTTGGACTGACAAATGCTCCTACAACTTTCCAACGTTTTATGAACATGGTGTTTCAAGCATTCTTTGGAACGTCAATCAGGGTGTTCATTGATGATTTTTGCATTTATAGCTCAAAATCATTGCATCTACAAAGGGTAGAAGAAGGTCTAAAGAAGCTCTACGACATGGGAGGTCAACTCAACCCCGACAAGTGTCACATAGGTGAGGATGAAGTGATCTTGCTTGGTCACAAGGTTTCCTATAAAGGCATTGAGGTGGATCCTTCAAAGGCAAAGGCTCTTATTGAGCTCCCATCACCCAAGAATCTCAAAGAGGTCATCTCATTCATTCAAAAGGTGAAATACATGTCACGCTTTATTCACTTAGCTTCGGAGTTGCTTCATCCTTTGCAAAAGTTGAGACAACAAGTAGAATTTGCATGGTCTTATGAGCTTGAAGAGTACTTTTGTAACATTAAAGTCATCCTGTCAGAGCTACCAACACTCATGCCTCATTGTTGGGAGTACACATTCTTTGTTAGCTCTAGTGTTGGGAAAGAAACAATTGGAGCGGTTTTGCTCCAACAAGATCCCCGTAGTACCCGGATGCGACCCATCTACTTTGCTAGTAGGGTCATGAATGCTTTGGAGAGAGGCTACACGGAGGCAGAACTCATGATGATTTCTCTCATGTTTGCGGTGAGAAAGTTTAGATCCTACTTGCTACCAAAACCTTTTGTAATTCTCACTGCAGAAAATTTGTTTCCTTGGGTGTCATCTCAAATGAATCTTAGCACTAGGATCTCAAAGTGGATTATGGAATTGCAAGAGTTCCAATACTCTTTCAAGGTAGAAGATAGTGTGCGTGCACAATTGGCAGGGATCCTTACTTATAGGGTACATGAGAAGGAGATTAAGGTGCCTGAAATAAAGACCCTACCATTGCCACCACCAAAAAATATTCCTAATGCTTTTACCTTGTTCTTTGATGGATCTTTTCGACGAGTCACAGGAAAAGCAGGGGGAGGGCTAGTGTTGCTCAACCCAAGTGGGGAGGTGGTCATGAAAGAGAAGGTCAATCTACCAGGTTCAACTAGCAACAATGAAGCAGAATACGACACACTACTTCATGGTTTAAAGATATGCATTGGCCAAGGTATACAACGTCTCAAGGTAAAAGGGGATGCACTTCTCATCGTGAAGCAAATTTTAGGCATTTGGGCATGCAAGAATGAAAGCCTACGGAAAAAAGTTCATGCCATTCGTAGATTGTTTAATCAATTTGAAGAAGTGCAACTATATCATATTCCTAGGAAACACAATGAAGATGCCGATTTACTTGCACAACAAGTAGTTACATGTGTTGAGGAAGAAGTGCAGGTCATCATGGTGGCAGCAGTTGTCAAGCAACCGAGATACCAGGGATTGGAGTCATTGACTCCCATTATTAGCTACATTTTGGAGGGTGAGTTTCCACAAGACTTCACGAAGGCTCAGAAGAGGAGACTCATGAAAAAGGCAAGCGCGTATCTCTTTCTAGAAGGATCCCTTTATCAAAGAGGGAAGGATCAAGTGTGCAGAAGAGTACCAACTATTGAGGAAATCCCAGCCATTCTAAAAGGTTTGCATGAGGAAGCGTGTGGTGGTCATTTTGCACAGGAACTCACTGCAAAAACGATTTTGCTTGCCGGATATGTTTGGCCAAGCTTGCACATTGATGTTCAACATTGGTGTAAAAGCTGTCACAACTGTCAGATTAATGGAAACAAGCGTCTGTTACATGGTCCACGTCAGTTAGTCCTTGCAAATGGTCCATTTGAAAAATGGGGCATTGATGCTATGGGTCCATTGCCTAGGACTAAAAATGGGAAATCGTATATCTTGGTGGCCATAGACTACATGACGAGATGGGTAGAAGCACAAAGTGTGGCAAAGGTAAATGAGAGGACAGTGAGCAAATTTGTCTACACTCACATTTGTTGTAGATTTGGCACACCTTTGGAGATTGTTTTTGATAATGGTCCACGGTTTAGAAAGGGCTTGCTCACAGAAGTCTGTGAAGAACTTCAAATTCTACATCGTCATAGTACACCCTACTATCCCCAATCCAATGGTCTGGTAGAAAAAGCTAATGGTGTCATTGCATGAATCATTAGAAAGATGGTGAGAAACAAGACAAAGTTGTGGGATGACTACTTGGATGGTGCCTTGTGGGCGTATCGAACCACATATAGGGAAGCCACGGAGTTTACACCATTTCACTTGGTCTATTGTCAAGAAGCTTTTCAACCAATTGAGCTCAACATCCCAACAATACGACTTCATGGCAAAGCAGCACAAGATGATCAAGAAGCATGGATGGATTGACTTCTTACCTTAGCTGAGCTTGGGTGGAAAAGAGAAGCAGCATACGAGTGCTACAAGAGGAAAGCTACGCAGGTGAAGGAGAAGCTTGACAAGAAACTAAAGGACAAAGGCATCAATGAAGGAGATCTTGTGCTAAGGTATGACAATCGACTCGACAATCATTTTGATGCCAAATTTAAAACTAGATGGTAAGGGCCATACATAGTTAAGAAGGCTTTCAATTCAAGTTACTATCAACTTATGGACTTGAATGGGAAAGAGCACTCTAGGAAGGTAAATGGTTATCGCTTGAAGCCCTATTTGAGTCACCTTCTACCAAAGGATCTACCAAAGATCTGTCAAAGGACAGCTGTCTCATGTAAGTATTGTTACGTGAAGCATGAGTGTAACTCAAACCAAAATTATGAGGGGCCAAACAATGAAGATCTTGTCAAGGACTCTAAAGTACTCTCTTTGGAAAAGATGCTTTATGATGGTACATGAATATACCATCATCCTGGGGGAGGGCTAATGATAGCCGTTTTTCGGCTATTCAAAATTGTCATAGTAAGCTACCTCACCCTATCAAATCACTCAAACATTTTGGTTATCCCTACCATTTCACTGTACATAGGCGTGTGTGAGTTAAGGACTTTCTTCATATTTTCTTAAAAAACCCTCAATTAGCTAGTCACTGGGCTAGTTGAGCCAAAAAAAATAAAAAAAAATAAAAAAATAAAAGTATATTATGGCCCATTTGTGTGTAAATATTTCATTGTATATAGGGCCTAAATAAAAGGACTTTCATAATTATTTTGATATTTATTTAAATATTTCTACCTATGGTGTGTTATTTATGCTATGTACATTGACTCACCATTACCATATTTTTTCTTACCATTTTGCATACTCTTTATTCCATATAAAAATTATTTCATGCAAGCTCCTCTTATTTTTGGTGTAACTCCATCCCAACAAAAATCCAAAAAAACTAGTTTGATTTGTGTATATTTTTTCACTATTGTGATTTTTTCCTTCCTACATCTATTCTCTTTTACTCTCATAAATTAGAACACCAAAAATATTCATCTTTTTATGGTAGACTTATAATGAGAGAGATTTATTTTGACCCCTTTATATTTTTTCCACCTATATTATTTATATTTGACATGTACATATTTTTTTGACCCCTCAATATTTGATTTTCTTAGTTGTACTATTCACTTATATCATGATCTCAACAATATCTTCAATTATAGACCTACCAAATAAGGTCAAGGGTATGTGGAATGCATGCATGCACCATGGGGAGCTCACTCTTGGAGGTATTCAAAAGAATCATCCAAAGAAGGACCTCACAAGGACCTTGTGCAATGGAAAAAACAGTCGGTTTTGCTGAATTTTTAAAGATCACATGCTCCCCGAATTTGAAAAGGTGATACAAACAAAAGTGGTACCTCGTGGGCTGAACTTTTACCTCAAATTTTTTCATATTTTTTTGAGCTACGAGCTGTGAGCTATGATTTTATTGGTGGACCCCAGTTTGCCTATGCTATGCAGCCACACTCCCTCTTCCACTTTATCATTTTCCTCTTTCACACACACTCCTCCCTCTCCTTCCCACTCCCAAACCTGCAACTCCCATGTCCTAATTCACCCTCTTCACCATTGCCACATCTCTCACACCTCCATAGCCTTCATCCTCCATTTCTACACCCTAGGTGTCCCCCTTTGTCTCTACATATATGTCCATATTACCATACTCTCTTCAGGTTTGTAAAGAACTTCAAAAAATCAGCAAAAATCCAAGGTTAACCTCTGCAAATGAAGGCTTTATCATGAATTTTCCAAGGTTTGAAGATAACGTAGCTTCATCGACACGCGTTACTTCGCCATGTTGACCGCTTCTTCTACCGGTGTTGTAAAGAGGTGAATGTCAACTTCTCCAAAGCTTCAACCTCTCTTTACAAACTCATCCCTTCTCTAACTTTTCTCATCATATATCTCACCATTTGGTGAATGATTTTGTAAATATTTTTTAGTGATAATTACTAACTACTAACCACTAACCTTATTGTAAAATGCACCCTCTACTAGAGTAGGCACTCCAAAATTATTCACTCAATCCTCTCTCCTTTCATACTCAAAAATTCTCTTCCCTTGAGCCCACATCCATGTGACTCAAAGGACAAGAGAGACCCACCCTCATTAAAATAAAAATAAAAATATACATTATCTTTTATTCCTTCAAATAAACTTGATTAGGACTAATCCAAATCGGTGCTTCTAAAACCTATAAATAGAGCCCTTCTCTCCCTTGTAAATCATCACATGATCACACTCCACAACACCATTCTCAACACATAACACACCACTCTTCAAGCCTAGTTGTGTAGAGTGTGTGCATTGTGAGTGCTCTATTCCATCACTACACATAGGTGCATGGAGAAGTTTGAAGTTAGTTATGCCATCTAGAGGAGTGGAGTGATACTATACTCTGAAATCACACTTGTAGCCTACTCTTGTCCATAAATAAGATTCACAGTTTTGGGTGCAATTGTATGCTGCAACTACGACTCTTCTCTCCAAATTGACTTGATAAGTTGGCTCATCAGGTGGTTGAAGGTATATTGTCCTTGAAGTTTGTTGTGCCATTTCATGCTTGGTGGTTTGAGGGCTTGTTGAATTGTTTGCCTAAAAGGTCAATTGTAAGAGGGTGCTCGGTGAGAGGGCTCCCGTGACCCTAAGACAATTTGTGTATTGGCAACAAGGTCAAGTTTTGTGTTGTCTCTCTATCAAGCTTTGTGTGCATCTAGTATTGAAGGCTAAGACTGAGTTGCTCAAGTTGATTTGTGCTCTTTACCTCTCTCTAGCGTGGTGAATGTTTGTGTTTGGTGTGTGTGGCTATCTTGCATTCCCCTCTCTTTGTGCGTTTGAGTACAAGGAGATATCACGTGCGTCCTAGTTTGCATCTACAACTAGGTGGTGCCCCTTTTCTTGTTTGGTTTCAGGCTGTGGGTTGTCGTTGTCTCTGATTGTGCTTGCCCCAACCCTAATTGAGCAGCACGGGAGCCTCGAAGGGTGTTTAGAGGCCACTCTTCTTGTTGCCCGCCCCGGACCGCCTCACCGCATAGACATGATTTTTGAAGAGAGGATGGGCCACAAAAACATTTTTCACATTTGCAAAATGTCCTTCACCTTATTGGGGTGCTTGCAAGTGAAAGATAGAATGATTCCCAAGTAAGTGTAGGACAGAAGCTTGTGTACTAGTGAATTGGCCCAATAATTGCTTTATTGTGTTATGCATTACTCCATTAGTGCGCAAAGCTGGGTCAAATGAAATAGGCAATGCATTGCACAATTTTAGGCATCACTGCTCCACAAATTCAATCACGCAATCATCAAACTTTGCCTGCCGTGGATCAAATTCCCGACACAAATGATCGTCTGAAGCTCCATAGAGAGATAAAACTAGAGCATCACAAATGATTTTGTGATGCCGACCATTAACTTTGTCTCTACCATGACTGAAGCCTGAAAATACATGAAGAAAATATAAGTAAGGTCTATCTAGAATAGATTTGAATTTGATATATATAATTGTAAATAGAAAAAAACAAAAACATTTTATGGACAATAATAACAACCAACAACGAAAGATCTAAACATATATAACTCCTCCATGTAGTGTGACGTGGTGGTCAGCTACAACCAAATAATCTATTAAAACTAATCTCCCTGCAGTGTGATGTGGTAGTTAGCAGCATCCACGGATGAAGGATTAAAATACCTAGCCTCTCTCTACAGTGCGACACGGTGGTCAAAAATAGCTAGAGACGAGAAATTTCTTTAATCCAATCAACCTGTAGTGCAACCCGATGGTCAACAAACAACCAGGAGAGAAGGATGTAAGATATCTATCCCCACCCTGCAGTGCGACACGGTAATCAGTACCAACCAGAGATAGAGAATCTATTAAATCCAATCTTTCTGTAGTGTGACATGATGGTAAGCAACAACAGCCAAGAACAAAAGATTTATAAACCTTAAACGCCTCCTTGAAGTGCAACACAGTGGTCACAACAACTAGAGATGAGGAATTTATTAAATCCATATCCATATTCTTGCGGTGTGACATGATGATCAACAACAACCAAGAACAAAGGATTTGAAAACCCTAAACCCTTCCCTGCAGTGTGAAACAGTGGTCAACAACAAATAGAGAAGAAGAATCTATTAAATCCAATCTTCTTACGGTACGATGCAATGGTCAACAACATCCAAGAAAAAAGGATTTAAAACTCCAAAACCCTTCCGTGCAGTGCAACATGATGGTCAACAACAAACAGAGACAAAGAATCTATTAAATCCAATCTTCCTGCAGTGCGACACAGTGGTCAACAACAACCAGGAAGAAAAGATGAAAGATAGCTAATCCCTCCCTGTAGTGCAACGCGGTGGTCAGTAACAACTAGAGACAGAAAATCTATTTGCACATCCTAAGCTACTCCTTGCAGCGAGACACGGAGGTCTGAAACAGTTAAGGATGAAGCGTCTAAAGTCTAACCCCCCATGCAGTGAGTCACAAGGATCAACACAGCTAAGGACGGCGGGTGTCTAAACTCTCTCTCTCTTTGTAGTGTGACATGGGGGTCAACACAGCCAAAGAGAGTGACAAACTTGCAAACTAACACTGAGGTGCGAGCAAAGCTCCACAACAACAATAGTGGTTGTATCTGATGCCATTTGTGCAATTTGAGTATCTCAATTTCAATCTCAATCTCTCGGCTTAAATTTCTAGTTCAATCTTCATTTAATCATATGGAGTATGAAGTCCTAGACTGAGTCTTATTCTCTGACTTGATTTGACACACTCTAACTGTCCAACTAGAATAGCTGTCAAAAGTGACCAGCTGATTCTAATCGATGCATCTAGGACCCTCCACTTGGGCATTCTTACCAAGTTTTGGTTATGGTTGGCGTATACTATATCCACAACCTTGCAATCTTGAAAAAATTATGTGAGATAGGCAGACCCTACATCTACCACACATGTCCTTTCTAACCACATCTTGGAGAGGCGGTACATCCAAGATCCACCACTTCGTCATTCCAACCAAGTCTTGAAAAGTGGATAACTAACACTGAGGTGCGAGCAAAGCTCCACAACAACAGTACTAGCAAATACATCTTTAGAGAGAAAAACATAAAAAAGCAGTAGAAGTGATTACCTGACTACCACGATGTCACTGTCTCTATCATCAATGTCACTCTCTCTGCTCTCTCTCTCTCTCTCTCATTCTCTCTCTCTCTCTCTCTCTCTCTCTCTCTCTCTCTCTCTCTCTCTCTCTCTCTCTCTCTCTCCCCGTGTCTATCTTTGCGTCATTGTTGCGATAGTTCATTTAATCTGTTGTGGTGCCTTTTTTCATAAAGAAAACAATATTTTGATCAAAATATAGCTCGATTGAAATATTTTTTATTTGAAGATATGGGTACAATACGTGTATACAATGTATAATACCGAACTATATGTACAATTTTTGTTATACGGACATATAAGTGCAACTTAGGTCAACTATTTGCTAAGCTCATCCATGCTTGCATCTTTACAAAGATTGATTTATGGTTAGGGTATCATTGTTGAGCCAGCAGAGGATCACACCCGCATTTTTGCTCACACCCATCATTTTGTAACCATTGATTGTAATAAATGTCTTTCCGACATTAATTTTGATTTGAGCCATTCATTAAGTAACGGGACTCAATTGAGTTTCCAGCTTGTAATCCCGAAGTAATTTCACCTGTTGATGTAAATAATTAGAGATGTTCTCACCTCCAAGGATGAGGTATATAAGCCAAAGTTTTGTAACCTAAAAGAGATTCAATTATTAATCAAAGTGAGTTTTTGAGCGCCGTGACTGTGTCTGAGAGAGAGAGAGAGAGAGAGAGAGAGAGAGAGAGAGAGAGAGAGAGAGAGAGAGAGAGAGAGAGAGAGAGAGAGAGAGTCTTATCTTCTTGCTACGCGAGCTACGGGGCCGCCATTGGAGAAGCGTCACCGCCATTGTGTTAGCAACGGTGAGAGCTACGCACAGATACCAAGAGTGCGCGCTATCGGCTTCTACGTGTGGTAAGTTCCTACGAGCTTCGGTGTGAGTTTTCTTTCAACTCGTGTGTCGGAATAGAGCGTGCAGCATATCTATAGAACCACAACGAGTAGAGCTACGCATTAGTACCATCGGGGTCAAGTTTCAGTCACCTGTATTTTTCGGCCTGTCTTCATACGCGTTTGCCGCACGGAGTGGTTATAGGTTGATTTTGCAGTTCAAGTCTTTAGGGTGTTGTTCTTACCTAGTGTCTAGACTTCCCCTTGAGTTTGAGATCGATTCAATGATTCTAGATCCTGTTTCGTATAGCATTCGTTCGTAGTACGGATTTCAGTCACTTGCGTATTCTAGAACTTAGATTTGATTGTCATTAGAAGGTCGAGTAGGTGATTTGACACCCACCTAGTTGTTTCCATGCGCCTGCGGGTCAAGCTCCGTCCTCGTCTGACAAATTCTGTTGGTTGTTGAGTTCTCGCTATTTAGCTTCCGCTAGCGGCGTAACCGCCTTAACATTTGGCGCCGCTGCCGGGGACGAGAGCCCTAAGTAGGTGACCTTAGACTAATCCTACGAGGTGAGTCGTATAAACTACTTTGTATACTTTAGTTAGAAAAGATCTAGGAGTGGTGGACTCCGAAGGTCTCGAGAGATACTAGGAAGTGGGGTATTCCTGGGTCTTCCGTGTTGACAGTATTTTTAGTTTAGCTTAGATTAGATTGTTTTTGATGGTGTTTAAGTGGTTGTTGACATAAAAAGCATTTGCTACTCCTTGTGTGGTAGTAAATCTCTTTATATTTTCAATTGCAAAAAAAAAAATCCATTTTATGATTAGAAGTAGCTTAGGAAGGGCCTGATTTGATCCTGATCTAGAGCTATCAATTGGTGTTCTATTTGCTTGATGTGTTTGATTGCATGTTAGATCACTGAAAAAGTCGCTTTGGTAGTGAAATATGCAATAAACAAAGTTCAGAAAAATTTTCTGTGTAACTGATTGTTGTTGAGCACTTAAAAGAGCTATTGGAAGAGTTCTGTGCTGAAAAACTGGAAATCTGCAACTTTAGACATCATACGCATATGATGTCTCAGGACCTAAACAGAGACTAAAATTGAAAATTTGACATTGCCAGAGTGTTTAGAAGGGGGGTTTTACCTTAAGATCAACTTAAAACAAGAGCATTAACACTCAAAGAAACCCAAAAAGACAAGTCGGAGTCCAAGAAACGCAAAGAATAGGAAATTTTGGATTCAAATCTTGTTTTTACATTCAAACCTGACAAAAACACTTGAAACTCAATTATAAACATTGGAGAAGGCTTAAAACCAAAAATAGTCAAAATCTGGGACAAAAGACATCATACGCGTATAATGTCTTTTGGCACATCCACTGCCTATTTTTGATATCTGACCTGACAAGATTGTTACAGGCACTGTTGGAAGCATAAATATCAAGTTTGGACCCAAATTGATGAAAAAGACATCATACGCGTATGATGTCTTTGACCTAATTTTGGACATATTCTGATACTTTGCTAACACAGATCCATTGTAATAGCTGTCTAGAGGTTATATTTTAAGTTTCATCCCATTTGGATCACAATTGACCCAAAAAGTAAGTCAAAAGCGGAAAATTGCCAAGAAAAGCCTAAATTAGCCATAACTTGCTCAAACAGAGTTCAAACTGAATTTTGTGAGTGAACAGAGCATAAAGGGGTCACTGAGAGTGAGCATAACCAAAATAGTCAAAATCTGTGAAAAAAAAGACATCATACGCGTATAATGTCTTTTTCAGCATAACTGCAACAAAATTATCACTTGATGAAACAGAAGTTGTCCAACTGACAAGATTAAACAATTGACCACGTATCAATCAGTTTGTATCAATTCTGACCACAAAAACTTGGGGAAAACAAATTGCCGAGACGGAAAAGTTAAAGTCCTTTAGGGGAATTGATGAATTTGAGATCGGGCAGGAATCTCCGGAATAATCAACCAAAACAAGGGGAACCAGCAAGTGTCATATCAACCGAGGGGAGTGTAAACCAAAGTTGGGTGCAACCATTAGAGCCGATCTTTGAAGGAAGTGTTTCTGATACTTCTTCGGAGAGATCTTACGAGATTTTCACCAAAAACTTGGAACACTTGAACCTGAACAACATAGAAAATATGGCAGCAGGATCATCAAACCCTTCCGCCACCATGAAGCTATTGTTCATAAAATACCAGTACGACAATGAGCAAGGTGCCAAGATCTACAAAGATGGAATGGACCGCTATTGTGTAAAGATAGAAGAGAGACCTAGTGAGTTCAAGGATTTAGTGCCTGTGAGCTATAGCGGAGATAGATATCTAGATGACGAGGGTACCATGTACTTGGTAGTCCTAAACCCTAACATTGTGGACAAGTGGGGATTGATGGGCACCAAAGCCAAAATAGATGAAGAACTCGAGGAGAAAGCACCAATAATGAACTTTCCTAATGCGAGGTTAAGAAGAGAGAATGAAACTACAAGGATCAACACTGATAACATCTATGTGGGGCTATACAAATATAATAATGGGGAGCAAGATCTCTATTATAGATGTGAAGAACCCTACACCGGAGAGTTGACATACAAAAAAAGACTCTATGTCTTTACCTACACAGAGGGATCGGAAGTGAAAATTGCTGCTTACGATAAGTATGGCAGGCAATACTCAACAATGGGCAAGAAAGAATTAGAAGGATATACATACTTTGGGGGACCACTACATCAGTATTATGTTACTTCTAGCTCACATAGACCAACACCAACAACTGGAGTGCAAAACTCAATGACAACAGGAGGACAAAGAACTCAGGCTGCTGACTCTTTCAGTCAACCTTGGGACTCGAAGCTCGGACCAATGGGATCATTACATTCCAGAGAGTCAATGGAGACGAATCGAGGTAGTGCAGTTCCAATACCCACCTATACCACTCCAGGTCCAAGGTTTGAAGCGGAACCATCACCTTTACCTCCCAGTAGTAGATTCAGGGCAGAGGAACCGACAAGGGTAACCCATGAAGTCCATGATGCTAGAGAAAGCTTTAGCCGAGACACAGGAGCAATGAGATTGGTAGCAGATCATAGACGTATGAGACCATCTCAAGTAGCCAAGTGTATGCCAAAGAAGTATGGTGGTTCAGGAGATCCGTATGCACATGTGTCACTCTTTAAGCAAGTCTTAAGAGCTGAGCAGATAACAGATTTCCATACACAATACGAGGGATTCGGTCTTACTCTAGAAGGTACTGCATTGACATTGTTTCAACCAATGAACATAGGGGGATTCCATGACATTGACCATTTGCTAAGAGAGTTTGCTGAGGAATTCTCAAAACGAGGGATTAAGCACAATACGGTCTCACAAATATATGCGTTTAAACAGAGAGAACACGAAAAAGTGAAGGAAGCTTCACTTCGCTTCAAACAATACATTGAGAGATGTCCAGTACGTGAACGACCACAAGATGACAGACTATCTGTTCTCTTTATTGAGGGACTTAGGAACGACACTCTCAAGAAGGACTTGCACTTGAAAGATTGTACAAGTTTTGAGCAAGTAACGAGAGAGGCATTGTACTTAGTGGATAACTGTATGGTTTATGGAGAGGTGTCAGCGGATACAGATTTTGCATCCAGTAGCTCCTCCTCCGTAGCGAGCGAGACTACCACTAAAAAGAATGTTCAAACAACAACCATGCCAAATGTAGAGCAAATGATAGAAGATGCTCTAAAAAGGATGGCACCATACCAAAAACCATTGCCAAAACCACTGAAATGGTGTGCTATTGAACAAAAATGGACAAATCATCCAACAGAGGAGTGCTATTACAACAAAGGGTACGTAAGGGAGCGCCAGTATGCACCTCATGCTCAATTAGCACCACCTCAGATACATCCAGTACCTCGATACCCAACGGGAAATGTACCGGGACCTATGGGGATAGAAAGACCGCAACCGGTATTGGGACAACAACCACCTTTACCAGGAGCAAGACCAGTGGGAATTAGATATGCACCAACCTTAGAGAATCAGGAAGAACAAGCCTTAGTGCCTGTTCAAGCCTATTACGAAGAATCGGGTGCACACATGTCTCCGACAGTGTATTACCCACCAGAAGAACCAAAACAACCAGAACCATGGGGCATGATGGGGAATGTTGGAACACCAACAGTTACAAGTGCTTCTGATGAAGAGAGATACAATATGGACGCAAGAACATTGATGTTCATAGCTCATGGAGGGTTAACAGGACAAAGACCATCCTATCCACAAAGGACGAATCAAATGGGACCAAGACCAGCACTAGGACCCTGTTACAAGTGTGGAGGTGACCATCTGATGAATGTTTGCCCACATACGGAAATCATTAGAATAAACGCTTATTGCACTGAGTGTGGGGTTACTCACTTCATTGAGGATTGTTCAAAGAATCCAAACAAAGTGCAAAAGACGACATTGAATATGCTAGAAACTATTCCTACCAGCAGTGGGTCTGAAAATGAAACTCTGATACCAACGCAAGTTGTTACTAGAGCTCAAGCTAAGAAAACCACTAGAGAACCTGAGAATGGAAAGTTAGCGACTGAAGTGGTTAGTCAAGGACCGCGGAGTCAGAAAAACACATGGAAAGCTAGAAAAGCACGCATGAAGTTGAGAAAAGAACGTGAAGACGCTATTCTAGCTGAGGAACTAAAGCAAACTAAAGCTAGATTAGAAAAACTTGAGAGTCAAAACGGGAAACGAGAGATGAGCCCGGAAAGAACGAAACAAAAGAGTATCAAAGAAACAACGAGCTTAAGCTCAGGGGGATCAGTGCTAGTCGACAAAGTACACGAACCATTGGACGCACTGATGAGAGCTTACGAAGCTAGGTTAAAGAACAACCAAACACAAGAACAGAGGTGGATGACATACCCAAACGCGGAATTGGAAAAGCAGAGACTTGAAATGTGCCAGAGAATGATCGAGACTGCACAAGCCTTATTAGAACCACCAAAAGAAACAATGAATTGTGGGAAGGAAAACCCAATTCAGCAAGAGACTATCGTTTCACGGGTAGCTGAAAAGACTCCAGTGCACAAAAGCCTGAAAATACACAAAAGGATGACCGCATAGTATTGAACACAACCGATCAGGAGATAGAGAGTTTTCATCCAGTCATACAGAGGAGTTACGGAAAAGATGAGGATTACAATGAATTTTGGAAACAAGTGAGAGAGGCAAACTTTGCAAACGAGCTAAGTTGCCAAGCTAATCAGACAAATGGGGAAAAGGACATCAGGAATCCTCCCATAGTGGAATTTGAGGCAGGATCTCAAGTGGACTTGGATCTGCAATCTTACTGGGGAGATGGGGGCTCTGTTAGAACAATGGAGAGCAAACCTCATTCACTGAAAACCTTACCTTCATACTTAGGAGAGTATGAAGCAAAATCCGAGATTAGAGCACTTCCCTCACGAAAAATCTCATCAGAAAAAGTCATGGACTCGCAAGGATTGATAGAGATTTTGTCAACACCAGTGACATGCACTATCACTCTAGCTGAGCTTTTGAGGCTAAGACCACATATGTGGACCACTGTAGGAAAATGCTTGGAGAAATTCGGGATAAAAGATCCAACATCGAGATTGCAAGAGAGCATAGAGGAGCTGAGCAAGCCAAAAAGAACGCTAAGCCTGTACCCTTAAACAAGGTCGGAGAGTATTGCGAAGGTGAAGAGGGGAATACAACCTTACCAGTTGAATTCCAAGGAGTGAAGACGATGGCAATACTAGACAGCGGAGCAGGGGTAGCCATTGCTACAAAAGAAATCTGGAAAAAATGGGGGAAACCAGCAATAAGGAAGACTAGGTTGAAACTCCAATTAGCAGATGGACACATGGAGAAACCTATGGGGTTATTAGAGAAAGTCGTAGTGACTTCTTGCGGCATTGAATACGAACATACTTTTGCTATTGTCGATTTTGCCAAGGAGAATAACTATGATATCATATTGGGAAGACCATTCATGAGACAGTTGAAAATGGTCCAAGATTGGGGCTACGATCACATATACTTGAGAAATATGGAAACCACTACACGTGTGAACCTGAAAGACCATAGCTACAAAGATGTGAACCGAACACCGGTGGAGGAGTTTGATTCAGCTACTTTGGCGGGATCCGAATTTCCAGCTTGGTTAGGTAAACCCAAGGAGTTATGGATGTGTGGAGCTTCGAAATGTGGAAGTCTGAAACGAGAAGATTGTGTTTTAGAAAGGGCTATCGAAAACGAAACTTATGTAGGAGAACCCTTTCCAGAGGACACGTTTGAACCATTAGAATGGACACACATTCTAGCAACCCTAGATGTTTGTGCAATTCCGGATGGTCCCACAACGAAATTTTGCGACAAGGACGGGTACGACGTGGTTCCGTATTTCATGTTGAGAACTGTACTCGAAAAAGAAACTGAAAAGAACGATACACTGGAAAAGGAAGATGAAGAAGAGGTGTTTCACGACATTCCCAATCATCCAGAGTGGGGAAATGAAGCAGACAACGAGTCAACGGACAATTCAAGCGGAAACGAAGAAACTATAACGGATGTCCGATTTTATGATTTTCCGAACCAAACTAAACAACGCCAGAAACACTATAGAGCAAAGAAAAAAACAAAAGGGGTTAGAACCAATCCGATGCCTAGAATAAGAGGAAAAAATCAATTCCTAATGCTAGTAAAGGCTGAAGATTGTGTTAAGGATAAGATTTCTGGAAGAATGAGAGGCAGTGATCAAAAGAGCTTACGAAAAGACAAAAGAGGCTCAAGAAATCAAGTTCAAAAGAATGGAACGAAAACTGAAACAGAAAAATCAGAAAAGAACAAGCGCAACAGAGAATACACGGAGTCCAAGTTAGAACGTAGAAACAAGTACAGAGAGCTCAAGAAAACTCTGAAGGAAGTTTGGACGACAGAAATTGAGAGTGGAGAGGACGAAAACGTCAAAATCAAGGAAAACATGGATGTTCCCTCTCACTATAGGAAATTCACAATAGAGGATAGGAAGGTGATATTAACCCCACCTATTCGAGAGAGGAAGGAGAACGAATCTTATGACGGACCGGAGGATGCAAAAAAAGTTGATTTAGCAGCTCCAGGTGAGCCACCTAGACCGGTGTACATAGCCACAGATTTGTCTCCAGGCGAGGAAGAGAGACTTTTGAGTCTTCTCAGAGAGTATAGGGATGTGTTTGCATGGTCTTATAAGGACTTAAAGGGAGTTGACCCATCGATATGCCAACACTCAATCCCACTGAAACAAGACGCAAAGCCTAGCAGACAGAGACCATACACATATAATGATACTTTGCTAAGCGAATCAAGGAGGAGATAGATAAGCTAATGGAAGCTGAATTCATATACGAGATTGAACACACTGATTGGGTATCTCCGATTGTGGTAGTACCTAAGAAGAACGGAAAACTCCGAGTGTGTGTCAACTTAAAGAAAGTGAATGCTGCAACAATCAGGGACAATTATCCCCTGCCGATAACTGATCATGTTCTAGAGCGTGTATCAGGGAAAACAACATACTCCTTTCTTGATGGTTTTTCAGGATATAACCAGCTAGCCATAGCACCAGAAGATCAACATAAAACAGCTTTTGCAACGGAGTGGGGATTTATGCTTATCGGGTTATGCCTTTTGGTCTAACCAATGCTCCCGCAACCTTCCAGAGGCTGATGACGCATGCTTTCAAAGAATACTTAAGGCTGTTTCTAGAAATCTACATGGATGACTTATGTGTACATTCTCTACTGAGAGATGAGCATCTAGAACACCTAAGAAAAGTATTTGAGAAATGTAGGACATATCGCATTTGTCTCAATCCTGAGAAATGTGTGTTTATGGTCCGACAGGGCAGAATTCTGGGACATATTGTCTCACAAAACGGAATATCCACGGATTTAGAGAAGATAAAAGTTATAGTGGATATGCCTAGACCAACCAATGCGAAACAAGTACAGAGCTTTATGGGACATTGCGGATATTATAGACGATTCATTTACATGTACGCTATAATAGGCCAACCACTTTACAGGCTAATAGTGAACTTTGAATGGACAGAGGAGTGTGAGGAATCGTTCAAGAAATTGAAAGAGGCACTCATTACTGCTCCAGTCTTGAAATCACCAGATTGGGAGAAGATATTCCATGTGCATATAGATGCTTCGGCATATGCAATAGGATGCATTCTGGCTCAGCCAGAAGAAGGAAACATGGATTTTCCTATCTGTTACGCCAGTCGACAGCTCAACAATGCAGAGAAGAATTACACCACAACAGAGCGAGAAGGATTAGGAATGATCTATGCTGTGAAGAAATTTCGGCATTATCTTCTAGCCAACAAGTTTGTGTTTTTTACGGATCACCAAGCCTTGCTCTACCTAGTGAATAAACCATGCAATACCGGGAGAATAGTGAGATGGTTCATTATCTTACTGGAATTCGACTTCACGGTAGTAGTAAAGAAAGGAAAAACACATCTTAGAGCTGATCATCTTTCGCGATTGACGAATGGAGAAGACCCTATAGGAGTAGATGACGACATGCCAGACGCGTACTTGTTCAACATAGAAATGATACCGAGGTGGTCTCAAAATGTCGTTAACCTATTAACCTATGGAGGAGAGTTCGATAGAAGAGAATACAACCTGAAACATATTGCTATTCAGCAATCCAAGAATCTTCAATTGGTTGCAGGAAGGTTGTATCAATTGGGAAATGATCATGTTTTACGACTATGCATCAATCCTGAGGAATATAGTATATATCTGCGCGAAGCACATGTTCAGGAATGTGCATTTCATTGTTCAAGAAGGAACACATATAGGAATTTGTTACAATTGGGAGTCTATTGGCCAGGAATGAAAGAAAGCGTACATGAATATGTCACTGTATGTATTGTATGTTCATCAAAACCGCCAGCCGAGTATTCGACATTATATCAGATAATGATCGCTCCAGAATGGAGTCAGTATATTGTTGAATATCTCACAAATAGAACTTTCCCAGAAGGAACGTCAAAAGCTCGTCAGAAATCTGTAGAGACAGAAGCTAGAGATTACGCTTTAATAGGAGATCAACTCTATAAGAGAGGTAAAGACAACCAGCTTAGGATTTGCGCATCAGAGTCTGAGTATGTGATAATCCTGGAGCAAGCTCATGGAGGAGTAGGTGGAGGCCATTTCTCAGGTGATAAGACAGCAAAACTTGTCTTAGCCGCAGGAATATGGTGGCCAACATTACATATGGACGCTGAGGAATACGTTAAACGGTGTGATGACTGTCAGCGGACCAAAGTACCACTTAAAAGAGATGATATGCCGCTTAGACCAATGATGGGGGCAAGAGCTTTTGCAAAATGGGGGATTGATTATGTCGGACCCATTTCACCTCCTGCATATAAGACTCATGCACAATACATCATTGTGGCTACAGACTATCTAACAAAGTGGGTCGAAGCAAAGGCAACTCAAAAAGCAGATGCCAGGACCACGGCACAATTTCTATATGAATACGTCTTTGTACGATATGGATTGCCAATAGAAATTGTGAGTGATCGAGGCACACATTTCATAAATGAAGTGATAGAGATCCTTCTAGATGAATTCATGGTAATCCATAGGAAATCAGCCCCGTATCATCCACAAGCAAACGGACAAGCTGAAGCAACAAACAAAACCATATGCACGGTCCTTACGAAGATTGTATCTGAGTCGAGAACTGACTGGGACCAGAAGTTGCATTCAACATTATGGGCATATAGGGTAGCATATAAAACATCAATAGGAACGACCCCATATAACATGGTTTTTGGGCTAAATGCTATCTTACCAATAGAATTCTTGATTTCAACCTTAAGGGTGGCTAAGGATCTAGAGTGGACAGGGCACGAGCTCTCTGATAGAATAGATGACCTGGAAAAGCTAGATGAGCTTCGCCTAAAAGCAGTAGCTTCCATCTACGCTCAAAAAAGGCGACAAAAGGAATTTTTTGATAAGCATGTGCGGACTAAAGAGTTTAAAGTTGGGGACTATGTCCTAGTTTACACTCTGAAACAGCATGCTAAGAAGCTTAAAAAGCGAGGGATGGGACCTCTGGTGATTAAAGATCTATCACCAAGTGGAGCCGTCAAGCTTGCTACATTAGACGGAGAAGAAATGCCAATTGGATTAGTGGATGCAGAGTGAAAAAGTATCTGTTGCCGCTAACACAAGACATGCTTCTCAAAATACATCAAGAAAAGCTGCGTGTCCAGAAAAAGAAAAAGATTGAGGAGGAAGCGCAAGCCGAGGCGAAGGAAAGAATGGAGAAAAGAAGACTACTGCGTCAGAAACAGCGCAATGAAGGAGCAATACGAATAAACGCAGTCAGTATAACAGAAATGGATAATGACAAAGAAGAACCCATCATTGAATGCAAAGTAGGAACCAACCAAATCAAAGCCAGAGCACTATTGGATTCAGGAGCTCAAGCTAACCTACTTTCACTCAGTTTGTATAGACAATTGACAAATGACACTAAACTACAAACTGCCAAGCAAGAGTTAAAGAGTTACTCTGAGAATTCAATCAAAACTGTCGGATGCACAGTTTTACATATACAGATTAACCAATATGTGTATCCTCATATGTTTTACGTGGTTGAAGACCAAGCTACACAACATCCATTATTGCTAGGACAACCATGGCAGAAGCAATACAATGCAATGATTGACTGGAGTTCTAATCAGTGCTTATCAAATACGAAGGTGAAAGTCAATCAGTTAAGTTCACCAAAGGAGAAGAGCCAACTCCAAAGGACGAATCCAAAGACAAAGATAAACAACAACCAGAGAAAAAGAAGAAGCAATGGCAACCAAAAGTTTCTATACAACCGGATTACTCTTCGACGAGGAATTCTCAACAGTGGATAAGGAAGACAAGCAATAATATAACAGCTCAACCTTGGAAAAAAACGGAGTCAAAGTTGGTATGGAGACCAAAAAAGGCTGTGCCAGAGAACACAAAGGTGGAAAACAGAGTCTTCAATACCAGACAACAGAGTGATTCCAGACAATCAAGGACAGTGAAACAGATCTGGATTCCAAAGAAGTTCATGACGGCACAAAGCTATAGCAAGCAAATTTGGATCCCAAAGATTTGTAAACAGGAACTCCCTTCAATACAATCAACGGAAACTCCTAGGTATTTCAAGGCGAGGAAATCAACACACAGAACAAAGCAGGTTTGGGTCGCAAAGAGTTTGTGGCAAGCACAAGCAAAGCGGAAGCAGATTTGGATTGTGAAAAAAGACAACAAGGTAACGAAGAATCCATCTACTGATTCTACTACCGAAGTGCCAAAACCAACCCAAAACCCGACCACCAATCCTTCAATCAAACAAAGAGCAGCTTTATTGGAAAGACTGTTGTATCATCGCTCTACAATTGCATTGGGAACTTATGACCAAAACAACTACAATGCTTCACCCACAGACACTTCATAGTCGTCCGGGAGGACTCAGACTAGGAGGGGGGGAGGTATACAGGAGCTACAAAGCAGCTACAAGCGGGAAAAACAAAGAAAAACAAAAATTATATTACAAGGGCAGTGTCTTACATGATTTTGCAATTTTTTATGTTTGATTGCGGATATTGATAATATTTATGCCCTTATATACCTTGTTTTGCAACAAGAAGAGATCAAATGATGAATTTGGGTCTCTAGATGTGTAAATATCACTAAATAAGAGTGTTTTTGGAGCTAAAAAGTGAAAAAAAGTGGTAATCCAAGTCCAGAAATCACAAAGAAGTGTATATTCATATACACAGGGTTACCAGCTATTTATCGTGTATGTTTGGAATTTTTTGGCTTCAATTTGCTATTTTCCTTTATTTTTTATGATTTTCTTAATAAAAATAAAAGAAAAATAAAAAAGCAGGTGAAATGAGATCGGAAAAAAGAAAAGAATAGACGGTGATGATCCTAATGACAAGGGCAACCCATGGTAAAAATGGGGTACAATTCTGAAAAAGTTGCGGAAAGCCCGAAATGACAGAATTTTGGCAAAGTGGACAAATTTCTCAGAAACAGGTCAAACGGAGTCCAAATTGAGAAATTTCAAATCCTAAAGTGCATTTCACGACGAGATAGGAGCACATGTCAAATTTGGTAACAAGTGATCCGGGAAGCCCGAAGTTAAGTATTTTTCACTTCACTATCAAGCTCATTTCCACTATTACCTTCTTGGAGAGAGCAAAGAGCACACAGGAGCATCCGACCTTCTACCGCCTTCTACGACTGCTACGAGAGCTCAGAGGACACCAGACATGAGAGGTAGACTCGTTGCCATAAGCTTTTGATGCTTATCGTTAACTTTTGTCGCGAAAACTCACCAAAACCAAGAAACAAGAGCAGACGGGGAATGGGGAGGAACGCTAGGTAGGGGCACAACCGCCTAACCAAACCTTGCAAGAACTTAGAGGTGGGTTACCCTAGTATAGGAGATGAGTTTCTAGCACTCAAAGCTCGAGAAAGAACGACTGGAAAAACCCTAGGTCAACAGAGCCTGCAAGAGGCAAACAGAAAAAAGTTGTCGGAACGACACAAAACTTCTCAGGAAGCTTAACAACATCGAGGGCAATGCAACCATGGAGTATCTTCCGGGTTTGGATCACCAAAAGTAGGTCGGAACAACCGATTCGGCTGCGGACACACAAAGCGTCATTTTGGCATAACGGCTGAAATTGACGACCGAATGACATGAAACTTCACGAGCAGTTTCAACTATACATGGATGACTTATGTTTGCAAGCAAAACCCAAAAGAAAGCTGATTCACTTACCGATGGTGAAAAAGACGCTTTTGGGCAACCAAATGGAGAAAGATGGAGAACGGGGAGCCAAAGTCAAGTTCAACCAAATAGGTGGCTTCACAACATATCCAATGAGCTGGAAATGCAACTCTCGAGAAGAAAAGTTGAAGAAATTCAACTCCAAGGCAAAAAGACGACTTCGGAGACTGAAATGCCTATAAGGGGGCTTTTTAGCTAAACTGATGACTTTTTAAGTTGAAAACTAGTTAGCAGGGCTTAGGGCACTAGCACAAAGCATTCTTTGCACAAAAAGACCAACATTTCAAGAAAAGACATCATACGCGTATGATGTCTCACAGCATAATTTTCACATCCATTTCAACATTTGAGTGCATAGCCTCATTCCACATGTTAATCACATCCTATGAACCAAGTATCATGAGAATTGGAGTTAGAAAACCCAAGGAAAACCAAAAAGACGCAAAGTAGGCCATAAAATTGATTTTTGGTCCTAATTTTGTCAAAATAACTCCAAACTCATTGAAACTTTGTAGGATTGTTGATTAACACATCTACAAGCTATCTGGAACCAAAAAGCACCATTTTGACACAAAAGACATCATACGCGTATGATGTCTATTTGCACTTACAGAGCCAAAAATGCTCATTTGTCATCATACATCCATTATATATATCTAATACATGCTACATATGAAGTTTGGAACCATTTGGTCAGGTGGATCACCCCATTAGCCCAATTAAGAGAAAATCCTTCATACAAAGCCTATTTTTGTCCCAAATCCAACATATTCAAGTCCAAACCAAGATTTGAGTATAAACAGTCCTTCACTAGCACATGGAGAGTCCACAGAACCAATCCCATGAAAAATTGACAAAAAACATCATACGCGTATGATGTCTCCAGAGCCATTTTTAGTCCAAATTCTATCCAAACTTGATAAATCCACTGAATAAGCCTATCTAAAGCCAAAACCAAGCTTATAGAGAAAATTGGTCCAAAAATGCACTAAAAGACATCATACGCGTATGATGTCTCACTATGTGATTTTGGCACCTCAGGGCTTCAACCACCAAACAGAAGTGATCTACATGCCATTTGAAGGTGAACCACCAAGTTTTATCCAATTTGGATCATAAAATCCATTTCCCTTTCAAAATTTTGCCAAGAGCCTGAACTGGACTGAACTGGCCAAAACTTGACCAAATGGGATCCAAACTCAAATCCAAGCATATGACACTCATGTATACGCTATCAGCTACAAGCACAACCAATATGAAGTCATTCTGACACAAAAGACATCATACGCGTATGATGTCTCAAGCATGTTATTGAACCCAGTTTGCATATTTTTTCACCTACATTGCATCCTTAGGCCCTGAATAGCTCATGTTTCAATTTTCAAGTCATTTGAATAGTTATAAGCTTCATTTCGGCTTTCAGTACTAAAAAGACGCTAACTTCTGTAATTGGAGTTACAGGATCCATGGATTCCGCTAAGTCATCGGCAACTAAAAGAAAAAGACCAACCATCAAGGATGCTCTTGCAGAAGCAGAACCTTTTGATATTCCAACAGAAACCCTCAAGACAACCAAGACTTGGGTGGAGGAAGCAGTACTAGAAAAAGAGGGAATAAAGATCTACCAAGGGACTTTCAGAGATCCTCAAGGGCAATCGGTCGATGTACCTATGATCCCACGAGAATTAGTGGATTATAGCAGATCAGAGAACATCAGCAGATACCTGGAAAAGACTGACTTACACAGGTTCTTCACCTCGAGACCATCAGGTGTAGACACAAGAAGAGTGTATGAGTTGGCAACATCCATTCAGAAGGATGGGAAAGCCACGTTGATAGCCATGGAAGGAGAAACAGTTGAAGTACAGATCACTCCACAGCTCATTGCAGATGCATTGAAGCTGCACAACAAAGGGAGTTCTGTCAGAGAAAGAAGGGAGGCCATAGAGGTCTATGGATCAAAGAAACAAAATACAACCTACGGAGATATGGCAGATCAACGAGCGGCAACCCTTTGCCGATTATACAACCAGTTTTTCCATGTGTGCAGTAAAAGACCGCAGAAGTATACTACACCACCCCATGCCATTGCGACAACCATCACATGGGCACTAAAGAGCAACATGCCAAAAGAGGTGAATTATGCTTAATACATCCACGAGCAAGTAATCGCCATGCACAACCAGAAGCCAAAGTACATAGGAGGAGGAGAAATCCTAACAAGAATAGCTTATGAAGCTATTGGAGCTAGGGATCAAGGGCCACGGGTTCCCTCCCAGAATGAGTGGCTTAGAGAAGCCGATGAAGAGAAAGAACAGCAAGAAGTATCCAAGAGGGCGTCCACAAGAGCACGCCGAAAACTAGAAATAGTTTCAGAACCTGAAGAGGCTGTGGACGAGCCGCTCAAGAAGAAAGCTGATCCCAAGCAAACCAAAAGTCAAAAAGCCACAAGAATGGAAAGGCTGGTGGAGCAGTTTAGAGCGGAAAGATCTCTAAAGGGGGACTTTGAAGAAATGTGGGTGCCAGACCCCACTAAAGTCGGAACCAGCTCTGCCAGGCCACATGTTGATCAATATGATCAATATATTAGAGCTTATGAGGAGTCAGAGGCCATACTAGAGCAGCAACCTGTCGAGCCTTATACTGAAGAGGAAGTACAGCTTTTAAAAGCTGAGCTGAAAAAGGACGACAAGGAGAAGAAGGGAGTAGATGAGTCTACTGAACTTCGAGAGAAAGACGGGCAAGCAAAAAAAGGGAAAGCCAAGATGTCTGAGGACAATCAGCCCTCTTTTACTGATGTACCAAGCCCGAAGAAGACGGAAATTATTGTAGAGGAGACCACAATAGAAATAGAAATAGAAGTTATGGAAAAGCCGGAGGCCGGGACCAAGGAAAAGGAGATAGATCCAGTTCAGCAAAAGAAAGATGATTATGAGGATCTAATAGCGATCGGATACAGTGAAGAAGAGGCCCTGGAGGCAGTTTATGGGATATCCCTATGAAAACAAGATGATCGGAAAGGGACGAAGGAAAAGACAAAGGGTACAATGGAGAGTGAAGAGAAAATGGACGAACAGAACATACTAGAAGAGCCGAAGCCATTGGAGGTGGTGGCAGAAAGAGCTGTCAAGTTGACAGATGAAGATGAAAAAGACATGCACATGGTGCATGAACTGCTCAGCAAGATTAAAGAAAGATCCAGAGCAAAGGAAGTAGCATTTGAGACAGCAAAACAAAAGGAAGCAGAGTTGCAGAAGAAGTTAGAGAATGCTATGACTGAATCTGAGAGTCATAAAGCATCACTCTACGACGCAGAAAACGAGAGAGACGGCTTGATACTCCAACTAGCCGAAGCTTCAAGAGAGGTAACAAGTTCACAGGAAGCAAAGGAGCGAATAGAAGATGAGCTGGAGGCAGCCAAGGATGAGCTCATTGAGCTAAGGGAAAGAGTCGAACTTCAAGAAAGGACAATCACGAGACTCAGGACCACCCCTAGAGCTAGCAGAGCAGGAACAGAACAAGAGGGAGCCCTCGTACCAGCTCTGGAAGATCAGGTCAGAAGTTTGCAAAGAGAGCTAAGGTTAGAGCAAGTGCAAAGATTGCACATGGCGGAGGGATCATTGCCTGCAGAGGAGAGGCTCACATCAGAAAACCAAACACTAAGGACAAAAAATGAGGCCCTCCGCAAACAGCTCCAAGACCTACAAGAGCAACAAAGAAGAGAAACAGAGCCAACACAAGAAGAAGCAGGGGGAGCAGCCATAGAGCTACCAGAAACTGGAGAGGCAACCACAATTGAAGATCCAACCCCAGTTCAAGAAGTGGCCGCGACTTCAGGAATCTCTGAAGAAGAAGAACAAAGGCTCCAGGACCAAATAGAAAAGTCAACAGAGGAAAGTGCCAAGGCGGAAATGGAATGGGAAAGGAGACTCCTCATCTCCATTAGACTTCAAGGTTTAGACACAAAAGTGCTCCATGAAGAGTGGATGCAACCCAGCCTGCCTTTCCCTCTGATGAAATTTGAAGTGATAAAGACGAAAAAGAGAATAGAGGATGAGCAGTATGTCGCTCTTTACGAAGGCGACATCACAAAGGATGAACAATCAAAGAAGATTGTAGATTCTCAACCTAGATGGAGGAAAGGTTGGCTGAACAAATACCCAGCCTACCTCATCTACTTGGTAGAGGCTCCAAAGGAGATTCGGGAGGATGCAACCTTCTGCCCGGTGCCAAGAGTCAGAAACTGGAAAGAGCATGGCAGGATTGCAGAAAAGAAGCCAAATTGGCTTAATTATCCCAGGATGCCAGGACCAAAGGAAGGAGAGAGAATAGGTAAAGCCTACATGGTGAAAACCCTAACGGGCACCATCAAACTCTTTACTGGCTCTCCTGACCTTTCGTGTCAGATGCTAAAGAAAATCTGCAGGACTCTCTTAGCATGCATTGAAGTGTTCGCGCCAGATAAAGCCACGACCTCGAGTCTACTATCGACGGCCGACACAGTGACGGATATGATGTATGATCTTTCATTGCAGCCATCACCAAAGGTGTTACATCTCTTGTACCAAAGAATTATGTTTTTGCCTAGCTTCCACATGCAAACATTCGAAGAAACTTTCTACACTGGCTTTTTCACTCACGAAAGCAAAATATTCGGCCCAACCTTGACCATCGGCAACCTACGCTACGAATCACATTTGCAGATGCTCAAGACGACAGGACTCTATTGATCAAGCCTAAAAGTCATGTCAGGGACGACATGAACGCGGAGGGGGGGAGTGTTGAGCCAGCAGAGGATCACACCCGCATTTTTTCTCACATCCATCATTTTGTAACCATTGATTGTAATAAATGTCTTTCCGACATTAATTTTGATTTGAGCCATTCATTAAGTAACGGGACTCAATTGAGTTTCCAGCTTGTAATCCCGAAGTAATTTCACCTGTTGATGTAAATAATTAGAGATGTTCTCACCTCCAAGGCTGAGGTATATAAGACCTCCAAGGCTGAGGTATATAAGCCAAAGTTTTGTAACCTAAAAGAGATTCAATTATTAATCAAAGTGAGTTTTTGAGCGCCGTGACTGTGTCTGAGAGAGAGAGAGAGAGAGAGAGAGAGAGAGAGAGAGAGAGAGAGAGAGAGAGAGAGAGTCTTATCTTCTTGCTACGCGAGCTACGGGGCCACCATTGGAGAAGTGTCACCGCCATTGTGTTAGCAACGGTGAGAGCTACGCACAGATACCAAGAGTGCGCGCTATCGGCTTCTACGTGTGGTAAGTTCCTACGAGCTTCGGTGTGAGTTTTCTTTCAACTCGTGTGTTGGAATAGAGCGTGCAGCATATCTATAGAACCACAACGAGTAGAGCTACGCATTAGTACCACGGGGTCAAGTTTCGGTCACCTGTATTTTTCGGCCTGTCTTCATACGCGTTTGCCGCACGGAGTGGTTATAGGTTGATTTTGCAGTTCAAGTCTTTAGGGTGTTGTTCTTACCTAGTGTCTAAACTTCCCCTTGAGTTTGAGATCGATTCAATGATTCTAGATCCTGTTTCGTATAGCATTCGTTCGTAGTACGGATTTCAGTCACTTGCGTATTCTAGAACTTAGATTTGATTTCCTTAGTAGTGATTGTCATTAGAAGGTCGAGTAGGTGATTTGACACCCACCTAGTTGTTTCCATGCGCCTGCGGGTCAAGCTCCGTCCTCGTCTGACAAATTCTGTTGTTGGTTGAGTTCTCGCTATTTAGCTTCCGCTAGCGGCGTAACCGCCTTAACAATCATCAAGTACACATTAGGCTTACAGATATACCCAAGACTACATTCTGAACATGGTTTGGACACTATGAGTTTTTCGGTTATGCCCTTTGGATTGACCATGTGCCATTTACTTTCATGACACTTATGGTCAGTTCCTTGAGATCATATTTAGCACATTTGTTATTTTTTTTCTCAATAAAATTTTCGTATATAGTGCTTTTGAAGAAGCACAGTCACAACATCTAAAGCAGGTGTTTTACTTGCTAGGAGAACATAAGTTATATGCCAAAGAATCAAAGTGTGATTCTCTCAAGGAAGAGATTCACTATTTAGGGCATGTTATTTCTGCTGATGGGTTACACATGGATCGATTCAAAGTGGATGCCATTCAGAGGTGGACATCTCCTAGAAATCTTAAAGAGATTTATATCTTCTTGGGATTTGAAGGTTTTTATCAAAGCTTTATTAAAAACTATGCTGATATCGTAGTTCTGATGATAGAACAATTGAAGGCAAAGGGAAAAAATTTTAAGTGGGGTCGATCTCAAAACTAAAGTCATTACTGACAATTTTGGCTGCAACATGATGTGGAGGAGGGGGCACTTCCCTTAGATGCTTGTCATTGTCAGCTACATAGAGGAAGCATCATAAGGATCAAAATCAGAGAAATTGTGTTGCAATTCTAGTCGGTGGAAACCCACATCTCACCAAACAAGAAAGACGTTTCTCAAAAGAGAATATGCAAGAGTGCACATGTACTACATCCACTACATCTACTTAATTTGCCTCAGGTATATCAGCCCGAACATCTTGGGAGTGTGCCATAATGCTTTACTTAGTGTTATCTAGGTGCTTTACTATATGCTTGTAATCTTTTCAAAATGCATTTACAACTTAGTGCATCCAAGTGCTTCCAAATGTCCCATAATGATTCCAAATTCTTTAGATTCTTCCAAATGCTTAACAATCTACTCTTGTGTGTTACCATGCCAAGTACTTTTGAGTACCTCCATGTGCTGATTAGTGCTCATGACTGCTTCTTAATGCTTCAAATAAATTTCAAAGGCTTCCAAGTACTTAGAAGTGCTTCCGAAGAATTTTGAGTGATTTCAAATGCTTTTTTTGAAATGATTCCAAGTTCTTTTTAATTCTTTTGAGTGATTTCAAGTGCTTCTAATAGACAAATACTTTAGAGTGATTTCAAGAGATCAATACAAACTTTGAGTGATTCAAAGTTCTTTAGAAGAAAGTCCTATGAGTGTTATCATGTACTTCCCATCACTTTTCATGATTTGAAGCTCATCCCAGTGCTTCCTAGTGCTTCTAAATTTTTTGGAGTGATTTCAAATGCTTCCAATTTCTTCCCAATGCTTCCAAGGTCTTCCTAGTGCTTCCAAGTGCTTCCCAGTGATTTTGAATGCTTTTGAGTCCTTCCAGAATATTTGGAATGCTTCCAAGGTCTTCCAGTGTTTCCAAGTGATTCCAAAGGCTTCCTAGTGCTTCCGAGTGCTTCCAAGTACTTTTCAATGCTTACTATTTCTTTTGAAGGTTTTCAAGTGCTTGCAAGTTCTTTTGAATGCTTTAAAGTGTTTAAAAAATCTTTCAAGTGCTTTTGGGTGCTCCCAAAAGCTTTTATACATCTTACTGCTTCCAAGTGCTTATGAGATTGATTCCACGTGCTTCTAAAATCTTTCAAATATGGCATGTTAGTCAAATGTGTTTTGTTTCCTTGGTTCAAAGAAAATTAATGAACTTCATCAAACACAACTACGTCCACACATGGCAAGCTCAACAATTCAAGGAATGTTTGGAACTTTCCTGACAATGTAGTGGTGTCAATTTGTAGATTTTGCAAAGAACTACTCCTTCAAGGTGCAAAATGAGATTCCATCAATGCATTAGTATTCAACTCAGGTCACAATTTTGGTTCACATTTCATACTTAGGAACTTCTACATCTCTGATGACAAAACACATGAAAATTTGCTTGTGCAACACTCTTTTCGTTTGCACAATGAGTGGTTGAAAAGTCAAGGATATAGTTTCAAGCGACATCGGGTGTAGTTTGATGGTGTTGCTTCACAATTCAAAGCAAGGTGGCCATTCTATTTTGTATCTTGACTCTTCAATATGATCGGTATTGAGATGATGCACAATTTATTTGCTTATGGAAATGGGAAGGGTGAAGATGATGGGGCTGGTGCAGTGCTCAGAAGAGCTCTCACACATGAGCATTTGAAATTTGATGTATGGGTACTTCATAACGCTTAAAGTATTGTTGCATTCCTCAATGAAACCCTCAAAAAAGAATGTCCACAGACAGGCAAGAAAGTCAATCATTTATTCTAGGAGGTCAAGCTTGGTGATGTTGACAGAGACACAACATGGGATTGCATGCACATCAAAGGGTTTCAATCCTTTCACTGTGTTAATGGCTACAATCAAACAAATATGCAAAGTCTAAGGCACAAACTATTGTCTTGATTTTTTCATGCGTGCATCAAAGGTCAATGGAGGAGATGCGCAAACAAAGATCACATGGATGGGTGGGAGTACTTGAAAATCAACCGATAGTTAGGGATGAAAGGGATGGACAAGCGTCAAGCAGGGATGAGGATGAATATGCCCCATATATGCTGGCCACCACGACAACCTGAGAAATGCCTTGATGGTTGGCCAAAACTTTGCAGTGATTGCAAAGGAGCCATGAATAGACTTCTACATCCTCAAATGCACTTAGACAAAGTGCTTGACCATAAAATTTGAATGGGATGAATGACACAACTATATTAAGAAAAAATCATTTGTCGTCGAGGGACTATTCTATGACAAGGCAAATGGGTGAGATGATACCGATGTGCTTCTGGACAACAAGCCCACTGCTCTTATCTACTCCCACCTGATGTGATGCCGTAGGTTTCCAATATGCCGGAGAGAAGGTGAGCCTAATGTATATGATATGTCAAATGATGTATTTGAACAAATCTATAATGGCATGCCCTCGGAGGAGAACTTGTAAGTTCTATCTATGTGATCATTCAAAGTTTGTGCACATTTTGTACTCAATCATAGGAGTAATTTAACCAAGTGATGGCATTTCTCTAGGAATTCACCACCACAAAAGTACCACTTGACAACACTTTACAGGACTTCACCACCATTGAGCCTTACTTTTCTAGCACTTCACCAAAACACATAACTCCTTGATATCACTTTCTAGCACTTCACCACCAAATAAGCACTAGTTGAAAACACATTTCTAGCACTTTACCACCACAAAAGCACCAATTGACAACACTTTACAGGACCTCACCACTTTACATGACCTCACCACCATTGAACACTACTTTTCCGTCATTTCACCAAAGCACAACACTCCTTGATAGCACTTTCCAACACTTCACTACCAATAAGTACTACTTGAAAACACACTTTCAACACTTTACCACTACTTAGAACCACTTGAAAGCACATTTGGATAATTTTACCACCACTTTACAACACTTTACAACACCTACTCCACCAAAACACATAACTCCTTGATAGCAATTTCCAGCAGTTCACCACCAATAAGCACTACTTGACAACACATTTCCTCCACTTTTTCACCACAAAATAACCACTTGAAAACACTTTACAGGACCTCACCACCACTAAGCACTGATTTTCCTTCACATCATCAAAACACAACACTCCTTGTTTGATAGCACTTTCTAGCACTTTACTACCAATAAGCATTGCTTGACAGCACACTTTTAGCACTTTACCACCACTGAGCACCACTTGAAAGTACATTTAGAGCACTTTACCACCAATTAGCACCACTTTAAATGACCTAGTTCACCACAAGATAGCACTTCTTGATAAGAGTTTCCAACACTTCACCACCAATAAGCTTTACTTGACAACACATTTCTAGCACTTTACCACCACTTAGCACCGCTTGAAAACAATTATCAATACCAATAACAAACACACTCTAGCATAGTAAATCACACTCAGATAAGAATAAAGTGGCACCAACATGAAAGCTTCTATAACTCTAGATTCATTACATTTGGTATGAACCGATATTAACATATAAAGACTATTTAAATTTTCCCATCTTTGTGCGATTGTATGGGGCTTTTAATGTATGGTTGGAAGAAATTTTTGGGAGGGACAAAGAGGTAATTTCTTTTTGTGACCATACCTTATAGTGCACAATATCCCAATTTCATTGTGCAAGAGGCTTCTTTGTGGCATCAAATGGAAACTTACCAACAGTTTTTGCTCTGTTAGCACTCTCTACCCATTGTAACACAAATTTTACTACATCCTTTTTCAGGAAATGCTTCCACTACCTCTCATTTTGTTCCTCCAACCTAGGAAGAATCACATAGCAAGAAGGAGAAGTACATCTCATACAAGGAGTCATCTAGCACTAATGTGTTTGACTTATAAAACTTAGGAAAAGATACCAAAAGTTTTTAGTTTTTCAAAGAACATTGGCTTCAAAGGGTTCTCAAAATACCAACTACTAACATGGCAGTTGTTATGGCAGAGCCAACCGCTCAAGCAACACTTGGCTTGAGTTAAGCACTTGTTAATACCATGTTCCAACTTTTATTGAGTGCGAGAGGTCTGCAAAAACACCTCTGCTACCCGACTCAATGCAAGTAAGAAATTCTAAGTGTCTTGTCGTAAGTAGTAGGTAATGTTCTCATCCCCTCTTATTTTGGCAAAGTACAACATTGATAAATCCGAGGGAAGCATTATTGTGCGCTTATCGTGCACGTACGTAAGTACATTGTTGAAGTCAACAATGACTGGAAAATCCCTATTGACATTGAAGTGGTTGATGATTTGAGAGGAGCTTTGCAATCAATGTGATGTACCTCATCAGTGGGTGGTGGGCATTTGAGACAACGACATGAATTTTAACTACATAACACATGAATAAAATTTAAGAGAAATCACTTATATATTAAAATGTTGGGAGACAATGCAATAATATGAAAAAAAAAATACAAATCAACAAGAAGCTATATCTTCTTACATGCTCTGGTATTTGGGGAAAGTAAACGTTTGGGGTCGTTGGCCAGCCCATTCACCACTTGACTTTTTCTTTTCTTTCGTAGCTCCCCTGCAACAAATTGTAGGGTTGCATCCATTTCTGGATCCAATAACTCAGCATCTTAGTCATCCTTACCAATATCAATACTTGGGTTTGCAATAGTAAGGCACATTACGAGGATAGGAGGTAAGGTAATGTACGCTCGCAATAGTAAGGTGATGAACACTCTGACCATGAACCACAGATAAGAGGATAACAAGTTAAAAAAACCAACATTACCTTCATTGCTTGCAGAACAAGGTGTCTCCTTAAGCATCTCTTTGTCAAATTTTTGTATCCAATAACTCAACATCTTAGTCATCCTTACCAATATCAATACTTGGGTTTGCAATAGTAAGGCACATTACGAGGATAGGAGGTAAGGTAATGTACGCTCACAATAGTAAGGTGATGAACACTCTGACTATGAACCAGAGATAAGAGGATAACAAGTAAACAAAACCAACATTACCTTCATTGCTTGCAGAACAAGGTGTCTCCTTAAGCATCTCTTTGTCAAAGTTCTTGTACTTCCTCACCATGGAATCTAGGTCAAAGAGCTCATCCACATCGTTCGTGAACAATGTGGAAGCGCTTGGGTCATATCCCTTGTCAGCCACTAGCTCACCTGAAACATAGCACAGGTTTAATATACATAACAAAGTAACATGATTCCTATTCTACGAAACTTCTAGCTTACCTACAGGCTCCTCATACACATTCCTAAGGGCCTAGCATCGTGGTATAACAGGTATCTCCCGTTGATAGTCTATTACAATGCACTTGGGCTCAGTCGCACAAACAACAAAAAAGCACAAGGGATGGTACTTGTAGGCACATGATAGATAAAAAACCCCAGCCGCATTTTTGCCCGACAACACTTGTCCATAAGCAACACAATTTCCACCAATTCTAGCACTTTCAACACTTGAGGCAAACTTGGAAGGTGGAGTAGGCACTAGAAGGGCCCTGTCCTCTCTCTTTAGGAATTTGTAGGTCTCCTTCATGAAGGAGGCCTTCCTTATAACCTCACGTAGCATCCTCTCCATATCATGAACTATTGTCTATACAAAATGAAAAACAAAGGAAATAAAAAATTGCATAACCAATCGTGAAGCTTGAAGGTTTATTAGGAATATCACTTTCAAGCACAATCCAGAGCACTTGGAAGCACAATGAAGCACCTCAAACACTTTCAAGCACTTCAGAGTGTTTTGAAGTGCGAGGGAATGCTAATTTAAAATAAAATTTGGTAAAAATAAAACTCATCCTTTGGGCTTTAAAACTTTTACCTCCTGTGAAAAACCTACGCAAAATGATTTGTAGGTGCTGCCAAGCTGCTCCCAAAACCTGCCAAATCTAGACCTACTAAATTTTAACATTTTGTGGCAAGTTAGAATTTCACCCTAAGGCTTCCAATACGTGATACTTGTAGTGTAAAGAGTTATTCTAATGACTTGAGCTTAGCACAATCACTTTCTATATTTAGACTCCTAAAATTATCGCGGTCATCTTCTTTGTCCATCAAAGCTACACAGGATACAATTATCCTTTCTTGACCTATACCTATGATCGAGATAACTAATTAGTAACTACCCTTGGTCTTTTATGTACTTCCCCCTTTTGGTGCCAAGACTTGACTGGGTTGGTCCATTAATGATTAATTAATTTTAGTTGTTTCTTTTTTTCCATAGGTTTAAGTGGATAGTTTAAAATGGAAAATACTTTTAGAAGGTTAGAAATTAATATTCATGACAGTTGTAGTCTTTGTGTATCATTTATCTATTCTTCTCTTTGGTTATATTTTCAACATAGTTTCAAAACGTGCTTGATTTTTCTTCAATGAAAATAGACCTCCTGTTGCTTGGTGCATAGCATGGAATTTATGCTATCCAATTATGATGTTATTAAAATTACATGTAAGGATAATAGTCTATCATTTACTCTTATTTGTACTTTATAAAACTAGCATAGATTAAGGGATCCTAAAGATTTGATAGAAAAATTTGATATCTTGTGTTTCTATTCTTATGATTCTCGCAGAGATGCAGAGAATCATAAGATTTTAATATTAAAAGTTCATAACTAACTCGTGTTTCTATTCTTATGGTTCTTGAAGAGAAAGGTGTTGCTTTTAGTGAAAAAGAAACATCTTTTTTTAGATTTTACTTTTTATTATACGAATTATAAAGAGAAGATTCACCTATTTTGAAAGTGGTGGCGCTTTTGCAAAAATGGTATGTGATGAAGTGCTTGTTTGCCCCACTTTTCTAGGATTGACTTTAAGATTGGATTATTTACTGTTGATCACATCGAGAAGTTATGAAGATTTCAAGTTGATTTTTTTTGAGTCTTCACCATGTTGATGGTGTTTCCAGAGTACCATGTAACAAAGATTGTAAAGAGTTAGAAAAGGAGATAGATACAAGAGAGCACACAATGGAGATAGAGGCACAAAGTTACTTCTTCTTCTTCTTCATTGCTCAAAATGATGATAAGATCCACATAACACAAGTGGGAATACAAAATAAAGAGATAAATATGTACAATAGTTAATATGAACCCATTGGTGAATGAGCTCACAAGAGAAGTGGCCATCACCCTTGGTAGGTAGACCTAGTTAGTAAAGTCCCACTGTAGTATTATTGGCATCCTTGTGTCTGGTATCTCATGCTAGTGATGAATGTAGGAAAGAAGTATCCAAGTGTACCATGTGATGAGCTTGTAATCTCGACACTCCCCCTCAAGTGCAATGCCATCTCTCATACTCCAAGCATAACTTGAAATCGTTCAAGCTGCTTTGCTCTAAGGGCCTTCATCTATGCATCGGTTAATATGTATGTCAGATACAACACAAGAGGTGGATTGGAAGATGTTGAGAGGATAGACCTAAAGATCAAGGTCAAGCCAGTAGCTTTCATGATCTAATTGGGTCCAAAATGGGCCCGAATAGAGTAAAAATCTATAATTTTTTTCTCTTGAGGATTTGAAGGTTGGGCGGCATGGGGGGGGCATAGTGAATGCCACATCAGTCCCCCCAAGTCCCACATGCAAGGAATGGGGCAAGGCCTAAAAGGTATATAATCAAGAGTGGGACTCTTGTGAAAGAATGGCAAAGGTAGAGAGCTCCTTGGAGGGAGCTCCCCTTCCTCCTTCGTCCCTTGTTTATGGATGACCGGTGGATGTTCTTCCTCCTTATAGGGAGGCATGTGCATGCATTGATGATGGCGGTGCTATTTGTGTTAACGTCATTGACAAGTGCTTCCATTGATAATGGTCGTTGGAAGCTCTTACATTGGGGGTGTTCACACCTAGGAAACCTATGGCCCCTTCAATTGGCTACTCCCTATAAAGGCTCTTTCTTGCAGGCATGGGGAACACTCACTATCTTGTGAGTGTGATAGTGAGTGTTCCATGATGAAGAAACTGAGCTATGCTGGGCCCTGCAATACAATAGTTAAAAATAAACCAAAAGGATTGTTTTTCTTATGATATCTAGGCATTTTTGAGATCTTATCTCTTTGGAGATTGTTAACATATGAACTTAAACATGCAAGTTTAGTACTCTTAAAATTATCCTTTATCTACTATAATGGATTTTAGAGGGTTATTTATTTTGTCAACTATGAGAGTTCCTTTATAACTATTGTAATGGTTTTTATAGGCCTACTCGGTACTTTCGGAAACCCATTAATTAATTTTCAAGATTCGCATCAAATCTTTGAAACCCAGAGGAAAGGAGCACTGCCTATCGCCATCATGTCATCTCTCCCCCATTTTCCCATGGGCCCTCCCAATGGCTACCTCTGCGTATAACTCTCCACCATCGTCCTCACATGACCTCTCCCTCACACATGCCGCCTCACAAAAATTTTCCTTCTCCTTGTGTTTGTCTGTGTCCCTGCAGCCCATTGCCTTGCTACTCTCCCATTAGCATGCAGACGACCGCCTTAGCACACAAACTCTCCCTTCCCTTGTCTCCGTCTGTCTCTACAGTCGATCGCTCTCCCTTTACGTCTCTCTCTCTCTCTCTCTCTCTCTCTCTCTCCACCCTCAACGCTAGCCGCAGAGCTGGAAGCCATACTCGTTTGTGCCTTTTGAGACAAAAACCTCTTTCTCTCCTTCGCAAGGCCATCACTTGCAAGTCCTTGCTCCAATGCCTCCACAAGACTATCGCAAGCACAAGTCTGCTAAAATGCCTTCACCACACAAATCATGATCGCGAGGGCACACAAACAAAAACCTGAGCTTGTACACACGCATCGAAGCATACACTGAAAATGGCAATGATCCTCCGCCCTTGTCATCGTTGCTTGCTTGCCCTTGCACCTCCCCTCTGTCGATTCTCACTACAACCTGTGAGCCGTTGCACAGAGAGAGAGAGAGAGAGAGAGAGAGAGAGAGAGAGAGAGAGAGAGAGAGAGAGAGAGAGAGAGCGAGCTATCCACACTGACAAGAAAGAGGTGTTGCCAAGTGTCACACAGAGAAAAAAGGGCCCCTTTATTTTATGAATAAAACGCAATCGGGATTCGGTGCCCCGTACTATTGGTTCTATAGTTTAAAAAAAAATTCCTATTGATTTCTCACGCTTCCTCTCTCTCCCACGTGCCAGCTCCCTTTTTTTTCACCTCAAACAAAGTGAGAATCTCCTTTGATTCCCCTTAATAAAGCACCTCGAACAGAATTGAGCGGGCCTGCTGGCTTTTATAAGGTTAGTTATTTTGTCAACTATGAGAGTTCCTTTATAGCTATTGTAATGGCTTTTATAGGGTTCCTCGTGAGCTAGGTCTAAAAACAGTTGATTCCATTTTATCCTCAGCATTTATTTATATCCTTAAGTCCTCTATGACGACTTACTCTCTTACCAAAGCTTGATATGATGCATCGTGAAGGTTAACACACTTTCATGGACCTTCAAGTTTGGGATCCTATGCAATTGCAACACCTCAATGGGAGTTATCGCAATGCACAGATAGAAAATTGGAGGGGGTCTAAGAGCACCTCTTGGCTTGCAACAATAAAGGGTTTACTCCTTCAATCTTCAAATAAGAAGCCCCCCAAAACCCCATTCTTTTCCTAATAATTACCAAAAATAATAATTGACATTGTTGTAATTCCTAACTTTGTAATTCCTACCAAATATTTGGATTTGATTTACGAATCTAGGTACTTGACGTATTGTTCATCATGTAGCCAGGTCATGGGGTGGAGAATTTTTTTGAATATTAAAGTCCATCAAAGTTTCAAATATTATAGTCCCTCAAAAGTTAAACCTTTATCTAATCACAAAAGGCCTATAATTTCTTAGAAAACAAGTGATAAAATCACGAGGCCTGCAATTAGATTTATGCACGAAACAAAACATAAACATAAACAAAGAAGATGAGGTTAGCCATACAAATGAGTACTTACAAAACAATTTCAATGGTCTACAACTGCATAAGACCTCAAGCAACAACACAATACCCACTCGTTTTTCCTCTCTTGCCCTCGTTATTTTCTCCAAAAGCTCTCCTTTTTTCCTCCCTAGGCAACGAGGTGCCATCCTTCCTAGGGGCATAAAAAGCACCTCCTAGTGATGTGGCAGGCGATCATGAGACCTACACGAAAATTGGCGTCACTACTATCGAATGGGTCGCCCCGATGTCATTAGTAGTTCTTGTTTCATGGCGGACATCAACCGACGCGCGAGTTGGCCAGGGCAATCATTTCTCTCTCTCTCTCTCTCTCTCTATATATATATATATATATATATATATATATATATATATATATATATATCTCCTTTCCCTCTTTGGTTCACACCCTTTAATAAATTAGGGTGGCCATTGAGCTCTTTACATTGGGCGGCCACATTTCAATTAATGGGCGGCCTTTGAAGTCGGGCAACCTTTTAATGGGCACCGTATTTAGCATATATAATGATCAAGGCATTAAAATAAGCACGAAATTCTCCTTCAACTGTCCTTGACTAACAATATCATCGTGAATTTTGATGCCCGTATCAACATCTCGTATAATGCCACAAGATGCACATATAGGTGATTGCATTTGCCACAAGGCATCCCCTTTCCACTCAATGAAAATAGCCAAGAGCTCCTACCGCAGCTGTATTGGGCATTCCCCGCAATAATTGCATTCCAGGAGACGACATTGTTTTCTGGCATTCTCTCGTTGAAGCTCAAAATTTCTCAGATGGCACACCGACCAAGCCGACCAACAAACTGGTATGGAATCGAAACCTTTAACGACCAATATCTTGGGACCAATCACTGATATGAAAAGATCAACGTGCTCCACAAAGTGAGCACTTCAGGCCCATGCATTCACTTCATTTCTGTCCCCTCAGCTGCAGTTTCCCAGTTCGGTACGGATCTGCATCAATGTTCAAATTGCCATAACTTCTTCACCGTAGCCCCAATCGATGAGCTGTAAAGACAAACCGATAGAGCGCTTCAAGCACAATAGTTCTAGATCATAAACTCCCATCTGGGCTTACTTTAGGAATTATATTTTTTAGCATCATTAAGGCATCTGTTGGCCCTTTTAAGCTGCATCTGGCATACATTAACCGTAAAAATATCTTGCTAGCAAGCCCTGAACACTGATCAATCATCAGGTAAGCTTCAATTAAGCTCAATGTACATCTTCCTTGTATTTTTCTTTGCATGGGAGTGGAGATGCACGCCATCCACCCCCTCTGAACCTGCATAGCCTCTGGTCTGTGCCAACTGCATTTCAATCTGCAACTGCTATAGGTACCTTAAGCTCTTTGCCATCATCAAACTCACGTAATTGGTAAATATGGAAAATAATATAAGGCTTATACCCTATCATCAATGTTCTAGCTTAATCATTAGGTAGCTGTCCACCATCGCAAATCTCTGAACTGTACCTGTCGTATCTTCAAAGCATTCAATTATGGAAAACCTGTTTAATGAACCCCGCCAGACTCAAGTGCTCTAGTTGATGGAACTTTATCAAGATCAAGTATGCCTTACTCTATCTGCACACAGAATGGCATCAAGTCCTTTGCTTCAAGTTCTGGTAACAGAACCAACTCAAAAGATGTGAAGATACTTCATCAATTGTCCAAAGAGGTCAACTAGAAGCCAACATTGAACGCATAACCAAAACTCTTCTGACTTAGCATAAATCTAGAAAACAAAACCTTGTACCATGCAGCCTACTACCAGAGACATCTGGTACTTTTTAGATCTGCAACTTTCGAAACCAATCATTTTCCCTAGTGTGAGCATTCCTTTAAAAACTTTGCACCATCCTCCAAGATCATAGGGAAATAGAAGAATTTCCAATCAGTTGAGCATAACATAAATTAACCCACAAATCTTCATGAAAATCGCCTGAATCATATGGCATATAAGTGGATTGCCCGGGACCATGCATATATTTGTCAGCTCCTGGGTCAAAATCTAGTTCGAAATCTCCTACAACATAGGGTAACATCAGATCCCATATAGCATCAGGTATCACTAGATACTGCAATATCCCCTATGCAACTGGCTCATTCAATCGTTGATCATCATCACAGGTAAAATCATTGGTAGTGCACCTTCACTCTCTCTAGTATTGGAATCCCAATCATGCATATCTGAATTCATCAAGTTTGTGGCAAAACTCTCTTCATTAGGCTCGCAAGGTGCATCGGAAAACAATTCTCTATCTTGTAGAGGCTCAAAATCAAGTAGAGCATCATCCAACAACTTCATAAGGTCATCATCAGCTGCATCTAAACAAAATTTGTCATGCATAAAGATAGATTGATTGATATCCTTAGCATTTGTAGTTGAGAACCATTCCAAAGCTTCATTAAATAAGCACATAAGATCTAGGTCCACTGCTTCAGAAGGTTCCTCCAGCCTGCACATCTCACGCTGCTGTAAACTAAGATTTCCACATATAACATGCATACAGACACATTGCTATAAATTGCTCTTCAAATCTTTCACCCTCATTCAAATATCTTTGCACTTCTGTAACAAAAAGTTCAGCATGCACATTACTGCCTTGTTTGTATCATCAACACAATGAAACCAATCATATTCAACACCAAGAGATTGCACTTCACTATGCACCCCCTTTGAATTAGCATCATAAAGTTTAGGATCATTCTGCCCCACAGTGTCAGCCCTGTGTCACAAAATCTTGATAAAGAAGAAGTCTGCACCCCCTTTAAATCATCACCAAATTCAAGATCAGTTTGCTACATCGATAGATCTGGGTCACACAAACTTGTCAAAGAAGGAGTCTACACCCCCTCTGAATCAACATTTTGCAGATCTTCAAACACATACTCTTGATTAACTAAGTCCTCAGAATCTAGTATATCCAAGTTTGTCAAATATGGTATACCCAAATCCATGGTCCTGCTGCTCACAATTGCAGCTTTGCTCTGACCTATAACATCTGTACCATCAATCAACTCTATGGTAGAATCTGTACAAAAAAAAAAAATCTCTAATTCTAAATCAGTAGCAAAAGTATCAGTTGTAACCCAATCTTCATGCATGTCTACTTGAATATGGTTGCACTCATTCACCTGCATAATTTCTCCTTGAGCTTTAGCCACTTCGTTGTTTTGATCCCCTGATTTATTTTCCTCATGTACTGCAAGTATAGGTTCTTTACAAAATTCACCCTATGTATCTTGAGGTTGTAGAGCCTAACCCTCAAAGACTTCTACTTCATGCAAGGCATCTACTAAACCTAGCTTTTCATACACAGTTTCAACTATGTATTCAACATTAGCCTGTAAGAAGGTAGCATCTTGTACAATACACTGATCAATCATAGCTTCTAATTTTGATCGCACTTGTCCTCAGACATTTGTGTAGTTTGGTGGACTTGGACTCTATTCTTGATAGCTTGCATAATGCTAATAAATTACTTGTGCAATAGCTTCTTTGAAGTATTCCCGGTTGTCATTGTAGGCTTTGGTAACCTCTTGAATCTACTCCTTCAAATCTGAACTCACTAATTGCTCAAAGGATCTGATCATTAACTCTTCTGGTATCCCTCTTAACTTGGTCTCCAATTCATAGCACTCTAGGTAGCCCTTTGGATCATAACCATCAAAGACTCGCCTCTCGTCGTATACCGCATCTAAAGTTGCATCTAAAGCTTCATTCATTTGATTCTTTTGCTTCATGGTCTCCATTTCAAACAGAGATCCTTGAACCAACTTAAACATCTTCAAAAAATCTGGAACAGTTGACTTATCATCAAAACCATTTGCACTTAACTCTTGGATCAACTTCATCATCTGTTCTAAATTCTCCATCTGAACCTCACACTCTGGCTTGTTTCACGTCAGGTTCACCAAAGATGTCGGGGGATATGTGTTTAAAACATGAGCCGGGAAGGCGTCGGGCCTCTGGCTGTGAGAGGTGTGAGAGAGAATAAGAATAACAAGTAAAAAAGGCTATGGCAATCACCGTAATCTTCAATTAATCAATTCAAGCTCTAAGTACAATGTAATTGATAGCTAAGGTGGGCTGTTAGCAGCACCAACACTTGGTAAATAGGAGTTTAAGCTCCTTCTACAGATTAAACAAGCCATTAACAACATCGAGATGCATAAAACGATTTATTAATCTTCAGATTGATGACAATGATGGAAACTTTTGCCTGTCACTTTACCTGCTTCAACTGCCCCTTGGATTCTGCAAACTTTAATTTAAGTTCACTATGTCAATCGTCATGATTCAATTATTGTAATTGTTTTGTAGCTTCCTACTTTGGATGCTTTGCCTTGCCTTAATTTCCGCTCACAATCTTTGATTTTCTCCTCTAATTGACTTGCTCCAATGGCTTACTTTGTTGCCTCACCAAGCCATGTAGTTCCACCCTCTATCTCTTATTTCTGCCTTGCTTCATGCAAGACCTTTCTCTTTCTCGCTTAACGACAAAAACTCTCCTCTTTTCCTTGCTTGCTGCTTATGCTGACTGCAAAGAGAGAGAGCCTCTCCTTGCTTTCATGCTTAACTCCGAGAGAGAGACAGAAAGTGTGGCTTCATCCTTGCTTGCATCAAGAACGAGGAAGAGAGTTTGGCTTCTTCCTCTTGCTCATGCACAATAGAGAGCGTGGTTCTTCCTCCCTTGCTCATGCACCACCGCGATTTGAGTCCTTCCCTCTCCTCCTCTTTGTCATTCATTAATACCCTAACCCCTTTTCTTCCCTCCTTGATGTCGAGAGCGAGTTTGGAAGGTTCTCCTTCAAGCTTCTCAAGGGCCGAGAGAGAGAGAGAGAGCCCTTCTATGATTTTGATCTCCCCCTCATGCTGATACGCCTCACAACAACCTCAATACCCCCTTCACCACTCTTTTTTTCTCTCTTGCCCTCGTTATCTTCTCCAAAAGGTCTCCATTTTTCCTCCCTAGGCAACGACAGCGCCATCGTTTGCTTGGGCATAAAAAGCACCTCCTGGTGATGTGGCAGTTGGTCAGGAGACCTACATGGAAATTGGCATCTCTACTACCGAATAGGGTTGCCCCGATGTCATGAGCAGTCCATGTTTCATGGCAGACATCAGCCGACGTGCGAGCTAGCCAGCGCGACCATCTCTCTCTCTCTCTCTCTCTCTCTCTCTCTCTCTCTCTCTCTCTCTCTCTCTCTCTCTCTCTCTCTCTCTCTCTCTCTCTCTCTTGCGCCCCTCACTATTGAACGTCATGTCTCTCTCCTTCCCCTCTTTGGTTCACACCCTTTAATAAATTAGGGTGGCCATTGAGCTCTTTACATTGGGCGGCCACATTTCAGTTAATGGGCGGCCTTTGAAGTCGGGGAACCTTTTAATGGGCATCATATTTAGCAAACATAATGATCAAGACATTGAAATAATCACGACATTCTCCTCTAAGAGTCCTTGACTAACAATACCATCGTGAATCTTGATGCCCGTATCAGCATCTCGTATAATGCCACATGCCTTTAAGATGCAGGTATAGGTGATTGCATTTGCCGGAAGGCATCTCCTTTGCACTCGATGAAAATAGCCCAAAGCTCCTTACCGCACCGTATTGGGCATTCCCCTCAATAACTGCATTCCAAGACACTCCATTGTTTTTCGACATTCCCTGGTTGAAGCTCAAAATTTCCCAGATGGCACACCGATCGAGCCAAGCAGACTGGTACAGAACTGGCCCCCGGTGAATCTTTAACGGCCAATACCTTGGCAACCGGAACTCCAATCGCTGATATGAAAAGACCGACACAAAGTGAGCACTTCAGGCCCTTGCATTCACTTCATTTCTGTCCCCTCAACTGCAACTGCCCAATCCGGTACTAATTTTCATCAACTTAATCTTAAAACTGCCATAACTTCTCTACCGTAGCCCCAATCGATGAGCTGTAAAGACAGCCTGGTAGAGCACTTCAAGCACTGTAGTTCTAGATCATAAACTTGCATAAGTGCTTACTTCAAGCATACTCTTTGTTAGCATCATTGAGGCATCTGTTGGTCCTTTTAAGCCGCATATGGCATACATTAACCATAAAACTAGCTTGCTAGCAAGCCCTGAACACTGAACAATCCTCAAGTCAGCTTCAATTAAGCTCAATGTGCATCTTCCTGGTATATTTCTTAGCATGGGAGCGGAGATGCATGACATGGTGCAAGATCCCTTGCTTTTGGGCTCCATCTGGCCTGCCATCCAAGGTTGCCAAAATGCAAGAAAATCACCTGTAGCTATCCTCAAGCAATCGCACCTAGACTTTGACTGGCCACAACTTGGCAAACACATGTATGTTTGACAAGCAGTCTCCTCCTATCAGCTCCATACACTGCATAGCATGACTCAAAACCTGCTCAAGTTTTGAAAACTATCAAATGGGATGCCTTCCCAAGCAGTGGCCCCGAGCTTGGCCCCCGGCAAACCTTCAAAGCTCCATAACGCAGCACCCATGACTCAGATTGATGATTTGAAAAAACTGACAGGATCCATAATTTAAGCACTATGCATCTATTCATGAACCAGCTCTAAACAATTGTCCCTACCTGCCCTATCCGTTTACAATGCACTCCTATTTCAAATCATAATAAACTTCTCACCGTATGGACCAATTTGTAATTTGCTTCAAGCACAACATTGTTGGCCTATGAAACCACTTTTTAATAATCATCACTGCATCTCAATCTTCAGGCATCAACCTCATTTAATGGCCTCCAAACTACAATTATCACACATTCCAATCCTCTCCTGATGTCATAGCAGAATTTGTCCTAAATCTTAAATTTGGCAAAACCTTGAAAATGCTGGCAGATCCTCCTCTTTCAATTCGTGGCTGCAAAGCGGCACGACGTCGACCCCTTCTAAACTTGCACATCCTTTGATATGTGCCAACCATTATTCTGAATGGAAAGCAAAAACTTGTAAACTTATAAGTACTGCCGCAATGTGTGCATGCTTTGAAAAACATTCTAGGGTTGATCAAGAAAGCACTAGGCCCTTGGATGTAGACATGAGCTTAACGGACGTTCAAACTAGGATAAATGAGTGCAAATAGACTTAATTAAGGTTTAATACACATAATACTACTGAATAGTGACACCAAGCAAGTAAAGCAATTGGGCTCGCTACTGCTCCTGCATGCTCCCCTGTTGCCTGCACCTGCCTCCCCCTCCTTGCCATCGTTCTCCTCTACCCCCTCCACTTTCGTGCTACCCACCAACCTTGCTACACATTGCCCCCAACTACCTCTATATGCGTGTTTCCTAGCCTGCATGCTACTCTACCTGCACCCAGCCAACGTGTTTTCCAGCTCGCTCTCCCACACACCCCACTGCTTGCCAGCATTCACGCCCAACCCCCCCCCCCCCCCCCCCCCCCCCCCCCCCCCCCCCCCCCCCCCCCCCTTCACTACCCGCTGCCACCAAACACACTGCCTCCCCCCATTGGTACCCGCCTTGCTGCCCACAACTGAGAACCCCTCCCCCTTGGGTTTTGCTTCATGGATTTTCCCAACTGCTCACTCGATGTTGGTTCACTCTCTCCAGCAGGGCTTGGTCTCACCTTCATTCCTTTCGCATTCTTTTTTAATAGCAGACGCAAATGGAGGATTTTGCCTCGACATAGAGGGACTCGATGAAAGCCCCCTCGTCCGATCCTGTGGAACCCATCATCCCACTTGCTCTTTTGCTAGCTCTTTTGCCAACAAAGCAAGCAAGCTTAGAGGTAGATGTGGTGCACCTTCATGCCACCTCTGTTATCTGCAAGATTCTTGGCACCAGACCCAGTAGAGCAAAGGGCGTGGTCTCCTCTAGGACCGCCTTAAAGTAGAGGGAGGTGGGCAAGATCCTTGACGTTCAGCTTCTCGGGCATGGCTACTACCATATAGAATTTGAAACCCTCGCGATGGCGTCCAAGGTCATTGCAATGAGCCCCCTAGCCATCCAAGCATCTTGAGCTCATTTTTGACAGTGGCCCATGGTTTTGACCCAGCTACCGACATTCTTGTTGAGGAGGTAGACCTTCCCATATCAGTCTGCTTCCCCGGCCTGAGGACGGAGTACCTTCCGCTTCTTTCTAGGATAGGCTTAAAGATTGGAACTCATTGGAGACACCTTGCACAACAGCCTCTATAGCTGCCAAGGAAGCTGGCATTCCCACAATACATGTTCTAGTTAGGGACACCCACACCCTCTCAAAGATCATTCTACTACCTTGGGTGAGTGATTGTTGGCTCCTTTAGAGCATGCAGTATTTTGGCCTCCTGAACCAGCGTTTCATTTGTTTCCAGATGAGACACCTTGTAAAGGAATTTCCATGGAGGAGGCCTCGACCTTGACCTCATGCTCAACCCCAGCCTCCTAGGGTTGGCTAGCAACAAACGGAGTCATAGGGTACTCATGCAGACTCACCCTCCGTGACTAGGGCTCATGCAAAGGACGGGTAGCAACAGGTTTGTGGTCGGCATTGATAGGGGTCACCACGTGAGTCTAGCCCTCCAGATGGTTGCTAGGCTCTAGGTTAGCTACATTGGGTTCCCACATGGAACCATTTTGATCCTCTTCAGCAAGACGAGGTTCCAGCTCCATCCTCCACCGAAGCCTCACCTTTGAAAGCCTCCCCCCCCCCTCCCGAGTTCCCCTCCTCCCTCGCCACCTCCCCCCTCCCGCTGCCTATACCCTTCTCTTCTTCTTCCGCCCCCCACTCCTCCATCTCCCACTAGCCCCCCATGCTTACACATCTCCCCTCATTCCTACCCCGCAGTTGACCCATGGGACAAGATCTTCCTCAGCTACTAGGAGATCTCTTGGCATCACTTTTTCCACAAGTTGCTTAGCAAGTAAAAGACAACCCTTCTTGCATACCCCCTTTTAGTGCATACCTCTCCCTTTGCAGTACTTCCTCGTGGACTGATGAGTTTCGACATTTGTTGCAAATGAGATTTCTTTTCCTATGACTTCACATGATTTCTTGGTGACCCTTCACCAGACTTTGATGCAACTTATTTCAAATTTCATGTATTGTTCCTTGTAGCTAGAGGGATAGAGGCCCTAGACTCAGTGGTTGGCTTCTCTTTTTCCTTATGTGGTAGGGATCAGTCTGAGTGGACTCTAGGATCATTGCTAGACTGTTTGCAGGCGTAGGCCCTTGAGTTATCTCACCACATGGGAGACCTCGGGGTTACAGACCTGGTATAGACTTTGTGGCTGCTAGCCAAGTTCTCAGTGACACCTCCACACTTGGCAAGATGTAGACACATTGTGGAACACTTCTTTGCTAACACATAGAGCTCAACATTCTATGTATACATAGGACTCTTCACTAGAGGAAGATGCCCTACAAATGGCACACTCTTCTTGGGTTTGGGCTAGACAATGTTTACATTCATGCTTATCTTGAGGGTGCTCAGATGCGGATTAATCCCCATCGAAGCCAACATCAAACATATCGCATTTAGGTACTACTGCAACATCAATTCTCTCTTGTTCCCCATGAGGATTGTCTCATGGACTGTGCAGTGTTAAGATGGACCCCAGTTTTAGCGCCGGCGGGGTTGATTGCATCGAGAGATTCAAGGTTTCCTTGTGGGCCAAGAGATTGACCTTCTTAAGCACCCGGGGAACCATCTTTGTGAGAGCCACATTAGAGAATGTGGCTAGCTTTTGTGTGGGCGGTTTCAAAAATTTTGGTCAGTTGCATTTGGACATGGTGGTATCCAGGGAGGGGTATGTATGATATTGTGGACTCTTGGCAACATAACATTGTGGGTAGAGGTATTATTGTGCCTAGCAAGGCTCAGTGGATTACTATGCAGGTTCAAGGCTTCCTCTTGGGCTTCCTGAACATCTATGCACCCAATGTGGCAAGTGCATGGGTAGAGTTTTGATCTCACATTATAGAGTCTCTACTGCATGCAGAGAAATGACTTCAATGGGGGTGAATTCATCATGCTGGAGGATCCCTCTAACAATACTGGAGGTAGCCATGCTATTGTGCACAGAGCGGAGTTGGCAGTCTGGGAGAGGCTATGTATGACTTTGATGATTTAAGATTTTTGGTAGAACTCTGGCTTTGTGAGGCCCCCAGACAGCTTGGTTTTCTCTTGCTTGGACCACAAAGTGGGAGGAGTAAAATTTACTCGGATATATCACTTCTACGCCAGTGACCACATCTGTGACTTGGGTGGGTCAGTTTGCATCTTGGATGGGACATCCTTTTTGGACCATGCACTAGTGATCCTCATGCATACTTGAGAGGATCTTGTTGGACTCTAAGCTCAGAGAGTGAGTGGTGGCTCTTTGGATAGAGGGTTTGGACAGGACTCTCCTTCTGCCAAAGTGGCATCTAAACTTGATGACCTTAGTTGTTTCTTTCTCCAGGAGTCTAAGGCCCCGCCTCACTGTAGCGAGGAAGGAGGAGTAGAGTCTTTGATGGGGAATTGATTCCTTGTAAAGGATGCAAGAGAAGCATCCATACAATCCTTGGTTGGAGGAGAAGTTGCAGTAGGCTCGCCAGGAGCTTGCCAACATAGAGGAGAGCCATCATGAGTTTGCTTTCCATTGACATGCATTTCAATGGACTCAAGTGAGTGACAGGGTGACTGGGTCTTTCTTTGAGGTAGTGGACCTTGTCGTGCCCACACTACCCAGTCGAGGAGACCTAACGGGTCAGTTGATTCAGAAGCTAGAGGTATGCGTACAATTTCTACTACCTTTTACCATGACCAATATCAGTAGAGCCTCAGTCAAAGCGTTAGGACGCATGGAGAGAGGAGGTTTGGGCACAGATGCCTTGTCTTGTGACTGAGGAGATGCGCCAGAGGCTTGAGATGCCTCTTTAGCTAGACGAGCTCCATGCGGCCCTTATAGAACTTCCCCAAGGTAGTTGTCCCAATGAGGTTGGTTTGACTCCCAGTTTTTCCATGGAGTATTGGGACTTTTTGGGCTCAGACCTTTGTAGTGCTTTTCAGTACATCTTGCACACATTTAAAGTGCCTAACATCATGAGTAAGGGCTTGATCTACCTCATTCCCAAGGAGGGTTTCTGATTGGATGAGATTTAATAGTGGCAATCCATCACCATCCTAAACTCAACCTACAAAATTCTAGCCAAGGCTCTAAGTTTGAGGATTCAACCACTTCTAGAGAGCATTATACATGGGACCCAGACAAGTTTTGTCAAGGAGCGTAGTATCCTTGACAAAATCTTCACTTTTTGGGAGGCTTCTGCCCTCATGCACCTTCGGGGTGAGGATCTGGTGATACTTCTTATCAATTTTTAGAAGGCCTACCATAGAATTGATTGGGACTTCTTGAAGGGTACTCTACGTATTATGGGATTCTGAGATGCTTGGATCAGAGGTGTGTCATCTCTCTATATACCTGCACACAATCAGGTGCTTTTGGCAGGAGGTAGAGGAGACCATTTCTTGCTCATACAGTTGGTTAGACAGGGCAGGCCTCTATCCCCCTTCCTCTTTTTGTTCTATGCTGCGGTGATGCAAAGTTTCTTGGTTTCACAACAACAAGTTGGTTTACGTGGCTTAGTGCTCCTTATTTGAGGCAATGAGCTACTGGAGCTGAGTTTGTAGAAGACTCAGCTTCGTACTTGGAGGGTCAGGAGGCCAACTTGCACAGGTGTGAGCAGGCTTGTGAAACCTTTTGCTGTGCATCAGGCACACCGATCAATTAAAGGAAGGCAGTGGCTTTCTAGGTTGGCAATGCTCCTACGCCTCAGGGGTTGCCAAGTGAGGGTTCTAGATGGATTCCACCAGGGACTGTATATCGCTACTTGGATATTAGGTTGGCATGGACTTGTCTCTTGAGCAACAAATTGCTCCCCTCCTCATGTCCATCAGGAGGAGGTTACTACATTGGAGTTCGGCACGACTTTCTTTGGTAGGCAGAGTTGTAATGGCCAAACAGGTGTTGTTGGCTACTATGTGGTACATTTCATCTTGCTAGATCTTCTCAAGCTTTTGTATCATCTAGGTAGAGAGGTTGATCATGAATTTTATTTGTTCAAGGAGTGTCACTAAGATAGCCCGGGCCAAAGTAGCATGGAAAGTCATCACTCTACCTTGTTCTCAGGGGGGGTTCGAGAAATAGTCCCAGCATAGCAAAGAAGAGCCCTTCTTCAAAATTTTGTGGCAGAGGACTGCTTCCATGGGAGGAGCCTTGGAAGGAGTTTTTGCTTCAGTTAGAGATCGAGTGCCTTAGGCAGGAGTCCCTTGGAGACCTTCCATCAGATGGATCTTTACAGAGATGCGTAGAGTTGGTGTGAGTAGGAGACTCGAGGATCGTTTTGCTGTGAGCCTGCTTTGCTCTTGGGAGCAGCTGCGACGAGGCCTGGAGCAACACCATCCCACCTGCATGGAGGAGTGCTTGAGACACCCCCTTGTTTGGAACCCCATGGTTAGCACTCAGAGAGGCCACTTGGTTGGTAGTAGGCCTCGTGTTTCTTGGGGTCCCATGGCAGAGGGTCCAACATGCACTCTAGGTGACTTGCTTTAGTTCTTAGGTTTTCTAGAGAAGTTATAGAGCATCCAATTGCAGGGCATGAGAGGGGTGCAGAGCATGTGTCAAGACATCACAAAGGAAGTACCAATTGAGTGGCTCACACCTCTAGAGACAATAGCTCCTAGATGGGTAACATGCATTATATACAAAGGAATGGTGCTTTCGTTATTCATTCATAGGTCACATAAAAAAGGAATGTCCTAAGAAAGAATCTAAAAAATGAAAACTCTATTGCGAATGCATGTGGTAGAGAAAGAAGCTAAGCAAGAGAGGACTTTTGAAGAGGATGAACTCATTAAATGTTATGGACACCTGAATGGTCAAAGAGTTTTTGTGTTATTTGGTTCTAGAAGTTCTCGTGATGTCATAAGTGAATCTATTGTGAAACGTGCACGTTCTCAGACTTGTCCCATCCCCACCCTCCCAATGTAGGGGTTTCCTGAAGGCATGGACACTTTGATCTCTCAAGAAGTTACTATTGTCAAATTGTTTATTCAACAAAATAAATTTACTCACCGTTTTGTAGCCTCTAAAAGTACAGGATGTGATATCATTTTATACATTAAGTGGTTTTATATGTTTAAGACTATTATCGATTAGGAGAATTTTACGCTTCTCATCAATGATAATGTATCACAATCAATCCTCATTTGAGGCAAGAGCGGCATTTCCTCTCTGCCTCTCATTTTTCATATATAGGCTAAAAGAAAGCTACATTGTGGAGCCCAAGTGGCCGTCATCTATGTCAACCCCAAATCATGGAACCTAGGTATCCTAACAAGTATCGGGAGTTGTTTGAAAAGTTTGAGCCCTTGTTTTGCCAGGATGATCTCCCCCCTACACTTCCTCCCAAGTGACCTAAGGATCATGTCATCGAACTAGTGGATGAAGCACAATCTATAAGTAAGTTTCCACATCGTATGAACAAGGCTAGTGAAGAGGAACTAGAGTGCCAACTAGGTAAGTATTTGGATAGGGGTTTTATAGGTACCAGTGTAAGTCCTTTTTCTACTCCAATTATTTTTGTTTGTAAAAAAATGACTCATCGTGTTTATGAGTGGATTACATGGCCCTCAACAAGATGACGGTCAAGAATAAGTTTCATATTCCCTACATCGAGTACATTTTGGAGTGTCTCTATGAGGCAATAGTGGTTTTGAAGGTCGATTTGAAGAGTGTCTGCCACTGGGTAAGAATTGCAAAGCGAGACATCTACAAACCACCTTTAGAACCAAACACGGGCATTATGAATTCATTGTTATGTCATTTGGTTTAATGGCACCGGGTATGTATAATTGTATGATGATGTGTATCTTCATTGTGTTGGTCGATAAGTGCGTGTTTATTTTTTAGTAAACATTCTTATTTTCTCCTCTTCTTGGGAGCAACATGCTATTGATGTGGATAAAAGTTTGGCCCGATTAGATGCTAACCGTCTTTACCTTGCAGCAAAGAAGGAAAAATGTTTTCTGCCTACTGTGTGCTATTTGGGCTATATCATCTCTCTTGAGGGCATTCAATTTGATCCCGCGAAGATAAGTGAGGTAAGAGAGTGGCCTATGCTTGAGACAACATATGATATTCACTCAATTTTGGGTTTGTATCAAACATACAATTCTCACGTCAAGCACTTTGCACATATTGTTGCATCATTGTCTAATTTGATTAAGGGTGTCAAGAATCGCCGGCCACATGCTATCATGACTAATTTTTCCAAGAGGACTTTTGAAGTTCCCAAAGTAGCAATCAGTGAGGCACCATGCCTCTTGGGATGAGACTTTTGAGGTTTGGATTGACACTAGTAACATTGCCATTGGCACATTATTACAAAACAAACAATCATCCAATGACATTTGTCTCTTGTAAACTAAATAGTGATGATAAAAATATGATAAGGAACTTCTCTCTATCATTTCGTGTAGTAAATCATTGGAAGCATTTCAGTTATGGGCATGAGTGTGTCTGTTTGCACAGATCACCAAGCACTTAAATGGCTTCAATCTATACCTAGTTCACATATTGGAGTGATAGGCAAGCACGTTGGTCTCAAATTTTTGAGCAATTTGGTGGTATGATTGAGCATGTCCTTGAAAAATATAACCCTATTGCAGATGCATTGAGTAAGAGAGATCTTATTCTCTCTTTAGAGTCTCATTCTTTTCTCTCTATTCATGGTGTTAGTTTTGATGATCTCAAAGACAATTACATGGGTTCTAAATTTGAAAAGAACTAGCTACAAGCACTAAATGCACAAGGTGCATGCAAGTATGTCATTCATGATGGCTGGCTTTTCTTTAGGAACTTGTTTTGTATGCTATTTTCTCAAAAAGAACCAATTTTGCATGACGCACATGATGCGTTAACAGGTGGTCATACGGGAAATAATTCTACATTGGAGAAAATTGAATAGTTTTTCTATTGTCCAAAGATGCATAAGGATTTCTACAATTGTGTTACTAAGTGTGTTGTGTGTCAAAAAGTTAAAGTTCCTCATGGTAAGCAACAAGGGCTAATCATGCCATTGCCTATCCCTTACGGACCATTTGAGGACATAAGTATGAATTTTGTAACTATTTTACCTCCTTCCACATATGCACAAAACAAGCAATGTCTAACCATCATTGATAGGTTTAGAAAATTTTACATGTTAATCCCTTGCAAGGTAAATGTTACTAGATTGTTCAATATGCATTAGTATCCATTTTGCGGGCTACCCAAGTCTATTGTGTCGGATTGTGATATCAAGTTCACATCCCATTTTTGGCGTGATTTGTTTGAAAATTTTGACACTAAGTTCAACTTTTCATCTGCATTTTATCCACAATCTGATTGAAAAAATTGAAAACCAATTGGCATTTGATGTTCTCAAATTGTATGTACATGATAAGCAATCTAAGTGGGAGTATTATTTGCCATTAGTTTAGGTTGTCCTCAATGAATTTTTTTGTAGGGCGATTGGGCATATTCCTTATGAGGCGACGTTTGGGCAATCTTTTCAATCTTTGTTGAGTAGGTCCATTTACAAATTTGATGATGCTAATTGTGTTAGTCAAACCTATGCGAAGATACTCAAGAGTGTTAAGCTTCGGCTTAGCAAGGCTCAAGAGTCCTATTCTAGGCATGCTTATAAGCATCGACAAGATGTCTCATTCAAGGAGGGTGAGTGGGTTTTTTAAAGGATATGAAGCAACATCTCAAGCAAGTTGGTAAGAGGTTTCCTAAACTCTCTTTTTGTATGTATAGTCCGTTTCCAATTGTCAGAAAGGTAAATGATGTTTCCATGCAATTATGTTTGCCACATTCTTAGACAATCCATAATTTTTTCCATGTTTCTTGGCTTAAATTGTTTCAGGGTGAACCTCCAAGGAGTGTTCTTGATGTGGAGCAACCACAGATAATTGATGCAACCAAAGTTATGGAGACAAAGCATATCCTTTTGCATCAATTCAAGCCCGTGACAAAAAAGCAAGCAAGAAAACACTTACTAAAGTTCAAGGATTGAGGGACACATGAAGAAACTTGGGTGGATGAGGGGTTCTCCATCAAATACCTAGATTTTCTAGCCTCATACAAGGAGGCCATGCAGATTGGTACCCATACTGCACCTTAAGCAGGAGGGGATTTCACGTACACATGGACCTATGTGCCATGTCGATATGCTTCATCAACTTCCACATCCAATTTTCCCTTCTTCCTAGATTGGAGTGTGACATACACATGGCCCCATGTGCCACATGGGCACGCTTCATCAACTTCCAGAGCCAGCTTTTTCCTTCTTCCTAGATTGGAGTTCCTAGAACCCTCAGAGGTTTAGCAGAGGCAAATTTGTGAGCCTATTCGCAAGACGTGCATGTCCTGACAAGTCCATTAGATTAGGTTTTTCAATTTTGGAACCCTCTTCTATAAATGGTCTGTATACGCATTTTGACATATGTTATTACACTACCTTGTGCCTCTGGCATGACCTGCATGTAGTTCTAGGTTAGAAGAATCCAATAAGCCATTACCTGCATTGATCAAATTCTCGAGTTGCAGATGTGCGGCAGTTTCACCCAAAATGACACCCCCTGACTTAAATTATTAATAAATCATTGTAATGACTTATTGTAAATTATTGGGCATGGTGGACAGTTTGCCCTACCCAAGTCTTAATAAACCCTTACTAGCCCTATTCCTGACCTATAAAGGGAGCATGACACCAATTCTCAGCGCATGTTGTTACAAATCCTCTAGCGTTTTGCAGCACTCAGCCTTGCGGTTTCAGTTTCAGCCATAGCGCTTCCTCTTCCCAGTACAAATCAGCCACTGTTTTAAGTTTTCATCCCTTCGCCGTTGTGGTGGTGCAAGATATGCTAACACTAGCCTTTGCAAATGCGGTCCAGTAATTTGGAAACCCATTGCTCCCTCCCCTTGCCGACATTGAGTGCACCATTTCTGCCCATCCTTGCCATCAAGATATGTGTTTTCAACCTTGCTTTATGCAATAGATCTGCTGCGTTTTTCATTGCTGATTTTCATTCTTGTAGCCAACTTTCATACCTTCATTCCTCTTACATCGAGAGCGCAATCAGCCCCATATCTAATCCTTGATGTCCATCCGCTATCCCACATCAAGAAACGATGCAAAGGTGCATCAAATAAGCCCAGGAGGTGCCCCATCTTGAGAAGTTATCATAGGGAAAAAGTCATCATTCAAGTCATGAGAGTCTTCACTTGAGGTGTTGCATTGTGTGCACATTCCATTTAACCAACTTAAAGCAAATACCACATCAAAAATGGTGTGGGAACCCTTCAGAGGGTTGGTTAGGGGACCCTATCAGGTGTCACTCTTCTATTCTCTCTTTCTCTCTCTCCCTCTATACATCTCTATTTCACACTCTCATTCCCTCTCTTTAGGGAAACGTAAAAGGAACCCTCATTCAAGCTAAATGAAATCACTAATGCAAGGTGAGAAAGAACAAGATTTATGGAAGTGTAAAACCTAGATCTTCACCATTTCAATTCCACTGCACCGAACATAGCGTCTAACTTGAGTGGGATCCTATGCTGACAAACTTTTGGATCAACACCTTTCAAGTCAGTATGCTCTCGAGTCCCAAGAAAATACATCTTGTATATTTGAAATAACTACATGGCCTTATCTTTTATTTCCTTAGCTGGATACTTGTTGGCTTTGGCCATTTTGGGATTTGACTCTGACCCTAGGTTCCATTTCTCTATTTCTTGATCATCTGGCAAGAGCTAATTTGGTGTTCCTCCTTTTCTTTTGGCTTAAGATTTAGCTTCCTTCTCCATTCGAATCTTGTTCGAATACATGTTGTCAGTTATATATGAGTGAGAGTCATATATCCTCCATATATAGGCTGACTTGAAATGCTTGGTGGACCAAAATCTTGATATCTAGACCTAGTGCCAGTTCCATACTCTCTTGATTCATCTAGATTGTCTCTAGTAGTCTCGCCCTTTTGGATCTTCTAAAGAGTTCGTTGAGACTCAATAGCCTTGCTCCTTCATTTGTCTTCATAAAGCTTTCTATATACAATTAGCGTTGTTCTTGTGCACTTTGTTGATCCATCGTTACCTCATTCAGATCTATTCTTAATATTAGAAAATATTCAATGAAGCTAGCATTCTCTTGATCTTCTTTGTTCCGTATTTCTTACACAGTTCTTCTGGTCTCAATGCTCTTTTCCAACTTGAGATATTATTTTTCTTGGTTTGAATTTTTTTGTGAGGCCTTTGAATGATCAGAGTCTGGCTTGCATAGTCGTGTATGTCTCAAGAAATTATGAGTCACCACCTACCCAAAAGCATATTGTAAGTGCCTTGCACATTGAGTACCAAAAAATTGGTTTTGATTTTCTCCAATTTGGTCTTGATCTAGAGATTTTTTATCAGACCATTGGCCTGGATAATACACTAATCATTAGTTTCCATTGTTTACTTACCTTGTGGTCAATCTATATGACTCGTACCTCATCATCATTAATCTCCAATAGGCCCACGGCCATTGCATCTAATTCTTTCTTTTTCTTCTGTCTGATAACTTTGTTTCTTCTTCTAATGTCCTCCTGATATCATTCAATTCAACTGTTAACTTCTGGATTTGTTCACATACTTTGAGATAGATTTCCTCTTGCTCATTTCCAAAACTTTTGTCGTATGTGCACAATCTTCCTTCTAAGAAGCTATCTTCACAGTGCCAAATTTCTCTTGGCCTCCTCCCTTTTTGTGTCAATGGATCCTTTGGTGGAGTATCAAATTGTTCTTGTTGAACATGGTATGAACCCAGATCCAACTTATTAGCCTATTTTGACCTGATGTACTTTTCCATCCAAGTCCCCTCTGGCATTTTCCTCCTTACCCAATTCAAAAATTTAGATTTCTTCTTTCAAAGCTTTTGAATTTGTTGGCACCAACTTTTGAATGGCACAAACCTTTGAGTAATCTAATTTCTATGCCTTCATGTGCTCCAAACCCTCCATGATCAGAGGTGCCAGTACCCGTTTCTCTTAGCCGATTGCCACTCCTCCAGTTCTTTGGCCTTTCCCTTGGCTCTCGAGATAGCTCCACACCTAGATTTGCACTAATTTCGTCTTCTCCAAGCTGTGTGTGTTTCTCTGCAACCCTAATTCCAACAAAGAGACCACTACGAGGGTGTGTAAATGCCTCCATGCTCATGTCTAAGAGCAAAAAAATTATTGGTTTCAATGTCCATCTTGAACTGTTAATGTTGTACCTCCACCATTTTAGGGTAGAGGTGTCTATGTGCCTTGCCCGACCACCTAGGCGATGGGTACCTGCCCACTGACACCACCTTATTCTTGCACACATACCAAGAATAGGAGCTCCTCATTTAGATGTTGAATCCACCTACACACCCACTCTCTCCCTCTACCCTTCTCGCACGCACACACTGCATTGCATCCGCACCACGTGCACACACTCTTCAATTGGTATTAGATCTTTGCAACGATCGGCATGCACGCACTTCCCCCTCCCACCAAGCTCTCAATGACGGTCTTGAGAGAGGATGTTTGTAGATCTCGGGTCTTAGAGCTTTGTAGTAATGGTGGATCTTATGTAGGAGAAAGATCGGGGATTGATCAAAGTGGATCGACAACACCAAAGAAATGTGTGTGCAACTCCACTTGGGCCTTTGGGAATCTTGAAGGTTCTTGGTGGATCTGCAGAGAAATGGGGCAAAGCCTACATAGTGCAGCAGAGCTTGTAATTTTTATTGCAAACAAAGCTTTGCAAGCTCGAAATCCCAGAAGCTAAGTGAGCAAAGGCTTAGCAACAAGTAAATCAAGAAAATTGCAAAGCAAGGCCAAAGGGGAAAATCGGGCAGGACCTGCAAAACTAAGGCAGCATCGAGCAGCTATCAAGCAAAGTCGGGCAAAAACTTGAGCATGTAGGAACAAAGGAAGCAAGCACCTGATTTTGAGGAAAATCGAGGACAATTGAGGAGTGCTTGGAAAGTCAAAACAATCTGCAACACTAGTCAATGCAAAGAAAATCAAGCATTTGGGGGATTTTTGAGCGTCTGCAGAATTGATGAATTAATGCATAGTTGAGAGCTTGAGAAGGAGAAAATTGGGTAGCGAGCAGAGGAAACTACGTAGAGAGAGTAGAGCATGAATGGCACACACACACACACAAAGTTGTTGATAGACAACAGTAGTGAAAGAAAATAAAATTTCATCTCTTTAAGGGGGCAGTCACACACAAAGGCACCGACAAGAGTTAGAGAGCTGGTATCGTTAAAAAAGAGGCAAGGAAGATAGAAAGAGAAAGAGAGAGCAAGAAAGAGAGTTCTCTTGGTCGTAGAAAAGAGAGCGGATGTGTATTCTCTTGGTGCAGGTGCACACACACATATAGACATCATGTGTGAGCCTCTACAAGTAATACAGGGCATTGGCCTAGCATTGATGGCTCATCATTGACTTTGAGCATCACTGCCTACAACCTCGGCATTATTTCTAGGCATCTACGGCTCAACATCAACTCGGTTATCAATAAGTTTCCTCTACAGCTTCACGTTGATCTGTTTACTGAGACGTTGAGGTTTTTTTATATGCTTTATGTGGTGTTGGTGAGATTTTTAGAGTTTTCACTCAGTTTTCAGGGGAAACTGTGCCAGATTTTTCCCATATTATTTCCATGTTCTATGTGTATCTATAGTTTCTCTCTCTGATGGTTTTGTGGTCGAGTTTGACTCCCACTTTGAGAGTGATCAAGTTTGACTCTCACTTTGACAGGTTTTGTCACCTTGGCACAATTTAGTGTTCTTGCACCCACTCTCGCAAGAGTGAGGTTTGGGTATGCTTGTGTGGCTACAGATAGCTAGTCATACGTTTCAAAGGTTCTTGCAGATTTTTGCAGGCAATTTCTCTTGTGGGATGCATTTTGAGCTAGTTTGCTCTCTACTTGCATATATGGTCATGTGCTTTATGCTCAGTTGAGTTGTTTGTCTCACATTATGCGCTTGTAGTTTGCAGATTGTGGAGTTGTTTTTATGCATACATGAGCATCGGTTTTGATGCATTTGATCACGGGTTTCATGATTGTGTAGTGGTTGAGTTATCTCCCCCTGTATTGCCAGTTTCGCACGGTTTATGGTAGAGATTGTACTTGAGTTTTTTTGCTCAATTTACAGGGGAGACTTTGCCAGTTTTCTCCCAGGTTTTCTCACCATGTATTTGGTTTCTTGATATTCACTTATGGTTGCAGACATGTGTGACAATTTAGAGTCTACAATGATGACTTGAGAGAGGCGGCGGTCTCATAGTTATTGATACAAGCGATGTTGGCATTTTGGTCACACAGGGCACATTAGGCACCGTTGTTGCAAACATATGAGACAATAGTGGAGATCTATGTGTGCTACAAATGAGGTTTTGACACATGCAAGAGTGACGACTTCATATGCGAGAGATGGTGATGTCACATTCTCCTTTAGCATTCCTTCTGATTACATGTCTTCAAAAGGTGACATTTCTCCACGTTGGTTGCTAAATGAAGATGCAGTCTTCCATGTCACACCACATCATGAATGGTTAAACGCCTTCTCTAGTGGGAACTTTGGTTGTGTGTGCTTGGCCAATGGCAAGATGTTTGACATAGATGTTTGATTGTCATTGCCTAGTGGTGGATCATATACACTATGACACGTGCCCTATGTTCCTTAGCTGAGACAGAGTTTGATCTCAATGAGACAATTAGCAGTTTGAGTGTAACATTTAATGGCCTAGTAACTTGTGTGTAGCAAAAATTAGCATGAACATAGTGGGCATTTCATTAGAATAGATTCCTAATGAGAATTACAAGAGTGCTTGGGTGGAGAGAGAAACAAAAAGCATAATACCTAGTTAGATAGCATGAACAATACTTTCAAAAGAGAGAGAAATTAAGCTATTGACAACAGTTGAGGACCGGATTTACATGGAGCCGGTCCCCCCTCCAAAAGGCTTTGTATTATGGTTTCTCCCATCAAGAGAGACGTTGTACAATACAATTCTTTGTGTTCCTTCAAGACTAGCTAGTGCAATGAAGATGGAAGCTTCATGCACTAAGAAAAACACTTATCAAACACAACATCAATTCCCTCACGGTGTCAGACCCAAGACCTCACACACCTACGAAGATGGTGAGAGCTAGCGGGGTATGAGAGTAGATTGAGAGGAAGAAGGAGTATTCTTACGAGAAAGATGTACATCTCCTCACATAATCACTCATATTAGCATAGCTTAGCTTAGTAATTAGCATGTTAGAGGAGATGAGCATGCATTGAAGCTTGTCTCTTGGTTGGATTTGCATCACAAAGCCAAGAGTTGCTGGTGTAGGCCTCCCTTCTCACAAGCTTGGAGTAGGAGATAAGCTTTCCATTAAATCTTGAGAAGGAGAGAGAGAGTCTTCTTGCTTCACACATTGATTGTGTGTGTGTGTGTGTGTGTGTGTTTCAATAATGCCTTTGAAAAATCAGCCCCCCCTCTCTCTCTTGGTCGACCCCTCTTGCTATTTGCTCATGCTATAGCCTCATTGGACCTCCCTAGAGCTAGCCAATGATATTTAAGCAGTATAAATGATAGCCTTCTGGCATGTGTCCCCCTTTCCCCTTTTGTGAGAGCTTTAGGTAATTAATAAATGCAACTAAAATCTCATTGGACCCCTTTGCCTCCTGGCCAATAGGAATCAGGCAAGCCATTGGGCTGCTGAATGCTCATTGGTCCCCTTGGGAGACTGTCCAATAGTTTTCTAGAGAGCTTAATTCTCATTGGTTCTTTTATTAAGTGTTTTTCAATTAATTAAACTAGATTTACTCTAGCCTAATTCTCATTGGTCCACCTCCAAGGCCATCCAATAGGATTTGAGTACACCTTGTGGTTATCTGGGCTAGGGAGCTGACATGTGTCCCTCTTTCCCCTTGTGTACAAAGGGAGCTTGTGTGTGTGTGTGTGTGTGTGTGTGTGTGAGTTTCTCTCTCATCCCCTACTTGCAAGGCTCTCCCCCTCCTATGTAGGGATTGACAAAGACTTTTGGGACACACACAAAGCATCCAATTTTCCCAAAGTTTGACCTTTGGACACAACCTTTGAATTTTGGAACCTTAGCATTTTGGAAGTCTTAATGGGCTGAACCTTAGGGTCTTTTAAGCCCATTGTTGCACATAGATCTTCTGCAGATGGCCCACCTTTTGGATCCCTATTTTCCCTCCTTTAGATCCCTACTGTGGCCAGTCTGCTAGCTTAACCAATATTCTAGCTTTTTCTCCCCTAGCACTTCCCCATATTAAATGATCAGTTTAACATGAGAAAATAATTCAGGAGAATTAGATATTGATTATTGTGACACTGGGTGTCGAACACTACTTAGAGAGTAGTCTTTTCAAATGCAATGTGGATCATTAGTGATTGCCAGAGGATCCCAGAACGGCTCGGTATACCCTATGCATGTGTATGAGGCTTGAGACGGCACAGTCTTGATTTTGTTTCTCACATGATTTGAGAGAGAGACGAGATGTGTCTCCTTCATGGGTGAGCTCCACCATGCTCACAAGAGAGAGCATTTAGCTGTGCGGGGCATGCCAATAGATGCTATAGAGGTAAAGGTAGATCAACAGTGCTCTAGTGAGACACAAAAAGTGTTTTCAGAGTTTGTGCAGGTGGAGATAGAGTGGGTATACTCACTAGAGACACAGTCAAAGATGACGGACATGGAGTTCTTTGATATGCTCATGCTAGAAGCTGATGACTTGGTGCCAAGATGCATAGTTTCACCTATGGATGAAAGGGATGTAACCATCCCACTGTCGACGTTGACACATCCATATGTGACGGATAGTCTTGATGATGTAGTACATGAAAATAGCACAGGGGAGGCTAGGACATCCAGGTTTGCAGAGATTTATCAACGTTTGGGTGTATCATGTACAACCTACTAGTGTTGAGGCCCGGCCTAGAAGCTAAAGAATTAAGATTGTGGGTAGCTTATTGACGTGACAATCTCAAGACCACATTTGAGTTACACTATTTGGTTTTAGAGGCAGTTTATCAACTTACCAAAAAGCCACATTTGGATGCAATGAGATGCACAATGCTTTGTATTGTGCAATCTCTCATGAAATTGGCAAGGAGGCACAGATCTATTGTTACATAGATGTAGATTGGGCTAGCAAAATATCTTATGGATGTCTACAAGCAAGCTCATGCTCTCAATTGGGAGGCATAATGAGACCTCAAACTTGATAGACATTCCCTTGTTGGTGTACTCAACATGATGTCGTGTCCAGTCTAGAAGCCCTGCTTCCATGATTGCCAACATGGTAATTACTTTCTTTACATGGATTTTCCCTAATTTATGGCCATTGCATGATGCTTTGCCTTTGCCAAAATGAGTTTATGTGAAGCATCACACTATCAAGGCTACATAACTTCGGGTTTGGAGTTTCTGACCACAAGAACCATCATCTTTGCAAGCCACCTCTCTAGGCAAGAATAGAGTTTTGGAGCATTTGCTTGCCGATGGTTACTTTCCATTGCCAAGGTTTTAGAATTCTATGACCGATTTGAATCTTGAATTGGGAGAATTATCCCCTTCAATTGATAAGCCTCAGAATGATCTTGGAAGTCTTTGAGAGCTTCAAATCTGAATTTATCCTTGAGAGTTTGAAGAGTCTTAAAAGTTCAATGCTTTGCTTCTCCCGTGTGGGATACTCCATAATTCCACTGATTTGACACCATATGCCCCTTGCATACGATGAATAGCTCGTCCTCTCAGTGATTCTCATATGGGCACCTATCAATGCGGGAACCCATGCTTGGCCAAGTTAATGACCTTTTATGTGTGAAAAGAGGAGCTTCAATGGCATTTGTAGTCAAGTAGTGTTGGCAAAAAAGAAGGAGAAGTAAGGAAGGGATGGCGGGTTTAGTGGTGTTGCCAACAATGATGACCTTCGTTTTCCTTGTGCCCGAATGCTCTCAACTAGGTCTTTCACGATGCAGTCCATGCAGGTCATCAAACCCTCTTCCCTCTCACATCTTTGAGAAGTGGTAGCTCCCACATAGCTTTGTGTTTTTGAAAATGCACCATATCCTCAATTGAGGGAGAGAGGAGATAGATAAAATCCATGCACTTTCATTCAAAGCATTGTAAAACTACCTCCACATCCTCACCTTTCCTAGATTCCCTCACCATGCTTTGATTCCAATGAAAGGTCTAGGGTCCTATTACACGCTTTTATTCACCCAACCATATTACTCCTTTTATAGTGAAAGGCCTAGGTTCCTACTACATGCTCATCTCCACCTAGATGTACTCCTTTTATAGGCCCTTGGACCTCCTACAAGAGACCCCATGACATGCATGAATAATTTAGGGCCTTTTCTTCCTTGGTCCTACCATAGGCCTAACACATTCCCTTCTATTTTTCCACCCATTCTTCTTTTTCTTGAAAAATTATGAATTAGTTGAACCATATTTGAATCAATTGAACAATCCTTGAAAATTTTGGCATCGTTGGAACCACGTACTTTGTGCATGTCATGGTTGTTTTTGTAAATCCTTGCATGCATTAACTCAACTTATTTCTCCATCATCACAAACTCCTCTCATTGAGTTCAAAAAATAGATGTCAATTATGTAAAGGGGAGACCAAGTAGACTTCGGGCCTTTGGCTATGAGAGGAGTTAAGTTAGATTAGTTACAAGTGTAAGACAAAGCTTTAGATTAATTAAAAAAATATTAGTTGTAAATACTTGAAGAGATTTAAAGAAGATTAAAGTGAGAGAGAGAGAGGGATGAATTTCACAATTCAAAAATTGTAGATTACCAAAAATCCAAGAATTGGATAACCGAAATAGAGCAAATCGACCATATGCTAAAATCTAGCCACCATGGCACCTTGATGGCTCAACCAAACCATAAAAACAATATCATTGTGATTGTATCACTTGAGATTCTCTCCAAAATACTTCAACCAAAGGAATTTTTTCTTCTGAAACTTCTCGTGATAAAAATTGCGATGATTCAAGTTGTTAGTTCAATGGCCAAAAAATTGTCTTGGTAGATGATTGCAAGAGATAGTGGATGAGAAAGCTTCCTTCTCTCCTTGTTCTTGTTCCTCCTCTAGTAGACACCAATATCTACACCAAAGCTGATTATCAATGCTCAAAATCTAATAACAGACTCTAAACAAAAAAATCCATCTTTCCTTCTTCTTGATCATTTTGCCTAAAAAAAGCGAAAAAGGCGATAGTTGGACTGCGAGCCGTTTGAAAGAAAGGATCGTATTGAATTCAAAATAAGAGAGATAAGATGAGTCTATTAAAAGAAGATTCAAAGGAACATTGTCCTTTCATCTTATGTTCTTTGAAAAAACTAGACAAGGACTTAGATACCAACTATCCTTAAGAAGGGAAGGAATATATTCCACAACCCCTATCAACAATTTCCTGCACTGCCCTCTTGAATACTTATGCCTGAGAGGGTTCGAGATGCAAATCACATATGGGATCAAGTTCATGCGATCCCTTCAAGCTTTGGGTACACAGACATCCCTAGTCTCGCTTTCTTTGGAATCTTCATCACGGCTAGATGAGGGGCAACATCGACTCCACTTACAAAAGGATTATTATCAGTGCACTCCGCCTCAGAGTCCAACACAGAAGCTCACCTCGCCCAGCCCTTCACAAATCTCTTCATATAATTGCACTATCCAAAGATCAGCAGCAGCTAGCCCTCAACATAGATCATCAACATCTGGAGAATCCGTAAACCTAGGAGACAATTTGTACCAGTTGATCACATCATCTCGATCTTCAGCGGCCTGCATGCATGATGAATTGCTACAACCCACACAATTACCAAGCCTTGTGCAAAATACATCTCATGCAGACTTCATCGGTGCAGTGCTTGATGCGCTTCAACATTCTGGCCTCCAGTGGCTCAATTTGGAGGGCTTTCCTTCAGATCCTGCAGTAGAGGCACAACTCCTTCGAGATAGAAACCAAAACCCACGGATACTCCGGCAGCGGCTCTACTCAGAAGTTCCCGCTTCTGCTCTCCGTGTTTTCCTTTGCGGAGATCCATATGCAGGTATTTACTTCTTCCTGATCACCCCCAAAAGTTCCTATGGAAAATGTATCCATAGGGAAAACAACATTATTGTCAAGCCTTGTCACTTTGTGCGCGCAAAGAAAGTCGATTCACAAGTTCATGCCTGCTTGTATCAAGAGCCGTGGTCGAGCCTACCTTTCAAAGACACCCAAGCGCACACAAGGAATCGAGGTGCATTCACTTGTGCGAGACAACATTCGAATCTCTGTGTGGGACATGGCTGGCCAACAAGAGTTCCATGCTTTTCATGACCATATGTTCCCAGATCCCAGTGGAAACTCTAGCAGTCCTGCCATCTTTTTGTTTGTTTGGAGCCCTGTCAGCAGCAAAAATGCAAGGGATGGGGAACATAAGGAGCTAGAGGCATTCAAAGTTAACTTCCATTACTGGCTCAAATTCATCGCTTCAAAAACCCGTCACTCCAATGTGACACGCAAGCTCATCGTGAATGAAGGAAATATATTGTTGGAATTAATATGTTCTGGTGTCAACAATAGAATGAGTTCTTAACCAGCAATAAAAATTTAGTGAGTCTCCAACCATTAAAACCTCACCAATCTAATGATGAGGTGACGTCAACTAAGGTTGAATTGATTTTTGATGGGTATATATGAATTGGAGCTACTATGAATGTGCATAATGGGAAAAAAATGGGACCTCTTGTGCAATAAGGTCTCTTCTAGGCATACCATAAAGCCATGAGTAGAGGCATCTCTATGACATTGTACATTATGTACACAGACCATAAATTTGGGCCTTGTTGCTACCTACCCTCTTGGTTTGTAGTGTATGGTAAACTAAGAGTAAAACAGAGGAGGGGTAAGCCTATCAACTATTGCAGAGACAATTAAACACTAGTACGAGTAATCTAAGGTGAAACAATAATCCTTAAGAATGCTTTGGAGGGGATGAGCTAAGTAGGGGTAACTAAGCTTGGAATCATGGGTATGGCTGTCAAGGGTGTCCCTCATTTGTGTTTTGAGGAAATATCTAGGGCACTATAGACGTCGACTAACAATAAACTAGGAGTGAGCTGGGCATTCAACTTGCATAACTATATGAGGCTAAGTACAACTACATTCACAAATGTAAATTAGGAGTAAGTTAAGGGTGCCATAGATATATGAATTGTTTAACATGATTTAGAGGATGATGATCTAGGTAGGGGTGAACTAGGCTTGGGAGCATGTGGCAGGCCTAAGGAGAGAACATTTTGTGGTTGTTTTCAAGACTAAAATTGAGGCAAATCAAGAATGTGGTAGGCCTAGGTAGGGCACCCTTTTTGGATGTTTCTAAGAGTAAAATTGGTGTAAACTAGGAGCCAACTAGAAATGGAATTAGATACAACGGCCCTAATGGGCTAAAACTCTAGATTTTAACAAGGAATGTAGTAGAAATGAACCTAGGGTGGCCCTCATTTGCGTTTTGAGGAAATATCCAGGGACTATAGACGTCGACTAACGGTAAGCTAGGAGTGAACTACGGATTCAACTTGCATAATTATACAAGGCTAAGTACAACTACATTCACAAATGTGAATTAGGAGTAAATTAAGGGTGCAATAGATATATGAATTGTTTAACATGATTTAGAGATGATGAGCTAGGTAGGGGCGAACTAGGCTTGGGAGCATGTGGTAGGCATAGGGAGAGAACATTTTGTGGGTGTTAGGAATAAAATTGGGGCAAACTAGGAATGTGCTAGGCCTAGGTTGGGCACCCTTTTTGGATGTTTCTAAGAGTAAAATTGTTTGTAAACTAGGAGCGAACTAAAAATGGAATTAGATACAACGACCCTAATGGGCTAAAACTCTATATTTTAACAAGGGATGTAGTAGAAATAAACCTAGGGTGAGCTAGGTAAGATTTGTGAAGATACAACATTCTACATGATTGGGTGATAAGCTAAGAAAGGGTAAAGTGAGTTTGGTAGAATATCCATATGTGGAAGAGGCGAGGTTCGAATACATAGATCAAGAATAATTTTTTTAAAAACTCTAGTCTAAGGAGAATTAAAACAATTTCCTTCATAGTCGAGAAGCATCCTCCAAAATGCAAAGTAAAAGGATTCTATTATAAGAAGCATCTCTCATTGCTTGGTATTGCTCTCATGTGCAAGCAATGGTATCAAATGTTGAATTGTGAATTTATGTTAAGAGAAGTTAAAGCAATACGGGTCAATCATTACATCACCTAAAGTCATGTGCCACTCATCAGAGTCCATATGTTTCTTGATGGCAATGATAGTCCCTTTTGCTTTCTTGGATTATCTTGGTTTCTTGTATTTGTGAGGACCCATCCTTTATTGTGGGGTGGCTCCCCTTTCAACTAATGTATCTACAATCATTTAAAGATGTCATGGCTCATGATGACGAGCTTGCCACAAATTTGTAATTCTATCATCTTGCTAATATGATCTACTCACTATTGTGAATTTTGGGGGAAAAAAAGAGAAGTTAAAGCAAGGAATGTGGAAAGTGATACGCTTACCCTAGTGTAAACAAATTTCTTTTTGGTATAGCATTGTGCAATCCAATTTTTTGGTGTCTTTTGAAATCCCACTCAAGCTTGACCATGTTGATTTACCCTTGTGATTTTTTATTTTACAAACACGCACTTGTAAAGGCCCTGCTATGAGGAGTCCATCGTGCGTGAGAAAAATCACTCACTGATGGAAAACCAAAAATTCACCTGAATATCATGGCTGGATGCGGATTGAAAAGTGATCAAAAAATGGCTAGTAGTTAATGGGTCGATAGCCGGTGGTTGATGGCTGAAATTCAATGGCCGGTGGCCGAGTTCTACTTGAACTTGTCTACACAAGGGTAGCTACACATGGGCACATCTACATATGGCTAGCTGCCTCTCATGAGACAGGGTCGTCCATAGAGGCTTCTTTTGGCGAGGCCTCTTTTACACAAAAAATTAGTGTGTGAGGTGGTGAAAGAGAGAGAAGCAAGGAGAAGAAGAGAAGTAGGTGGGAGAACCATTAAGGTTTATAATCCCTTTATAATTACTTTAAGCTGGAAGTGTAAAGCCATCCAGTGGTTGCTTTCTTGTGGACGTAGCCCACACTTGGGTGAGCCACGCATATCGTGTGTGATGTCTCTCTCTCGCTCTCTCTCTATTTTCTCTTTTGTGTATATGCTATCTCTCTCCTATGCTATCTGTGGGACGATAGTCTAACCTCACTATCCTATCTTATTGCAGTTTTAGCGCGAACCACGATTAAATTGTCAATCCATGGGACAAAGTGGTTGACTCGACTATTGCATAGAGGCTACAAGAGGTTGTCAATTTCTCAAAAAACAACAAACAACTCAAACCTAACTCAAGCTACAGTCAAGTGGCTCGATGTCATTTGATGCTATAACGGCTACAAGAGGTAATGACAGGTTGATACAATTCTAGAAGCTTGTAGCCCGGCTCATCAATTACAAGGTTTATTCAAAAAATAGGAGTTACACTATTCTCAATTTATAAAAAATAATAAGTGTCTATACAATAAGAGCTCCGAAAAATAGTATCCATGGTATCCATGTTATCTTGCTTCTAGCATTCCCCCCTCCTAGCCTGTGTCGTCCCTTGACACAGCTTTATGGGCTGAAGTAGTCTTCGGGTTGATGGCTGGCGAGGCAGTCTTTAAGGACGTTGAGTGCCTTTTGGTATTTGATCTTTCTTTTTTTTCTGGCACTTGCAAGAACTGCGTGGTGACTTTGTTTTTCAGCTCCACTGCTGAGTAGCCTACAAAGCGTGATGTTAGGTTGCTGATCACTGGCCCAAATATTTTTGTTCGAGCCAAGTGAAGAACTCTGTGTAGAACACTTCTTGAAACACCAGCATATTGTGAGACGGTAAAAACATACATCTGCGTAGAAGCCATAGAGAACTTCTTCGGAAGGTTGCCCAGTGAGATCATAGAACAACCCTTTGTTACCCTCAAGGAATGACATCCACGGGGTGCCTGCTTGCTCTAGCTCATGGAATACTTTGATGCAGGTGAGCAGCATTTGACAGATTTTGTATAACATTGCACATGATAAATCTGGTAGACTTTTGAAGAAGGACATGACACCCATTAGGGTTTTCACCATGTACTCCTCCATCGGTGGGCCCTTTTCTGGAGCAAACAATCTGGGGTAATTCAGCCAAGTTGGCCGCTTCTTTATTAGTGCCTCATGTGCTTGCCAAGTCCTTACTCTTGGTATAGGACAGATAGTAGGATCCTTTTGCAAAGCTGCAAGTGCTCTTGTTAACAAAATCAAATACCTTGGATTGGTCTTGATCTGCACCCTCAACTTGCATGTCAGTGTAAAGTCTTTCTTTCACTTGTAGCAACTCCACTTTAATCAAAGGATAGGGCAAGGATTTTTGGTTCCAACTGCGCATTGATTTGATTGGGAGTGAGTTGTGTAACGTTGATGGAGTGAAGAACTCTCAGCTCCCAATCCGTTGCTGCCTTCCATTACTCATCTACCTCTTGTGCAATTTTTTCCTTCAGTACATCTTCCTCAGTCTTTGAGAGCTGGACCATTGGCACTGTGTCTGTTTCAATTATGTGTACTTGAAAATCTTCCTCACCACTTAGCTCTTCGACTGGCTGTGTCTCCATCTCAGCGAATGAAACTGAGGGGATTTCTACCTGTGGTGGCTGCTCTGAAGTGCCTGCCTCTTCTTGTGTTTCCGGCCGTTCCTCTCTCAATAGCTGGTTGACTCTCTTAAGTTCTGCTATTTCTTTCAACAACTCGTCTTCTCTTTGGACACGCATCAAAGCGAAGTCTCGGCCCGCTGAGACTGCTCCAATTTAAGCTCCAGCTCGAGGTCTTTATTCTTCTTCTCTAATGCGTTGTAGACCTTGTCTGTTCCTTTGATCGAGGCCATTGTGAGATTTTCTCTAATTTGCCACAAGAAAATTGCCTGATCATTTATTGTTTTTTTTGAGTACTGTAGGGAGGCATTTGCTATATCTAGCTGAACATGAATCTTCTGAACTGACAATGTTGTAGTTAGAAGTTTGTTTGTGACTTCTGTCAGCTGTTCATCTTTTGCTTTGCATGTATCTGACAATCTTGTAAGCAAATCACCAAGCTCCTCCATTTCTTTCTACTGCTTATCCCTTGCGAGCTAATGTTTTTCAGCTTCTGCTTTCAACTCCTACACTTGCCTTTGTAAATTGGTGATGACGTTGAGTCGGTTTTCTAACTCCCCTTGGAGTGCGTCAATCACCATTTATAATTCTTTGGCCCTTGTGCTACAATTAAGTGTTGTTGAGCGAAGTTGTTCAGTCATGTCCTACATTTGCTTAGCATACTCATTAACTTGCAGGATGAACTCATCATTTGATTGCCAATCTTTGTTTTGTACCAGATGACTTGATGTTTTTGCAGCTTCTTGTGTGTCCTTTGGCAGTGTCATGGCGGCTAATTGTTGCTGCCCTTGTGGCTGTGATCCTCTTGCACTTTATCACCGTGAGGCTTCGTGGATGCCTCAGTCTTCTCTTGCTGTGTTGAGTTAGAGGGTGTTTGCTCGGCCTCCTGTTCTCTGGGTTGCTTGAACTTCTTGTGGTCCTCTGATGGTGCAAGACTGGCTGCCCTTTCTGGCTTTCCGCCATGCTCTTTTTGCTACTCTTCTGTAGACTCAGCTGCCTCAGGCTCTATCTCCTTAATGGGATTAGATTATTTGGATTTATTTGTTGGTGAAGGTGGTGGGCTCGGCATAGAGTGATAATGCTATTCAAAAACGGGTGAAGAAGGGCAAGGAGACACATCACCGTGATCATGTTGTGTTGCTCCTTGTTGGGTTTCTTCCTTTGCTTGCTTTTGTTTTTCTTCCGCCTCTTTCGCTTTTCTTACCGCTTCTTGGGTTTCCCTCAACTTCAAGGCTTCTGCTTCTTGATACATCTTTTCCACGGATTCTGTGGAATCTTCAGCTTGCTTCCTGATATGATGCTTGGTTCTTGGTCCTTTAAGCTCAATGGGTACCCACTTTGCTGGGTCCTTACCTTGTGCTTGGTGGTTGCGTTCATAAGAGTGCTTCTCTCTTTCAAATCTAGACTGCTTTTGTACTGGTTCCTCCTGGTGTGCTGCCACGGCTTTTCTCTTCATTTCTTCAATTTGAGCTCTGCATTCCTCGTTATCCGAGCTTTCACTACTGTGCCATTTTAGCGAGCTCTCAGCAGACTCTTCATCAAACTTGTAGGATCTCTTGGCAAATCTTGTAGCTCAAGGAGAAGGTTGTGCTGACACTATCCAATTGTTCTGATCTGGGACATGCGGCAACTTGTCGGCCATGCTGATGGCATGGTAAGAAATCTTGGTCAAAACCTCTCGTGCACTCAGATATGTGATTTTCCCTTCTGTCTTTGTCCCTTTCAAGGTGGACAAAACATACTGTGCGTGGTCAATTGGTTGCATGGTTGTTGATCTGAGAAGTTGGTCGTGGCAACCACATGATTTTGTGCTGTATACCTTGGCGGTCTTTTGGCAAGGAAGTGGAAATGCTGATGGTACAATCTTGTGGGCTCTTCCACCTGTTTGTGGATGAGGTCAGCAAATGTCGCAGCAACGGTTTCCTTGGTGAAAGTACCTACCCTCTTTCTATCTCTTGCCCTCATTGTCATTCCTTCTGTTGGCGGTTTGAGTGCCTCTGTCACTATCTCCTTGGTAATTACCACTTCAACTTTATTCCCTTGTGGGTCTGAGATCTGAGTGGTTCCATCTTCTTTGATCATGGACAAAAGCTCATAAGCCTTTTGGAAGTCCACACCACATGGCTCTTGTTCATAAAATTCCCTGAGACCAAGCCTCCTGTTGGCTTCTTTGGTCTGGGGATTTGCGACGACATCATATACTTCTTTTGGTAGAAGTTACAACACTACCTGGTGTCCCTCTTTTCTCTTGAATCTTCCGATGAACACTATGGTGTTATGCTCTTCAAGCTGTTCTCTTGAAAGATAGGTTGCTTTGGCGGTTTTGACTAAATCGGGGTCCAGTTGGTAAGCTAGTAGCTCTTGCAACTTTTCTTTTTGGTTGAGCTTCTTCTTGGCCTTCTATGCTGCTTGCATGGCTTCTGTTCAGTGAATAGAGTGTCAAAGTTAGTAGATTTAACAGATCCTTCAGTCTGAAATGTTGACAAATTTGGTCCAATTTGCTTCAAATCAATTTTTGAACATGCATAGATGCATAAAAATGTGTAAGGAGCAAAATTATAAAGTCCAAAAAAAAAAAGCAACAAAAATTAATAATCATGATTATTTACAACTAAGTAATTTTTTCAACTTTTTGTAAATTTGGCATTATAGGCTTGAAGTATATACCAAATAGATACTCTGAGTGTGGGCTCATTTGGATGCATAGGATGAAAATGGTGCCCGATTTAGGCTTTAGGTCTCTACAAACAGTAGATGTAAAGAGATTTTGAGATTTTGAGCTCCAAATTTCAAACTTGGCTACTTGGCTTAGCACATCATGTACTTTGGATGTATGATGGCAAAATTGCAAATTTCTACCATTTTGGCCAAAAAATAAGTAATCGCAGTTATTAACTATTCCACCAAACTGAACATTTTTTGGTACAACTTGGTTCTAAGCATTGTATAGACCTTGTGTATGTGATATGAGGTGATTTGGATCAACAAATGTGGCTCATAACTCAGAATTTGTTTTGCAAAGACTTCTTTGCGTTTTTTGGCAATTTTCCAAGTTATATGTGATCATTTTGGCTCATAGTTGAATTTTGGCATGTATTAGGTGTGTACAAGTGCTAAGTGATGTGATGATTCAACTTTCAAGCCAAAATAGTGCAAAAGTAAATAATCGTGATTATGGTCTTGCCGACATCACTTTGTGCTTTGTCGACTCTGAAATCTCTGATTTTTGTGACTACATTGCCTGTTGAGCTGGTTAGTCGCTTTTAAGGCTATGGACTTGTCCGCAACATAGTCATGAAGCAACTCATCCAATTTTGGCCCATTTGGAGTCAGTTTAACCCTATATGTTGAATTTGACGCTTTGTAGCCTTCGAGCCATTTTTTGCTTTTTGAGGGCTTTGCTTGATTGATTTCACGGAACCAGTCATATACATTGTGTATAGACCTTGTAGGTAAGTTGTCTCTGGAGTCAGAACACAATTCTGGCATTTGCCAAAAACCTAGCTTTTCTACTTGTGGCCCCCTTGACCTTTGCCGAATGGTCAACTATTGATATAGAAGTGTTCTAATATGTTGGGACATGCTACAGTTCAAATCTTATCTGATTTGGTTGAGCTGACAGGCCGCTATGGTCGCTTTTTGGTTGTAGGTCTTCGTGCACTGCTCGGATTCTAGGTTTTTTTCAAGGGGTTTAAACTAGCTTCTGGCCGTACAAAATGGATCATTGATGAGTAAAGAACTTACCCCTCATGTCTCGTGTGAGACGGCGTTGAAAACGGACAACTGTAGACTCCGAAAAATACGCGCGAAGAAGTCGAAATGCTCTCTCTTGAAAGGCAACAAGTGGAAATGAGGTGATTTTAGCCTACCTTGGGTATTTATACTCGGACTTCGCGAACCAATTTTTCCCAAATTCCCCTGTTAGTCCTACTAGGACGTGAAATCTATGTTAGACTCAAAAATTCCCCCAATCAGATCCCTGTAGCTCATTCTGCAAGAATTCTGCACAAGTAGGTTTGGCCGCCTAATTTAGACTTCCCGCTTCCATCTGCCGATTTGATTGAATTTTTTTGTGCTCGTCGGCCTTGTCTTTCTAATCACCACCGTCAGTTTTTCCATCTGAGCTCCGTTGCTATTTATTATTAATCTTTGACCTGTTTATTGGAAAAATCAAAGAAACTAACAAAATGCGCTAAGAAGCAAAGGAAAGTCCAATAATCAAGAAATCCATTAAAAAACACAGATTTATTGTTTTTTGTTGGATTTCTCCATTTTTAAGTCTCCATATTAAGAAAAATGATAAAAAATAGCAAAAAAGAACTATTTTTTGATGATTTTTTGATAGTATATACACTACTTATACTGATCGAGAAGAGATTATTGGTTAAATTCCCCTGTTGATGATAGATAAGGGCATTATTAGGTAATTTTATAAAAAATCATGCTTTAACATCAAACCTTTTTCCTCCCTCTTCAAACATTGCCCTTAATTACTTCGTACTCTTCCACCCCTCCTAGATGGCATACTCCGGGACGATTGTGTGCATGGGTTAAACAATCGTGTCTATGCATAGCCGTGGTTGGCTCTACCATGCTTTGAAGATCAGTGCAGTTCAAACCATTATGCTGTGCGAGAGGTGGGTCTTGAGTGATTAACTCAAGGGTTTCTAATGTCGAGGCTTGCTATTGCTGTCTTCCAAAGAGCACATCTTGTAGCTTGTGTACTCTTTGCTTGATTGTACCATCAGGATTCTTTAGTAGGCTGATTTCTTGAGCTTTTGGTACCAATAATGACTACTGTTGAGCTTTTACTCGCCATTGATATCTTGGATTGTCTTGGTCAGAATGGTGTGGTTGAGGTTTCTGAGGCTTAACTCTCCATTACTTGATTGGTTTTGCAGTTTGCAGAGAAGATAAGTGCTCCTTTTTCTTCCAAACCTATTTCGTGTTAGGTTCCCTTCTTGGAGAAGTGCATCTCTGTTTTGACTCGTGGAACTATCTTTGGTTTTGTCGATGATGTTTTGGGCACCCAGATTTGAATTGGTTTTTCCTTAAGTTGTGCTTTCTGTATCCAAATTTGCATGACTCCTTGCATGCTACTTGTAGCATTTTCGTGTCGAGAGGATGGAGAAGATTGATTACTTTGTGGTTTGCTTTGATGATAATTGCCTTTCCATTCCTCCTTGCTTGGTGCAATTGGAACAATGAGTTGCCTGCCTTTAGGTGATAGCTTGAGCTGATTTGTATCCCAATCTGGTACTGCTTTGTATGTTCATATCCAGTGAATTCCAAGGATAATCGTCTCATTCATGTATTCATCTGGTAAGCATACAAACTGATGAGGACATGAACATCCATGTACTATCACGTTCAAATTGATTACTCCCAATGTTGGTGTTGGGTTCTTGTTGCATCTATCGATAGTCACTATTTCTGCTGTCAACGACTGAGTTGTTGCTTTCTTGTACGTGGAATAACTGACTGCATTTACTCTAGCTTCTATTTCAACCAAAGCTGTACTTTGATGTGAAGGTCCATTCCATCTAGCCATTCATCATCTGTTGACACTACATCTTTCGGCAATTCCCATTGTTGGTCATCTATTTCCAGTGTGTTGATGGGAATAGGTATTTGTTGATTCTTGAGAGCAACTTTCCTTTTGAGCACCCGAAGTCCCGCTTCTTCTTGGGCTTCATTAATAACCTACTGTTGTTTTATCTTCCTTTGCTTGGTTGCATGCATCCTTTCTAGCAATTCATTGGTTAGCGGCAAAGTGTACTTATTTAAACAACACCCGCTAATCCAATTAGCCCATTGGTTCACAATTTAAGGTGGACAACTTAACTGCTCCACTTGGAGATACACCTTCAATGATAAACGGTCGGTTTCCCTTTCTCTTAAACTTGGGAATGTGTTGCTTAAGGGAATAGACTAAGACTAAGTCCCCTTTCTTGAAGATATTTTTAATTAGATGGGAATCAAAAACTGTTTTTGTTTCCGCTTTTGTGTATAGATATGAGCTATAGCAGTTAGCATTTGCTCATCTAGCTTCTCTAAATCTTCAAGTCTTTCTGACAATTCATATCCAGTCCACTCGAGATTCTTTTCTACCCTTAGTGTTGGCAATAGAAACTGTATTGGCAATATGGCATCAAGACCATAAAAGGGTGTAGCATTTAAAGCTGTTTTGAATGAAACTCGATAAGTCCATGAATCAACATGGAGATTCATTTCCCAGTCTGTCCTTCCTAAACTAACCACTTTAGTCAGTACCGAGCTAAGAATATTATTTGTATGCTCAACTTGTCTGTTTGCTTGTGGGTGATAGGGAGCTGACTTGTTATGGATGACCATAAATTCATTAAGCAGGCACTCGATTACCTCATTGAGAAAATGAGTTCCCCTATCACTAACAATTTCAATTGGCAGTCCATATCTTGTGAACACATACTCGTATAAGAATGCAATAGTGGTTCTAGCATCATTGTTTTGAGTTGCTTTAGCCTAGGCCCATTTAGTCAAATAATCCGTAGCTACAATAATATATTGAGATTGGGTTCTATAAGCATGTGGATGTATTGGCCTAGCAAAGTCTACCCAATTTTGCAAAAGCTCTATCTCCCTTCATTGGTCTTAAGGGCATGCTATCTACTCGTGATGGCATTTTTTCTTGTTGACACGCATCAAATCTTCAAACATATTCTTTGGCATCTGCAAAAAGTGTTGGCCACCATATGCCTACCATCAAGATTTCTCTTGCGGTGGTCTCACTAGAAAAGTGACCTCCAGCTAATCCAACATGTATTTGTATTCATTTGCACAAAGACACCGATGTTGATCCTTACCTCTTCGATATAATTGGTTTCCAATAAGAGCATAGTCTCTTGCTTCAATTTAAATTGCTCTTTGATTGCGTTTACTCATATCCTCAAGAAATGTTCGGCTCGATAGTAAGTAACTAGATAGTTACTCCACTTAGGAACATATGACATTTAAAACAATGCTACGTGCGGTATGAGTGTTTGTTTTTGACATTGAGGACAATCCTTTACATAAGAGCGAACATCATTCCTTATGGTTGGCCAGAATAATCCAAGTCTCAAGATCTTTTGCATGGTTTGGTCTTTCATAAAGTGAAGTCCCACTATGGTAAAATGTGCTTGACTTAGGTATTGGTCTTTCTCTTTAGGGTTGATGCATAAAAGCATTATTCCATCTCGATTTCTTTAGTATAGCCTACCCGCTAGTAATTAATACATAGCCGACTAATCAATTAATCTGATTGTAATATGGAGTGGTATTTGTGAATCCACTTGAGCTATGGTCATCAATGATACCATATTTTCCACGGAGAACAGATATGCATCTGGTAGATCATCATCTACTCCTTTAAGAGGTTCTCCTAAAACAATCCTAGACAAATGATCTGCTCTTTGATGAGTAGTGCCCTTTGTTACAACTACAGTGAAATCAAATACTAGAAGAATGATGAATCATCGCACTATTCTTCTTGTGCTGCATGGCTTGTTGACCAAGTACAATAAGGCTTGGTGGTCCACAAAGAACACAAATTTGTTTGCTAATAGGTAATGTCTATACTTTTTTATGGCATAGATCATTCCTAATCCTTTCCTTTTATTGGTGGTATAATTTTTTTCTGCCATGATTAACTATCGATTAGCATAAGAAATAGAAAAATTAATTTTCCCGTCTCCTGGTTGAGCTAGTATACACCCTATGGAAAAATTGGAAGCATCTATATGTATGTGGAATATCTTATTCCAATCTGGTGCTTTCAATATTGGAGCTGAGGTGAGAGCTTGCTTAAGCTTCATGAATGATTCTTCACACTCATTAGTCCATTCAAAGTGTGTAACCAATCTATACATGGGTTTTGCAATTATAGCATACATGTAAATGAATCGTCTGTAATATCCACAATGTCCCATGAAGGCTTGAACCCCCTTGACTGTTGTTGGTTTAGGCAAATTAGCAATAACATGAATTTTATCCATATCAGTAGCTATGCCATTTCTAGACACTATACGTCCAATAATTTTTCCTTATCTACCCATGAATGTGCACTTTTCAAGATTTAAGCAAATCCTATAAAGTCTATATTTTTTGAATACTTTTTTGAGGTGTTCATAATGATCAGCCCTGATTGATGAATGTACGCATAGATCATCCATATATACTTCCAAGAATTTCTTAGATATTCCTTTAAAAGAATCACTCATTAGTCTTTGAAATGTGGCAGGAGCATTAGTTAACCCAAAGGGCATAACCCGATATGCAAAAATACTAATTCTGTCGGAAAAGCAGTTTTATGCTGATCTTTTGGGTCAACCAAAAGTTGACTATATCCGAAAAAGCCATCTAAGAAGCTGTAAGCTCCTTTTCCAACAACTTGTTCTAACACATGCTCAGTGATTGGGAGAGGAAAGTTGTCTCTAATGGTAGCTTCATTCACTTTCTTGAGGTTGACAGACACTGGTAATTTTCTATTCTTCTTGGGTACGACCACAATTGGAGACACCCAATCTGTGTGTTCAATTTCATAAATGAATTCGGTTTCCTTTAGTTTCTCAATCTCCTCTTTGATCTTCATGGCAAATGTTTCATTGTATGTGTATGGTCTTTGTCTACTTGGTTTCGCATCATCTCTCATGGGTATGGTATGCTGACAGATTTCTGGATCAACACCCTTGAGATCCTTGTAAGACCAATCAAAGGTATTTTTTTAGTAAGCTTAGTAAAAGCTGTTCTTCTTCCTCTGCTAGGTCATTTGCAATGTAGGCAGTCTTAGGTTCTTCTCCTAGTTTAGCCAAATCTATCTTCTTTGCGTTTTCATGCCCTTCATAGGACTCACCATGTTTTCGTAGTTCTCTAATAGGTTGTTCTACTATGATTTTTTTGTCTTGGAGATTATATTTTTGTAATGGGATGGAACACTCATTACATCTTTACCATCCTCTTCTGTGGTTTCCATTTTGGTTGTATATATCTCCTTTAGAGATTTTTTCAACTCTTGATATTTCTTTTTCTGCTCAACTTGTGTCATGGTTGGCTCCTTGTCCTGTTTGTTTGGCTTTGCTTGAATATCCTTTCTTGTTTTTCTCAATGTTTTTGACATTTTTGGATTTTCGTTTGAAGGATATCTGCCAGTGATTTTGTTTTTGACACAATCATGTGCATCTATCTGCATCAGGAACTGTGTTCTATGGAGACTAATGGCATAGGTCTTGTTTTCACGTTTTTGGTGTCTCTATTTTGTCTATACCATTTTTTTCTTCTCGATTTTTGGTTAGGAAAGTCAAAAAAATTTTCCTCCCCTCCTTTCAGGAGTAGCTTAGCTCTCACATGTTCTTTTCCTGACCCCGAATCCTTTAAGGTAGCTGAGTGTTCTTCTAACTCATCTGTTGCATCGTAGTAGAGGTATGAAAAGACTTGTTGGGATTTCATCAAGTCCTTGGTTTCCTCAATTTCATCTTCAATGTGGAGGGTTGAAATCATTTGGATGGGAATTATGTCACAGCCGTCCTTATTGCAAAATTGAGTTGGCATAGACGTATTCACACATACATCCATTTTTCGCTAAAATTTGAGTCCACTCAAATGGCTCAAACAAACGTTCTGGAAAGGGTTCAGGTACATAGGCTTCGTCTGTGCAATCCCTTTCTAAGGTACATTCTTCTCTTTTTAAGATTTTGTTTTCTGAAGCTCCGCACATCCAAATAGGAGTGTCTTTGTTTAACCAAGAAGGAAGCTTAGTTTCAGACGAAGAGACTGAATCGAACTCTTCTATGGGCGTTTTCAAGGCATCTCTATAAGTGTGATCTTTTAAATTAACCCTTGTTATAATCCTACTTGCTTCAAGTACAGATAGTTGTTTCTCCAATCTTGGATAAGTTGTACTTGTCGCATGAAAGGTCTTCCCAATATGATTTCGTAATTGAGTTTCTTTCCAAACTCTACTATGTCAAAAGTGTGTTGATATTCAATCCCACATGAATTAACTATCACTTTTTCTAGTAGTCCTAAGGGCCTTTCAATATGTCCATCAGTCAACTACAATTTCATTCGAGTTTTTCTAATGGTTGGTTGTCCCCAAGATTCCCATATTGCTTTTGTGGATATGGCTATGCCTACCTTGCTATTCAGTATTGCCATGGTTTCAATGTCATTATATTTCACTAGAAGGGTGGTGTTTTCTTATTTTCCTTCATAATATTCTCCAACTTTATTCATTGGAACAGATTGAATCTCCTTGTTATCCATTTTGTGTTTCAATCTTTCCAATTTTTTTACGATGAGCCCCATTATCCCACCCTCTCTAGGGTTTTATATAGATCACTCCATAAATATAGTCTGATTTTTAATAGTTCTCCCAAAGTAAGAGTGCATTGTATGGGTGTAGACATGATTGAATGAATATTGTCTACTTCTAGGGTCTGTTCCACTCTTTTTAATTGAGTGGTCTTACACACTATGGATTCATCTTCGTTATCTCCCAAGTAAGAGGGTAATGTTTTCAAGGTCAATGGTTTAGATATTCCTGAAGCTTCAGATCCTCAATCCCCGTACAAGAATTTTACATCCTTGTCCACATCAGGAGGTACGTTGTCTAAACAAACTTCCTCTATAGGAGCTGACTTTAGAGTTAGGCTCCCATCATTGATCTCTTGAACTTTTTCCCATAAGTGTCCTAGCCAGTCTTCCTCTATGAATGGAATTCCGTCTAAGGCATCTTCGCTGTCCGGCACTATAAGTTCTGGCTCTTTTGTTTCCAAGTGGGGTTCTACCATCACTTTGAATTTTTGTTGATTGTCTCTTACCACAAGCTCTTCAGGTTTTGCCATACTTTCAAGCTTGGGTTTTTGTTTTTCCACCATCTCTTGTGTGATTCTCACCAAATTTTGATAAGTTGCAAGCTTAGCTACTTCCATGTCTAGAGAAGGATAGTTTTTCCATTTGTTTTCCATGTTTTGGCCTGATTTAAGTTCTGCTTGGTAGGTTCCCAAGGCTGTATTAATAGGCTGAAAAATTTTATCAACCAAAACTGATCCTCCAAATTTCACGGTTGTTTCTTTGATTTCACTTCCAGGCTCCTTCACCTTTTCTTGGAATAGATTTTTTGCTTTCTCCTCGATTTCAGCTCCTTATTTCTGTTTTCTCAACTCATACCTTTTGCTTCTACTTCTTTTGGTATTTTGAGAGGCAACTTTTGTATTCTCCAAATCATCAGAGCTGTTACTTTTTCTTAGCCTGGGCTCTAGTGATTACTTTGATTGGAACAATCGGTTCACTCTCAGATGAGCTACTAGGTATCACTTGGACTACATTTACTATTGTTTTTTTCTTTTTTAAAGGATTTCTAGGAAAATCTTCTAGAAAGTGTCCTCCCTTTTTGCAACATTTTATGCAATAAGATTTGAGATTTTTGTCAGGCTCTGGGAATTTATTTTTCCAATGATCATTTCCCATTCTTGTCTTAATCATGCGTCTTACCATAGGAGGTCTAACACCTTGATTAGATACATAATACATTGGTGCGAGATCTAGTGGAGAATAAGTCACAAGTTCTTCTATTGGCGGTGGATGTGAATTATACCAATTTCCTTCTACCATTACTGTAAAAAGACTAGGCTTAGCATAGGGTGTAACATGCACTAGTGCTTGTTCATCTATGACTCCTTCTGAATGCATGTACTTTACAGGCACGACATTATGTCCTAGATACGGAGGTTGTTGACGCAACACGGGTTGAGGTCTCTCTATACCAATATATGGTCTTTGAGATGGTGCCATGTTAGGATGGTATTTGTACATGGGTTGTCCTTGTGGCATCATGGGTGTTGGGGTATAAAGCCCAATGTGGTCGCCCAGGTAAGTGGGCGGGCCGCCAGGTATGTACACATATTCTTTTGTAAAAACCTAATAAGAACTCACTATGCTCTACACATTACAGTAGAGCGAGTTCACCATATCGTCGTGCTCTTCTTCTCGCACTCTCTCTCTCGAGTCGCACTTCCGCTCGTACTCCTTCAACTGGTATCAGAGCTCAGATCGAGGCTCGGGGCAGCACTGCAGGAGGCTAGAGTCACCAGCTCAGATTGGAGTGAAATTCGACAGGCGAAGACATGACCCCAAATCTCGTGGGAAGGCCGAAGGGCTTGGTGTTGTCAGAATTTCATTCTGAGGTCATCTCGGTCACCGTTCGGTTTCGACAAAGGTCTGCGCAGGCCATTTTCGACTACGTGGTCTCGACGGGTGAAGATCCGACTCTGCAAATTTGGGGTTTTCGGCCTATGACTGCAGGTGCTGAGGATATCGACACTCCCAGAGTGTTGATTTGTGGCTGTCTACACATCGAAGGACGGCTCACAGTTCTTGGAGGCGTGTCACATACGACACGGGTGCATCTACACACAGTCTGTAGGCGACATCCACTAGTTCATCAGGTAGCTTGTGTTTGCTGCTTGATATTCTAGATTTCATCCTGACATTGTAGGTACTTCCACATGGCATGTATTGTCAGAGATGATGTATTTCTATTGAGGGTTTGCTGGCTGTGAGTCACGCAGCAAACAACCGCCGCAGCGGTTACAGCATACAGTGGGAAATTTGTGGATGTATGACTTTGTGGGAAGTCTATGTATTGTCAGATTTACTGCAGCCTTTGTTGAGGGTCGAGTGAGGTTTTATTGAGCTGGGGGATTCTCGAATGTTGAGATCCTTTCGGTGATACAGGTCTTGGAGCGATCCCTCGAGCACCCTTAGATAGGCAGCTAGGATGTATTGACTGTGAGTTAGATAGTTGGGATTGCATCTTTGCTTTACTGCCGTTGAGGCATTGTCGCAGTCTATGCTTACAGGACAGTCATATACAATACAGGTGCAGGACAGGTTTACCCACAGCTTACAGTGTTAGAGAGACAGTGGTTTTTTGAGCTGTTTTTTGGTCTGTTTTTAGTACACCAGAGCCATTTTACAAAGGAGACTCTGCCAAAATTTCTGCAGAATCTGAAGATTTCTTGGTTCATTTGACAGGTTGATATTGGTTCAAAGGTCAGTATACAGGGGAAACTCTGCCGAATTTTTCCCAGGAAAGTAAACTACTGTGAAGCGTAGCTATGGCTGGATCACAGGACACTGCTCTTTACAATATCAAGAAGCTGGATGGAACCAATTTCCCATTGTGGAAGAAGCAGATTTGGCACGTGTTGGTACAAAAGAAGCAGATAAAACCTATAAAGCTCAAAGGGATAAAACCAAAAGATATGGACGAAGATGAATGGAACACTCAATGCCTTTCCCTTCTCCATATTGAAACGTTGCAAAACCTTGTCAATATACTCTGTTTGAGATAACCAAATCAACTTCTTTGATCTGTCTCTCTCAATGCGCATACCAAGTATATGACTTGCCTCACCCATGTCTTTCATGTCAAACGATTTTGCCATCTTTGACTTCAAAGCTGAAATTTCTTCCAAGTGCTTGCCAGCAATCAACATGTCATCCACATACAAAATAAGGATCAGCCAACTGCCATCCTTAGCCTTCTTTGTATATAGACAGTGATCGAACTCACTACGTTTGTAGCCTTGAGAAAGCATAAACTTGTGGAATTTATGGTACCATGCCCTCGGTGATTGTTTTAAGCCATAAAGACTCTTTAACAACTGGCATACCCAATCTTCCTTGCCTTTCTCAACAAACCCTTCTGGCTGCTGCATGTAAATTTCCACATCTAAATCACCATGCAAGAACGCTGTCTTGACATCCATTTGGTGCAACACCAAATCTAATATGGAAACCAATGCAAGAAAGCATCTCAATGTAGTCATCTTGACCACCGGAGAGAAGACTTCCTCAAAGTCAATGCCTTGTTCTTGCTTAAAGCCCTTGGCAACAAGCCTTGCTTTGTACTTTGGCTGACTATCATGAGCGGTGATCTTATACCTGTAAACCCATTTACAGGGTAGAGCCTTTTTGCCCCGTGGTAATTTAACTAGCTTCCATGTCTGGTTTTTATGCAGAGCTGTCATCTCTGACTGCATGGCCAATTGCCAATTCTCGAAGTCCTTCATTTGCACTGCTTCCTTGTAACATGAAGGCTCATTGCAATCAGTCAACATGACATAGTTCATAGATGGAACAAACCTATCAGGAGGTCGCGTGACACGTCCAGATCTACGCACAATAGGTGGCTCAGGCTCAGCGACAACCTGTGGTTCCACTCTATCCTGTCCTTGCTCCTCTTGAGCCCTGACATTTTGTCTTGCACGTGCAGGTCCATCTTCTTGGAAGACAACTCTTCTAATCTCCTCAACCCTCTCTGGTTTAGAATGATATTTGGATTCATTAAAGTGAACATCATTGCTGCGGACAACCTTTCTGGATTCGGGATCCCAAAGTCTGTACCCCATCTCACCAGAATTACCATAGCCTAGAAAGATGCACTTTCTACTCTTTGGCTCAAGTTTGTTCCTAAATTCCTTCGAAACGTGAGTATATGCCTCACAACCAAAGACTCTGAGATTCTTCTATGAGGGCACCTTGCCTGACCATACCATATCTGGCACTGAATCCTTCTGCAAAACCTTGCTAGGAGATCTATTTACAAGATGAACAGGTGTTGATACAACTTCAGCCCAAAACCCATTTGGCAGCTGTGCATTAGACAACATACTTCTGACCTTCTCTTGTATGGTCCTATTCATCCTCTCAACAACACCATTTTGAGGAGGATTGTAAGGAGCAGTAAGTTCACGTTTTATACCTTTTGACTCACAAAAGTCCTGAAAGGCCTTTGAAACATACTCTCCACCATTGTCAGTGCGTAAGCATTTAAGCTTCTTGCCACTCTGATTCTCCACAAGTGTCACAAACGTTTTGAAAACACTAAACGCTTCATCCTTGTGCTTGAGAAAGTAAACCCATACTTTCCTCGAGTAATCATCTATAAATGTCATAAAGTAAGAAGCTCCCCCTAGAGATAGGTTAGGCATAGGTCCACACAAATCACTATGAACAAGTGCCAACTGTGTATCTCTTCTACTGCTTCTATGCTTATGTGGCTGCCGTGTTTGCTTACCATACAGACAATGTTCACAGAATTCAAAATCATTAAATGAAAAGCCAGGCAAATAACCAGAACGAGACAAGATTTCCATTCCCTTCTTGGACATATGTCCTAATAAGAACTCACTATGCTCTACACATTACAGTAGAGCGAGTTCACCATATCCTCGTGCTCTTCTTCTCGCACTCTCTCTTGCGTCGCACTTCCGCTCGTACTCCTTCAATGGGTACGTACTGAACATTCCCATCATACTTTGGTTGGTAGTAGCACTCATTAGTCTTATGGTTAGTCCATTTACCCTCGATTGCACACCATTTTTGCGGTCTAATTGGTTGGCCTTGTTGAGGTATCCCTTGCTTTGGTCCCCTCATAGGTGCTTTTTGCATGTTATTCGTCACGTCATTCATCCTTTTAAGCATATCTTCTATGGATCATGAAAGTGGTGCTGTAGCAGCTGTTCCCACTTGTGCTGGTTTACTGGGTGTTGTTTCCTCATTTTGGTTATCCTTAGGGATATCTTCTTCGTTGAAAATATCACCATTGTCTTCCAAGTGAATCGCATCTGACACACACATGCTTCTAGGGCTTTATGCTTATTGCTATATAGTATAGCATGAATTTCTTTGTTTAGCAGCCCCTCTAGAAACAATGATACTAATTGTTCTCCTGCAGGTATATCTAGCTCTGGGCATCTGGCAATGTATTGTTTCATTCGAGTTGCATAATCCCTAACAGACTCACCTTTTTTTTGTTTGAAGCTGTAGATTTGAGCTACAGTATTTTGTTTGACTTTGATTTTGGAACAAGAAGCTACAAATCCTTGAGATAATGTGTTCAAGTCCATGATTGACCTTGGTGGAATGTTTTGGAACCATGTCAATGCTTTTTGTTCTAATGTCATTCCAAACCCCTCAATTGAGTATGGAAATTGAATATATGTTCTGCTCTTAGCACTTTCTTAAAGCTTGCTCAGTGGTTATATGGATCCCCAGATCCACTATATTTTCTGACCCATTTATGAAAATCAGCTGGTTTGACGTGTCTATTTGGTTCAACTCCCGGTCTTCTAACAGTTGGTCCTGTTCCAAGTCCTTCAAACCAGTCTGTTGGAAATAGTGACTCATGTAGCCGTGGACTGGCCTTAGTTTCACCCGATTTTCTACGTGATGAGGTGGTTTCTGGTTTCTTAACATTACTCTCAGAAGATCTCTCACAATGTTCATCTCTTGGAATAGTTTCTGGTCCCTAGCCCAAGATCCACTCCCTTGTAGAATATCCTTGATATTTGGTTTGTTCCACCTCCTGAGGAGTCATCATTACAAAGTTGTTGTTATAACAATCCCTAAATAGGTAGGTTGGTAGATCTGCTGGCCCTTTTCTTTGATCTTGAAGATATAGATGATCTTCATGGGCGTTAGTTGTCCCGATTTGGCATGCAAAGTCCATAGAAGATCTTTTACGTTTCTATCCTCCCAACAATAGACTCCGATCCTAGGATTATCGGTACTAAGCCGTTTCAAAGGATTCAAGTCAACTTGATCGTATCCCTCAAATTGTAAGGTTGGTGGTCCTTCTTTTGCGGCCATAAATGGAATTATGGTATTTACTTCTAGCCCCCATTTATCTATCACGTTCATAGATCGCTTTTGGCGTGTACAAGTAGCGTTTATATGCATGTTCATATGTACAAAATATGTAAACACATGCATTTTGGAGATTTACAAAGTGGTTTCAAGTTTAGAAAAAGATGCAACGTGTACACATTGTGAATAAGCAGGTTCGCGTTCCAGCAGTCGAGCACATGTACATGCCCGGATAGGGTATCAGGGCCTTGGACATGGTTCTAGGTGTCTTATTTTGGCTCTAGAGAATGTGTTTGAGCTTTCTAGAATGTAAATAATGCAAGCGACAAGTGTGGGTACTCTCATCCCGCTCGAGAAGTTTGGGACATGCAGTAACTGTCTATTTACGGTGCCTGATTTGCGGTGATACGTGCACCGCCCTAAAAGTGGTCAAAAATAAAATGTGGGGATGTGGAAAAGTGATTTGGGTATTGAGGATCAAGCATACTAAATTTGGTGAATTTTGGAGTCCGTTTGGGATTTTTCCCGTGAAAAATGCCCGCCAGGGGTCAAAACTAGCCAAAACTGGGTCAAAAAAGGTAAAAAATGACCAAAAATGGTGTGAAAGGCCTCAATTTTCCACATCAATGATGGTTCCGTGAGTGCTCCAGCTGAAGGAGTATTTTTGAAGCCAAGTCTTGGCACTTTCACCTCTCTGTGTGGGGAAGGAAGCAGGGTTCCTACAGGTGGTATAGTGCAGTCCCGTCGCGTTCGCGTCCTGTTTTTGAGTGTGTGGAGGAGTGAATGAGAGATTTCTCTCTTAAATTTTGCACTTGGGAGAGTCTATAGAAGTTATGAGGTTTCCATGGATGTGTGTGTGCAAGGAATTGAGGGAAGAAGGTGGGTTCTGCAAGACTATGTGACCCTGTATCGATGCCATTAGGGTTGGCGCTACTCCAAAGAGTCCAACAGAGTGGAGTTTGGTGAAAGCTTTGCAGTGGTTTGTGAGAGGCCTTTTGTGGCTGGAGTTTTTGAGTTTTTATTTTTTTTTCTTGTATATTTTGGTCACCATCGAGTGTGCTTTCAAGTGTTGATCAACTCGACTCACCTTGTAGTGTCTGCGGACAGGCAAGGGCTTGTAGGTCGAGGCGTTTGGAGTTTGAATTGAGCTTGTAGGTAGTGTTTTTATTGAGCTCTTGAGTGGTGGTGTGTGTGGGTTGTAATTTAAGCGAATTCCTTGTGTGGTGTTGATTTGTCTGAGTGTGTGAGTGTGCGCACGTTGTCTTTTGCTCCATCATTCTTTGGCGATCCCGCTGGGGAGCAAAAATTTTCCGGTTGTGCACCTAGGTGAAGTGGTTTTGCTGTGAAGTTTAAGCTTCATTGAAGAAAAGTGGTGGTTTGGTTGAGGTGCAAGACTTCAACTTTTGTGGAGTTACTCACGCAAGGGAGAAGAAAATCTAAAGAGATGGCTTATAGTCGGCCAGTGTTCACAGGGAAGGAAGATGTGAAGGACTGGATTGCGGACTTCGAGTGGCATACGCTTGGTATGCACATTGTGAATGACAAAGAAAAGCTTCATGTATATCATCCTGCACTTGAAGGAGAAGCTTAGGAGTGGTTTGAAGGTTTAGAGGAAGACAAAAAGCAAACATGGAAGCAAGTGAGCTGGCAATTTTTTACAGGTTTGGGAAGAAACTAATTGCAACAGAAACGACGACAAAATTGAGAGGTTTGTAGCAAGATGTTCATGCTAACTTTAAATATTTTTTGCAACACTTCAAAGGACTTTGGATTCAATTAGAGGTGGCATCCCAAGTACCTCCACGGGATTTCTTTAAAGTGCGTCAGTTTATGGATTGTCTCCATCTAAGTGTAAGGGAGAAGGTCGATCAAGATGAGCCTACTACATTCAAAAGAGCTGTGGAAATTTTCGAGGCCAAGAGCAAGAAGATCAAGAGAAGGTGGGAGCAAGGCGTGACACACGCTGAGCGTTGTGGTGCAACCAATGGTCCCTGTGGCAACGAATGATAGAGTGGAGCGAGTGGTTCAAGGTCTAGATCCCGTTACGGCCCAGGTTTTGCATGATCTTGCCGGTCAGTTGCAAGAATTAAGAATTAACATAATGAATAGGAACCAAAGAGAAGAGTGGCCAGTTGGGAGAGGTAGATGCTACAATTGTGATGAAGAGGGTCACTATGCCCCTGATTGTCCTGAACCACCAAGAGAGAGAGGAGATAGATACCCCTTATATGGACGTGGTCGAATGAAAATAGAAGAAAATCATCAAGAGTGGGCACTAGAAGCACCGTTGCCACAACAACCACCACAACCATTGCCTGGAAATGGAGAAGGCAGAGCTATTAACATCATTACCAATCAAGATGTGGATGTTTTTGCCAATAAGAGAGCTAGGCATGATAGGGAAAAAGAGATAGAAGAAGAGAGGGAAACAAGAGCAAGGAAAGGAAAGGCTAAGGTAGAAGACAAACCAGAGAGTAGCAAGAGACGGTGAAGAGGGAAAATTGGTCCAAAGGACTACCTCCTTGGCCAAGGTGTTGAAGACTATGATATTGTCAATGACATACAAAATTAAAAGGAAAATATATATTTTGGTCATTTGGTGGCTTTGAACGCTAAATTGAGGAGGCAGTGGACCAAGTGTGTGAGTACGCGACTTCCTTCCAAGAAGGAAAAGCATCAAAGCATGGTGTCATTCTTGAGGGTTGGTCACCCAGTGGATATGGTGCCAATAGTTGAAGCTATGCTAGGAAAGAAGACGGAAGTGCAAGCATATGTGGATGGTGGTGCCCAGGTGTGTGTCATGACAGAGGCTATCATGAAGGAAGTAGGCGTTAAGATGTCAGTGAATGCTTCGACCCATATGACGATGGCCAACCATAAAAAGACAAGTTGTCTTGGAATAGCTGAATATGTGAAGATAAAAGTCTTGGGGATTGAGTGCTTGGTTGATTGCTACGTGATGCAAGCGGGTGAGAATGCTTATCCAATCATTTTAGGGAGGCCATGGATTATAACCCTTGGTGCTAAGCAGGATTGGGGCACAAGCTTGATCACCATTCCCGACAAGGAGAAAGGAAGAACCATTGTCTACAACATGAAGGCACACGAGAGCCGTACACAGCCCCTAGTGGAGATGCAAGATATGGATTCGACAAAAACCACGTCATACGATAGTGATGCTTCATCTACATGATCAGAAGAAAGTAAATAGGAAGGATTGATGCAATTATGTCCTGATCTTTTTGGGATAAGCATTGAAAAGGAAGGATTGGTGCATGATGTGAAGGTCAAGGAGGAGGAGGATAGTCCAAAAGCAGTTGTAGAGCCTGCCAAAGTGAACGCAAGGAGCATGCTAGGAGAGGACTTGACAGAGAAAGAAAAAGAGGAGTATGAAGACATGTTCAAGGAATTTCCAAAGCTATTCACCACTGAATATACAGAGTTGCAAGGGGCTAAAGGAGTCAAGCATAGAATCAATCTAAAAGAAGGTGCCAAGCCAAAGGTTCAAAAGCTTAGGAGGTTGGGGGTCATTCATGAGAAGGCACTTCAGAGGTGATGAAGCTTTTGGAAGTAGAGTTCATCTTTTGAGTGGAGGAGTCTGAATGGGTCTCTCCAGTTGTTATTGTGCCCAAGAAGAATGGAAGATTTAGAATATCTGTTGATTTCAAACCTTTGAATGCTTCCACAAAAAGAAATCATTATCCACTACCCTTCCTAGATGAAATCCTCAATCAGGTTGGAGGTCATGAACATTACTCAATCAAGGATGGATTTTCTGGCTACTTTCAGATCATGATAGCGATTGAAGATTGATTGAAAACGATCTTCATTACTCCTTGGGGTTGTTTTGCCTACAAAAGAATGCCTTTTGGGCTGGTTAATGCATATGCTACCTTCGAAGGATGGATGAATAGAGTGTCTGGTCCCTACTTGGGTAAGTTCATTCATGTTTTCATGGATGACACTGGGTGTTATAGCTCCACGGTCACACATTTGGAGAAGCTGAGGTTGAGTTTTGAGTTGAGTTTTGAAAGGCTTCAACAAGAGGGTGGGAAACTCAACCCAAAGAAGTGAAAATTTTCTCATGCCAGAGTCCATTTGCTAGGACATGTGGTTTCCCAAAATGGAATAGAAGCTGACACTGAGAAAGTTAAGGCTTTATTGCTTATGGATCCGCCCAGCAACACAAAGGATTTGGCATCATTTGTGCATAAGCTCAGGTACTTGTCACATTTTTTTTGGATGCTATGTCAGTATGTGTATCCTCTCCAAAAATTGAGTCAAAGAGTTCAATGGTTTGAGTGAAATGAAGACATGCAGCAGGCTTTTGATGGTATCAAGGAGGTATTGTGTGCTTTACCAATAGTGAGCCTCCCGACTTGCAGTCGATTTTCTATGTATCTATTAGTGTGGGGTCAATATATTTTGGGTCGGTTCTCTTACAAAAGCAAGGAAGGAGCTTCAAGCAAGTTTATTTTGAGAGCAAGATGAAGAATGTAAGTGAGTTCTCCTACATGGAAATGGAACAATGGGTATTTTCCTTGGTTCTTGCTTGTCAAAGGTTCAAAACCTATTGTTGCCCCAAAAGTTCTATGTGCTCACCACATTGAATCTTTTGCGTGATGTAGTACAACATTTGAAGCCTAGCAAGCACATCTTAAAGTGGACTTTGGAGCTTCAAGAGTATGAGTTTGAGTTTAAAGAGGATCATTCTATTAAAGCTCACTTGACAGACATAGTGGTACATAAGGGGGGGGGGCTTCCATCTTACCCAAGGGTTGACAAGGATGATCATGAAGAGGAAGTAGATATTATAGATGCGTATACAATGATGTTTGATGGTGCATACAAGAAATTTCTTCAAGAGGCAAGTGGTGGGGTAGTCATTAAGAACCCAAAAGGCGATGTAATCTTTTCTAGAGCTTACAATCTTGATGAAGTTGAAATTAGCAATGAGGCCGAGTATCTCACGCTTTTCCTTGGGTTGAAGTAGTGTGTTGAGTTTGGATTGAAGAGGGTCATTGCAAAAGGGGATGCATTGCTAGTCATGAATCAGTTGCTTGGTTTGTGGAATGTTAAGAAAGACAATTTGAAGAAGTGGTTCTATGGCATCAAGAAGCTTTTGCCTAAGTTTGAGAAGATACAATTTAAGCATGTTCCTCGTAAGAAGAATAAAGAAGCTGATGAGTTGGCTAGGGACAAGCTGGATGCCTCGGTAGCTCCTTTAAAGGTCAAGGAATCCTTGTATGCAGGAAGGGAATCATTGCAAGATAGAAGTATTTCTTGGTAAAGGGCAATGTCTAGAGGGCATGTCAAACATTCGGCGTAAGAGAATAGTTGCAAAAGCAAGAAACTACACATTGGTAGGTGAGGATATCATGCTTTATGGCAAGGACATAATTTTGAGAAAAGTGCTGTACAAAGGAGAGATATGCTTGATTTTGGAGCAGTGCCATGAAGAAACAGGCCATCAAGGCAAGGATAAGGTTGTCTTTCGTGTTTTGAGAGTAGGTTATTGTTGGACCTCTATGATAGAGATGCTTACTTTTGGTGCAAGTCGTTCCATGAATGCTAAGTGTTTGCAAATCGAAAGCTTTTGGCTGAGCCTCAAAAATCTATAATGTCTTTTGATGCATTTGCAAAATGGGGAGTAGAGGCTGTAGGTCCAATGCCAAGAACCAACAATGGAAAAAGGTATATCCTTGTGGATGTGGACTATTTGACAAAATGGGTGGAGGCAAGAGCAGTCAAAGATGTAATAGTAGGAAGAGTGGCCTCTTTCTTGTATGAACAGGTGTGTTGCAAGTTTGGATATCCTATGGTTATCATTTCTGATCGTGGACTAGGGTTTAAGGGAAAGCTTGTTGCTACTCTCATGGAGAAATTAAAAATTCAGCATAGGAATTCTTCTCCTGACTACCCACAATGCAATGGATTGGCTGAGAATTGCAATGGTCAAATTGTGAAAATGCTATCAAAGTATGCTAGAGAGCATCCTAAAGAGTGGGACTTGGACTTGGAAAAGTGTTTCTAGGCTTATAGAACTGGGTATAGAGTGTCAACATTGTTTACACCATATGAGCTTGTTTATGGAAAAGAAGTTCTTATGCCCATACAAGTGCAGTTGGATGCCTTGAAGTTGTTCCGTAGAATGCAAGGTGAGCATAATGACAAGTTGCAAGAAAAAATCCTTTCTCTAGAGTTGTTGCGAATGAATAAAGAGAAAGCCAGTAATTGTTATCTTCAACAAGCAGAGACAAGGATGGAGAAAATGAATAAGAGGCTGCCAGAGAAAGATATCAAAGAGGGAAATCTGGTGATGAAGTATGATTCTTGCTTGGATTTTACTTTTCAAAAGAAGTTGAGGGACAAATGGTTGGGTCCATACAGAGTGAAACATGTATTTTCTAATAGCACATATGAGTTGGAAAAATTGTTTGGTGAACGTTTGCGCTACAGAATAAATGGTTATAGATTGAAGAAATATTCTGCGAAGGATGTGGTTCCAAATGCAAATAGTCTCTTGGTTGAGCAAAAATGCTGTACCTAGAGGGTGGGCAATGATGATAGACCTCTTTTGGTGTGTACAAAGTAGCATTTATATGCATGGTCATATGTACAAAAAGATGTAAATACATGCATTTGGGAGGTTTGCAAAGTGGTTTCAAGTTCGGAAAAAGATGCAATGTTGGTGCGGCCAAAGTTGGTCAAGGATAGGAGATGGTCTATACTAGGCAGAGGCAACAACTGAGTGCAGTGCAGAAGGCTAGGGCAGGTGCCAAGGCCCTAGGCAGCCAAAAGGTAGCGGGAATGCATGCTTAAAGCGGCTTTTTAGGCCAAAAGTGCTGTGAAATGGTCCAGATGGGATGGCAGGTCAAGGTGTTCAAAGTGCCAAGTCAGTGTCCTAGAGTGTAGCATTGAGTGTGCTCTAGAAGCCGATCCAGACAAATTGTCAAACGGAGCCCCGATGCTCAAGATATTGCAGTTTAAAGGAAGAGTGTGTAGCAGATTCCGACGGATAGGGCAGCTGGGGACAGATGGCCCGGGCTGGTGTCAGTGCATACATGTGTAGAGCTCAAGTTTTGGAGCATGTCGGTCTTTTCGAGTTGCAAATCAGAGCTTTGGATAGCAAGTTATGGCCGTTAGAAGATTTTTAGGGGGGCGAGTCTGAGCCCAATTGCCCGCACTGGAGAATGCACCATTTGGCATAGTTTCGGCCTCGCCAAGGTTATCGATGATAGTATGCACCATGTGCAGTTGGCACGAGTCAACGGCGCATCAATGAGATGCTTGGTTGATCAGATACAGAAAGAGGGAGTTGGGAGCCGTGGGCAATGAACGGTTGGAGATGATTTTTTCTGTTTTTTGTGGCCTTCGATAGCGAACTCCGGGGAGTCGGAATCCAGTGGGGTTTGCACGGCTCGGGAGCCAATACACTGGAGACCCGACAGGGCTTTGCGGTTTGAAGATCCGACCCCGAGGTAGTGGAGTAAAGCCTGGGAAAGAAGGCCAAAAGAAGTGTATTTTATATTTTCTTTAGAAGGCTTTCATGGAATTTGAGGGCGAGGGCGCTGGAAGCCGCCATGTGGCACAGAGTTAAATCCCATATGCGCAAGACAGGAGCGGGATCCCGCTGTATATAGCTTGGGGTGAGGCCCCTATTGAAAGCACAAAAGAGGGAGAGAGAGGAATCCCAGTGAGCTGTTGGCTATGGCGTTCTGGTGTGGTGTCGTGCGGTGCAAGCGGCCCATTGGCACTGCGCATGGCGGTGCAGCCGGTGGTTTTGGCCAGTGGCATGGCGGCGCGGTGGCGCACGCCCGTGTGGGGGAGGAGACCGGTGAATTGGCATGTGATGACGTGGCCATCCAACTAGGGGATGGTCCCGTGGCCTTTGGGGCCCAAATTTTGAGAAAGAGAGGGAGGGAAATAGCGACATTGCTATTGCCTCCCCCCCTCATGAAAGAGGAAAGTCCCAGAGCAGTGGATAGGCAGCATAGGGAGAAAGAGAAAGAGAGTTCGAGGGAAACGAAGAGATCATTCCAAAGTGTGTCTGGGCAAAGTGAAGGCCAAGTGGGCCAAAGAGAAAAAGGGTTAGTAGAAGCCGGACAAACCAAAGCAAGGGCAAAAATGAAGGCCAAGGCCAAAAGGGGGCAAAGGAGGAGTCAGAGCGAGAGAGTCAAAGTCAAGTCAATAGAGCAGTGCAAGGTTGAGGCCAGAAAAGGGTAAAAATGAAAAGATAAAAAATAAAAAATAAAAAGCCAAGGGGCAATAGAGACATCGCTAATGCCCCCCCCAAGTGCAAAAGAGAGAAGAAGAGAGCAGATAGAGCAAGGCGGTTCCCTTCCCAAAAAAGCCAATTCAAGGTGACAAGTGGACCAATTAAATTGTAAATTCCCAAATGAAAGGTCCCCCTTATAAAAGTTAAAATTGGATCAAATTAAGGGATTTTTTTCCTAGATTTTTGGATTCCGTTTGAAGCCTACAAAGTAGAGTTCTCTAGCAAGCTAGCCCCTTTGTAACTTTTGCTTGAAAATGGCCATGGTGATGGCAGTGCAAGCCCATGTACGTGTTTTATGAAGTGCAATCAAGCCACAGTTGCCTCCCTTGCTATTGTTTCCCCTTCCCTCCTTCTCTTTCTCCTGCTTTCATGTTTCTCCTTGGTGCCGGTGACGGGAGCAAAGCGACACCCGAACCCGACGGCCGCCAAAACGCCGGGGGCCGATGGCACGCCTCGCTGCCTGTCTCACGGTAAAGCAAACAGGGGGCACCACTTAGCTTTGAGCGGCTAGGACGCAAACCACGATGATGTGAGCACCGCAAACTTACACACACACACACACACACACACACACACACACACACACACACACACACACACACACAGAGAGAGAGAGAGAGAGAGAGAGAGAGAGAGAGATTGACAAATGATGAAAACCCTTGGCGGTGTGAGGGAGAATTATTTTTGCAGTATTTACAATGACCTTCCTTCCAACGAGGCGGCACACCGTGGTGATAGAGAGGTAGAGAGAAAAGATGGTGAAACTACTTGGTGCATTCTCTAAAGACGACTACATGATTGTGAAACTTGCTACCAAGAACGTGTGTGTGTGTGCATCGGCCATTGGAGTCAAGAGGTGAACATGGCTCCCTTCACATGGTGCAAATCCCAAAGCAAAGCACCCCACAAGCCCCCTCCCCATGATGCCAATAGTGTCAATTCTTCCCACTAAAACTCCACCAAGTGCTGACCTCTCATGAACTGCCCCCCCTATTAGTGACCTCTCAGTGCCCTTTTATAGGTGTTGGCTTCTTGGATTAGGGTAATCCCGATTTGATTAGGGTAAGCTAATTCGGGAGACAAAGCAAGGCGGTGGGCTCGATCTGGTTGACCCTTGTTTTGTCTTGGGAGTTATTAAAAATGAAAACCTCTAGGTGGGCCTTTGTGACCATTACCTAGAGAGAGGGATTTTACAAATTGGGAATTTTACAAGGCTTGGATGAAAATTGAAAAAATGATGATGATAACCTACGAAGTACTGAAAATGGTGTCGGGGTTGCGTGATGCCGGCGAATGGTGTGTTGCTGGTGCGTCGGTGTACGTGTACGTCTTTTCGGGGTCAGCTGGGGCATGCCTTCGGCGCATTTCTTCTTTTTGTTGTCGGTGTCACATGAGTCTGGCTTCTCCTTCTTTGTCGATGTGTCGCAGTCGTAGGATCCTTCGTTTTTTCTTTGAATTTTATGTGTGGTGTGTGCGTATATGCATGTGTGTGTATGTATGGGTAAGTGCGTGAACATGTATATGTATGTATGTGCGCAAGCGTGAGTGTGTGTGTATGTGGGAACGGGGGGTTGTGTGTGTATTAATATATATATATATATATATATATATATATATATATATATATATATATCTATATATATATAATATTTTTTGGTTTTTCGGCAACGCTGTGGCGACGCAGAGGCGGGGGGGGGGGGGTTGTGCGTAGCATGTGTGTGTGTGTGTGTGGAAGCGGGTGTGTCAAGGCGGCACCTGCACTCGCTAGTGGAGAGAGAGAACGCGAGCGTTGGGAGCCGGGTGCCAGGTGCCGGGTGGCCTGTTGTCCGCGCGAGGGCGAGGGCGAGAGGATGGGGAGAGTGAGGTGGTGAGGGGGGGGGGGGGGGGGGGGGGGGGGGGGTGATAGGGTTGTGTGTGTGGCTTCAAGCGCACGAGCACGAGGGCTGGGTCCGGGATGCAAGGCGTGGACGCAGGTAATTCGGCAGCGAGCAGAAATTGGGGGGGGGGGCTTAGTCAATGAGAGAGAGGGGGGGGGGAGAGATAGTAGGAGAGAGAGAGATAGATTCCTCTAGCGGCGGTTCCCACCAAGGGAAAAAAAGAGGGAGAGAGAGGGGGGGTGAGGTTGTGAGGGGGGGGGGTGATAGGATACGGGAGAGGGAGAGAGAGAGAGAGAGAGAGAGAGAGAGAGAGAGAGAGAGAGAGAGAGAGAGAGAGAGAGAGAGAGAGAGAGAGAGAGAGAGAGAGAGAGAGAGGAAGATGGGGGGGGGGGGGTGATAGGCCAGTGGTCCGCTAGGGTGGGGGGGAAGAAAACGGGGGGGGGGGGGGGGGGGGGGGGGGGGGGGGGCGTATAGCAGCCCGCCGGGGCTGGAGTGTGGACAAGCAGAGAGAGGGAGGGAGAATATTTGGAAGAGAGAGAGAGAGAATAATATCTGTGGCGGCCCGCCGGGGCTAGAGTGTGACAGAGGCACCAATGCACCTATCGGGCCAGGTGATGCAGCGGCATAGTAGGAGAGAGAGATAATATTGACGGAGCCGGGAAGTAAGAGAGAGAGGGATCGTCTTTGGGTGATAATGGAGGGGTGTGGCCAAACTGGAGGCACCCCACTAGTGGTTAACCTTGGGGGGGATCATGTGAATGCTAAGGGCTTTTTTGTTTTCTTTTGGTAACAAACCTTCCCTTCCTTAGGGTGTGGTTCTCATGGTCACGGTTTCAAAAGCCGGCCATCATTAGCCCTCCCATCTGGCTAGAGGCATTCATGCTTCTAGCCCTTCCTTTGCATCTTTACTTGTGGAGTTAGAGGGTTCTCCCTCTTCTGGAATGTCTAGCATGAATTCTGGATCAAACCTAAGAAAATACCTTTTCAACCTCCATCCATTGACCCTAGTCTCGTGAATTCTCCCATCTTCTTCCATCAGCTTATAGCTGCCGTTTTCATAGCGTTTCTTGATGATGAATGGTTCTTCCTATCAGGGTTGAAATTTCTTGTCCTTCTTGGTGTCAAATCGGTTGTTTCTCAGCACTAATATACCTTTTTCTAGTCCTTTTTCTTTAAGCCCTTGATTGCAAGTGAGCCGGCGTCGTTCTGCCTGCGCTCCATAGTGGTTGATTGCTTCATCCCTATCTAGTTGGAGCCTCTCTAGATCCAGGATATGGTTTTGAGATTTACAATTGGGCGCTGTATCTGGCTAGCCAAGACTCGTAAGCTGGCTATCTCTACCTCAATGGGTAGAATTGCCTCCTTCCCATAAACTAGATGGAAAGGGGTGAAACCTAGTGATGTTTGGAACATCGTTCGGTAGGCCCAAAGAGCTGCCATGAGATGTTTATCCCAGTCTCCTGTGTGATTGCTCACTTGCTTTGTGACGATTTTACAAATCATTCCATTTACCTTCTCTTCTAGACCATTGCATTGTGGATAGTATGGTGTGGAATGTCGGCGTGTGATGCCTAACTTCTTCATCAGTTCTCCCACCAGATTGCCTCTGAAACCTGGTCCTCTATCTGATACTATCTCTAGAGGAGTGCCAAAACGGCAACATATATGCTCAAAAATGAACTTTGCTACCTCTTTGGCCGTAATGCGGGTGGTGGCTGTTGCTTCTGCCCATCGAGTCATGTAGTCTACACCCACTATGATGTACAATTTACCTGATTGGGCCCTTGCTAAAGGACTGATTGCATCTATTCCCCATTTCTCAAATGGACCATATGAGATGATAGGAGTTTGTGGCTCGTAGGTTAATGTGCAATCACTGGCCACTTGACAAGCCTTGCATGTTTTATACCAATGGTGTACATCCTTGTTCAAGCTAGGCCAAGAGTATCCTACTTGTAGAATCTTCCTACTAGTGATATCTAGAGAAAAATGACCGCCGCAGACGCCATCATGGCAACTTGAAATTACCTCTGTGATCTCACTGGAGGTTGGAACCCTCCTAAGAATCTGATCCTTGCCCTTACAATACAAGTGGTCATTCACAAGGGGTATCTAGTAGCCTTCCTTACCAGCCACTGTTTCTGGCCTTTGGTGTATCCTTCCGGACATTCCTGTATCTAGAAAGTTGACGATATCAGGCATAGCATCACTACCTTGAAAGAGGGGTAGCTTCAGTTTGATGGCTCCTACGGGAACGTCTTGGATTCTTTCTTTGGCTACAACATCTACCTCCTGATTTTTTGCTCTACGGACATGAAATAGTTTCACTGCTTCAAATTTCCTTAGAAGATCCTTAACTTGGTGTAGTTGACCAAATAAAACCTGATTTTTACAAACCCAAGTGCCACTTATCTACCTTATCAAAAGTAAAGCATCGCCAAACACATTTAGGCGCTGAATTCCTTGTGAAATACATTGTTCCAACCCAAAAATAGGGCTGCATATTCTGCTTCATTGTTGGAGTGGGAGTGTAATAACTGCCCAATGGAGAATACTCTTTCTTGTTGCTCATTGAAAATGACTATGCCAGCTTTTGCAGACTGGTCCATTGTTCTTTTGTATGCTCCGTCAAAGAAAATAGAGTGAGATCTTTCTAGCCTAAGACTCTCTACCATTGGCGTTTCTTCCTTTGCTTCCGTGGTGACCTTCAGCTTCTTCTCATAGTGGCGATGAGTGAGAATTCCCGCTAAACTAGCCCTAGTGGATTTTTCTACTTGCATGGTGTAGTCAAACTCTTGTAATCTAATTAACCGCTTAGAGATCCTAAATGAGACATCCACGTGTCACATTACATATGGGAAAACCTCTTCCATTGTCAGGATTACAAAGGGTCTAGGCAGGAGATAGGAGCGGAACTTTGTGGTAGCAAACATTAGTGCTAGAACCATGTGTTCTACTTCGGTAAATCCCTTTTCTGACGGGGTCATGACACGACTAGAGAAGTAAATAGGATGCATGAAAGAAGTTTGGGGGTCCTTTTGCATTAGCACGGCTCCAAGTGTATCACTTCCTACACTAGGGTTCACATAAAATGGCCCGTCCCACTTAGGGGGTGAAATGGTGGGAAGCTTAGCTAGGATTTTCTTTACCTCAGTAAACTGCTGCTCATTTTCTTCACTCCATGAGAAGACACCCCTCTGGGTGATTTGTTGTAGAGGGAGGACCACTCGAGATAGCAAGTGAATGAACCTGCTTAAGTATCTTACCTTTTGAAGGAAAGAAACCAACTACTTAGTGGTGGTGGGTGACGATAAAGATACCAAGGCTTGAATCTTGCTAGGGTCAGCCTCAATCCCTTTTGCTGAAATTACATGGCCAAGGAGAGTGACTTTGCTTTCACCAATGTGACACTTATCCACATTGAGCTGGCCACCCAAGGTTTGTAGCCTGGTTAAGCCATCATAGACTTTGCTTAAATGAAGGTCTCGTGAACTATAGATGCAAAAATCATATATGAAAACCCGTATTGATGTTCCAAAGAAGGGTTGGGAAACAAAGGTCACATAGCACTGAAATGTGGCGGGGGCGTTAGTGAGGCCAAAAGGCATCACCCTATAAGCAAAGTATCCCCAAGGTGTGATAAAGGTTGTCTTCTTCTGATCTTCTTCCGCAATGCTAATTTGGAATTATCCTGAGTCAGTGTGTATTGTTCATGACCCGCCACTTCATTGAGAATTTCATCCTGGAATGGGAGGGGAAAGTGATCCTTCTTCGTGGCTGCAATGCTAATTTGGAATTATCCTGAGTCAGTGTGTATTGTTCATGACCCGCCACTTCATTGAGAATTTCATCCTGGAATGGGAGGGGAAAGTGATCCTTCTTCGTGGCTGCAATGCTAATTTGGAATTATCTGAGTCAGTGTGTATTGTTCATGACCCGCCACTTCATTGAGAATTTCATCCTGGAATGGGAGGGGAAAGTGATCCTTCTTCTTGGCTGCATTGAGAGGTTTATAGTCTACACAGACTCTCCACTTACCATTCTTTTTTGGTGTGACTACTATTGGGGAGACCCATTTTGAGTCTTCGACAGGGTAGATGAAACCTGCTTGTAGCTGATGATTCCTCTTGGTTTGTCGGGGGTGTTTCATATTGTGTCAATCTTTTTGGGTCTTTAAGAATGACCCCCATCACTTCAATGGTCACTTCCGTTGGTGGTGGTTGTCTCTTCTCCTGAGATAGACGAATAGTCACTGGTGGACTCATCTTCTGAAGCCTCCAAGATCATGTTGCGTTGCTTCCTAGTCCTCATGTCATAAAATATGGACTTCCCTTTAGGGTCCTTCATCTGAATCATTCTGGGGCTCCAGTCTTGTTTAGCTTCCATAGCCATAAGCCAAGGCCTCCCAAGAATGATGGGGTAGCCCTCCCCTTTGTGTGGCATGACAAAGATGTCTACCTCCACTTATGTATTGAATGCTTTTACTTTGACCGCATTCACAATGCCCACGCATTTCACTCTTACATTATTTGCCATTTTGGCTCGGCAGGGTGCCGGCCTACTCAGCTCTAGACCTAGATGGTGCATCATCTTTTCACTCATGAAACATATTTGCACGCCACCATCTATGTAGACATTTGAGATTCGTTGCCCCTTGATGTGAGCATCCATGATTGGTAGGATGTCGTCGAGATCCCTTCCAGAGATAGCCCCAGCTATCCTGGGTCTTGATTTCTTGGTACTCACCATGTTTATCCATTTTCTCCTCATTCTTGGTGCAAGGTGGAGTAATTGGAGCCAAGTTATCTTCGGGCCCTGCATTAACACATCCTGAACTATGTCATAGGGTTTTGCATACTCACCTAGTGAGAAGTCCACGATGTCTACCTTTGGTCATGGTTTAGCTACTTGCTTGCTAGACTCGGCCTTCCCTTTCATTTTATCTTCTCTTTGAGAGGCTTCCTCGTTCCTGGCACGCTTCACTCCCATAGCATCCACTTCTTCTACCTTTGCTTTCCCTTTGTGCTTCTCTCGAACTGATTCTTCTACCTTTGCCTTCCCTTTAGCCTCCAAGCTAATAACACTCACCGCTTGGTTCATAGCAGGTGGTGGGGGTAGTGGTGGAATGAGGGGTTGTGGTGGTGGTTGTTGTTTTACAGGTGGTCGAAGGATCTAGACCGGTGGGATCAACCCTGGTTGCCTAGGTGGTGGTGGTCTTGCTCTTGGCGGAGAGATCTGATTCTGTCTCCCCCCTCTGTTGAAATTCTGCCTCCTTGGATGTGGGCAGTAGTACATTCCATGGCCGTCTTCCCCGCAATTGTAGCAGTGGTACTCTTGGTTCTGCCTTCTTTGTCTTCTCCCTTCTTCTGGATTCTTGACAGGTGCATGCCCTTGCTGCACCAGATGCACAGATAAACTCTCTAGTTGGGTGGTGATACGACTCAACAGGTCTTTATGCTCCTCTGATGCCTCTTGCGGTTGGGCTCTATGACTGGCTGTTGCAGTCACTGGGGTTGGTCGGACCGAGCTTGTTTCCTCTGACTCGTTTACTCTTGCTTGCATGTGCAGCTTCTTGTCTTTAAGGCGGACTACTTCTACTGCCAACTCATATGTTGCAGGAAACCTTCCCTTCACCTTCTCTCTAAGCGGCGACCATAGACCAGCAATGAAACGGTCCTTCTTTAGGAAATTAGGCACTCCTTTGCCTTCCTCCAGTGAGGCAACCCATCTCTCCCATAAGTCCACAAATTTGGACTTGTAGGTGGCATACTCTAGCAAACCTCCTTGCTTCAATTTCGTCAGTAGCTGCCATAGCTTCTCCGAGGTTGTGCCTCCACAAACCTCTTTACAAAAGCAGCCCTTAACACATCCCCATTCTTGGTAGCCTAGGGCAATGCATTATACCAAGACTTGGCCTCTACTTTTATCAGTAGAGGAAAAATTCGAAGTTGTGAAGCGTCGTCATCTTTATTGGAGACGACACAAGCAATGTCGAAATCATCCAAAAAGTCGGTGGTGAGATCTTCTCCCTTCTTTCCACTGAACGTGGGGAAAGAAACACTTGCCATGGTAGTGACTCAAGAAATTACAAAACTCTTTTTTTTAATTTTAGATATAGACAGTAGCGGCTCATAGGGGCTTTTTACAGGGTTGGGTGGATAGGTTAAAACAAGATAAAGATAGAAGCATTAAACGAATGATGGTAATCCAATATGGGAAGAATGATAGGGTTTGGAGAATTAAGGATTTCTCCTAGTACCGCCGCACCGAATAGGTACACGATCTTCTGTTGATAGAAGATTTTCCTATCTTCATAGATATTCACATGCATATGCTGCAAGAATCTGAACGAGAATGCTGTTGGTCCGTTTTCCATCATGCATAGAGGGTCGAGTACTTACTTATACTCTTACCGTGCCAGTGTTGATGAGTTGGCACATCCACAGGGGGTCATTGCCTTTCATGGGTTCTACCTTTCCTTCGTTGCTTAGCATGTACGGGGTGATGGCGACGCGTCTGACCACTCCCAGTCTCTTGGCTAGTAGCAATTGCAGATAATTTCCGTAGTCGGCGTGTTGGATGAATTCCACTCCATTCATCTGCAACTCATCTCCAGCCCATTGGGTTTCACCCGTGGTGGAGAGCTTCTTCAGGATAAGTTGTACAGGGAGAGGAGGAAGACCCTCTATCCATCTTCCAAAACAGCGAGAGCAGTAGCCGAACCACTCTTCCCTAGGACATGGGAATTTTCTTACCACTTCTTTTTCAGGATTGTCGAAGTGGACTGGTAGTACTCGCATGCATCGTGCGAATCGGTAGGCGACCTTCTGCCGCTTAGCTTCGGATGACTTTCTCTTTGGCAAGCTAGGTACAACCTAGCTCTCTGAGCTTGAAGCACTTGCTTGGCCAGATGCTTCTCCCTTCAGGGTCATGTGTTTCCAGACTCGCTTATCTTTTCCTTACCTTTGGCTCGAGAAGCCCCTTTAGGCCATTTTGGAGTAAAGGTTATAACTTTAACTACAGTTTCTTTAGGGAAGAGAGGCCTCACCGTTTTCTTTCCTCCTTTGATGTGAATGACTTCTTCACAATGAATGTCGATGTAGACAATTTCATCCCCTTCGCTACCTTCGTTGCTGGCACTCATTGAAAGTGTGTTTTGGTTGACAACAGTGATGACACTTCACAGACCTCCCACTTGATGCTCTTAACTTGTGGTTCAAATGAGCAACACGAGATGGAGAATTTACCTCTTGAATACTGACGACACTGCAGCCTGGCGGTAGTATTTCAATGAAGGTGGCTAGTGCCTCCTTAGTCTCCTCTTCTTCCGTCCTCCAGTTAGAAAATTCCTTCAGCCACTCGTCCATGATTGATGGCATGCGTCACTTTTAGCATTATAAACTGAAGGTTTCTTAGAAGCCCTCCTCAGTTGGGGCACCAAATGATGGGAGCAAAGCGACACAAAAACCCCGACGGCCTCTAAAAAGCCGGGGCCCGATGGCATGCCTCGTTGCCTGTCACGGTAAAGTGAACAGGGGGCACCACCTAGCTTTTAGTGGCTAGGACGCAGACCATGACGATGTGAACACCGCAAACTTACACACACACACACACACACACACACACACACACACACACACACACACACACACACACACACACACACACACACACACACACACACACACACACAGAGAGAGAGAGAGAGAGAGAGAGAGAGAGAGAGAGAGAGAGAGAGAGAGAGAGAGAGAGATAGACAAATGATGAAAACCCTCAGGGGTGTGAGGGAGAATTATTTTTGCAGTATTTACAATGACCCTCCTTCCAGCGAGGCGGGACACCGTGGTGATAGAGAGGTAGGGAGAAAAGATGGTGAAACTACTTGGTGCGTTCTCTAAAGATGACTAGATGATTGTGAAACTTGCTACCAAGAACGTGTGTGTGTGTGCATTGACCATTGGAGTCAAGAGGTGGATGTGGCTCCCTTCACATGGTACAATTCCCAAAGCAAACTATCCCATGACACCCCTCCCCGTGATGCCAATAGTGTCAATTCTTCCCACTAAAACTCCACCAAGTGCTGACCTCTCATGAACTACCCCCCCTATCAGTGACCTCTCAGTGCCCTTTTATAGGTGTTGGCTGCTTGGATTAGGGTAATCCTGGTTTGATTAGGGTAAGCTAATCGAGGAGACAAAGCAAGGCGGTGGGCCCAGTGTGGTTGAACCTTGCTTTGTCTTGGGAGTTATTCAAAATCAAAACCTCTAGGTGGGCCTTTGTGACCATCAACTAGAGAGAGGAAATTTACAAATTGGGAATTTTACAAGGCTTGGGTGAAAACTGAAAAAATGATGATGATACCTACGAATTATTGAAAATGATGTCGGGGTTGCGTGATGCCGGTGAATGGTGTGTTGCCGGTGCGTCGGTGTAGCACGCACATCTTTTTGGGGTCGGCCGGGGCATGCCTTCGGCGTATTTCTTCTTTTTGTTTTCGGTGTCGCATGATTCGGGCTTCTCCTTCTTTGTCGATGTGTCGTAGTCGAAGGATCCTCCGTTTTTTTTTGAATTTTATGTGTGCTGCCTGCGTATATGCGTGTGTGTGTATGTATGGGTGAGTGCGTGAACATGTATATGTATGTGTGTGCGCGAGCGTGAGTGTGTGTGTATGTGTGAACGGGGGGTTGTGTGTGTGTATTAGTATATATATATATATATATATATATATATATATATATATAATATTTTTTTTGTTTTTCGGCGATGCTGTGGCGACGCTGAGGCGGAGGGGGGGAGGGGGGGATGGTAAATGGGGGGGGGGGGTGTGCACTGTGTGTGTGTGTGTGTGGAAGCAGGTGTGTCAAGGCGGCGCCTGCACGGGCTAGTGGAGAGAGAGAACGCGAGCGCCGGGTGCCGGGTGCCGGGTGCCGGGTGCCGGGTGGCCTGCTGTGCGTGCTGTCGTGCAGCTCCGCTCCCATGCTAAGAAATATTCCAAGAAGATGCAGATCAAGCTTATTGAAAGCCTACTTGATTAATGGTCAGTGATGAGGGCTTATTAACAGACCAAGCTTAATGATCAATGTATGCCAGATGCACCTTAAAAGGGCCAACAGATGCCTCAATGATGCCAAAAATGAGTATGCTTGTAGTGCTCACAGATGAGAGATTATGATCTAGGACTGCAGTGCTGAAAGTGCTCTACCAGCCTGTCTTTACGTCTCGTCAATTGGAGCCACGATGAAGAAGTTATGGCACTTTAAAGTTTAAGTCGATTGCAGATCCGTACCGGATTGGGCAACTCAAACCAAGTCAGAAAAGAAACGCAAAATCCTCAGCATGCGAAGGTGCACCTATTCGGATCTAGTCCTGGAGGATTCCACGATGGTCGACGTTTCACTTGCCACATCAGCAGCGAGCGTTCTTATGCACTGATGCCGACGCTACTGCTAAGGGGGAAAATGCTATTAATAGAGAATTTTTTGCAGGAGATGGGACTCTTTTGCACGCGTGTTGAGAAGAAAACGGGCAAGGAAGCAAGGAGGCAAAAAAGGGGAGCTCTCTCTCGATCTCCGGCCTAGGCAAGGAGGTAAGGGCCGAGAAGGGCGAGCCCTCTCTCTCAATCTCTAATCTAATCAAGGCGAGGAGTTTCGAGGAGGATAAGCAAGGGAGATCTCTCTCTCTCTCTCTATGTCGACCTCAAGGAGGATAATTGAAAGCACTCGAAGGGTTTACGGGATGAGCAAGAAAGCAACAAGGGTATCAAGCAAGGGATTTTGCTGGATACTTACGTACTAATGAGCTTATTAAGACTGTAATGGCGAGCATAAGTGGAAGTTTTACAGTCTTGATCTAATTTGAGAGCATTAAACTCTCCTAACTCCATCAGTGCCGTTAACGACAACCATTTGTAATCGAAATCCACTTCGGCTAATCATTAGCAGTTTAAACCATTTCGGTTGTGAAGTTTAAGTATTAAAGTGTTGACATAATCTTTTGCCTTGTGTCGTGCGTCTTGTCTCTCTTATTTCCCACAGCAAGCAGCCCAGTGCTGACCCGGCTCACCTCGCGAACCCATATCCCCCGACATCTTTGGTGAACCCGACGCGAAATGAGCCGAGGTGGGAGATGCAGATGGAGATTCCAGCGGAGATGAAGAAATTATTTGGAGAATTTATCACACATGTTTCTACTGGCAAATCAGGAGTTTCAGATTTTTCCAAGATGATGCAAGTGATGCAAGGATCATTGCATGAAGTAGAAGCCGTGAAGACAAAGAAGCAGATAGAAGAAGCTTTAAATGCAGCATTGGATGAAGTATACGATGAAAGACGAATGTTTGATGGTGAATATGATCCAAAAGGCTACCTAAAGTGTTACGAGCAAGAAATGAAGCGTCAAAGAGTGCCAGACGTTCAAATGATTGCAGAGTTTGAACAGCTTGTGTGTGACGATATTAAGGAGCAAGTTCAAGTTATTGCAAGAACATATGCAGATAATTGGGATGCTTTTGCAGAAGTAATTTTACAGGGGATCTCAGTGAATAAAGACCTGGAGCTTCAAAAAATTCAAAGCAGACAAGATGAGGAGCCATTTTTCTTAATGCAAAAAGCATATCATACAGGTGATCAATATTCTATCCGAGCTAAGTTAGAATCTGTTATTGATGCATGTCTTCTGGAAGACGAGACATTATTGCATGCAGATGATTATTTCATAGTAGATACTATTTATGCTCGATTGGGATTGTCTTCTTTATTCCAAAGCAGATATGACTCTATGGATGCTAAGCATGCAGTCATATCCTCTCAAAGTGACATAAATGAGAAAGCAGGTTTCTCAGAGCCAGAACATGGTTTGCATACAAGCATAGTTGCTAGCAGTGATCAAGAAACATGTTTGTCAGAGTCAATATGTGATGTGGATGCCCATTTGGAGTGCTCTTTGAGTGTAGAACATGAAGAGAATGCTTATGCAGCATTACATGCAAAAGCAATTGTTTTGGATGATGCTATACAAGAGGGTTTCATGTCTATGGATGCATCTCAGGACACTAGTGATAATGTAGATGTATTTGATGCTCAACCATATGTATTTGATGTGAACCAAGAAAAAGATTATGATTATGGAGATGCATATTCAGAGGGGGTGATGGATGATGATCAGTCTATGACTGCTACTACAGGTTATAAAGTTTGCTATGATGATGCTATGGAAACTTAAGAAATTGATGCTATCTTTGTAATACATGCTAAGACTTGTGCTATTGAAGTGGAAAGATATTTGAATGGGAGTGTGAAGCTGCCAGAACAATGTGTGCCTATGTATGAAACAAGCAATGAGGTTTCCTGTGATAATACTCACAAACTAGGTGGTTCCTCCAAGGAGGAAGATATGGAGCTTATGGATCTGCTTGATGATGCGCTAGAGGAATTTTGAGTTCCTTGTGACAAGAGTAGTGAAGAACATCCTACAACATATGATAAAGAGCTTATGTTTCTTTTGGATGAGGCTCTAGAGGAGTTTGTGCCTAATACAGAAGGTAGCCATGTAGCATTTGTGTTATCAAATGAAGCGATGGCATTCAATGACTCACAAATGCAGATTGATATTCTGGAAACCATAGTGATTGCATTCATTTTTCCTCTGGGTTCTGCTATGATGGAAATTTGGGACTTTTTGTTGCTATGCTATGAGAAAGTTTGTGGAGATGCAATATACCTGAAATATGATTTTTTACTACCTTATGACCAAGGAGGTTATCATGCTAGCTATGATTGCTGTCACAGTTACTATATATGCCATATGATCCAGGCGGTTTGTATAAATATTTGTGGGTTAATGTATGTTTATGCTCTAATAAATGAAAGTTGTTGTATTTTCCCTATGATCCTGGAGGATTGTGCAAATTTTTTAAAAGGAATGGTCACAATGTGGCAAATGATTGGTTTCCCGTTTGATCCCGGGGGCTATTGAAGTGCAAGTTCCTGATTTAAAGAGTACCAGTTATCTGTTGTAGCGGGTTTCATGGTACAAAGTTTTATTTTCTAGATTTATGATGATTTAGAAGAGTTTTGGTTATGCATTCAATAAGATTACATGGTTGGATTCCAGATGACTTCTTTGAACAATTTCTTAAGTATCTTTACATCTTTTGAGTTGGTTCTGTTACCAGAACTTGAGGTAAAGGACTTGACGGCCATTCCGTGTGCAGATAGAGTAAGGCATACTTGAGCTTGATAGGGTTCCTTAAAGAGAGCTTAATGGTCAAGACGTGTGCATCATTAATTGGAGCACTTGAGTCTGGCGGGGTTCACTAAACAAGCTATCCATGATTGAATGCTTTGAAGATACGACAGATACAGCTCAAAGATTTTTGATGGGGCAACTATCTAATGATTAAGCTAGAACATTGATGATAGGGTATAAGCCTTATTTCATTTTTTTTCATATGTTTACCAGTTACGTGCGTCTGATGATGGCTAAGGAGCTCAAGGTACCTAAAGCAGATGCAGATTGAAGTGCTGTTGGCACAAACCGGAGGCTGTGCAGGTTCAGAGGGGGTGGATGTCGTGCAGCTCCACTCCCATGCTAAGAAATATGCCAAGAAGATGCAGATCAAGCTTATTGAAAGCCTACTTGATTAATGGTCAGTGATGAGGGCTTGTTAATAGGCCAAGCTTAATGATTAATGTATGCCAGATGCAGCTTAAAAGGGCCAACAGATGCCTCAATGATGCCAAAAATGAGTATGCTTGCAATGATCACAGATGAGAGATTATGATCTAGGACTGCAGTGCTTAAAGTGCTCTACTGGCCTGTCTTTACGGCTTGTCGATTGGAGCCACGATGAAGAAGTTATGGCACTTTAAAGTTTAAGTCAATTTCAGATCCGTACCGGATTGGGCAACTGTAGCTCAGGTGACAAAAATGGAATGAATGCACGGGTCTGAAGTGCTCACTTTGTGGAGCGCGTCGGTCTTTTCAGATCAGCAATCGGAGTTCCGGTTGTCAAGTTATTGGCTGTTAAAGGTTCATCAGGGGCCAGATCTGTGACAGTCCGGAGATTTTGGCTCTCGATCGGATTTTGAAATGCAACAAAGTGCTCGATGAGAATCTTGTCCGAAATGTTATCTCCTACAGTGCATTGATAGCAGGGTATATTGCCAGCAGTAGTACTATGATAGTCTACATGTAAGTCAAATGTGGTGCTGCGGGACTTGGCCATGTGCTTTGTTCGACAAGTGCATGCGAATGTGGTGCTGCGGGACTTGGCCATGTGCTTTGTTCGACAAGTGCATGCGAATGTGGTGCCCTTACAAGGCATATCCCGCCTAAGCCAAACAAAATCCGTCCAGTATGAGGTTCAATGGCTGTCCAAAGGCACACCAAATGGCCGCCCGCTCGATTAAGTGAAGGGGGAGGTATTATAAGTGGGAAAAAGGAAAGAGGAAAAGGAGGGGCGTCGACGAGTGCAACGAGCAGGGAAGAAGTGGAGGTAAATGAGCTCGCACAGGCCAGTGTGGTGCTCAAACGAAGCCGGCGAAGAAACGCGAAATCCTCAACATGCCAAGGTGCACCTGTTCGGATCTAGTCCCGAGGGATTCCGTGATGGTCGACCTTTCACTTGCCACGTCAGCAGCGGGCGTTCTTATGCAGTGACGCCGGAGCTACTACTAAGGGGAAAAACGCTATTAATAGCGATTTTTTTTGCAGGAGATGGGACTCTTTTGCATGCGTGTTAAGAAGAAAACGGGCATGGAAGCAAGGAGGCAAAAAAGGGGATCTCTCTCTCGATCTCCGGCTCAGCAGGTAAGGAGGTAAGGGCCAAGAAGGGCGAGCCCTCTCTCTCAATCTCTAATCTAAGCAAGGCGAGGAGAAATGAGGAGGATAAGCAAGGGAGATCTCTCTCTCTCTCTCTCTCTCTCTCTCTCTCTCTCTCTCTCTCTCTCTCTCTCTCTCGCTTGCACGAGATAGGTGCTCTCTCTCTTGGGGTGGTGCAAGGAGCCTCTCTCTTTCATGCTCATTCGATCAAAGGAGGGCAATTGAGCTCCAAGCTCTCTTGCTCTCGAGCTTGGATAGAGATTGTAAGGGAAGCAAAAGGGCATTCGAAGAAAAACAAAGAAAAGGAGAGGAAGGGAAGGGAGGAAGAAAGGCATCGAGGTCCTTGGTCGAGGAAGCAAGGTGGCAAGTTTGTCGAGGCATTCAAGCAAGGAAGATGGAGGTCGAAGCTTGAGAAGAAGCTTGTCAAGGATTAACGCGAGTAATCTTGAGAAGCACGATTGTTCTTGAACCAAAGCAAGAGAAGAAATCAGGAGAAGGCAAAAGCAATGTAAGAAGCAAGAGGAAATCACAAGGTAGTGCAAAGCGCACAAAGCAGGAAACTGCAGAATAACTGATATAGTTGAAGCTTGTTGAACCTAAGGGCAGTTGAAGCAGTTAAAGTGGAAGAAGAGAACTTTCATCACCGTCATCAGCTAATGTTTGATTAATCATTCTATTAAGCCTGGTGTCATTAACAGCCCGGTTAATTCTGTAAAGCTGGAGCTTAAACTCCTAGTTAGCAGATGACCCAAGTGACGGTGTTGTTAATAGCCCGCCTTGGCTAAAGATTAAGTTGTACTCAAATATATTAATTGATTTAATTGATAATTGCGATGGTTGCCAGAGTTGTTAGTGTTTCTTGTTCTCTCTCTTTCACACCTCCCACAGCCAGAGGCCCGGCGCCTGCCCTGCTCACGTAGCGAAAGCATATCCCCCGACAGCGCAAGCGTGAGGGCAAGAGGATGGGGAGAGTGAGGTGGTGGGGGGGGGGGGGTAGTCAACGAGAGAGGGGGGGGAGATAGTAGGAGAGAGAGATAGATAGATTCCCCTAGTGGCGGTTCCCACCAAGGGAAAAAAAGAGGGAGAGAGAGGGGGTGTGATGTTGTGAGGGGGGGGGGGGGGGGGGGGTGATAGGATAGGGGTGGGAGAGAGAGAGAGAGAGAGAGAGAGAGAGAGAGAGAGAGAGAGAGAGAGAGAGAGAGAGAGAGAAAGATAGGGGGGGGGGGGGTGATAGGCCATTGGTCCACCAGGGTGGGGGGGAAGAAAACGGGGAGGGGGGGGGGGTTGATAGGGTATAAGGGCGAATGGAGTGTGGATGAGAGGGGGGGGGGGGGGGGGGGGGGGGGGGGGTTTTAGCGGCCCGCCATGGCTGAAGTGTGGAGTAGCAGAGAGAGGGAGGGAGAATATCTGGAAGAGAGAGAGAGAGAGAGAGAATAATATTTGTGGCGGCCCGTCGGGGCTAGAGTGTGACAGAGGCACCAATGCACCTACCGGGCCGGGTGATGCAACGACAGTGTAGGAGAGAGAGAGAATATTGGTGGGAGCCGGGTAGTAAGAGAGAGAGAGGGGTCATCTTTTGGTGATAATGGAGGGGTGTGGCCAAACTGGCGGCGCCCCACTAGTGGTTAACCTTGGGGGGGATATGGTGAATGGTAAGGTTTTTTTTTTGTTTTTTTGGTTTTTTTATTTTGGTAACAAACCTTCCCTTCCTTAGGGTGTGGTTCTCAAAGTCATGGTTTCGAAAGCCGGCCATCACCGGCTATGTGGAAGTGTGTGCCCCTCGGACCAACGGTGTTTTGAGTGAGAGAGTGAGATTGAGTAGCTGTGTGTGCGTGTAAGGGTGGAGAAAGGCCGTGGTAGTAGGTGTGCTTTGTGTGGTGGATTTGTGGAGTGTGTGAGCAGTGGCAATTGAGCAGGCGGTTGTCTGCTGATGTAAAGTGTTTCTTTGAAGGTATTTTCTGAGAGGATAGGGGTATTGTGAATACCCTGAGCTATAGAGAGGCCCTCATGTTTGTGCCGGGCGTGTTCCCCCATTTCCCCTCTCCATCTTCTGGTGTCCCCACGGAGGAGCACGTTGATTGCTCCCATTTAATCGAAAAGAAGCGGTTTTTCGCGTTGGAAGTCATGGCAGCTAGAAGCTATGGACCAATTTTCACAGGAGAGGAGAGCTCGGATGAGTGGATGTCAGATTTTGAGCTATACATGCTATCGTTGCATATGCCGAACGAGGATACAAAATGCAAACTTTTCCTTTGGTGATGCGTGGTAGAGCTAAAGCATGGTACAAAGCGTTGGAAGGTGAGCCGAAGCAAGCATGGCCGGCTCTACGGGCGAGGTTTCTTCACGATTTTCGCAAGGAGACCTCCCCAGTCGGGATGGATGCAAAGCTGAAGGTGCTTAAGCAAGATGTAAGTGAAGAATTTAATTTGTTTTTGGGTCATTTTGAAGAGTGCTGGGTAGAGCTAGCGGCATCCATGCAATTGTCTAATGGATACTAATTTAAGCTAGATAAGTTCATGGCATGCCTGCACCCCAAAGTGAGAGAAAAAGTCAATTTCGAGAGCCCAAAGAATTACAATGGTGCGGTATCCATTGCATAGTAGGTTACGAGACAATGGCCCCTGTTCAACCGCAGAGTCCGAGAGAGGCTGCACATGAAGATAATCGTGGAAATCGAGGTGTAGCTGTTGTGCCGCAAAATTGGGTGCGCACGGTACAAGATTTGTCCGAGAAAATGCAGGAGTTGCGGCTCAGTGCCATGAATAGAGGAAAGCCAAGAGGAGCAAGGGGCAGAGCAAGGCCATTTCCAGGTAGGTGTTATAATTGTGGAGAAGAAGGGCATTATGCACCCGATTCTTCTCAACCGCAGAGAGAGAGAGGAGGTATCTACCCACTATTTGGTCGAGATCGAGGTCAAGGACAATACAATGGTCCAAGAGAGCAAGCGGTGGATAATCCTGTGCAGCCAGCTCCGCAAAACAGAGGTGAGGTCCTAAGAGTAAACATCATAGGGGTGGATAAACAAGATGTCGAAGTTTTGGCCAATAAGAGGGCAGAAGCTAAGAGAGAGACAGAGACAGAGTGGGAAAATAGAGCTCGCAAAGGCAAAGAGAAGGTGTATGAAGGTAGAGAGTAGCCCGAGCCTAGCAAAAAAGGAGGAGGCATCGCAAAATCAAGCAAGCAGATTTCCAGCTGGGGCATGGCTATCCCGAGTACAATCTGGTGCGTGATGTTCAAAATCAAAAGGCAACTCGCAACCAGAAAACCCTCTTACTCTTTGGGTAGCTCTAAATGCGGTGGGGATGACTCCAGTCCCTTTGCCTTGGGAAGCTTAGACTGCAAATCCTTCTGATCATCTTCAGGCGTGTGGAACTTTTTTGCAACACATGGAGGATCCTTGTGGTCAATTTGGATAGCTTCGGTGACTAAGGGGGGGGGGTCACCGTACTCGAATCACTGGTGACAGCCTTGCAGGCTCGTAACGGGGAGCTGGAAATCCAAAACTGAGCACTACACATCCCAACAGCATGCTGGTGAGATACAGGCTTTACAAGAGGCTAATTCTACGTTTGTTTCTTCGCTTGCAAATGCAAAATAGCCTCTTATTTAGCATCACATCTCGATGACATGACGATCAATTTGAATGATCTTGATGCATTGGCAGTAGAGATGCACTAGGACCTACATAAGTTTTGGGAAGGTCAAATGCAAAATTGGAGAGCTATGCTAACCACTCAGCAACCAACGCAACAACGCGGTGGTGCACCAGCCTGAGTTTCCTACAAATGATAGAGGTAAGGACATTGTGCAAGAAGGTTTTGATATTTTTGATTGGGCAAAAGCTGCTGAAGAATGTGCTGAAGCCAAAGCCTATGTCTCTCGTTTGCAGAGAGTCATCATTGTCTTCATAAGGAGGGTGTAGGATATATTTTTGGATTGAGACCCTTGCTCATTCTTTTTCACTCAGTCTCCCACCATGTCCACCATTTTGGCCGGCTCTAAACCACTATTTGGCTTGGTATTATCCTATTCATACCCCTCTTGCTCCTTTATCCCAGGCCCCTCAATTTTTTTCATTGCCAATGCAGTTCATTCCACGGAATCCTTGGTGAGCGAAGCCTGAGATAGCAGTTGCTGCCAGAGGTTTACAGGGCCCATCGACAAGATTTTTGGGGGTTCAGCTACATCACATCTCATCGTCACCGGAGCGTCAGGAGGAGTAGTGACTGGAGACTTTGACATGGAGAGACTAAAGCTGTGGGTTCATGAAGTCCACCATGCGTGCTAGGTGTTATGGAATAATTTGCACACTACTGGTCCTGCGGATGTCTAGACACTGTGGACTAGGACTTCATGCGGATGCGGACAATTCTTCATGGGATATCATGGGACAAGACGGGGTTTGTACCATTCTTAGTCTGCGCTGGAGAAGTGGGTGTATTTGGGGGGGCATACTAGTCATTGTGGATATCTCTTAATCAATAAATATCTCATTCTCATGTAATCCTGTGTTACGCTGTGTATCAGTGAAGACGATGGTGTTGTGACTGTGTACTGTATTCTATTTTGTCTTCTTATACATTGTTGTTCATCTATTGTAAGGAAGCATGAGGGTGTCCATTCCTGTAGTGCTTATTGCTCTACTCCGGAGCTATAGGCATTACACGGTGCTACAATGTCCTATGTTAGAGGAGACCAATTGTGCCACAAAAGACAGTGAATGGAATCCTTTAATTAATTCCCTCTGAAAAATGTGCATTTTTGTACACTTCATGCTTTTATGCACATCTTTGATCGTTTATTAGAGCTTCATATTGATTATTCCTTTACAATGAAGCCTGTGGAGAGGTCGCTTCACGCTATCTCAAAAGTGGAAGGGCTCTTAAATTCAATAGTTTGTCATGGAACCAACACCTCCCTTGTTGCACACAAGAACAATGCAAGCACTCAGGAAGTGGCCCAACCCGTGTCCATGAGTGGACTAAAGACAAGGTACTTTTTGAAGAGGGTTCAGTGCAAGGAAAGTAGTGTTGCTATCGGAACATCAACATCTGAAGGTGGATGGGAGTTGTGGAAGTATCTTTGTAGGTGTACAATGGACAATGATAGAAATGAAAGTGTTGTGCTTAGCCAACAACATGTTTGGGTGGTATTCAACAAGATGATGAAGATACTACGGCTTGCAAGCATAGCCACTGAGCAATGGCAAGAACTTCAAAATTTGGTGGTGGAGTTCACAAAGGCGGTCTTGATTGCATGGGACGAATCAAACATTACACACTATATGGTGAGTTCTTGCTATTCCAACTTGGTTTGTACTATGATTTAGTTTTGATCAATGATGTGTTTTGGCTTTATGGGTGTAAACCCTCACGAACACCCTATCACCTACAACGAACACCGTATTATTTATTTACTAGAGCTTGTCAGTCCAATAGGTGTGTAGGTGATTGCCAATAAGAGGTGCACCACTTATCTTATTTTTACAACACTTGTGCAATGACCGGCCACTGTGGGCCCCCATGTGCGAATGGGTCAAACTCTTATAAAAGGTCCATTTGACATAACAATCCTCATTCTCCGAGGTGTAAGCTAAGAAGTTCTCTTGCTCCATTTCCATCTACTTCTTTTGTGTGTGCTCGCGTGTGTATGTGTGTGTGTATATGCTTGAGAGAGAGACAAAGAGAGAGAGTGTGTGATCAAGCATTGCGGCGGCATCAACAACGGCGAGGCGGTAGAGCGCGGCATCGGCGGTAGCTCCTTCTTCTTTGCAACATAGGATCCTTCATGACGGAAGCATCGAGAGGTGAGTGACACACCGTTGTTCTTTGAGCTTGCTAGGATTCTCTAGTTGTGTGTTTGGAGGCTCGAACACAGTGCACAAGCAAGTTCCTAGCCTTCGACACGTACGGCAAAGCGTACATTTTTGGTGTCGTTACTGGGGATAGCCTTGCATTGAGCTTGAGGAGCACTCAATGCTACCTCTGGAAGCCTTTCTTCCATCTGTTTGTGTTTTTTGTTGAGTTTTGTGAGAGTTGTTAAGTGGCTACAATGGGCAAATTAGCAGGTTTTTTGTTAGCTAGTGTTAAGTGACTGTAATGTGTAATTTTTATAGGTTTTTATTAGTGGTGGTTGTAAGCTCTATTAGTGCTGCATTGTACTTGTTTTTGTTAGTTTTGCAAGATCTGTATTGTGCAGGTGTTAGTAGATCTGTTAGTGAGTGTAGACAGTGAAGAGTAGAGTAGACAATGAGCAACAGAGTTGACTGTGTGTGACTGTGCAATTTTGTGTTAGGTAGTTAATTAGTTGCAAGAGATTAGACATAACTCTTAGGAACTGTTGTGTGCACGTGGGAGCTTGGCGTCCGTGTGGCCACATTATCCTCAAAAAAATCTTTTTTTGAAAAAAAAATATATATATAAAAAACGCTCAGGAATATTGAAGTCAAAAAGAATTTTGAAAATTAAAAATTAAAAAAAACTTATCCTAAAAGGAATTCGGGATCGTTCTCCCAAGCCCCAAGCTCCGAGCCCGAGCCCAAGCCCAGGCCTCAGTCCTGAGTCTTATGATATGCTACTCATGCTACCTTATATATAAAAAGACTAGGATATCAAGTGAAGGGAGGGCATGTGGACAAGTTCCTCAAGTCCTCCACCATCCCCTTCACACTCACATTTTGGACTTGCTAATTCTAGCCCTCTCCCCACCTAGGAAAAGACTAGTTTTAGGATTCCAAGGACTATACGTAACTGAATCGGCGACTGTAAAGTACGACACGTCTCTTTAGCCAAGATGCTCGTTTTGAGCTATCACACGCCACATTTTGTGGCTTGGTTAGAAAAAAGGACTATAAAAACAAAAAAAATTATGGGTAAATTTGGGTTGCAAACGCCCAAAAACTTAGGTGAGCGGCCTTCACGGGCACCCACCAACACGTCTAGAGTGTTGAGGTCACATGCACCTACGCTCTGGTTGTGTGCTAGAGGAAGAGCACATAAAGAGTGTCTCCGTTTACACGGGCACTCATTACTCCTCCACCTTAGGCTCTAGGCCCTCATTACTCCTCCACCTTAGGCTCTAGGCCCTCAGCGAGAACCCATGGTAGTACCACTCAAGACCCGCATTTTGCGACTAGTGACTCTTCCTCTGACTACGACATCATGGAGGGTTACCCAATGCCTAATACCAATAGCTCAAGCCAAGACACGCATGCTATAGGCCCACTGTCCAGGCTGAGCGTGCTTAGTCGCTTGAAGGAAACATTTAGTAGAGCCACTCGCTCTGAACATGGAGCTAGCGATGTAAATAAAGGGGTGGGGAAGTAAATTTTCCATTCTTGACCAATGTACAGCCTATGCTCTTGGATAGTGTGCAAGTGAATACTCCATTCACTGCATCCCGTGACTCAACAGCGCTATTCCCCTCTGAGGTTATATTACCTGATGGTAAAATCCTTGCCAACGTGCAAGAGGTTGAGTGATATATCCTTGCAGTAAGGAAAAAAGAAATCGAGAGCTTACGCAAGGTGGAGAAATGGAGGGAACTTAAGACAAAGTCCCGTATGTCGACAATCATTCTAGTAGAGCAACTGATATTCCCCTCTAAGGTTATATTACCTGATGGTAGAAGCCTTGCCAAAGTACAAGAGGTTGAGCGATATATCCTTACAGCAAGGAAAATAGAAATTGAGAGCTTACGCAATGGTGGAGCAATGGAGGGCACTTAAGGCAAAGGACCCTATGTAAACAATCGTGCTAGTAGAGCAATACTTCTAGTGCTACTGACTTAGCAACCACTAAGGGTCAACCCAAAGAGAGCCACATTGCGTCTAGCTCAAAGGACACCCCTAGAACCTCAATTTCAGATAGAGCATATCTAAATGAGAACTGGGAGTATGAACTAAAAATGGAGACTCTGACCGACCTATACACAGGTCATACCTATCACGTGGGTTGGTTAGATGTCCTACAATCCACAACGGGTGCTACTAGTGTAGACGATCAACAAAAAAGAGTTTGTGACATTATCCATAGGGTTATTAAGCTAGAAAGGTAGAGCAAAGGGATCCACATGCATTCAACGGGTCTCATGAGATTCTTGGATATAGGGAAGGCTAGGCAACCAACCTTATCGCAAATCCAGACTCCCTCGGTAAGTCCGATGGATCCTCCATATGTTGTTTCTCCAGGGGTCTCTATACAATCTGAGCCCACAAGTGATATCTTTACCTTTACAAGTTTATCTCATCTCTCTCTTGATGACACCACGACTACCATGCCTACCCCAATGATGGACATGACAAAAAACAAACCATGGAACTCATTTGCTAGTAAAGAACCACTATATGGTAGCTCAATGCCTGCAATGATACCTACTAGTGTGTATCAATCATATGAACCTATGAGTCCTCATGCTCATGTAGCTCCTACCCCTCCCATTGTTTCAACAACTTATGCTCCACAACCACAACATCCAAGTTCTTATTTCAATGGGACCATATCGGCTATCATTAGCATGTCAGATCCGACACCTGCTGTGCCTAAGGCCTCACATGTTCACTTTGGCCCACCCCATGGCACAACGTCGTACAAAACTTGGAACCCAAGGGCTTCCTATACACCAAGCCCAATGCCAATTACTAATCCACATGTAGTTCAAAGAGCGGCTTTACCCACAATGCCTACTCACTTGGGTGAGTTGGCAACATTTTCTTAAGCTATTGGTCGATCCATTGCTGAAAATATACGTAGCACGCCTGATAGAGAGCCTAGAAGTAAGGCAGTACAAATAGACAAGGTCACACAAAAATTTAGTGGAGACGGGGATGTGAGAAAGCATATCAAAGTGTTTGAACAAATATGCAATTCACTAGGAGGACACAATGACCTGCACAAGAGTAATTCTTTAAGCGTGACCTTGAGCGGAAAGGTTGGGGATTGATATAGAACCCTAAGGGTGGAAGAAAAAAATGATTTACCCTACTCTTGGTAGACATGTTGGAATTAGGGTTGCAGAGAAACGCACACAGCTTGGAGAAGACGAAGGAAGCTCAAGGCACACAATAGAGAGTGTATTACTTGGTGTGCAATGGAAAGATAGGTAGCCCTAGAGTGATGGGTGTATATACAATGCACGGGGGAAAAAAACCTCCTAAAGAGGGAAAAAATGCCCCGGCGGTCCTAGTGTGTTCACACACATCACTACCACATGTATATGGTAACAAATCCCCCCTGGAGTGATGCGGTGAACGAGAGCTGGCACATGAGTAAAGGGAAGTGCCATGCCCTGAGGACAGGATCAATCCACAAAGGGGAGTAAGCCCAAAGCTTTGCAGAAAGCTTCAAGCTTCTCATGAGACAATGCCTTTGTGAAAAGATCTGCAAGGTTGTCCTGTGTTGGCACATAAGCCAAGCTGATCTCTCCTACTGAGAGCCTCTCCTTGATATAGTGGTAATGCACCTCAATGTGCTTTGTGCGAGCATGAAAAACTGGGTTCCTCGCAACTGCCAATGCGCTCTGACTGTCAGTGTAGATAGTGTTGGTAGTGTCCTGTCCAACACCCAAATCAACCATAAGGCGTCTGAGCCATACACACTCAACCAAAGCTGTGAAGGCTGCCCTATACTCAGCCTCACAACTTGAAGTGGCCACAGTAGGTTGCTTCTTGCTCAACCAGGATATACATGAACTGCCAAGCATGAAACAAAAACCACTTGTGGACACTCACGTGTCAAAACAACCAGCCCAATCTGAGTCCGAAAAAGCATGTAAGTCTGGCGGCAATGATCCCCCCTTGGGATAAAACAAGCCAAGATGTAAAGTGCCACTAAAGTAGCGGAAAATCCTCTTGACATCCTGCCAATGCTTAGACCCTGGGCTATGCATAAATCTGCTGACCTGTGAGACTGCAAACTGAATATTTGGCCTCGTGTTGCATACATAAATGAGGCATCCAATAGCAGTTTGGTAAAGAGTGACATCAGCAGGATCGCCAGCATCATGTAGACTCAACTTCAAACCTGTTTCCATGGGAGTGGCAATAGATTTGCAATCCTCAAGTCCAAACTTACATAGCAATGTCTCTATGTAACTTTTCTGACACAAGGCAATACCACCATCACACTGCTTAAACTGTATACCCAAGTAATGATGCAGCAGCCCCAAATCTTTCATCTTGAAAGTAGCATTCAAATCAGCCATAAATTCAGCAATATGTCTCTCATTTGGTCCAGTGATCAACAAATCATCAACATAAAGAACCACAATGAGAAGTACATCACCCTCACGCTTTACATACAATGTGCTTTCTGTTGGACTGTTACGAAAGCCTTGTTTGACCAAATGAGTGTCAGCTTTCTCATACCAAGCACGAGGAGATTGCTTCAACCCATACAAAGCCTTCTTACATCTGCACACTTTGTCCTCTTGTCCTTTTATGACAAAATCGCGAGGCTGCGTTACATAAACTTCGTCAAATATGTCACCATTCAAGAAAGCAGTAAAAATGTCTGATTGATGTACATCCAAACCAAAATGAGCTGCCAATGCACATAGAAAATGCATAGTAGTCATAGGACAAGTGGGAGCAAAAGTCTCTTCATAATCTATGCCTTTTTGCTGTGCATAACCCTTTTCAACAAGTCGAGCCTTATGGCGATCGATCTCACCATCCGGCTTGCGTTTCAACTTGTAAACCCACTTCGTACCAATGGCCTTTTTGCCAGGAGGCAAATCACATAAAGTCCATGTGTCAGTCTCTATAAGTGCATCATATTCTGATTGCATGGCAGCCATCCAATTTTATGAATTCTGTGCTTCATCAAAAGTCAGAGGCTCCTCAACATCATGTAAGCTAGACACAGCTAAAGCAAAACAATCTGATGCATAAGATGCATGGCGAGAGCTTGAATGAGTACGGCTAGACAAAGGTGCATCCAATTTACTGTCACGCAAAGTGTGCACCAGCCATTTTGGCATACCTCTAGCCTGCTCATTTTCAGTCCTTTCCTCATCAAGTACATCATACACAACTGCATCAGTAATAGGCTGATCTAAAACATTTTCCTCATTGGAACTTACATTCGTATTTCCACCACTGAAAAGAGGCAACAAAGTGTAATAAATGTCCTGTGAGCTTACATTACTGTCTCTAGTACATGACAGCAAGGGCTGAACAGAATCTTCCACAAACACTACATCCCGTGAAACCAGAATACGTTTTGTTTGCGGATGATACAACCTGTATCCTTTTCTTTCGGCACTATAACCAACAAAAATACATTTGACAGCCTTATCATCCAATTTTCTGCGCTGCACTTGTGGCACCAAAGCATATGCCAAACAGCCAAAAACACGCATGTGCTCAATAGAAGGCTTTCTATCATGCCATGCTTCATATGGAGTAATAGACTGCAAAGCTTTCGTAGGACACCTGTTAAGTACATAAGTGGCACACATGATGGCCTCAAGCCAAAAAGAATGCGGTAAAGCTTGACTTTTGACCATACATCGTGCCATTTCCGTCAGTGACCTGTTTTTCCTCTCAGCAATACCATTTTGTTGAGGTGTATAAGGCACAGTACATTGGTGTTTTATCCCACGACTAGCCAGAAATGCATTAACTCATGAGACATATACTCCCCCCCTCGATCGGAACGGAGGGTGCCCATAGTACATTTCGAGACATTTTCAGCCATAGCCAGAAATTTTTTGAAGCATATAAAAACTTCGGACTTCACTGGAAATTTAGAACACTGCATGTTACCCAAAATACAGCCTTCACAAACATGTTTGACAGGTGCTTCAAGAGGAGGCAAAGAAGCAACCATATCAGATTTCTACAAACGTAGCAAACTGGAAAAATTCAGATGACCAAAACGTGCATGCCAAAGTTTTGCATCTGAAATAGCCCTTGAATCTGCAACAAAATTTGCAAAATTTTGTCCACACTTGTCAGACAAAGTGATCTTATACAGCCCACGACACAAAAGTCCAGATGCAATAATTTCATCACCAAAACTGAGATCATGAACTATACATCTGTCATCCACAAATTTGACTACAAGTCCAAGTCTAGCAAGTGCGAATACAGACAAGAGATTCTTCTTGATCCCAGGTACATAAAGTGCATCAACAAGTTTGAAAGAACTGCCATTAGCAGCAGTAAGCACAATCTTTCCAACTCTTTGAACTGGATAAGAGGCATTGTTGGCACAAGTGACTGAATTCCCATGAGTGATAGACTCGAGAGAGGTGAACAATTCACGACGTGAGGTAATGTGCTTTGTAGCACCATTGTCGAAATACCACACATGTGAATCTGCAGCAACTGACAAGCATGCATCATGGACAACAGGATTGTAAGTGCACTCTGCGCTAAACGCCCATTCCGCATCAACATCAGCAACACAGTCTCCTTTCACAGAAGACTCAACAATGGCTACATTTGTAGTGGAACCAGCATTTGCAGTGGAACCACTCTCTTTCTTCTTAGCCTCTTTGGCCTTCGACTTAGGACACAACTTGATCAAGTGATCATTGGCTTTACAATAATGGCAACGCATCTTCTTTTTGCCCTTATCACCAGAATTTCCAGACGAAGTGCTGCCAGCAGAAGCATTAGGAACAAAATTTTTGCCACTCGCAACAGAACCATAAGAAGTGGCTGCATTACTGTTACCACCCTTTCTTTGAGAAGCAATAAAAGGTTGTTCAACTGCACGCTTCCTAGTCCTGTTTTTTTCTGGAAAGTGACTCTTGCAATAGCAATGTGCATAATGCATCAAACTTGACAACTTCAGGATTTCCTTGGCTCATAAGTCTCCAAGTACTAGCAAAATTCTGGTAGGAATCTGGTAAGGCATCAAGAACAGTCTGCACAAGGGAACTGTCTGAAATGACTTCACCTGCAGAAATAAGCTGCTCATTGATATCCTTGAAACTAGCAAGGAAAGTGTCCATATCATTTTCCTCATGCATAATCTTCGACTCCAGCTCTTTATGCAGCAAAGCAATTTTAGCCTCATTGCGGCTTGCATAAAGACCTGCTAGAATATCCCAAGCCTGTTTTGCAGATTTTGCTGAACGGATGTGAGGAACAATGGTGCGATTCACAGACAACACAATCAATGCATGAGCCTGCGCATCCTTAACATCCCAACGAGCTTGTTCTGCCATAGGCAAAACAACTCTAACAGTTGCAATCCTTGCAGCAAGACCTGCAACATCCTCAACATCGCCTACATCCTTAGAACCAGGACGTACATCAATGCCCTACACAATGTTCCAGACACCCTTTGACACAAGAACATGTTGCATCATATAAGCCCACATAGGGTAGTTGTCCCCATCCAACCTGTCCTCAGAAGAAAACATCTTGAACACATGTGTGTTGTTGTTGTCAGCCATGGTAAATCCTGCACCTGATGTGAAAACTGCCCAAAAATAGGAGAAACGGAGCGGGAACAACTTGTGCTATATAGCAAAAACCGTAGAAGACTATAAGGCACATGTTATGCAGAAAACGGCACTGAAAGAAATTCTACACGAAATGATGAAATAGCCTGTGTAGTACTGCCTGTAGTGGAAACGGAGGCCGAAATGAGCCCAAATCAAAATTCTGAGCAAACTGAGCTCTTTGAGTTCACCGAAAATTTTTGTCGACCTGTGAACGCTCTCCAAAGCTCACTGAAATCGGAGAAAGTGAGCAGGTGTGTGCTGAAGCATCTGGTTTTCACCGAAAATTTTTGTCGACCTGCTCTGATACCAATTGTTGGAATTAGGGTTGCAGAGAAACGCACACAGCTTGGAGAAGATAAAGGAAGCTCAAGGCACACAATAGAGAGTGTATTACTTGGTGTGCAATGGAAAGATAGGTAGCCCTAGAGTGATGGGCGTATATACAATGCACGGGGGAAAAAACCTCCTAAAGAGGGAAAAAATGCCCCTGCAGTCCTAGTGTGTTCACACACATCACTACCACATGTATATGGTAACAAGACTATTCTTGAAAGAGTACATACGAGAGGGAGTACTTTGGGGTGTAGCATCTGAGCACCAGAAAGCCCAACGAGAGGAAGGAGAGTCCGTGAGAGACTTTATTAGCCGCTTGAAGCATTCGAATTCTCATTGTAATCCAGATGAGCGCTTAAATAATCACCAATTTCTAGATAGATTCATTAGGGGTTTAGGACATGAGGATATATACAACAGCCTAGTCATTAGAGGTATCACCACTTGGGAAGTACTCACCACCAATGCGATCCAATTGGAGGATAATTGAATGATTCAAGAGGAAAGAGTGTCTGTTGAGTCTAAATCTGCTCGCAAGCATCGGGGCATCAACCAATGATCAAAAAGCCTATTGCTAAGGAGCCAAAGATATTAGAGATGACTTTAGAAGATCTCACCAAAGCCATTCAAGAGAGTCTTAGAGATAAGGGTACTCCATAGAATCATATGTATCAAAGAAGGGAGGAACAATGGTGCTCAGTATGTTATGGTCCGCATAATACCAGTGAATTTTCTACTTTCAGAGTAAAATTTAACGGGAATTGCAATGCCCATCGGAGGTATGGTCATCAAGCTAAGGATTGCATAGTATCTAAACATGCAATGGTGAATAGACCAACCTAGCATGGACAAACACACCTCAAGTGCCTACATTAATTTCGGCCCCACCTCTAGAACAAAAGTCACAACACATGGTCCCTAGAGCCCAAAATGTTGTTCAAACAACACCCTTACCACCTCCAGTGCTAGGACCTCAACCCCATATCCGAGAATCGCTTCTGTGAATCAAGTGGGTTGTGAGTCATCTATTGCTTGTTTGGAAGGTTGTAAGGAAGATATAGACCCTAATATTGCCTATGGGATTGATGCACTTGAAGAAAGTCCACAATATCATATGGAGGACTATTAGGAACGAGTCAAACCTGTCTATCAAGTAGCTGCTCTTGTGGTAAGAGGCCAAAATATCAATTACACTACCAAGAGACCACCTCTTCAATGCTATGAGTGTGGAGGTTCACATCATGTAGTGAAATGTCCCATTAGACTACAAAAGAATGCCACATAATACAAACCAATCAATCAAGCACATCTACAATGTTGATACTCATGTATAACTAATGTGGTATAGATTTGACCCCATATAGACGACCAACACTGAAGGGGATTGTGATTCAGGTGAATCCAAGGAGACTAAAACGACCATTAGAAAAGAAACAAACAACAAAGATTGTCATGAGCCACAATGGCCAGGATCAAAGAAGAAGATAGGAACTAACCCAAGCCCTACAGAGGAGATCGAGCAAGTCAAGCAATTAATGGGTTTGATAGAAGAGACCCAAACGGATCTAGAGCCAGCACCTAGGTAGATCCACCTTACCGATATAGTGTTCCCTATGCAACAACAACCACACAAAGGCCATAGACCACTAGCCATACCTAGTGTCATCCAAGAGGAAAGTGACTTTAAGTCATGGGAAAGTGGGCGTACTTTCTTCTTGTTGGAGATAATGTTTACGGAGGGATTACCTGACCCAATCAAAGAATGGAGATCCCATCTTCCCCATGTCAAGGGACTGAAGCCCAAAAAGTACTGTTAAATATTGGCAAATGAATGGATTTCATGGCTTCAGAAGTTATAACCACCATCATGTGAAAACTATACGGAGACCCCGAGCTATTCTTAGTTGTTCGAGCTTTCCTCAATGGAGGACTAAAAGTCGGGCTACCACAATTTGCACAGATGGATGGAGCTAGGGAGATTCCAATGGAGGAGGAACACTTAGAGCCACGACCCAACCTAGATGAGAACTTTGTTGTTGAAATACTTGTTAACAAGTTGGGACAATACTTTGAAGGTGATGAATCCAATGCGATGCGACCATACCAAACACTACCAATGGATTAACTATGAGGGAATCCTTGATGGTGGCACTGGGGTTAGTATTGTGACTAAAAATTGATGGGAAACTATGAGAAGACCTCATCTTGGGACCAGAACCATAGTAAAGATGGCTAATGGGACCATTGTTAAGCCTATTGGGATGTTAGAAGATCTCAATATCAAGGTGTTTGGACATAAAATATTAAATACCTTCATTGTTATGGATTCCTCCAAGCATAATATGACATATGAGATGATCTTAGGACGTCCTTTCATGAGGGAAGCAAAAATGGTGCACAATTGGTCTAAAAACCATGTCTAATTGTAGTTCCAAGACTCTACCAATCGAGTTGATCTTGTAACAGGTTGGGCACATTCTTTAGGAAACAAATTTATAATTGATTGTAGATCTGACACCACAGCTCACTCGGCCCCATTGCAGTATTGTTACACATGTAAAATGGACACTGATGTTCGGGAAGGTTCTCCTTATATGGATGTTCTACCTAGGATGATTGAGTATGACAATGTGGATTGGGTCCACTTAGCAGTAACCATAGACATTTAGGGAAATAGGGGGATGACCTGGGTAACACCTGAGGGGGATGAAATGCCACCACTCGTGCCTTTAAATATGATAGAAGCAATGCATATAGCTTCAAATGACCTACCAGGTGAAGGCTTGATTGACATTGGAACCGGTAGCATCTCACGAGACTATAGCCCACACAATTCAAGGTGAGAATCATCAGTTGAAATAGATTATGAGGACTAAGAATCTGAGTTAAATCTTGGTGCCAATGTGGAGACAAACCATTCAGGTCCCAATGGTACCCTAGATGACAATCTATCCAGGAGAGGAGAAGACACAAGTAGCGATTCATCTAGTGACTCGTCACCAGTAATCGATCATAATAAAAAATTGGACAAAAAGAGTAAAAGGTATAAGAGGCGACAATATCAAGAAAATGTGCGTGCTAGAATAAATGAAAAGAAATCTACCGCAAAATGGTTTAATTATATAGGGGCATGTGATGCTCATTGAAAGATGGTAGATAACAGGGATGAATACCTTCAAAGCGTTATGTGATGCTCATTGAAAGATGGTAGATAACAGGGATGAATACCTTCAAAGCGTTATGTGATGTAGTCCACAACCCATTGACATCACACAGCTAGAGGCTACAGAGAAGCCAAAGTTGATCCGTACTATAAGGAGACAAAAAAATTGAGATTTAGCTTAACAACAAAAGGAAGAGAAAAGGAAACCATAGTCCACAGAGCCATAAGACCCCACAAACTTACACCCTACACCTGATCATTTCAAATCGTACACAGTGGAGGAGCATAAGGTTGTGTATACAAATGCCCAAATAAAACCCATCAATGGAAGAAATGGAGTCTATGAAGGTTCAACAATAGTCAAGGAAACAGAGTTAGCAGACCCAGGTGAGGAGTCCAAACCTGTGTTCATTGCCCAAGATCTGACAGAGCCTGAGAAGTATGTACTTATAGAACTTCTGAATAAATTCAAGGATATATTTGCTTGGACATACCATGATATGAAAGGTGTTCCACCTTCTGTGGTGCAACACACAATCCCCATGAATAACATGGCTAAACCAGTCCAGCAACGACCATACCCAATGAATCCTAAGTATGCAAAGATTGTTAAAGAAGAGATTGAAAAGCTTGTAAGTTGCGGATTCATATACCCTATTGAGCACTCACAATGGGTGTCTCCAATAGTTATTGTGCCGAAAAAGAATGGGAAACTTAGAGTGTGCATGGATTTCAAGAAGGTCAATGCTGCCACTAGGAAAGACTATTACCCCTTGACATATTCAGAACATGTGCTTGAAAGGGTTGCAGGGAAGGAAGCTTATAAATTTTTAGATGGGTACTCTGGCTACAAACAAATCACAATTGTGCTAGAGGACCAAGCAAAAATGTCTTTTATAACCACATTTGGAGTGTTTGGATTTTGTGTTATGGCTTTTGGATTAACCAATGCCCCTGCTACCTTTCAAAGATCAATCAACACTACTTTTAGAGAATATTTGAGGGAGTTTTTCAAAGCTTTCTTAGATGAACTTTGTGTTTATTCTTCTTGGGAAGAACATCTATCATGCTTACAAAAAGTGTTTGAGAAGTGCAAATTGTATCGCATCTCCTTAAACCCTTTCAAATGCGAATTTTGGGTTAAGCATGGAGTCATTTTAGGACATATAGTGTTGAAAAATGGAATTTCCACATATGAGAGGAAAATCAAAGACATTGTTGATTTTCCACCACCTACGAACTATAAGGGAGTTCAAAGATTCATGGGCCATGTTGGTTATTACCGGCGGTTTTTTTTTAAACTTTGCCGAAATAGCTCGTCCTTTGTACAAGCTTCTTATTGAGTTCCACTGGACCGCAGAGTGTGACCATGCTTATGAGTCATCAAAAAAGACCTTGACAAGTGCTCCTATTCTACAAGTGTCCGATTTGTATATTTCCATGTGCATATTGATGCATCGAACTTTGATATTGGGTGTGTTCTAGCTCAACCTGGAGAACACAAATTGGACAAACCCATTAGCTTTACAAGTCATCAATTAAATGATGCTGAGAGAAACTACACCAATACAGAGCAGGAAGGTTTATCTATGATTTGTGCAGTAAAGGAATTTCGGTACTACCTTCTTGCCAACAAGTTTGTTTTCTATGTTGGTCATCAAGCATTGTTGTATCTAGTAAATAAACCTTGTTCCACGGGATGAATTACACAATGGTTGTTAATTATTCTTGAGTTTGATTTTACTATTGTGGTGAGACCTGGTAAAAGAAATGTCATGGTGGACCATTTGTCTCACATAACCAATGGTGAAGCCCCTACTAGAATTGATGATGAATTGCCCGATACTTCCATGTTCCTAGTTGAGACCATGCCTAAATGGAGTGAGAAGATTGTGAACTTTCTAGTTAATGGTTTTCCACCCAAAGAGAGAACATTATTACGCGGTTTCGTTGTCCTTTTGAGATTGTGAGTGACAATGGTACTCATTTTATAAATGGAGTGATAAAATAACTCACGACCATCTTCATGATAGATCATCATAAGTCCACAACTTATTATCCACAAGCAAATGGTGAAGTTGAGAGTACCAACAAGACGTTAATTTCTATCTTGACCAAAATAATGGAAGCTCATCGCACAATTTGGGATTTGAAGCTGACTACAGCTCTACGGGCTTATCGTACTTCTTACAAAGTGGATATTAATTGTACACCATTCAAAATGGTATATGGACAAGAAGTAGTTATGCCATGGGAGTTTGTAATTCCTAGTTTACATATAGCTTCACAAGAAGGTTAGGACCGAACCCTTTAGTTGAGCGTTCATATATCCTTGAGAGTTTTGACAAAGAAAGGCAAGTGGCTTTGCAAAATGCACTTGTGGAGAAAGATAGGAGGAAGAAATGGTTTGAACATCATCTAGAGAATAAAGATATCAATGTTTGTGATAAAATCCTTATGTATGGAGTGCGTCACGAGAAGAAAAGTTGAAATATGTGGAAAAAGGACCATATATAGTATGCTAAATCACCCACAAGGTACCATTCGTGTGGAAACTCTTGATGGAGTTGAAAACATTGGATTCCTCAATGGGAGAAAATTTAAAAGATATTATGATCCCTTACGCCAAGAGGAACTACATGCCATCCATAAAAAAAAGGCTGCCAAGGCACAAGCCGAGTTGAAGAAGATACAAGATTAAGTTGAGGCTAAGGAGAGACAACAACGTATAAGATGCCACCGAGAGGCTAACCTGGGAGTTACACATGCATTTCATGTTGAAATAGAGGATGATTGGTTGGACTCTTACACACCTCTACAATACCCTATTGAGCTAAATATCACCTATGGAAAAGTGCTATATAATGCCTTATTGGACACGGGTGCAAAGTATAATCTGCTATCATATGGGGAGTGGGGTCAGTTGGGAAAGCGATCTCGATCTGAGAGTACTATCCAAGTCAAAGGTTTCAAACAAGAAAAAAACTATGGTTTTTTGGAATCTGGCACACTTTTGTCAGTTATGAAAACGAGGTTGTAGCTCAAGACTTTTTGGTCATGCCTGCTCAAACTATGGAGGGCAGTATAAACCTAGAACGCATGCACTATTGATTGGGAGACTGAGAGTGTCACAACACAAAAATAAACTCTTAGCACTACCACACAAGCCATAGTCCCTGAGATATTTCCTCTTAAGGAAATAAAACCCAGAACATTGCATATCCAGAAGGTTGAACTATATGTTCGTATAGCCCAACTCTCTAGAGCTTCAACTTCTGTAGTTGAAATAAAGCTTGAGACACTAATATGACAAAGAAAACATACCAGCGGGTCCCTAAAGATTCTTTAGCAACCATTGTTGGTTCTAAAAAAGAGGGTCCTAGTAAGAGACGTCCCACTCGTCCCAAGAAATGTAAAGAAGCATTGGGTTGGATTCCTAAAAAACTACTAGAAGCCCAAGGCTACTATGAAGGAAATGATCAAATCTGGGTGACAAAATGTCAATTGTGCTCTTACCTGTCACCTGACCCATGTGAGCCAAATCCTATAGCTCCAAAATGATTTAAAGATTGTGGAAAGGAAAAAATCATGGAATGCTACACACCCACTCCAGAGCTAGTGTGGGTACCAAAGAAAGAACGGTTTGTTCAACCTAGTTCAGGAACAAGGAAGTCAAATGAAGCCTCTTGCTCTTCATGTAGTTCATGTATGGAAATAGAAGCTTCAACACAACCTCCACCTACCATTGTACATATCCATACAAACAAAAAATAATTTGCACCTCCCATTTTAGGTTCACCACCTACAACAACGTTGCAAATAAAATCATGGGAGAGTACCTTACCACCCTTGCAACTAGATGAAACACATAGGGTGGTTGAAAACTATTGGTCAAAGCCTTCACCCATAAAAACTTGGAACAATTGGTTTCAAAGGGTGATGACATTGTTCCAAAAGGTATGATCTACCCAAGGAAAGGGGGAGTGTTTGACGACATACATCATTCACTTGATTCTCCCTTAACCTTCCTCCCTTAACCTTCCTCCCTAACCTATTAATCTCCAATCTTCGAGAATGTATATACTAGCCCTATACTCATAGAAACAAAAATTAAAAATTAAAACAGCAAGAGACACCAAAGTAGATTTCGAGACCTACAAGTTCTAGTACATGACCCAAACTCAGAAAAAGGACACGACCTTTTAACATGACCCTTAAAATATTTGCACTCTAATCATTATCTATCTGTGTGTACAGATATGGCTAGTATGCGAGCGTCTTCCACTTCTACCTAGGGTGAGAGGTATCCGCTTTACTTTTCACAAGTATTTCACATAGTCTACCCTATGCTTGCCTGTGAATGGGATCTAGTAGATACGCTAGCACGTGAGAGGAATTTCAACAAATTAGAATGGTTGATACGTCTCTTGACCACTGATCCATACTTAGTAGAGGATGTCTCTCGGATTGCACAAGACTACCCTCTTGACCAAGATGACTATAGGAATCTAGTGATGTTCTTAGTAAACATTCGTGTCTCTAATGATGAGGAAAAGTTACATGATTACACAGATGGCACATATGGTCTCACGGATGATGACTTTTTTTTTCTTGACGATGACGAGGATAGGGGTTTAGCCTTAGGGATACCTCCCCATCCCTACAATATCCTGTTTCCTTGACTCTCTAGGGAATTAGGTTAGGGTACCTTATGTTGTTTGATTGTGCTCAATAAGGTTTGGTGCTTCTTCCCACTGATGTGACTCCTAGAGGTATTCTTTGTGTTTTCTAGTATGTACAACATATTAGGATTTTGAACTTCATGGAGTCTTTCTCTCATTCACTCTTTGAATCAAGTGCAATTATCAGCATGAAAAAGTGTTTCTTGTCCATTAGCATTGCCCTTTGTCTTTTTTGCATCTATGTTTGTCTGCTTTAAGTGTGATTATTATCATAATATTCAACATATTTGCTAAGTATCAAATATAAAATTTGATGTAATTTTCTATCATAATTCCTTGTCTAGGTTCAAAAATCAAGCAGTTCAACTAAGCTAGTTTGACCAAGTTAGGCGTTAGAGATCTTCTTGTAATACCATGGGGAATTCCTTCCTAATAATCAATGGTTACATTAGGTTTTTAATCCGATCTAGGTAGCATTGTGGGAAATGTACTAGGGTTTTCTAGTGGGATTAATCCCTATTGACCTTTAGCTTAAGTATTATAAAGGGAGCTTACTATTGTGATGAGCCTGGGGAGGGTAACAATTTCATATGACCCCCAGAGCTATAAAATTAAAATGTTGAGAACAAACAAAAGAAAAATAAATAAAATCAAAGTGCCACAATGTAAAATCTTGATTTGGTACTCACTCACATGTATTCCCTATGGTACTAGAGCCCTAGAGGTTCCCAGTGTGGACACTTTTCCTTGAAAATCAAAATGCCCAAGGCATACAAAATAAGCACACACATCAAAATTGAATCAATGTGAAAAACCTTTGGGGTCAAAGAAATAGAAATTAGTAAGGCAATGATTTCATGATCAATTTCTTTTATCGTAGCTTAACTGCAAGGTCTAGCCTCTAGTCAGACCTCGAACATGAAATACTTTTCTCTCGCGATTAAATAGCTTAATTGACTAGAGAAAATTGAGAAGCTTGCCCATGGTATTAATAGTTGACCTCTATTGCCTTCGACTGTTAAATTAGCGACCCGAGACTTGTTTATTTTTTGACCTTTACAAATTCTTATGCGTTTGATTACATTACGTTCAATGTTACTGCTAATTTAATGTTTAATATTTTGTTACCAATCAACTTGTGTGCTTACAACTGCATATGCTTTTTAATTGTATATGAGAATGAAATCACTGTGCCAATTTTGTTTGATTTTGCAGTGATCAAAGAAGGCTAAGGACATTCATCTCGGACGCTCTTCCACCTTAACGAACGAGCTTCATATCAATAGCTTTTGAGGATGGAATCTAAATCAAGGAGGGGGGCATGTTAACCCTCATGAACACCCTATCACCTACAATGGACGTCGTATTATTTATTTGCTAGAGTCATGGACCAGGCTTGTCCGTCCAATAGTATGTAGGTGATTGCCGATGAGAGGCGCACCACTTATCTTATTTTTACAACATCTGTGCAACAACTCACCATTGTGGGCACCCATGTGTGAATAGGTCAAACTCTTATAAAAGTTCCATTTCACCTAAAAATCCTCATTCTCTGAGGTGTAAACTAAGAAGTTATCTTGCTCCATCTATGTCTCCTTCTTCCTCGTGTGCTCACGTGTGTATGTGTCTGTGTATATGCGAGAGAGAGAGAGAGAGAGAGAGAGAGAGAGAGAGAGAGAGAGAGAGAGAGAGAGAGAGAGAGAGAGAGAGAGAGAGCGATAGAGCATTGCGGCAGCCTCGACGGCGAGGCGGTAGATCGTTGTATCAACGGTAGCTCCTTCTTCTTTGCAGCACAGGATCCTTCACACGACGGAAGCATCAAGAGGTGAGTGACACACCATTGCTCTTTGAGCTTGCTAGGATTATCTAGTTGTGTGTTTGCAGCCTTTTGGGACTCTCACATAGTGCACATGCAAGATCCCAACCTTTGACACGTAGGGAAAATCATACAATGGGTAGTGCATGCTCTATGATCATGATGCATACTTTATGAACATGTATGGTTCATTGAATCTTTGGAGCATGCAAGATATGGAGAAGTCACACTATCTTGCCAGGGGTGTCTACTTCAAGAGTACAAGACATAGAGGGGGTTTAGTGCACTCGTGCTATCTTCAAGAAATGCTCAATTGGTTTTACTGTACCACCTTTGGATGCAAAGTGTCAATTGAACATGCAAGGATATCGTGCTTGGAAAAAGAAGCCGGTTGATTGGACCATGTTTGTTCCTCAGAGCATTGGAGATCCTCACAAGGTCCAACACAACATGCAATGCGGTGAGCATCAAGGACTAGGGTGGGAAGTTGGGCCACGAGGTAGTAGATGTATATAGAATCTCATGATAATGAAAAATCCATTACACTTGGATGCACATGTTATCCCCGTAATCTGAGTATTACAACATATTTTCTTGTGCCACAATCCTCTTTTTTTTTGGATTGAGTGTTTTCATGTTTCATTGTTTACGCAATTTTACAAGTAGACGTTTTGCTCTGGTGTGTGAAAAGTTCTCTAATTTCATATGTTTTTGTAATTTAAAAGATTAATTTCTTGTGCTTTTAGTGGATCTTTCTCACCATGTGAACCCGCCCTTATATGGTCACCATATATAAAGAGGGAAAAACCCCCCTTCACAAACACATACCACTTGCTCCCTCACCAAACACCACAAGCTCTAAGAAGCCCCCCAAACACACTTTCTAGATGGCAAGGACAAAACAGACTTGTTTGGTGGACACAACGGACTGACACGTAAAAGGTGGATGTACACCAAACCTTGTTGTACTCGCTAATTTTTTCAAAAGAAGCAGTGTAATTCTGCTAATGAGAATTCTTAATTGTAATATATTTTTTCATGCCCTCTTAGCCTCTCTGAGTCTACACACCTTGTAAATGGCCGAATGGCCGTGGGAAAGTTCCCTTAAATCTTAAGTCAAAACCCTTAGTTTTAAAAAACACATGATCATTAGCTTGAAGAGGTATTGGATGTCGACTCTGAGAGCTTCTTAATGCTACAACTTGTAATCCGCTTTTCTCCTTGTCTAGTAATCAGAATTCAATTCCGAACATCACATTGTGTTCCTTGTCTCTTCCTCTACAATCTAGGTGTAATCATTCTTGATTTTGTTGTGGTTTGTGGCATCTTGTTTGTGAAATAAATGCATTGATTTAGATCTTAAATGGTTGGTTCTTTATGTTTTGACCTTGGATAAGTGTTTCTATGTCTAAGGGGAACCATTTCATGTAGTTCTGTTTCATCTTTTTGCACATTTTTTGTGATGGATTGTGATTTATGTACCTTCCTAGATGGCTCCAAAACTTGTTAGGGTTGTGCCCTTACGTGCTTTAATACATCTCCTTAAGTTTCATTGCATTCCAAATTTGTTTGGATGCCGAAAAGGCGTGAGGACCTAGAGCGGTGAGATCGGACATAGATTGATTTTCTGACTAGGAAGTGGTTGATTTGATTTTGTCGTAGTATAAATAGCCCTCTGCATTGACTTTGGTGAGATTGAAATTCTCATTAAATTTTCGTGCCCCATCCTGAGTCGCTTCTTTGCATTTTGACATTATGTTAGTACAAAAAGCTATGTTGCAAACATCCGTCGTGGCGACCCGCTAACATTGGCGCCATTGCTGAGAAAGTCAATCCTTAGGTGGTGAGTGACTCAATTGTACAAAAAATCCCTTCAAAAGCTTTTGACAACCATTTCATTTACACATAGACAGTAAATGAGCTAGACATAGGTTTAGTGCTTAGTAGAGACTAGAGTCCAAGACTAGCTAGTGCTACTCCTTATGAGCAAAGAAAGTTGTGAGTGAAGTACAAAAGAGTATTTCGTTCATTTATTTTCCCATGCTTGGAAAGGGTTGTATCACCATACACTTCGTTGCCGTTTTTTTATTGTTAAATTCATTTATGTTTGTGCATCTATTTTAGTTTATAGGAGTAGGTTATGTAACAATTTCCACCATCAATTGGGGCGAAAAGGATTAGGGGAAAAACTTGTTCAAAGCCTTATTTTGGTGCCGAAGGGCATATCTGAAATATTGCAAAATTGATGGTCAGAGCTTTAAAGTTGAACTAAACCCAACACAACTTGCAAAAAGGGGATATACAATCTTGCTACAGACAGACTGTGCAAATTTCTTCCCGCTTGCCTGTCCAACATGGATCGCGATTCATCTTCCTTTTAGGCCAAGTGAGAAAACTTTGTTTCCCTTGCTTAGAACTGACTCTTAGGCATTAGAATATTGAGTTTGGCCAGAAAAGAGTGCTAAAAGAGCCTCCAAATCAAGAAACTGGGTTAAGCAAAGCAAAACCTTGAAGTTGAGAAAAATTGGGAAAACTGAACTTTTATTTGTCCAAATTCAAAAAGAGGTGAGAATTCGGTTCAACTAGAATCAAGGAACTACCAAGACAAAAAATCATGACCAGATGTTGCCAAACATGGATCGCGATCCATGTACCTGGTAGACATTTGTAAGGGAAATTTGATCGGTGCACTCCTGAGAGCTAAGGGAACAACTTTTTCAAAAGGAGCCACAAACAAAAAAAAGAAAAAAACAGATCAAAATACCAGAAAAGAAGTTGTTTGCAAAAAACCAAAGCAGACACAAAATCTTGCTTTTTACTTGGAAAAAGTGGGTCAAATCCAAAAAGATTTGGGAAAGAACATCACCATACCCTCTGTCCCAAGCTCACCAAAGGTCATGCCAAAATCTTGCCAAACATGGATCGCGATCAATGTACCTTTTTAGAATTTCGACATGATATTTGGCAAGTAGAAAAGTGATAACATTTGAAGTACTTTCTCCCAAACCACTATTATAAAAAAAGATCAAAAGTTGGGCCAAAAAGGGAAAAAACATACCAAGGGGGAAACCATTGAAACAGACCCTATAATTGTTTTTTGGTTGACCTAAAAAACTCCAAAACACTCAAAAACCATATAGCCAGCATCAGTAGACCAAGGACTACCTGTGTGTCAAGTTTCAGTACATTTTGGCATTGAGGTACATGGATCATGATCCATGTCCTCTGACACCATTTGATACAAAATTAGCACCATAGCTAGAGGACATCATAGGGAGTCTAGTGGTCTTTACAAAACTGAATTTGGATAATAAAAACCAGAACAAAAGCCCAAAACTACCAAGTACTCTAGCAAAGTGTTAGAATTGACCTAATTCTCAATCTAGAGGTCCATTTCCAAAAAAAATGATACCATAGGACCTACTAATCATGCTGAATCTGATGGTACTAAGAAAAGTCAATTGGGCTTCCCAACATGGATCACAATCCATGTTCCTCTAAGTCAAAATAAAAGCAGAATTCGGCCACACATAGAGGTAGTCCATAGGAACCTGGTGACGTTTTCAAAATTGGAATTGGACCTCAATTGTTGATGTTGTGAGTAAAATTGTGTGCTATTGATGAAAAACCTCGTTAAATTTTGTCAATTGAAAGCTAGAACTAACCGGAATGGCTATAAACTCATAGCTGTCAAGCATTTTTTGACAGGTTGCAAGTGTAAGAGAATAATACCCAATGAGTAATATCAAAATGGGAAATTTAGGATAGCTAATGAGGTAACCCGGTTCTGATTTTGCAATATCAATTCTTCATGTATTTGCAATTAGAAAGATTGTATCAGAATAGGAATCCCAACATCATAGACCAAGTGATCAACCACTCAATTGAAGGTAGCGCGAATCAAAGACCATTGCATCCTTTAGAAGCCATTATAGAGGAAAGATTTTCTCACACCTCGTCAGAAATATCATACAGCCTAATGACTGAGGAGTCCAACAAGTTGAACTCTAAGGAATTAGCTTCCATGGGGACAGGGCCTTCTCAATCTGCATCTAGCATAAAACTGTTGTACTCAAAGTTTCAATTTGAAAACATGCTTAAGGCCAAAATCTATAAGGATGGAATGGACCGCTACTGTGTTAAGTTGGAAAATAAGCCAAGCAAGTTCAAGGACCTTGTAGATGTGGATTATGACGGGGATAGATATTTTGACAAAGAGGGAGTGATGTACTTAGTGGTTCACACCCCTTTATTGTGGACAAATGAGGGATGACTCGCACCAAGGACAAGGTGGATGAAGATCTAGCAGATGAACCACCCAAAATGGACAAGCAAATGTGGTGCTCATATGCACCAATGAGACAAAGCAGCTTATTACAGACAACACTTGCGTGGGGTTATATAAATTCAATAATGGACAACAAACACTCTCTTATAGATGTGATGAACCCCGCATCAAGGAATTGATTGACCGCAAAAAACTATCTGTTTTTACTTATACAGAGGGGAAAAGTATTCAGATGGTCATAATGGATAAGTATGGCAAAAAATACTCTCCTATGGATCGTAAGGAGCTAGAACGATATACATATTTTGGGGGACCACTCCACCGATACTATGTAAATGCAGAAGAATTGAAAACCACGACTACTCACACGGGACCAGAAACTGGGAACATAAGTCCAGTAAGAACCACAGTGGAAGATTCTTTTGGACATGAACAATTTCCGAACACAGGGCCTATGGGATCAACGCGGTCTAGGGATTCTATGAACACACATAGAGTCAGTGCGGCACCTATTGTGATTTACACAACTAGAATCCCTTTGACTATTACACGAGATTGACTTGATGGACGGATAGCAAATAGGATACCAATTATAGTGCCAAGGGGAGATTTTGAACCTAGAGAGACCACACCAAGAGAAACAGGGGTGGTGAGGATGGTTGCGGAGTCCAGACACATGCGACCATCTCAATTGGAAAAATGCGTACCCAGAAAGTATAGTGGATCGGAAAATCCATATGCTCATTTTTGGATCTTCAAGGTGGAACATGTAACTGATTTCCATACTTAATATGAAGGTTTTGGGTTGAATCTAGAAGGAACTACTTTGACTTGGTTTTAACCTTTAAACAACTTTGAATTCCCAAGTATTGAGCAACTTCTCTGAGAGTTCACTGAGGAATTCTCAAAGAGAGGAATTAATCATAATATTGTCTCCCAGATCTATGCATTTAGACAAAAGGAGAAGAAAAAGGTGAAGGAAGCCTCGCTTTGATTCAAGCAATACATAGAAAGATTCCCTTTTAGAGAACTACCTCAGGATGAGAGACTGTCAGTCCTTTTCATAGAAGGATTATGAACTGGCACTCTCAAAGAAGACTTGCACTTAAAGGCACGTGTTACTTTTGAGCAAGGCACGAAAGAGGCATTGTATCTGATAGACAATTGCAAGGCATATGAAAAGGTGACAAAAGACACAGACCAAGGGATGAGTAGCACCTCTTCAACCACAAGTGAGTCCAAAATGAAATTGGGCAGGCAAAACCCAACTGTGCCAATTTCCACCCCCTATAAGATACCAAGTAGGGACAAATAACGCAATCCAAGGGAAAAAAAACCTCAACGTGTGTTGCGGCATTAGTCTCCTTTACCCTAGGAAAACAGACCATGGTAAGGATTTCTCAAGCTATGGGAGCACCTTATGATCAGAGTATGGTCCAGGTAGTTTCGTACCAAAATGATTTAGACAATACCTATGAGAGAGGGTTTGATGGTAATGCATATGCTTCAAAGGGACAAATTCCATGGATGGTTCTTGAAGAGATGCCAGAGCCCTCATATATAGCACAACCAACAAAAAACCATTACTTTGTCGATGAAAATATGCTTATATTCATGGCAAGCCAGAACTACAAACCTAGGAGATATCCTCCTACAGCAGGATAACCGATGGGGGCTCCAGAAGCTTCTCCACCACCTATAGAACCATGCTATGAATGCGACAGTGATCAGTAGGAAATGAGTTATCCACACAAAGGGGAATGAATCAAACGTTTTGGGTTCTGTGAGGAGTGTAGATTGACCATCTCATTCCACTTTGTCCAAAAAACCCTGATAACAAAGGGAAAGCAATCATGAACAAAATCAAAATCGTGCCAAGCTCAAGTGGATTAGAAACATAACCAAACATTCCAAGAAATGCGGTAACAAGAGCCCAAAAACATGAGACTGCAAGGAACGCCCCAGCCAGCCAAACCGAGATAGAGAATTTGTTTGTTATAACCCTTATGAAATCCTGGAAGGCAAAAAAAGACAAGATAAAAAACAAAAGAGAGAAAGAAAAAACGGCTTTGGAAACCAAGTTACTGCAAACAGAGGAACAATTGAGGATGGAAAGAACATTAAGGAAAAAGGCGATGTAGCAGAACCATCAGAATACTGTCGAGAGGATCTGTCTTGGTGGACAAGGTCTTTGAGCCCTTGGATGCAATTTTAAAGGCTTATGATGCTAGGTTAAAGCCTAACCAAACCCAAGAGGATAAGTGGTTAACGTACCCTCACCCAGGGTATGAAAAAGAGAGGTTAAAGATGTGCAAGGAGCTCATCCAAGCTGCTCAAGCTCTTATGGAACCACTAGTTCCGACTGCTCAAAAAAACTGAGGTGTTAATCCGCGAAAAAATTCAAGAGTTAAAGAAGTGGGGAATCGAAGATGAAGACCAAACAGATTCTATAAAGGAAACACCCTTGGATACGAGGATAGTAGCCAATACGACAGACGGAATGCATTTGCAAGCACCTTTACCAATTTCTGAACTGGAAGAACAATGGCCACAGGATTTGTGGGATCATATCTAAAATAGAAAATATGGAAGTGCAACGCTTCAGTCAACCCCTATCTCGGAGATCCACCTTGAACATGAGCTCTACCCAAATGATACCCGATCATTGTATGGTGATGCAAGTACGGAGATATCGGAAGACAACAAACCTCAGTCATTGAAGACTTTACCTTCATTTATTGGGAACCATGAAACCAGATCAAAGGTAAAGAAAGTACCATCTCAATGGAAGGCCAATCCTAAGATGACAGATACCAAAACTCTTCATGAGATGATATCATCCTCTATCCATTTTATGGTAACTCTATTAGAGTTACTGTATATAAGACCTCATCTTTAGGGAGAGGTGGATTTTCTTGGAAGAAAATAGGGCCATGCTTCTCCAAAAACACTGAATACCCAAAGCTTGAAACAAACTAAACATGAGCCAGTGCCAGTGAACAAGATAGAGATTATTGTGAAGGATAAGAAGGAAATAAGACCCTGCTAGTGGAGTACAAAGACGTAAAGTCGATACAAATATTGGATAGTGGAATCAAAATAGCCATAGCTACCAAACCAATGTGGGAAAATGAGGAAAATCTGCTCTTTAAAAAACTAGAATGAAACTTCAATTAGCAGATGGGTATCTGGAGAGACCTATTGGTATTTTGGAGCAAATCATAGTAACCTCTAGCGGAATTTCATATGAAAACACATTCACTATTATGAATTTCGATGAGAGCAGCAATTTTGATATCATATTGGACAGACCATTTACACGATAGCTCAAAAAGGTACAAGATTGGGGTTATGACTATACCTACCTAAGAAACAAGGATGTCACTACAAAAATCAGTTCCACGGACCATAGATATAGAGATGCAGAATGAACCCTAGGGCGGGCAACAAGAAGAGTGGCCTCTAAGCACCCTTCTAGGCTCCCGTGCTGCTCAATTGGGTTGGGTTTGGAAAAAACAACAAACACACACACAAACCCACAACCTAACCCTACACAAATTTGGGGCACCACCTAGTTTTGGATGCGAACTAGGACGTATAGAGAGAGAGAGAGACAGAGAGAGAGAGAGAGATAGTGCTCGGGCTGCTTTGAAATGTATCCGCAATGATCAAGCAAACACAATTATATATGTAAGAAAGAGAGATAAGGGGGAGGGGGTGTCATGACAAATCTGTCATGACAAATCAAAGTGAGATTAGTATTTGTTCAACATAGCTTGAGTAAATTACACCACAACACATCACAAGAAAAGCCACCCCAATCACTGTCTTAAAGCCAAAGGAGTCCTCTCCACCCTGTCGCCCTCTTACAGTAGGGTGAAAGCATGTTAACCTGTCATGCTTTTTCATGTCCAGGACAATGCTAACTAGCACAATTTTGACATATGCTAACTAGTACAATAACTTGAGCTACATCTCCAAGATCTACGACATATGATATATCAATAGAAAGCACTTGAAACAAGGAATCCAAATGTACAACCTCTGACAAATTTTGATATTATTTGTAAAAAATTTACCGGACACCCAACTTTTTGAAGATGTGCTAACTTGAAACTGCTAACTAGCACAAAAAGCGCGACAGGTTAACATGCTTTCACCCAGTATGTGGGATTTATGGATAAATTGATGACAACACCCAGAGACAAGCTATCAAGAACTTTAAAAAAAAAAAACACCAAGACACTTACACATCATTGTTTTCCATTACTTTACGTTGGAAGAGAGACAAAGTATCCAAGCTTACTCCAAATCCACCCTCCTTGATTCAGCAAATGTTGGGCTTACACTAGTAGGAGAAATGATAGATTTCCTACTCTCAATTGAATGATCACTCTCTCTTACAATGGCATAGAGTTCCCTTGCTAATCACCCCTAATACAACACATGCATATGCATAAGACAATGAGCTTCCACTCAAGAGCTCCTTCTAGAGAGGTTGAGCTTGGATTCTCAAGCTATAGCATAGTGCTCTTGCTTATGGCTCCCCCATTTGTGCTAGCTACACCCTCCTTTTATAGCAATTTTGAAGGCTAGGGTTACTCCTCTAACCATGGTTGGGTTAGATTTTTAGCACTTATCTAATTTCTTTTGCTTGGAATTATCAAGAAGTTGGTGTGGATAGATGAAGAAGAGAGAGAGGAGAGAAGTGGAGGTGATAGGACTTTTCATAGTAGGTTAGTATCAGTAAATTAGTAGAGTTAGTATTTTTATTGATTTACAAATGGAATTGGATATTTACAATGGGAGTATCCATGTAGGATACAAATAAGGAAGAAAAAACTCTTAATAGGTAAGAAAACATGGATTTCTTACAATGTTGATGCTCCAAGTGTCTTGAGTAGGGTCAATTTTGACGCTTGTTGACGGTCCACTAGCTTTGACGGTACGTTTTTTTCTCCAATCTTGACCTTCCTTGGAAGCCAAGGTAAGTGAACATGAGTAATCAATCACGATGATGCTGTCTTTGATGAGAAGAGGCTGAATTTTGTGGTTTTTTTGATAGATATGGGTAATATGAAAGAGGAAAAATGAGACTAAGTGGTCAATTTTGGAATGGAAGTGTGTGTAGGAGACATGAGTTCACCATGGTTTCTCTTATTCTTCAAGGTTGAGAAGAAGGTGAGTAGGGTGCAGAGAGGAGTGGTGAGAGAGGTGGTGATGATGAGTGGAGAAGTGTGTGTGAAAGAGGAAAATGATAAAGTGGAAGAGGGAGTGTGGTTGCATAGCATGGGCAAACTGGGGTCCACCAATAAAATCATAGCTCACAGCTCGTAGCTCAAAAAAATATGAAAAAATATGAGGTAAAAGTTCAGCTCACGAGCTACAACTTTTTTTTGTATTACCTTTTCAAATTCAGGGAGCATGTGATCTTGAAAAATTCAGCAAAACCGACTGTTTTTTTCCACTACACAAAATCCTTGTGAGGTCCTTTGGATGATTCTTTTGAATACCTCCAAGAGTGAGCCCCCCATGGTGCATGCATGCATTCCACATACCCTTGACCTTATTTGGTAGGTCTATAATTGAAGATATTGTTGAGATCATGATATAAGTGAATAGTACAACTAAGAAAATCAAATATTGAGGGGTCTAAGAAAAATATGTACATGTCAAATATAAATAATATAGGTGGAAAAAATATAAAGGGGTCAAAATAAATCTCTCTCATTATAAGTCTACCATAAAAAGATGAATATTTTTGGTGGTCTAATTTATGAGAGTAATAGAGAATAGATGTAGGAAGGAAAAAATCACAATAGTGAAAAAATATACACATAAATAAAACTAGTTTTTTTGGATTTTTATTGGGATGGAGTTACACCAAAAATAAGAGAAGCTTGCATGAAATTATTTTTATATGGAATAAAGAGTATGCAAAATGGTAAGAAAAAATATGGTAATGGTGAGTCAATGTACATAGCATAAATAACACACCATAGGTAGAAATATTTAAATAAATACCAAAATAATTATGAAAAATCCTTTTATTTAGGCCCTATATACAATGAAATATTTATACACAAATGGGCCATAATTTTTTTATTTTATTTATTTTTTTGGCTCAACTAGCCCAGTGACTAGCTAGATGAGGGTTTTAAGAAAATATGGAGAAAGTCCCTAACTCACATACGCCTATGTACAGTGAAATGGTAAGGATAACCAAAATGTTTGAGTGATTTGATAGGGTGAGGTAGCTTACTATGGCAATTATGGAAAGACGAAAAACGGCTATCATTAGCCCCCCCCTTAGGTAATGGTACATTCAATTACCATGTATCTGATCATACAATATGTAGATTGTGCAACGTCTGTCTTTGTCTGCTCTCATCTTTGAAGGACCTTTGTTGTATGATTAAAAAACCTTGTGTGATATGAAAGGTTCTCAGAGCCAATAGCATTATGTAATGAAGTGGCCGAGTAAACCTCCTCCATTGAGAAAGTTTCCATAAGCACCCCCCAGGATCAAAGATCTTGAAATATCTTTCCCAAAGAGAGATGTATGTTATGGAATCACTTATTGATTTCGGTTGAAGAAACTTGTAGATTTTATTGTTGTCCATCATTGCATCTATCACTATGAATGTGATATAAAAGATTGGTTGCTCTTCCTCCTGTGTAAAGTTGTATGAGAAAATTCCTGAACTGTAGATCATAAAATTCATTCAACCTGGGTAGGCTCATCAAGTCAAAAATTCTATGACCTTCATGATTTATGAAAGCTTGATTCATACTTCCAACCGCTATTGGAAGATATTGCAAATAGTTTACCACATAAGTAGATAATAGACGAAGGTTTCTATTGCTTCCAACACATTGGAAGAGAATAGATTTTGGTACTGATTGATGAAATATCCACATGTAGCAATCAACAAGTTTTTCATCTATGATGAAGATCAGAAGAAACACAATGTGTGACCTCCATACACCAAAGAACCAAATGTAGAAGGTTTGGAAATATCTGTTCATCACCAAGTATTCATGTCCTCTTCCACTTAAGAAGGTATGGTGCCCCCGATGAAAGGTATATGTGAAGAGAGGAGAAGTTGACTTTGAAGAGGTGAAACCCAATGTGAAGATGATTTGGGCTTCAAAAGTTTGGATTTTCTTGCTAAGAGATTGTCCCATAAATGAAGAGCCACCCACTAAAACACCATTGGAGAGAATGATACCCTTCTGATAGTTTCCTTTTATGATTTTATTTTTTACTACTCTCCCATGTTCTTCATCCCCTTCTAAGCCCCCCCTTTGGCAAGGTTGTAACTCCTCACATTGTACCACCTGAAAGGTTGATGGATTACTGTTTGATTTTGTGAAAACTTTTGCTTCTTGCATGATAGGTTCCTCCATGCTTAATATACATGTGTCATACCAATGCTTTTCCACATCCTCAAACACTTCTTGAAGATTATCCTCACATGGATTCAACTCACACTCTTCTACTTTGTTTTGGAGTTGGCATTCCATGTACACAATCATCTCTTTATGATCAATGTGGTCTATGATCTCCCCACCTATGATTTCATCTTCTTCTTCACTCTCTTCTTTTAGACAAGATACACTCTTAGAACATTCCGTAAGATCAAGGTTACCTTCAAGGTCTTCATTCTCCATAGAGTCATGTTGCACAAATGATTTGTCTGCTCGGACTAGAAATTGATCCTCCGCCAAAAGGTTGGATGTATCCATTATTGAATCATCAATGCCATTTGAGATATCTTGTGTCGATTTTTGCATGCTTGTGATAAAGGTAGAAGAAAGAGATTCCACATTTGAATCTTGGCCACACACTTTAGCACTTGAATAATCAGTTGGCATGTAAGTAACTTCTTCAACATTTTTCGGAGTAGAAGGAGACAAGTATGGCAAAGGAAACACTTTCATGATGGTTGGTTTTTCCAGCATGATGGAAACCATTTTTGATGTAGAAGTACTTGTGAAACTTTCTTCGGGAAATAGTGACCGCTTCTTCAAAGGTAGAGGGTCCACTACAAGTAACCTTAGTCTTTAGGAAAGGAGACAAACCCGAAATAAATTGCTCCATTTTTACATAATCTGGAAATGTAGAACTAAACCGACATCCTCCCCATTGATGAGAAAAAATATCCTCATAACCATAGTAGTCTTCACCATGTTGTTGAAGTCTCCCTAATGAAGCCTATGCTTTCTTTGTTGTTGGAAATTTAGAGAATCTGGTCTTCAAAGCTTTGGAAATTTGGGTATATCCATCTTCAATCTGAGAAGACATACTCCAAAACCATTGCTCAGCATTGCCTCTAAGGCATAGCAATAGAAAATCCCCTTCTTCAATGTCATCCCTTTTACCAAGGATACGACAAACCATTCTAAAATCAGCAAGAAATTCATCAACACCTTCTTCTAGATTTCCAAAGAAGATTGGGATATCATCAAAGGTATAGCGTGTCATAGTATCTCAATGCTATAACCACACAAAGATTAGTTCCAAACAATCATTTTCTCTCATGACATCAACTAACTACACAATGTTTTGAAAGGTCTTTCAACATGAATTCTAAATTCTTATGTGAAAATGTTTTTTCCTTTCTTATGTTATGCTAATCCAAACCATATTCTAGATCAATTTTTGTTGCCTTGAAATTCAACTCGGTCATACAAGTTTTCATGATTCATATAATCTACTTCATTATGTTAAAATTCAAGCATTCATGCAATACAACAACAATAAGCACAAAGTCAGTTCCTCATTGGGGGCACCAATTTGAGGCGGTCCGGAGCGGGCAACAAGAAGAGTGGACTCAAAGCACCCTTCTAGGCTCCTGTGCTGCTCAATTGGGTTGGGGTTGGAAAAAAAACAAACACACACACAAACCCACAACCTAACCCTACACACATTTGGGGCACCACCTAGTTTTGGATGCTAACTAGGACGCATAAAGAGAGAGAGATAGATAGATAGATAGATAGATTTTATTATCGTCCTCGGAGGTCAAATATGACCTATGGGACCAAAGTTACATGTGATGTAGTATGTGTATGGCTGATGAGTGACTCTAGATGCTCCAAAATTGTAGTGATGAGAGTCGCAATGGAGAGCCCACACTTTGGCTGGGAGAGGAAAGTGTGTAGGTCTAAGTTATGGCTGAAAATGTGAGAGAAGCAAGTTCGGATGTGATCAAAAGCTGAGCACTCTAGTAGTGTGTGGTACTCAGACTCTCAAACTTACAGTGAGCATAATGTGCACAATCGATTTGACTCTTCTCCATTGCCCCAACGCCCTATCTCGCATCGAAGGAAATGGGAGCTAAGCCGAATTGTTGCGATAGTGTGTATCGCGGACAAGGGAATAGGCTCAAGCATGTAAGTGTGAGTACGGTTTTATCTCTCAGTGAAGAACATGGTTTTGTAGTTGAGGGAAATATAGGTGGTGTAATGTATGAAGCGTGACCCACTGGATTTCTCCCAAGCCGTAATACATTGGCGTTGTAGAAAAGCTTCATTCACTTGAGAGTCAATTGAAGCATCATGTAGCAAGTGTAATGCATCCCATCTCCCAAACCACTTCTTTATGTCTTGCATCCATCCCGTGCTCAAGATCTTGCTTTTATGCGTCTTTTGAACTTTTTTGCTTGCTTCCCATGCAATTGTAGGAAGTCGATGTAAGGGGTTTTGATGCATCTTTATCATGTACTCCACAACCCTTTCTATGCCCATAACCTCAATTGGAAGAGATCCCGACTCAAGAAGTAGGAGCATATATGGTGTTTGTGTCTTAACTTGGAGAAAGTTTGTAAGAAAACGCTTTTGGACATTCTCAAACTCTTTCCAAGTAGACTTTGAGATGCTCCCGCCCCACACTTCAACTCCATAAAGAAGAACCGGTGTCACCAATGCATCAAAAAGATACTTCTTGAGAACCCAACACTTGATGTTTCCCGCATTACACATGTTCTCAAATGCATAATATGCTCTCTTTCCCGCTTCCAAACGACGCATAGCACATTCATGCCACTTGTGATTGGATGGAACCTCAAGGCCAAGGTACTTAAAGCTCTCAACAACTTCAAGTGTCTCGTTGTTGTACACATTGCATGGCTTCTCCTTATGGTTGGTTTTCACAAGCATAACCTTTGTTTTGGATTCATTTACAATCAGCCCACTATGCAAGCAAAAGTTCTCAAGGACAACCATAAGCTTTTGTGCATCTTCTAAAGTGTGTGCTAGAAGCACTACATCATCCGCATACAATAAAAGCATGATTACCGCATTGCAAATAGTGACCTCTTCAATGCCTTCTTCTTGCATAAAGTCAAGTACCATTTGTTCCAATTGATCGATGCATATACCAAAGAGAGTTGGTGACAATGGACATCCTTGTTTAACCCCAATAGTGCTTACAAAAATTTCTGAAATTTCTCTTCCCATGCGCAATTGACAAATCACCTTCTCATAGATTCGAGAAACCGCAAGCATAAACTCACTTGGCACTTGGAGTTCTTCCATCCTTCTCCAAAAATTGTTACGTGGAATCATATCAAAGGCTTTCTTAAAGTCCACAAAACAACAATACAATCGCTTGCCTTTCAACCGACTTTCCTCCATGAGAACACGAAGAGTGACAAGATGATCAATGGTGCTATGGCATCGACAAAAACCGGCTTGTCCCTTTGCACGCTTGTCATTCTCTTCAGCCCAATCACTCAATTTCATCTCCGTTATGCAGCCAAACAACTTTTCCATAAGAGACCCAATCATTATAGTCCGGTAGTTGCTTAAATTCTTTACATCCCCTCCTTTATGCAAAGGCTTAACCCAATTAGTACTCCAATCATAAGGCATACCATGTTGAAGTGCAAGGTTGAACATATCACACATCCACTCATGGGTAAAATCTCCCGTCCATTTGATCATCTCCGGCTTGATACCTCGAAGATCTCCCACTTTGCGAGTGGCCAACTTTTCAAGCCCATCGCATACATCCTCAATAGTAAAAAAATATGGCATACATGGGAGTGAACCATAAAATGGTATTTTTTCAGTATTTGCTTGCTCATATAATTGGCTACAATGTGTGTACATATCCACTAGACTCAAGTTACCAAAATTCTCAACCCGCTTGCCTCTCAAGTTTCTCCAAAATCTTCCACATGCATGTGCCTTTTCTTGGACTTGAAATTCTTGTTGCTTTACTTCCCATCTTCTTCTCTTCTTTTGAATCAATGCCTTGTATGTCTGCAAATGACTTTGATAGTTGTCTTTGTCCATAGTTGCATCAAGCTTTATCAAGGACTTTCGAGCATCTTGACATTCTTTATCAAACCACCTTTTGCGTGATCTATCTTTGTTGATACCATGGAGATGCTTTATAGCAAAGCATTCTTCCGCACAAGAACAAATAGCTTTCTTGAAAGCTTCCCATTTAGTTTCCAATGGTGCATCACATTGAAGCTTTGTCATCCATAATTTTTGATCAACCATTTCAATGTACATTGGTGCCCGTTTGAAATCCATACATAGTGATAACTTCTCTTTCCTTTGGCTGAGATTATCATGCTTAGTTGCTTCTCCACATGAAAGGTCAATACATAAGGTGCGATGGTCGGATTCCCGGGTCCATTGACCAAACATAAAACTCTTTATGCGATACATGATGGCTTCAGAGAGTAGCATATAGTCAATCACACTATCCCCATTATGTCTCCTACATGTAAATCCATTGGTTCCACTCCACAAAGATACACCATTGGCAATGAGCATACCCGTGCTATTACACATGTGTAAAAGTAACTTTCCATAGTGATCCGGCTCTTTCTCATCCATTGAAGTACGATCATACAAGTGAACTTCCTCCAACTCCCTTGAAATGTATGGCATATCAAATTGTTGAGTATCATGTTGCAATGTTTTTGTGCGATCATTCATATCCCCAAATACAATAACATCACCTTCACCTTTGAAATAAGCAATGTCCTCTTCCAAATCAGAAAATTGTTGATCTCTATCCATGCAAGCATAAAAGGGAGAATCATGATGAGGAATGTAGCAACCAGCTACAAAAATGGGTGCTCTTTTTGGTGTCATAATTTTCAGCCATACATAACGTTTATACTTATCATCTTTCACAATTGATACAAAATCTTCCAATCCTTTCTTAACCATACATGCTAACCCTCCTTGTCCTCTTCATTGCTTGAGATTCTTTGACCACATCAATGAATGTACATTGTAATCCTCCAAGCCGTTAATCCTTTGTGTATCATGCTCCCAAGTTTCAACAAGAAGTACAACATCGGCTTTGCTTGTTAGTTCATCAATGCCAACCCCCGCATTCCATGGGTATCCATTACAATTCCAAAAGCATATTTTCAATTGTAACTCGGTCTCATAGGTCACGCATCCCTATTTTCTTGAGAGACTTGCCTCCTCCTTGGGCACATTTTCTTCATGAGAGATCTCCTTGTTTTTATTATTCTTTTCCTCATATGCCTTGCGACGCATATTTTGTTGCTTAATAGTGCGATCTTCACATACAAAACATTTTGTATCCCTCAAATAGATCCAACTATTATCAAGGATAATCTTTCGCTTGGTCTCATCCGGCATGGTGCATACAATTGGCCGTTCTCCCGAGTGAGGAGCTCCTTGCTTCCCCACTCTATGTGCTCCATAGACCATAACTCCGGACATGCCAAAGTGGGTTTTGAAGAAATCTTCAATAACAATGGCAAGAGAAGGAGGTGTCTCTAACTTCTTTCTGGAATTCCACGAATAACAATGTTCTTGGAACGTCGCTCCCGTTCCTTCAACTCCTCCACATCCACATTCTCAACATTCTTTGTTTGAACCATAGCTTGCATGAGTGAGGAATTAGAAACCACATTGCTACCACATACATCAGCCCAAGACTTGTTTGTGCATACATTTTTCATGTCATATATATCCCGGCTCATAGTGTCAAATTTCTCCTCTTTCAATACATGGTCATGCTCTACTTTGCTCATCCGCTCCTTCAAAGCATTCAAGTCCACAAGAGAGCGTTTACATTCCTTGACTTACTCTTCAAGTTGCATCAAACGTGTTGTTTGCATCTCAAGTGTCCTCTTGAGATTCTCATTCTCAACCACAAGTACCCTTAGTGTGCCATTCTCCATTGCAAGTGCTCGTAAGTCTTTGCCTTGTTTGTTTACGGTCTCTTGCAATGATACCAAGTACGCCATGATCATGGTTTCCGATGTCGTTGGTTGGGTGGTTGTGTTGCTATCTCCACACTTAGGGGATTTTGGATCATTTTCCACAATGGTTGTGGACCTTGTTGAAGAAGAAGAACCCTTGCGAGTGTCGGAAGACATTGTATGTAAAATAGAAGATGAGAGTCAATTTTGTTGAACCTGTTCACGTCGGAAATGCTGCTACAGAAATGCCTTACATAACTCTTAAAATTTTTGTCTTGACATCAATGCCTAGAGGACTTCGTGCTCTTCGATTGAGGCTATAGATCACCCAAATCAGAGTTCGGATGAAGAAGTTATAATCAAAAGAGTGGACTGCTGTCTACTAGGTCAAAAAACGGCTGCGTTTTTTGAGAGAGAGAGAGAGAGAGAGAGAGAGAGAGAGAGAGAGAGAGAGAGAGAGAGAGAGAGAGAGAGAGAGAGAGAGAAAGAGAGATAGATAGTGCTCGGGCTGCTTTGAAATGTATCGGCAATGATCAAGCAAACACAATTATATATGTAAGAAAGAGAGAGAAGGGGGAGGGGGTGCTTGTTGCATTAATACCTTCTTACAAATCTGTCATGACAAATCAAAGAGAGATTAGTATTTTTTCAACATAGCTTGAGTAAATTATACCACAACACATCATAAGAAAAGCCACGCCAACCTCTGTCTTAAAGCCAGGGGAGTCCTCTCCACCCTGTCGCCCTCTTACAGTATGTGGGATTTATGGCTAAATTGATGACAACACCCAGAGACAAGCTATCAAGAACTTAAAAAAAAAAAAAACACCAAGACACTTACACATCATTGTTGTCCATTACTTTACGTTGGAAGAGATACAAAGTATCCAAGCTTACTCCAAATCCACCCTCCTTGATTCAGCAAATGTTGGGCTTACACTAGTAGGAGAAATGATAGATTTCTTACTCTCAATTGAATGATCACTCTCTCTTACAATGGCATAGAGTTCCCTTGCTAATCACCCCTAATACAACACATGCATATGCATAAGACAATGAGCTTCCACTCAAGAGCTCCTTCTAGAGAGGTTGAGCTTGGATTCTCAAGCTATAGCATAGTGCTCTTGCTTATGGCTCCCCCATTTGTGCTAGCTACACCCTCCTTTTATAGCAATTTTGAAGGCTAGGGTTACTCCTCTAACCATGTTTGGGTTAGATTTTTAGCACTTATCTAATTTATTTTGCTTGGAATTATCAAGAAGTTGGTGTGGATAGATGAAGAAGAGAGAGAGGAGAGAAGTGGAGGTGATAGGACTTTTCATAGTAGGTTAGTATCAGTAAATTAGTAGAGTTAGTATTTTTATTGATTTACAAATGGAATTGGATATTTACAATGGGAGTATCCATGTAGGCTACAAATAAGGAAGAAAAAACTCTTAATAGGTAAGAAAACATGGATTTCTTACAATGTTGATGCTCCAAGTGTCTTGAGTAGGGTCAATTTTGACGCTTGTTGACGATCCACTAGCTTTGACGGTATGTTTTTTTCTCCACTCTTGACCTTCCTTGGAAGCCAAGGTAAGTGAACATGAGTAATCAATCACGATGATGCTGTCTTTGATGAGAAGAGGCTGAATTTTGTGGTTTTTTTGATAGATATGGGTAATATGAAAGAGGAAAAATGAGACTAGGTGGTCAATTTTGGAATGAAAGTGTGTGTAGGAGACATGAGTTCACCATGGTTTCTCTTATTCTTCAAGGTTGAGAAGAAGGTGAGTAGGGTGCAGAGAGGAGTGGTGAGAGAGGTGGGGATGATGAGTGGAGAAGTGTGTGTGAAAGAGGAAAATGATAAAGTGGAAGAGGGAGTGTGGTTGCATAGCATGGGAAAACTGGGGTCCACCAATAAAATCATAGCTCACAGCTCGTAGCGCAAAAAAATATGAAAATTTTTGAGATAAAAGTTATTCCCACGAGCTACAACTTTTGTTTGTATCACCTTTACAAATTCAAGGAGCATGTGATCTTGAAAAATTCAGCAAAACCGACTTTTTTTTTCCACTGCACAAAATCCTTGTGAGGTCCTTCTTTGGATGATTCTTTTGAATACCTCCAAGAGTGAGCCCCCCATGGTGCATGCATGCATTCCACATACCCTTGAACTTATTTGGTAGGTCTATAATTGAAGATATTGTTGAGATCATGATATAAGTGAATAGTACAACTAAGAAAATCAAATATTGAGGGGTCTAAGAAAAATATGTACGTGTCAAATATAAATAATATAGGTGGAAAAAATATAAAGGGGTCAAAATAAATCTCTCTCATTATAAGTCTACCATAAAAAGATGAATAGTTTTGGTGGTCTAATTTATGAGAGTAATAGAGAATAGATGTAGGAAGGAAAAAATCACAATAGTGAAAAAATATACACATAAATAAAACTAGTTTTTTTGGATTTTTATTGGGATGGAGTTACACCAAAAATAAGAGAAGCTTGCATGAAATTATTTTTATATGGAATAAAGAGTATGCAAAATGGTAAGAAAAAATATGGTAATGGTGAGTCAATGTACATAGCATAAATAACACACCATAGGTAGAAATATTTAAATAAATACCAAAATAATTATGAAAAATTCTTTTATTTAGGCCCTATATGCAATGAAATATTTATACGCAAATGGGCCATAATTTTTTTATTTTATTTATTTTTTTGGCTCAACTAGCCCAGTGACTAGCTAGATGAGGGTTTTAAGAAAATATGGAGAAAGTCCCTAACTCACACACGCCTATGTACAATAAAATGGTAAGGATAACCAAAATGTTTGAGTGATTTGATAGGGTGAGGTAGCTTACTATGGCAATTATGGAAAGCCGAGAAACGGCTATCAATGTGTGTGTAAATGAGGTAACCCTGACCAAATTCTTGATGAGGAACCCATTCCATTCCAAATGATGGGTGTCAACCTAAATCCAAAATCAGATTTGGAAGTCCCTAACCGGGAAGGGGTTGCAGATTGTGAATGCATAGTCGATGAAATCTCAGTAAGGGGACCTTGACCAAGATGATGAGGAAGCATTCAGAGACTCCACAGATAAGCTATTAGAGGACAACATAGACGAGGAGATTCTTAATAGATCAAATCAAGACATCAAATGGAAGGATCGACAAGTGATCTACTATGATTTTTGAATCCAAAATCCTCAAAGATAGCATAGATATTGAAATAAATGCAAGAACAAACGAAACAAGATGAAAGAATATTCAGTACCTTTGCTAATCAACAAAATACAGTACTTAAGGTTGGTTGAAGGAATCGATTTCCTTAAAGATGGGTTATTGAAGAGGTACATGAAACCTGACTCAAACAAAACAATAATAAAAATGAAGAACAAACAAAAATCACAAACAGAGAGTATTTCCAAAAAAGCAACGAAGTTGTCCAAAACCGAGCGCAACAAATACAATGAACTAAAACGAGCTTTGTAAGAAGTTTGGACAATAGAGTTGGAAAGTGATGATGAATCAAAAAATGATAGGTTTGATGCACCTTCCCACTACAAAAAGTATACTATTCAAGATAGAAAATTGTGGTACAGAAACCCAAACAAGACCCAAAAGAGCCTGGAACTTCACATGATGGACCAGGAAAAGCCAAATGCATAAACTTAGCAGAACCAGGCAAGGAACGTAAACCGGCATACATTGCCATGGACCTCACCCAAAGAAGAAGAGCGGCTTCTGATAGATACACTTGGACGGTATAAAGATGTGTTTTCTTGGTCATACAAAGACCTAAAGGGGATAGATCCAGAGATCCGTCAGTGCATGATACCCCTTAAATTTGATGCCAGACCACAGAGACAACCTTCTTATACTTACAATGAGACTTTTTCCAAGAAACTTAAGGAAGAGATAGACAAAACTGAAGGATGTGGAGTTTAACTGATTGGGTATCCCCAATTGTGGTAGTACCCAAAACCAATGGCAAATTGCATGTCTATGTAAACCTCAAACATGTAAATGCTGCCACCATTAGGGACAACTATCCACTACCAATAATAGATCATGTTATTGAGAGAGTAGCGGGGAAAGAGGCTTATAATTTTCTAGATGGCTTCTCAAGCTACAACCAATTAAACATCAAAGAAGAAGATCAACATAGGATAGATTTTGCAACAGAGTGGGACATATTTTCATACAAGGTAATGCCTTTTGGCCTAAACAATACACCTGCCACTTTTCAAAGACTAATGAGTCGTGCATTCAAGGAATATATCATACAATTTTTAGAGATACACATGGATGATCTTTGTGTCCATTGTCACCTGAGAAGTGATCACACATCTAGAGAAAGTCTTCAAAAAGTGTAGAACTTATCGTATTTGTTTAAACCCTGAAAAATGTGTCTTCATGGTAAGACAATGTAAAATTTTGGGCGACATTGTGTCCATAAATGGAATTTCCACTGATCAAGAAAAGATACAAATAATTACCACACTATCGAGACCAACGAAAATGAAAGAAGTGTAGGTATTTATGGGACATTGTGGGTACTACAAGTGCTTCATATACATGTATGTTGTAATAGCTAAGCTGCTATATGTCCTCATTGCTAAATTTGAATGGACAAAAAAATGCAAGCAGGCTTTTCACAAATTGAAGCAGCAATTTTTGCTCAAATTTTGCAAGCCCCTGACTGGAGCAAGATCTTTCACGTTCATGTTGACGCATCAGCCTATGCCATAGGATGCATATTAGCCCAGCCAGGAGAGAAGAAAATGGATTTTCCCATTTGCTACTCTAGTAGGCAGCTCAACAACACGGGGAAAAATTATACCACTAAGAAAAGAGAAGGTCTAGGAGTGATATATGCTGTCAAACAATTTAGACACTATCTTCTTGCAAACGAGTTTGTTTTCTTCTAGATCACCAAGCACTGTCATATCAGGTGAACAAACCTTGCAACACTAGAAGTATTGTTTGCTAGTTTATACTATTGCTTGAGTTTGACTTCACAGTAGTCATAAAAAAGGGGACCACCACCCCCCCACCCCCCGCCTCCCTACACACACACACACACACACACACACGCGCGCGCGTGAGAGTCGATCATCTTTCGAGAATATTCCATGGTGAAGCACCTGAAGGTATTGATGATGACCTTCCAAATTTGTACCTGTTTAACATTGAAATGGTTTCGAGGTGGAGTGAAGAAGTCATCCCTCTCTACTCACAATCAAGTCATTACAGGTGGAAAGACAACCATCAATAATACATCGAACAAAAAATCTCCATCTTCTAGCAGGATGACTCTACAAGCACGATAAGGATGGGATTTTGAGACTATGTGTACAACCGAATGAATACAAATACTGCTTCAAACAGGCTCATACACAACATACGAGGTTTCACAATGGAGAAATGCAAACATACCAAAGACTAAAGAGATTAGGAGTCTACTGGAAAAACATGGAACACAGCATCCATACTTATGTAAAATCATGTGATATCTCTACAAAACAACCTCCAGTGAAACATGCCACCCTGTTTCTGGTAGTACAAGCGCCCAAATGGAGTATGCACATAATTGAGTACTTTAAAAAAAAAGACCTTCCCAGAGGGGTGGGTAGTGCAAGAATGAGACTATAACAGAAGAAGAAAAAAACTATATGCTAATTGAAAATCAACTGTATAGGCAAGGAAAGGACAAAAAACTACGATTGTGTGCTATGAAAAGCAAATATTTCTCTATCCTAGAACAAGCACACTTGGTCCAGCCAGGGGGACATTTCTCTACTGATAAAACGACAAAGCTAGTACTTCACTCAGGCATATGGTGGCCAACCCTGTTTAGGTATGCAGAGGCCTATGTCAAATGATGTGATGAATATCAACGCACAAAACCACCCCTACGGAGAGATGAAATGTCATTACGGCCAATGATGGGAGTACGGGATTTTGCCAAATGGAGCATCGACTTTATTGGCCCCATCATACCTCTTGCATATAGGTCACATGCACAATACATCATAGTAGCAACAGATTACATGACCAAATGGGCAAAAGAAAAGGCACTACAGAAAAACAATGCACGGACAGTTCCTTTTGGAACATATCTTTACCAGATATGGTCTACCCATTGAAATCGTGAGCGACAGGGGAACACACTTTTTGAACAAAATCATTGAAATCTTACTTGATAAATTCATGGTGATCCATTGCAAATCAGCACCCTATCACCCACAAGTTAGCGGACAAGCCGAGAGAACCAATACAATCTTATACACGGTGCTCACCAAAATAGTCAATGACTCAAGAAATGATTGGGATCAAAATCTATACACTGCATTATGGGCTTACAGAGTATCTTTTAAAACTTCCACTGGGAAGACTTCTTTTAACCTTGTGTTTGGGATTAATGCAATTCTACCCATGGAATTATTACTTAAAACACTACGAGTTGCAACACAATTAGGATGGATGGGACACAAGCTATTAGAGAGACTACACACCATGGAGCAATTAAATGAAACCAAAATGAGAGCAGTAGCCAAGATATATGCTCAAAAAAGACAAATGAAATCTTTCCATGATCAACATGTGATTAGCAAGGAGTTCCAAAAAGGGGATTACATTTTGATGTATACGCTTAAACAACACTCCAAAAAATGCAAAGCGAGAGATGGGGCCTTTTTTAATACATGAGATATCATAAAGTGGCACCATTACGCTTGCAACATTGGCAGGTGAGGAGATGCCTAATTGGATGAGTGCCTGCAGATTAAAAAAATATCTTCTTTCACTGACACCAGAAGAACTCCAAACAATACATGACGTAGATCAACACAAAAGTCACGTCCATGACATTGGGGAACATGCACAGTAAGAAACTAAAATCCGAATATTAAAACAGAAGAAGCGAGCAAAACTTCATAGAAATGTCCAACAGAACAATTGTACCAATTCCCCTCCAATAGCATCTATACAAACAAAGGCTACATGGTTAGGTGGCATAGATCTGTGCATTACGTTGCAACTTGCGGATGGCACCACTGAGTATGCATTAGTGGACACTGGGGCAAGAGAAAATGTTGTCAACTACTCCACTTTCAGGAAATTAACAAAGGAACCTCTAACACTAAATACTATGGGGTTCAAAGTGGCAAACAAAGGCACAATGGACATTCTGGGACGTGTAAATTTACCAATAACTCTTGATGGAACACATTAGGAAGAGAATGGGGTCTAGCAGGGCCTCTTTATTTAGCAGATAGATATGGCCACCACCCTCTCCCTATTCGTGTATGCTTAATCACCCCTTAAGCTAAAGGGACCTTCGAGGTTCATATTTTTCCTAATTATAGCATTTCAGCCAGCCTTAAATTTAGAAAAATGTGCCTCATTTGGACCAATGGTCATCAAAGAATCCACATATAGGACAACAATGAGAAGTACATTGTCCTCATACTTCACATACAAAGTGCTTTCTGTTGGGCTGTTAGAAAGTACTCATATGACCACATGAGTAAAGCTTCCTCATACCAAGCATGAGGAGTTTGCTTCAACCCATAAAAATATTTCTTACATTTTACATTTACACACTTTATCCTCTTGTCCCTTTTTGACAAAACTGCGAGGTTGTGTTACATAAAGTTGCTCAAAAAATGTCACCATTCAAAAAACTAGTAACAATGTGGGCTGTTACAAAATACTCATCTGACCAAATGAGTAAAGCTTCCTTATACCAAGCATGAGGAGACTGCTTCAACCCATAAAAATATTTCTTACATTTACAAACTTTATCCTCTTGTCCCTTTTTGACAAAACTGCGAGGTTGTGTTACATAGAGTTCCTCAAAAATGTCACCATTCAAAAAAGTAGTAACAATGTCTGATTGATGTACATCTCAACCAAAATGAGATACCAATGTGCATAGAAAATGCACAGTAGTCATAGGAAAAATGGGAGCAAAAGTATCTTCATAATCTATGCCTTTCTATTGTGCATAGACTTGTGCAACAAGTCGAGCCTTACAGTTGTCAATCTCACCATCCAACTTACATGTCAACTTGTATACCCAATTTTTACCAATGACTTTTTGCTAGGAGGCAATCATATAAGTCCATATGTCATTTTCTATAAGTGCATCATATTTTGATTGCATGGAAGTCCTCCAATTTTCTAAATTATGTGCTTCATCAAAAGAGAGAGGCTCCTCAAACATCACATAAACTAGATTCAATAACCAAACCATAACAATTTGATGCATAAGATGCATGGTGAGAACCTGAACGATTAGGACTAGTCAAAGGTGCATCCAATTTACTATCACGCAAAGTATGCACCAACCATTTTGGCGTACCTCTAGCCTACTCATTCTCAAACCTTTCCTGATCAAGTACATCTTTATCTGAGAGAGGCTGATCTCTAATATTTTCAAAAACCCCAATAGGATTTACATTTTCCTCATTGGAATTTACATTTTGTTGGGATTAAAGCCCAAGTGGCCTCTTATACGGATATGGCCGCCCGCCCGCCTAACTCACTCATCACTAACTCTTTGTATATACTCACTTATACTTGTGTGGATAATAAGGTTTTGGGATATAACCCTTCAAACAGAGTTCTCTGCGTACTGTATACTGTGTAAGCTCTCTGTGTATCTGTGTGTGTGTGTGTGTGTGTGTGAGTTGATCCACGCTCCGCTCCGCGACTTCAATTGGTATTAGAGCCAAGTTCAGTGCGTATTTGCGTAATCGCATGCACGCGCACTTTTCAGGCAGATTTTGGATCCGAAGCTTGAAATTTCACACTCAGAATTTCCGGAGCGTTTTCAGCAGGCGACTTGCAGTTTTACCCCCCTTTCGAAGTCGTTTATGCCCTCAGAATTTCGTTCTGAGCACTACAACAGAAGATAGATTTCAGCCCCGCAAAGAAATCCGTCTTGTGTAGATTGGCAAGCAGGTGGTGGTCGGCATCAATATCGGCATCAACATACATCATTATTCGTCTTCAAAGCATCATCTATAGACCAAGTACACATATATATCATTAGATATATATATTGTAGTCTGCATCGATATCGGCATCAACATACATCATTATTTGTCTTCAAAGCATCATCTATAGACCAGGTACACATATATATCATTAGATATATATATTGTAGTGTGCATTGCTACTTATTGTGCTTGCTAGGTCCAGGGGAGGTGTGGCCACGGCGACGGCTTGACACCACTGGCATGTATTGTAGATTGATGTACTGTGATTGTGGGTCTGCTAGTTGTGAGTCACGCTAGCAGACAGACCGCCGCAGCGGTCATAGGACAGTGATTGGTCTATTGTAGGATGTATGCTAGTTCTGGACATTTTGCTGAGCCATCTATGAGGGTCGTGTGTGAGGTTTTTTGAAGCCGAGCACTGGGGGCTGGGTTACCCAGTGTGAGGTGGATTAGGTTGTTGGAGTTCCCCTCTACACGCATCCTCTTCGATGACTTTTATCCCATAGGATGTATGACTTTGTGTAGACAATGGATTGTATCTTATGCGTCACGCCGTTGAGGCATTGTTCAGGGTTCAGTCTTGAGACAGATACAGGTTCTGTGATTGCCCAGACAGGAGACAATGTATGCTTATAGGACAACATATTACAGGGATTTTCAATTTTATCACTGGTCAGCTATTTATGGTTGTTTTTGAGCCATCTTTTGGTTTCCAGAGCTCAGTTTATAGGGGAGACTCTGTCAAAATGTTTCCAAAATATTGACAGTTCCTGAGGAAAGGTGTTCAACTTGTTGTTTACAGCTTGTTTACTGTGTACAGAGGCCAGTTTATAGGGGAAACTCTGCCGGATTTTTCCCAGAAGTAAATAGTTTGGCAGATATGTCATCTTCTCAAAGTGAGACTCTTTACAACATAAAGAAGCTGGATGGCACAAACTTTCCATTCTGGAAGAAGCAGATTTGGCAGGTTTTGGTGCAGAGAAAACAAGTGAAGCCACTGAAGCTCAAAGGGGAGAGACCAGAAGGTATGTCTGAAGATGAGTGGGAAGAGCTTGACGAGTTAGCTTGTTCCACAATCATGCTGACACTGACAGAAAATTTTTACTTCAATGTAGTAGAAGAGACTACAGCATATGGCGTATGGCAAAAGCTATGTGGTATGTACGAGAAACAAAGTGCTGCTTTTCAGATTTACTGGCTCAAGAAATTGGTGGATTTGAAGATGAAGGAAGGGACAGCTATGTCAAATCATCTCAATGAATTTCACACAATATGTAACAGCACAGGAGATAGTATTTCCAGATTCAGTGAAGGCTATGTTTCTCTTAATCACTTTGCTAGACAATTGGGATACTTTTCGTACAGCGTTAAGTAATTCTGTTGCGCCAGAAGGTCTTACAAGTGCCAATGTAGAAGGCAGCTTGCTCACAGAGGAAGTAAACAGGAAGAACATTGACAAAGGCAAAGGAAATAGTGCTTTGGTCGTTCGAGGGAGACAACAGTCTAAAGAGAAGAAGGGTAAGAAGACACAAAACCGAAGTAAGTCTCGTGACTCAAAGTCAAAGGATGACATAGAATGCTACCATTGTGGCAAGAAGGGTCACATGAAGAGAGACTGTACGAAGTGGAAACAAGAAAAAGGCAAAACAAAGAGTTCTGAGCAAGATGAAAAGAAGAGTTCAGTGAAGATTGAAGAGGTGAATGTCACAGGATCTGGTTCAGACAGTGATTCTGGTATAGCAGCTGGTGACATCTTCCTCACAAGCAATCTTGATTCTGTTTTCTTGACTGCAAAGGATGGACATGCTATGAGTGATTGGATTATCGACTCAGGGGCATCTTTACATGTTTCTCTGCACAAAGAGTGGTTTACATCATATGTGACTACTAAAGATTATGTAAGACTTGGCAATGAGCAAGTTTATGACATACTTGGAGTGGGAGATGTGCAGTTGAAGTTTCAGAATGGCTCTTCTTTATGGCTCAAGAATGTTAGACATGTTCCAGCAATTCGAAAGAGCTTGATCAGTACAGGGAAGTTGGATGATGCGGGTTATGTGACAGTCTTTGGGAACAATTCTTGGAAGATCTCCAAAGGTTCGATGACTGTAGCACATGGCATCAAGTCAGGAACTTTGTACACTTTACATGTTTCAGAGGTTAAAAGCCATGTAATTAATGTGATTGAGCAGCCAAGTGTGTCACTGTGGCATCGTAGGCTGGGACATATGCCAAAAATAGGAATGGAAATACTTCTCATTATGGTTATTTGCCTGGCTATTCATTTCAATATTTCAAGTTTTGTGAGCATTGTGTTTATGGTAAGAAAACACAGGAACCTCACAGATCAAAGAGGAATCGTAGGGACGAACGGTTAGCTCTTGTGCACAGTGATCTATGCGGACCAATGCCTAGTTTGTCACTAGGGGGAGCAGCGTACTTTTGTACATTCATAGATGACTATTCTCACAAAGTATGGGTTTACTTCTTGAAGCACAAGGATGAGGTGCTCAAGGTCTTTAAGACATTCTTGCAGCTTGTGGAGAATCAGAGTGGTCAGAAGCTGAAGTGCTTGAGAACTGACAATGGTGGAGAGTACATTTCCAAAGCTTTTCAAGACTTTTGTGAATCAAAAGGGATTAAGCGGGAACTTACTGCACCATATAATCCTTCACAGAATGGGGTTGCAGAACGTATGAATAGGACCATACAAGAGAAGGTCAGAAGCATGTTGTCAAATGCTAAGTTGCCTGATGGATTTTGGGCGGAAGTAGTGGCTACAACAGTCCATTTGATCAACAGGTCTCCTAGTAGGGTTCTGGATAAGATTGCAGTGGCCGAGATGCTATGAATAGGCAAGGAACCTTCGTATAAGCATCTCAGAGTCTTTGGTTGTGACGCTTATAGCCATATTCCTAAGGAGTTCAGGAATAAGTTAGAACCAAAGAGCAAGAAGTGTATACTTCTTGGCTACAGAGAATCGAGCGAGATGGGCTACCGGCTTTGGGATCCTGAGTCCAGAAAACTTATTCGTAGCAATGATGTGAATTTCAATGAATCCAAGTTTCACGCTAAGCTAGAGAAGATAGAGGAGATGAGAAGAGTTGTCTTCAGGGAAGATGGACCTAGTGCTAGCACATGAAGACAGCATGGTTAGGCTTAGGAACAACCTATAGTGGCTAGAGAGGCAGAATCAATTGTGGTGAGACGTTCTGAGCGTGTCTCCAAACCACCTGATTGCTATGTGCCATCTCTAAATTATGTCATGCTCACAGATTGTGGAGAAACATCTTGTTACAATGAAGCATTACAAGTGGTTGACTCGAAGAAATGGCAGTTGGCCATGCAATCAGAGATGACGGCTCTGCATAAAAACCAGACATGGAAGCTAGTTAAATTACCACAGGGCAAAAAGGCTCTACCTTGTAAATGGGTTTACAGGTATAAGATCACCGCTCATGATAGTCAGCCAAAGTACAAAGCAAGGCTTGTTTCCAAGGGCTTTAAGCAACAAGGCATTGACTTTGATGAAGTCTTCTCTCTAGTGGTCAAGATGACTACATTGAGATGCTTTCTTGCATTGGTTGCTATATTGGATTTGGTGTTGCACCAAATGGATGTCAAGACAATGTTCTTGCATGGTGATTTAGATGTGGAAATTTACATGCAGCAGAGCCAGAAGGGTTTGTTGAGAAAGGCAAGGAAGATTTGGTATGCCAGTTGTTAAAGAGTCTTTATGGCTTAAAACAATCACCGAGGGCATGGTACCATAAGTTCCACCAGTTTATGCTTTCTCAAGGCTACAAACGTAGTGAGTACGATTATTGTCTATATACAAAGAAGGCTAAGGATGGCAGTTGGCTGATCCTTATTTTGTATGTGGATGACATGTTGATTGTTGGCAAACACTTGGAAGAAATTTCAGCTTTGAGGTCAAAGATGGAAAAATCGTTTGACATGAAAGACATGGGTGAGGCAAGTCATATACTTGGTATGCGCATTGAGAGAGACAGATCTAAGAAGTTGCTTTGGTTATCTCAAACAGAGTATGTTGACAAGGTTTTGAAACGTTTCAATATGGAGAAGGGAAATTCATTGAGTGCTCCATTGCCACCATATGTGAAACTTAGCAAACAAGATTGTCCTGTGTCTGAGGAAGAAAAGGATGAAATGGATAAGATTCCATATGTGTCTGCAGTGGGTAGTTTGATGTATGCAATGATTGCTACACGTTCAGATATTGCATTTGCAGTGGGAGTGGTTAGCAGATATATGTCAAATCCTGGCAAGAAACATTGGGAGGCAGTAAAAGGTATCATGAGATACATAAAACATACAAAGAGTATGCGCTTATGCTATGGTAGTCAGGATTTGAGTGTCAGAGGATACACTGACTCAGATTATGCAGGAGACTCGGATAAGAGGAGATCTACATCAGGCTATGTCTTTACATTGGCTGGAGGTGCCATATCATGGCGATCTCGATTACAAGATTGTGTTACGCAATCTACTACAGAAGCTGAGTATGTTGCAGCAAATGAGGCATGCAAAGAAGGTATTTGGCTTGGGAGATTGGTAGCAGACTTGGGAATCAAAGTAGATATGCCAGAGTTATATTGTGACAGTCAAAGTGCTATACAATTGGCAAAGAATCCAGTGTTCCATTCAAAGACTAAGCATATTGATGTGAAATATCACTTCATTAGGGAAGTACTTGAAGACAAGCAGATACAACTGCTAAAGATCCACACCAAGGACAATCCTGCTAATCTACTCACAAAGGGACTTCCAGGAGAGGGCTTTGTGCATTTTCGTGAGTTATTGGGCATTGGATAGATGGCAGCCATGTAAATCTTTGTACATTTATGTTCATAGATTTACAGTTACTTAAAGTGCCACATTGGACTTTAAGTGGGAGGTTGTTGGGATTAAAGCCCAAGTGGCCTCTTATACAGATATGGCCACCTGCCAGCCTAACTCACTCATCACTAACTCTTTGTATATACTCACTTATACTTGTGTGGATAATAAGGTTTTGGGATATAACCCTTCAAACAGAGTTCTCTGCGTACTGTGTACTGTGTAAGCTCTCTGTGTATCTGTGTGTGTGTGTGTGAGTCGATATATGCTTCGCTCCGCCACTCTGATTTACTGGCTCAAGAAATTGGTGGATTTGAAGATGAAGGAAGGGACAGCTATGTCAAATCATCTCAGTGAATTTCGTACAATTTTCAGCCAGTTAACAACACAGGAGATAGTCTTTCCAGATTAAGAGAAACATAGCCTTCACTGAATCTGGAAAGACTATCTCCTGTGCTGTTAACTGGCTGAAAATTGTGCAAAATTCATTGAGATGATTTGACATAGCTGTCCCTTCCTTCATCTTCAAATCCACCAATTTCTTGAGCCAATAAATCTGAGAAGCTGCACTTTGTTTCTCATACATACCACATAACTCTTTGTATATACTCACTTATACTTGTGTGGATAATAAGGTTTTGGGATATAACCCTTCAAACAGAGTTCTCTGCGTACTGTGTACTATGTAAGCTCTCTGTGTATCTGTGTGTGTGTGTGTGTGTGTGAGTCGATCCACGCTCCGCTCCGCAACTTCACATTTGAACTTCCACCATTGAAAAGAGGCAATAAACTGTCATAAATGTCCTGTGAGCTTACATTACTATCTCTAGTACATGATAACAAAGCCTAAAATGAATCTTCCATAAACACAACATCTTGTGAGACCAAGGTACATTATGGTTTTGGATGCTACAACCTATAACCTTTGCTTTTAGCACTATAACAAAAAAAAATGAACTTGGTAGCCTTATCATCCAATTTTTAGTGCTGCATTTGTGGCATTAAAGCATACACCCAGAAATGTGCATATGATGAATACATAGCTTTCTATTATTCCATGCTACATATGGAGTCATAGACTGCAAAGATTTTGTAGGAAGCCTATTGAGTACATAAGTGGCACACATGATGGTCTCAAGCCAAAATGAATGTGGCAAAGCTTGACTCTTGATCATACATCTTGCCATTTTTGTAAGCAACCTGTTCTTCCTTTCAATAACACCGTTTTGATGTGGCATATACGGCACTGTAAATTGGCGTTTTATCCCATGACTAGCGAGTAATGCATTACATTCATGAGACCTCGATCGGAACGGCGATAGTACATTTTGAGACATTTTCAGCCATAACCAAAAATTGCTTGAAGCACATAAACACTTCAGAAATTTCTTTAAGTGGATACACCCATGCCTGCCTTGAGCAATCAATCAAAGTCACTGAGTAAAGGTAATTTCCCAAGGACGGAGTTTGCATGGGCCCACAAATTCCTCTTAATTTGAGGTACATAAAGTGTATCAACCATGGGGTATTCACTAAGGGTTACCGTATGGTATCACGTGAGTGTACAATAGGGGGGTTTTCTAAGGCCAAATGGATAGATTTTAAATAGGAGGGTCCCATATGTGGGGTTAAAATGGAAATTTTGTTGGACGCAAGTGGCATCCCCTATTACTACTAGTAGTAAATCCCCTGTGGTATCATCAAGTGTGAAATAATTTCCATTCACAATATTCTCAACTCCCTTGACCAGATAAGAGTCATTTTTGGCACAGGTGACTGAATTCCCACGAGGGGCATCCTCCAGAGGTGAACAAGTCATGCTCAGAGGTGATGTGCTTTGTAGCACCTCTGTCAAAGTACCATATATGATCATATGTAGAAACTGACATACATGCATCATGGACAGACGGGTCATAAGTGCACTTTTTGCACTAAAAGCCTTTTCTGCATCAAAATTAGCATCAAAATATTTTCTCATAGATAACTCAACAATAGTTGCATTTGTAGTAGAGCTAGCCTCTTTTCCATTAGCTTTACAATAATGGAAATGCATTTCTGAAAACATTGCTGCTAGCAAAAGCATTAGGAATAGGTGATTTACCACTCATAGAAGAACCATGAGAAGTGGCTACGTAGCTTTTACTACCTTTATGTGGAAACTGACTCTTGCAATAGAAATGTGCATAATGCATCAAACTTGACAACTTTTGGATTTCCTTAGATCATAAGTCTCCAAGTACTAGCAAAAGTTTGATAAGAATCTGGTAAAGCATCAAGAATAGTTTGCACAAGGCTATAAAAAATGACTTCATCTGTAGAGATAAGTTTCTCATTAATATCCTTGCCTCCAACAAGGAAAGTGTCCATCTCATCTTCCGCATGCATATTCTTTGACTCTAGCTCTTTACACAACGATGCAATTCCAGCCTCATTGCGACTGGCATAAAGACCAACCAGAATATCCTAACCATGTTTTGCTGATTTTGTTGAATGATTTTGAGGAGTAATAGTGCACTTCATAGACAACACAATCAATTTATGAGAATTATCATCTCGTAGATCCCAACGACAAGCTTGCTTAGCCGTAGGCAAAACAGCTCTGGTAGCAGCAACCTTGCCACAAAAACGTGCAACATCCTCAACATCGCCTATAGCCTCAGAACTAGGACGTATTTCAATGCCCTAGACAATATTCCAAATTCCCTTGAACACAAGGAAATGTTGCATCATGTGAGACCACATAGGGTAATGGTCCCCATCCAATCTATCCTCATGAGCAAACACCTTGCACACATCAGTGTTGTAAGTGAGGGATGTTGAAGAGCATTCAAAAATAGAGAAATTAGCAAGCTGAGGGATGCTTGAGAGTAAGATCTGTTAATAACTTGAGAGACGATTGAGAAGTAGAGTGAAGAAGCTAGAGAAGTGAGCTATTTGAGAGATGTTAGTGGAGATATTGGAGAGATAGGAGATGTTCGAGAGTTAGAAATGCTACAAGATTTTGAAAAGTGAGACTTGAGAGGAAGTTTGAAGATGTTAGTTTATCAGTGTTTGGTGTTACTTTCAAAGCAAAGAACCATATTGTTTTTCAAGTGCTCATGAATACACTTGCACTTGAGTAAAGACGTATATATTAAAACCCCTAACTGTTTGGAGGTAAACATTTGAGTGAGATACATTTTTTTTTCAAGATCATGATGTTGAGTTTAAAATTGATGAATCTACTTGCAAATAATTTTACCCTTGGAAGGTTGTCCATTGTTCCTTTATGGTGTTGGTGGCAATGCGGTGGCGGTGTATGTGTGTGTGTGTGTGTTGTTGTATTAACACTATTTTGGTACCAAAATAGAACACTTAAGTGTCATGTTTTTACAAATTAAAATTAAATTCTTTTTGCATTAGATGGTGTATTCAAGAAAATTTGCTTGATATGCTTAAATTTTTTAAATAGAGGGGCTCTTAAAAATATAATATTGTATTTTCGAATCTACCATAATCAAGAATTATACTCATCAAGTTGACCCTTGTAAGACAAAAATGCCTGCACCTGATGTGAAAACTGCCCAAAAAGAGGATAAGAATATTCTCCATAGCACAATCCATAGAAGACTGTTAGGGACGTGTTATGTACAACATGGCATTGCTAGTAATTCTACACAAAATGACAAAATTGCCTTTACAGTACTGCCTGTAGTGGAAACAAAGGCCAAAATGAGCCCGAATCAAAAATTTAAGAGGACTAATCTCTATGATCTTCCCTTAAAGTATTTGTTGACATGCAGATGCAAGCACTTAATAAACCACTATTACACACTCTCAACATGTTCAATGGTATACTCTTGAGTCAAATCAAATAGATGAACTCGGTGCAGCACATGCACACTCTTGCCTATCCTCTTTCAAACAACATTTTTCTTGTTTAGGGAGATGCAAGGTTTTGTCAACCAAAACTGAAATACGATCTCCCTAATTTCTTTGGTGATATTCCTTGCCTTGTGCATTTGATGGTGACAAGCATCCAAGGGAAGTGACCCTTCCTCTGCTTCATGATGCAGCCAAAAATTAGCAAGATTGAAATCCCTCCAATGGAGGTTTAAAGCTTTGGAAACATCTTTACCACTCAATTCATTGTTGCCACCACATGTGCCATTAAGGCATGCCATGACAGTAGCCTGCTTTAAAAAAAACTCATTATTTGAATGGGGTGTCTTCAACTTAGATAATGTATGACAAATGTTAGAGAAAATGACTCTCTCAAAACTGAACTTGATGTGTGCTGCAACACTAAGAACTTTGGATGATGGAGAAGTTGATGTAGAATCTTCATTTGAAGGCCCTTGGAGAGCCCATTTGTTTGTTTTCATTGAGAGGCAGAAGTGCAAAACAACTCGGTGTCCTCTATACGAAGAGTATGCACAATGGACTCATTATGGAGGTACACAATAGGGGCACCTAGCAAGATATGCCGCTAGGATGCATACAAATACACCATCAAACATGCCGTAGAAAATAATTTCAAGATCCACGCCGAAGTGTGGGATGGGGTGGTCGAAAAACAAGATGAGAGGAATGGTGAGGAAGTGAGAATGGGCTAGCTACTAGTGCATGTAATAAGTAAAATAATGAGTTTCAAGATGTTAGTTTATCAATGTTTGGTGTTAGTTTCAAAGCAAAGGGCCATAGTGTTTTTCAAGTGCTCATAAATACAATTGCACTTGAGTAAAGAGATATATATTAAAACCCCTAACTGTTTAGAGGTAAATTTTTGAGTGAGATACGTTTTTCTTTCAAGATTGTGAAGTTGACATTTAAATTGATCACTCAACTTGCAAATAATTTTACCCTTGGAAGGTTGTCCATTGCTTTTTTATGGTTTTAGTGGCGATGCAGCGGCGATGTGTGTGTGTGTGTGTGTGTGTGTTGCTGTATTAACACTAGTTTGGTATAAAAATAGAACACTTAAGTGTCATGTTTTTACAAATTAAAATAAATGGTTCTTGCATTAGATGGTGTATTCAAGAAAACCCGCTTGATATGCTTGAATTTGTTAGGTAGAGGGTCTTTCAACAATATAATATTGTATTTTAGAATCTACCATAATCAAGAACTATACTCATCAAGTTGACCCTCGTAAGATGAAAATGCCTGCAGCTGATGTGAAAACTGCCCAAAAAGAGGATAAGCATATTCTCCATAGCACAAGCCATGGAAGATTGTAAGGGACCTGTTATGTAGAACATGGTACTCCTAGTAATTCTGCACAAAATGACAAATTTACCTTTGTAGTAGTACCTATAGTGGAAACAGAGGCCGAAATGAGCCTGAATCAAAAATTTGAGCGGACTAATATCTATGATCTTCCCTCAAAGTATTTGTCATCCTATAGATGCAAGCACTTAATAAACCACTATTACACACTCTCAACATGTTCAGTGGGATATACTTGAGTCAAATCAAATAGATGACTCGGTGCAATGCATGCACACTCTTGCCTATCCTCCTTCAAACAACATTTTTCTTGTTTGGGGAGATGCAGGTTTTTGTCAACCAAAACTGAAATACGATTTCCTTATTTTCTTTGGTGATGTTCCTTACCTTGTGCATTTGATTGTGCACAAGAATCCAAGGGAATTGACCCTTCCTCTGCTTCACGATGCAACCAAAAATTAGCAAGATTGAAATCCCTGCGATGGAGGCTTAAAGCTTTGGCAACATCTCTACCACTCATTTCATTGTTTCCACCACATGTGCCATTAAGGCATGCCAAGATAGTAGCCCGCTTTAAAAATAACTCATTATTTGAATTGGCTGTCTTCAACAGAGATAATGCATGACAAATGTAAGAGAAAATGACTCTCTCAAAACTGAACTTGATGTGTGCTGCAACACTAAGAACTCTGGATGATGTAGAAGTTGATGTAGAATCTTCATTTGAAGGCCCTTGGAGAGCCCATTTGTTTGTTTTCACTGAGACGAGGAAGTGAAAAATAGACCGGATGGCCTTTACACCAAGAGTATTCACAATGGACTCATCATGGGAGGTACACAATAGGGGCACCATATAGCAAGATATGCCTCTAGGATGCATACATATACACCATCAAACATGCCATGAAAACCAATTTCAAGATCCACGGCTAACACTAGCACGATTTTTCGGACTTCTCTTTGTAAAAAAATTATTATTTTGATAAATCGGGAATATTGTAACTCCTATTTTCTCAGATAAAATTTGTAATTAATGAGCTGGGGCTACAAGCTTCCAAATTGTATCAACCAGCCATTTTCCAGCTTTGGTAGAACTCCAGATTACTAATTTTGACCACCCAAAATCGTTGGCTAAGGTATGAAAGCCAATTTTTGTAAGCTTTTGTATAAGAAATTCACAACGTGAGCTAACAGCGCTCACTTATCTCCTTCTCGTGCTTCCTACTCCCTCTCCGGTTGTCACATTGCGATTGTGTTTGTTGCATTGCAACCGCAAGTCAGAGCTGTACGCATTGACCTAAGCCATTCACAGTATTTCATATCTTTTGACATCACCGACCCGCGGCATAATTTCATCATAACTAGGAATTTACACTTTTAAATCAAAAACTAAGCATAGGCGGATATTGGGGCATCATTTCTAAGCATTTAGATGCATTCTGGGTCAAAAATGACTAGGTCAAAAATCCACTGCTGTTAATAATCGTGATTTTGGAACTTGACCTAAAGTGGGATATGAGACCATATGCATGTGTGCTTAGGTCTTATATACTTGTCGTAGAAGTTTCGTTACGTTTGGATGTCATTTGATGCTATAACGGATTTGATTTGCTTACCGATGAGCGATTGGCTTTTGGTGATTTCAGTCACTTGAGTGTAGCTTGAGTTAGATGACAATTGTTAGTTGTTTTCTGAGAGATTGGCAACCTCTTGTAGCCTCTATGCACTAGTCGAGTCAGCTTCGTCCCATGGTATGACAAATAAATCGTGGTTCTCGTTAACACTGCAATGAGATAGGATGGTGAGGTTAGACATGCGTCGCACATCTGACACCGCTGCCAGGGATCGAAGAGACCTAAACTAGGGAAAAACATGAGCGTCTTGTGTAGTTGTCCTTTAACTTTCTCTAGGTTTGCCTAGAGTTCAAAATTTTCTTTTAAGAAACCGCATAGCTTAAGATTGTCGTCTTTTGCTGTGTGGAGGTAGCTTGGAAGTAATCGTACTTGCTAAGTACCGTTAGGACTATAGGATTGGAGATTTAGATTAGGATTTGGAGAATGATTGGTAGACGAGACAAGTCTTAAGATCAAGACTCTGAAAAACATAAAAAACACAAGAAAACGAGTGTTTGTGGACACTTTCCACAAGCCCATTGCATGAGAATCTAGGAGCAGGGTAAGTAAGATCCGAGGTGGGTTTCAAAACATTGATCTCTCTAAAAGAATCAAGTGTGAGTGGTTATTGGAACTTGCAGAATTTCAGGTCTACGGCTAGAAATAGCTTGAAAAGTGTTTAAGGCATAAACATTCAGAATAGACAAAGCGCAGAAATCAGAATGGAACTGGAACAGAATACAGAAATGGACAACAGACTAAATCTGCCACAACTTCCTCCTTCACATTCTCAAGAAGATTCGGAACATCAGTTACATAGTTCGATAAGATTTAATGGACAACGCCCTTTTCCAAGACACCTCTTGGAATCCCAAAAGTACAAAGGTTCACATTCCAACTTCCATTAAGTAAAACATCCCAAAATTCCTAGGCTTAACACCTAGCACAGCCCGCTGGCTAGAGCCACAGGCTGACCTGGACCCACAATCCCTTGATCAAACAACCTGCTCCCCAACATCTCCTTCTGTATCTGCCTTTTCTACTGCAACATCCGAATCCGCTTTCTTTTCCGCGTCAGCTTCCACTTCCTTTTCCACTTTTGAATCCGCTCCTCCTGCTACAATCCGATCTGGTCCCATAACATCACTGCTCAGCTCTGCTGTCCACTTACTTACTGCCCCTACATTCACTTCAATCTCTTTACCCTTTTCCTTCAACTCCTGAATCTTTTCCATTAATTTCTCATTTTCCACCTTCAATTCCTCATTCTCCCTCCTTACACTTTCTTTTCCTGCCAACTGAAACCAATTTTTGAATGTGTCCGTCGACACCTCCATGTGTTCCCTCCCAAGCCTTGTAGATTTATTCCACATCTCTTGTGTATAATCCGGCACTTCCTGCTTCAGAACATACGCATCCGAATCTGCAACCAAAATACCTGTCATTCCCTGGTTCTGCAATGTGGCTTTCTCCATATCTATCAATGGATTTAATCTATTGAGCAAGAAAATATTCTCAATGGTCATCTCCACCACTTTATCTCCCAGTTCTTTGAATTGGTCATCCACTGCAGCTTTTAGTCCATCCGCCCACTTAATAAAATCCTCTGCTACACTCAGGACTTCTGCATTTCTCGCCATAGCTTCTACTATAATCCGTCTCACTTCCTCCTGCATTCTTTCTTTGTATGATCTCTCCTGAAACAACTGCATCCTAACCTTCTGCATTTCCCACTCCGGGATAGCACTGCATTTATGCTCCATTTTCTGAGCTTCCATCACCCTCAGAGCTGCATCTTGATTTTGCATGAAGTTATTTAGTTGAGTCAAACTCCTAGCTGCCTCTTCCATAGAAAAAATTCCCTTAAGCTCATAACTGTCAGTTCCCCCTGCTTTTACTTTGAAACTGTCCAAAGCAGTCTTCTCAACTCCTCCACCCATTCCTTTCATGAACAGCGTTACCTTCTTGCCCTTGGACTCCGATTTCTTCGATTCTGACTCCATTGTAAAATTGTTCGGCTTTGAATCCGATTCTTCCAAACCCTTCCAAGACACTTTGAAAGGTGATTTACCTTTTTCAACTATTGGAGAGCCCAATAACAATTTCCTTCTCTTGCTTCCATATGCTATGCCCTCTTCTTTAGCCACATCTACTAGTGGTGTCTTCAAACCTGTTGCTACTGTCGGAACCTTCATAACATACTCGAAAATTGCAGCCAAATAAGGTGCTACTCTACCCACTGCTGGTGTTCGATGTCGGTCTCTTTTTCCGGTTAACTGCATCCGATCATAAAGAACTGATGCCCAATCCACTTTAATGCCTCTTTTCACCTGAAACAAAGGAGAAAAAGCCTCCTTGGACATGTAGGTAGTCTTCTGGAGGATACACACTGATCCGAGCCTATTAGAAATTTTTGTTTATCATATTTTGTTGGTTTTCCTTGCTTCTAGAGGTTTACAATAAAAGAAAGAGTGAGAACAACCTCTTGGAAAAATTTAAAAAAAAATGATTTGATAGGAATTTTTCTTGACTAGTTCACCGGAGGTGAAAGGTAGAGGGAGAACCTAGTGGTAAAGGAAAGGGAAAATATGTAAATGTGAAAAGCAAAAATATGATGTGGTTGTGGAGCCATGCACCCATGATTCAAGGGTCATGAGTGGCTCATATCATCATGGCTTTGGAGCCATATGATGATTCAAACAAATGGGACCCAAGTGGAAGACTTGGTAAAGGAAGAAACCAGACACATGATTTTGCTGAATTTTTAAAAAATACTTTCACTCCGATCCAAGAAAAGTTGTCTTCATCAAAGTTGTAGCTGATGAGCTGGAGATTCTAGCCATATTTTTTTTATAATTTTTGCATCTACGCTCTAGGAGATATGACCAAAATGGTGGACGCTAGTTTTTTCAACTGTGGTGGAGACCACCCCCTCTACCTTTACACACACACACCCTTCCTTTTCCACATTGAGACCTTCTCTAAAAATCAGCCATTAGTCTTCTCACCCTCCTCTCCTTCCTCCTCTCTCTCAAGCTCAAAAACCCATCAAAATTCCTCTTCTAATCACCTCTCAAGTCATGCTTAATCTTGTTGTAATTCATAAGTCCTCATTCAACCCCTTTCTATTATTACTAGATATGTATTGATTTTATGTAGATTCTTTACATTTTAAAATAAGGAAGCTCTTGGACTCAAGCTATGGAGGAAGGAGTGAAAACAACACAAGTGATGATGGAGCTAATTGGTCAACAAATCACTTGGAAGGAGCTTCTTCATTGGTTGAATGTCCCTAATCAAGCTTCATTTGTACAAATTACACTTGGATCTTAACCTCACTCCTAATCACTCTCTTTCCTATATAAAGAGGCCTTCCCCTTTGTAATTTCAAGCCTCCCTCAGCCCCATTGAGCCTTTGTATCACTCACCATGAGCCCATAAGCTCATTCATTCACTCTATTCTTGCACATCCTAGAGTGCAAATTGTTTCATGCTAGTAACCTCTCCTCCTCTTACTTATGTTAATTAAGAGAAATGTTTTATATGCGTGTGAGAGTGCTTGATGTGATCTTGGCTAATCCTTGAGTGAATGTTTGGTAATCTATATGCTATTTGTGTTGGGAGTGTTTGAAGTCATCCATTCCTTGTACACACACTACGGTTAATGCTTCATTCATAGTGATCTCTCTCTCTCTCTCTCTCTCTCTCTCTCTCTTTGTGTAGCGGTCCTAGTCCACGCTTCCAAGACTAGGTGGTGCCCTCATCTCATTTCCCTTGTGGCACAATGGAGTTTGTTTTGGTGTAGAGGCCGCCATTCCAAATTTCCTTCGTCAACACTTTTTTCAAATACCAAATTAAATTTGAAACTTTGTTTCCACCCGCATTCTTCACCATGTAGTATGCCTTCGTGCCTACAGGATTTTCGAATTCCCCTTTCATCTGGGAATCGGTCAGCTTCCTCATCTTGGCGAGCACAGCTAGAGAGGGAACCTTGAAGACTTTGGACACCAGCTTTGGTGTTAAACGCACATCCACAATAATCATTCCATCACTTTCCTTTATCATACTCCACTGTTGCTCGGCAAATTCATTTTCTACCCATGTATCCCATGGTAGACATGCAAATTCATACAGACCGATACGCTTTAACCATACCTAGGTTTCCGCTTCATCAGGGTCGAAAGATGCCACAGCCATCTCCACGCTGCCGTGATCACTCAAAGATTCGGCCTCCGTGCTTTCCACCTCTATCGGCTCTTCCTGTTGCCGCGCTTTAAACAACTCCTCCATTGCCGTCTTCATGGACCTGGTATTCGGCATCGCTTCTGTTGCATCCTCTTGCGTACCCGCCATGAGTTTTCCCTTAATATTCTCTGAAAACATGTCGCCCTTCTCACCCAACTTAACACTCACTAAACTGCCAGACTCACACACTTGGATGTGATCCTCACCTCCTCTCACCACCTTACTCTTATGATGATGAAAATTCTCCTCGATTTGAGCACGCCATGCAGGATTCGCAAAAAAATAATGTTTCCTTAAGTGAATCACATCAGCACTAAGAGAATTTTCTGCCTTAAAATGAGAACCCCCACTTATTAGTACCTTTGTACGCTTTGTTTCAATTCCAATCCTCCAACTTTCTAGTTTCAAGACTTCAAATCCAACAGTCCAATTTCCGGTTTCCATTCCACAATCCGAAATCCAAATCCCAAAACCCCTGACAAATTTTGAAGTGCCAGAACAGATTGGCAATTCTACGTCTGAACATTCCACTGCAACTCCCAGAACACCAACTGTCAATAGTTTACCATCAATATTCTCAGTCCTATTGACCATCCACTTGGGAACCTCAGGCACTTTCCCATAAAATTTCTTTAATCTCAATCCATTCACTAGTTTCACAATCTTTGTTTCAAAGACATCTTTCAACAAAAATGTTCCTTGACCCTGTTTTGATTCAATCTGATAAGGTCCCAAATATCTCAGCTTCAGCTTTCCTAGATGTGGTCCCAATTTAGAATTGTATAACATCACCCAATCCCCTTTCTGAAAAATTTTGAATTTCACCTGCCAAGACATCCATGCTTGTCTCCTCTTCTGCCTAATTTCCACCAAATAGGCACTCTGAATTCTATCCTCTTCCAATTTAAGCAGTTCCTTCTGTCTATAAGGAATTGATTCCTCCGGACTTAACTTATGCTGAACTGACAATCTCAAACTTGGAATTACACATTCCATTGGCACCACAGCTTCAATCCCAAAGACCAATTTGAAAGGTGTCATTCTAGTTGCCACCGTAAAATCTGTCCTAAAAGCCCATAATGCTGAATCCAACTTATCATCCGAGTCTGATTTGTTTTTTGGCACAATATTCTTCAAAATTCTCACCAACACTTTATTAGAGCTTTCTGCCTCATTTGCTGGAGGATGATATGGGGTAGATTTCTTATGCAAAATCATATGTCTGGATGTCAACTCCTGAATCATAGAATTCAAAAAATGTGTTCCCTGATCCGACACCAACTCAATAGGACATCCAAATCTTGTCATAATGTTTTTATATAGAAACCTTGCTACACTTGCTGCTTTATTATCTCTCAAAGCTACTACTTCCACCCATTTGGTAGCATAATCTGTTGCAACAAGAATGTATCTAGAACTTGTCCTCTTTGCCCTTGGTTTTATTAGACCTACAAAATCCATTCCCCACTTCTAAAATGGTTCTAATGGCAATACTGGATGATCCTGCATCCTGCCCCCTTGTGTAGGCTGCTCCATCTTCTGACATTGAACACATTCCCTGGAAAAACTATATGCATCCTTCAATAACAAAGGCCACCAAAGTCTAGCTTGTAAAATTTTCCGACCTGTAATTTCCCCTGCGAAATGTCCTCCCGCTGATCCCCAATGTGCCTCATGCAACACTGCTTTCAGCTCTTCATCCGGAACACATCGTCTTACAATCTGATCTGCTCCTCTTCTATATAATGCTCCAGCTATAATTAGAAATGGTATGCTCCTCAATGCAAACTTCTTCCTCTGATCCAAAGACATTGTCGAAGATAATACTCCATCTGTCAAAAATTGAACCATCGATCATACCAATTGTCAAAAAATTGTCCTTCCACTCGAAACAAATCCGCATCAGGCAATTTATCCGGTACTCCTGGTAATTCCTCCTTATGTTCCAATCTGTTGAGGTAATCCTCCACTGCATGCTGAGTTCCTGGAGTATGAACAACTATGTAATCAAATTCTTGCAGCATGAGCATCCACCTTACTAATCTGCCTTCCAGTTTTGGCTTCTTTACCAGAAACAATAAAGCCTGATGATCCACATGAAAAACCACTTTGTTCCCCAACAGATAATGTCAGAATTTTTCCAAAGCAAAAGTCATTCCCAAAGCTTCCCTTTCCATAACTTTGTAATTCTTCTCCGGTGCTCTCAACATTCTACTAGCATAATAAACTGGTATGAACCATCCCTTAATCTTCTCCTGCATTAAAACAACTCCTACTGCCATGTCGGAAGCATCAACATACACATGAAACGACAATTCCCAATTTGGTGGTTGAAGTATAGGTGAAACTACCAACATCTTTTTAATAATCTGAAAAGCCTTCTCTTGAGCTTCTCCCCAAACAAATTCCACTTCCTTCTTAGTCAAATGACTAAGTGGTGTGCTCACATCGGCCAAATATCGTAAATACCTACCATGCCATTTGATATGTCCAACAAACCGCATCACTGCCTTCAAATTTTTCGGAGCTACAGCTTTCTGAATGGCACTGATCTTGTCCCCATCAATCGACATTCCTTCTTGAGAGATGATATGTCCCAACAATTTTCCCTTATGTACTGCTATTGCACACTTCTGGGGATTAAGTGACATCCGAAACATCCTGCATCGTTCAAAACACTTCCTCAAATATTCCAAATGCCTGAATTTTTCCCCAAAAACTGAAAAATCATCCATAAAAATCCTCATAAAATCTGTCAAATGTGGCTCAAAGGTTTTAAAAGCCGCCTTAGAAAACGATGGTGGTCCATTCTTCAATCCAAAGCTCATTACTATATATGCAAAAGCTCCCCATTCTGTGATAAAGGCAGTTTTTTCAATATCCTCCTCAGCCATTGGTATTTGATTGTACCCTGAAAATCCGTCAAGAAAAGTGTACATCTCATGTCCCGCTACATCATCCAGAACTAAATCAATAAAAGGAAATGGAAATGGATCTGCAACCGTTGCTACATTCAATTTTCTATAATCCACACAAACCCTTAACTTTTCTGACTTCTTGGGTACCACTACAATTGGTGACAACCATTCCGCCTGATCCACTCGCACTATAAACCCTGCATTCAGCAATTTATCCAATTCCTCTTTCACCTGCTTGGCATAATTTGGATTCATCCTGTATCTTTGCTAAATCACTGGAACAACATCCGTTTTTGAATTAATATGATGCTTATATACTTGAGGATCTATGCCTTTCAAATCAAAATAATCCCATGAAAAGACATCAATATATTCCAACAGTAATTCCTTCAAATCCTCCTTGAAGCCTTCTTCCAAATGAACACTAAATCTTACCATCTTCGGATGATCCTCCGTTCCCAAATTCAAATCCTGTAAATCATCCTCCTTTACTCGAGAAAGTTTCTGTATCATCTTATCATATAGAGCTTCCGCTCTCTGAATTTCCTCCTTTGGCTCCAATTCTAAATCTTCAATCACAGTTTCCTCTCGGATTTTCTTCTCTTGTAAATTTTCCTGTTCTCCACCATCTGTATTCCCCTGCACAACTGATCAATTCCCAAACTGTTCTCTTTTTCTACATATTTGTCAATGATCTGCTCCACATCTACCTCAAATACCAGAACAATTGTTGGATTTGCTGCCAGAAAATATGCTTCTTCATCATCCTCCAATCGTTCAGACATGTTAATTGATTGTGCCAACATTGGCTTTGTCTCTTCTGACAATTCCTTCTTCGGCCCCCTTGGTAATGTGACTTCTCTCCTTCCTTTCTTAACCGTCACTTCATTCTTTCCCCAATCCTATTTCAGCTTAGCCGTGCGAAACCATGGCCTCCCAGGCAACATAGAATATGTATTTTTTGAATCCTTCATCCTGATGACTACAAAATTTACCATAAACTGCAATCCATGAATAATAATTCCTTGCCTTCTTAACATCCCCATTGGTTGAAGTCTGCTCTAATCAGCCATACGCACTTGAAATGGAGCTGGTTCCAACCTGACATCTTGCATCCTTAGAAATTTTGATTCCGAAAGTATGTTGACCCATGATCCACCATCCAATAATACATCTGAAAATTTGCGGTTATTGAATTCCAATGACAATGTTGGTATTGAAAAATCCACATCCTCTAGGCTAATCTGACAACTCTGAACTGTTTGCTACACCTCCTTCATACTCGGAATAGTCTTTGTCCTCCTCATCACTATATATAGTCTATCTCTGAAAATTGGAACTAATGACAATAACTGATCCAATGTAAAATGTATAGAGGAATTAGTTAAATCCTCAAACAAAGCATCCATCCTTTCTCTTTCCTTCTCCTCCTTTTTTACTCCTTTCTCTTTCGATTTAAGCTTGCTCTGTTGTTGATCCTTTTCCATCAAATCTTTAGCTACTTCATCCCGAATCTCCTTCTGCTCCTCCCAATCCAGTGGAGGTTTCAACCTTGCTTTGCACCTTGTTGTCACTACATCTACTTCCTCTTGCAAACATTTAGAACAATCACATTCCGGATGACAATCCATAGCAACTTCATTCACCCCTTGATCCCGAAACAATTCTACTATTATCAAACTGCTTCCACGCTCTTTGTTTGCTTCAGCTGACTGCACTGGTGGTGCTGACAACTGCGGCACTGGCCCTCTTGGCTGCTGTTGATTCCCCCCTTGATAATTCCAAACCGGCTGATTCCATCCTTGTGGTTGTGGCTGCCAATTCTGCCACCGCTGCTGCTGATCCCAATTTCCCTCCCATGGGGGTCTTGAATTCTTCCATCCTCCAAATCTCGGTCCTCCACTCGAATTGAAATTTCCTCTAAATGGTGGGCCCCTTTGTGGTCTCCACCCTGAATACGATTGTTGCCTTTGCCATCCTTGATTATTGAACATTCCCTGCCTTCCTCCTGTCTTTGGAAGCACCCCATGAGTTTGAGGTCCTTGTTGCTGTAACTTCTGCTGAATCCTTTCTCGTACGACACCTCTGAAATTCGGATTAAACCAACATTCCTTTGTCCAATGCCCATCCTTACCACAAATTTTACAATGAGGGGTTTTTGATTCGACCGCTTTCTGCACTCCCAACTTCTTCAATTTCTCTCCTACCAACTTTTTGAATCTATCCTCTTTCTCTTTAGACTTTTTCTTCGACTTCTTCTTGCCTTTCTTCTTCTTATCCTCATCTTCATCTGAATCCGAATCCTCACTGGAATCCTCTTCACTATCTAAATCTGTTTCCGTATATGAATCAGTATCAGTTTTCGAATCCAAATCGCTGTCCGAATCCGAATTATCTGACCTCTTCTTTTTCTTCGACCTACCTTTCTTCTTTTCTTTAGACGACCTCTTGGCTGCTTTCCCATGTGAGACCCCAAACCTTTTCTCTGCTCTTTGAGTTGTTTCCACTAATGCTTGTAATCCACCTACAACATCAACTCCAACAACAGCATTCTTCAATTCCTTCCTTAATCCATTCAAAAAATATCCAGCAAGCATTTCATCAGTTGGCCTTTCTTGAGCAGACAACCTTCTCACATATTGGTTAAACTTTGGTGCATAATCCTCAACAAACATTTTCCTTTGTTTCACTTCCCTAATCTTGTTCAACACATCATGTGGAGTTTTTTCCTTTTTGCACTTGATCCCAAGATAATCCAAAATTCCCTGCAGTTCGGAACGCTGACCATCTCGCCCATACAACTGTCGAAACCGCCTAGCAACTGACCTTCTCCAATACGGGAATATATCCTCCTTCGCTTCCTCCAGAGTGCAACCAACTACCCATGCCAACTCACCCTATTCTTAACATCCTCCCTCCATTGCTACAACACTCGCTCCTACAAGAGAAACCTGAACCCATCCATGCTACATCACACATACACCGTGATCACAAAGTGTTTAAGGCATAAACATTCAGAATAGACAAAGCGCATAAATCAAAATGGAATTGGAATAGAATACAGAAATTGACAACAGGCTAAATACACCATAACTTCCGCCTTCACATTCCCAAGAAGATTCGGAACATCGGAACATCAGTTACATAGTTCGATAAGATTAAATGGGCAACGCCCTTTTCCAAGACACCTCTTGGAATCCCAAAAGTAAAAAGGTTCACATTCAAACTTTCATTAAGTAAAACATCCCAAAATTCCTAGGCTTAACAAAAAGACTCAAATCCACTCAATCCGTTATAAGAGTAAGCCTAAGAGTTGGCTAAACTAGTGGGTAAGCTCAAAGACACTTCGAGATAAAAATTTCAAGCCAAAACTCAGATTATTTACTTTTTCTTGACATTTTAAGCCAAATTAAGTTTTGACTTGATTCATAGGCTTAAAATGCATCATATAAAGGCTGTCTTTGAGAAAATTGCAAAAAAGTGCTCATTTTAAGCCTAAAATTAATAATCGCGATTCTTAACTTTCTGCTCTAAATTGGCCAAGGTTCATACCATTGACTCATTGCATGTGTACAAACAACTTTTGTAAAGGCCCAAAAGATTTGGATCACTAAAGTAGCAAAAAATTGGGTAAAAGCTAAAGTTTGTACTGACTTTTTGAATCTTGAGTGTACATTGGCGGAAACTTTATCCAAACTTATTGAAATTTGATTCATAGGCTTATGTTGATGTGATAAACATGTGTATATGCTCAGTTGACCAAAAATTTGCAAAAATTTGTCAAAAGTAAATAATTGTGATTATTTACATCTGTCCTATTTTTCAACCTTTTTGACCAAGTCTGCATACCACTAGTTTTACCATGTTGTAATAAGCCCACAAACCAAAATTTGGTAAGATTTGGACCATTGGAGTGAAATTTGTGACTAAAATTGCAAAGTTAGTCTGTGGATAGATAATTGATGACCATTTGACCAAAAATTGTTTAAACTTGATGAAACTTGCCTAGTGACCTTAACTTAAGGTGATTAACAGATCTGCGTCAAAGTTGGGGTAAAAACTTGCAAAAATCTAGCTGGAGTAAATAATCAAGATTATTTAAATCTGCTTCAAAACTTGATGATTTTGCAAATTTGAGTATACCACAAGGTCAAGCACAACAAGTAGACATCACAAATCAGTTTTGGTGAAATTTGGATCCCAAAAGTGAGACTTAAGCCAGATTCTCGAAATCAGAGTCCATGGACACCAAACAATTGATAAAGTTGATCAGATTTTGTCAAAACTTGTTGAAACTTGTCCAGGGACTCTAACAAGTTGTATACTTGCCAAACCTATCAAGAAAGTACCGTAAAAAACTGACAAAAGTGAATAATCATGATTATTTACTTCTGCTATCCAGAGACATCATGTTTTACTTTTGAACTTATACAGTGATAGAGCAACATAATATAAAGCCACAGGGAAATTTTGGGTCCAATTGGATCAAAATTGATGCATATACACTCAGTTTATAGGTTGCAGATTAGACCTTTGGTTTTTCCTGAAGTCAAATTTTGACGAGTCATAGCCCGATTTGAAGTGATACACAGAGACCAATTATAAGAGTTAGCAAAAACTCTATTGTCTTTATAGAAGAAGAGCTAACTTGGTCAATTTTGTACAGGAAACAGGTTGCAGACAAGGAATCCGTGGCTTGACAAAAAGTTTGAATCAAGTGGAAATTGACGACAAGTCAATCCAAAGGTGAGTACTCTATCCAAAGCTTCATAAGTTTATATGAACCTTAGATCTCGTCGTGTACTAGGAAATTAGGGCATACTCGGAGAAACCTCCAATAGAGTATCCACCAAAGAAAGCATGAATCAAGGAAATTCTTTGCACACCATTCTTGAAGAAGTCTCAGACACTTTTTCATATTCAACATCCAAAATGTCTTCTTACTCGACTCACTCGGGAACCGAAATGATAGTGCGCTATAAGCATATACTATTTTTTTACAAGACTAACCGTCATGGAGCCCAGGTTTACTTGGACCCTAACAAGGAGTATGCTATTCGCATTGATGACCATGGTATTGAGATCGAAGAAGAGGTTAGGGCAAACAAACAAGAAAAAATGTACATGGATCAAAATGGAACTCAATATTTACAAGTCAAAACCCTGATGTGATAGACAAATGGGGGTTAGAAGTAAACACCATAATCCTTGATATGTCAGCAAAAGAAGGACCACCAACTTTAGAATTCGAGGGATACGATCAAGTAGACTTGAAGCCTTTGAAATGGCTTAGTACGGATAATCCTAGGATCGGAGTCTATTGTTGGGAAGATAGAAACATAAAAGATCTTCTGTGGACTTATCATGCCAAACCAGGACAATTAACGGCCACGAAGATCATCTATATGTTCAAGATCAAAGATAAGGGATCAGCAGACCTACCAACCTACCTATTTAAGGATTGTTATAACAACAACTTTGTTATGATGACTCCTAAGGAGGTAGAACAAACCAAATACCAAGGGTATTCCATAAGGGATTGGATATTGGGGCAAGGACCAGAAACAATTCCAAGAGATGAACACCGTGAGAGATCATCTGAGAGTAATGTGAAGAAACCAGAAACCACCTCATCATGTAGAAAATCGGGTGACACTAACTCCAGTCCAGGGTTACATGAGTCACTATTTCCAACAGACTGGTTTGAAGGACTCGAAACATGACCAACTCCCAGAAGACCTGGAGTTGAACCAAACAGACGTGTCAGACCAGCTGATTTTCAGAAATGGGTCAGAAAATACAGTGGATCAAGGGATCCATATGACCACTTAGCAAGCTTTAAGCAAGTGCTAAGAGCAGAGCATATATTCGATTTCCATACTCAATTCGAGGGTTTTGGAATGACATTAGAAGGAAAAGCTTTGACATGGTTCCAAAACATTCCACCAAGGTCAATCATGGACTTGAACACATTAGCTCAAGGATTTGTAGCTGCGTGTTCCAAAACGGCTATTAAACATAATACGATAGCTCAAGTTACAACTTTAAACAGAAACATGGTGAGTATGTTAGGGATTGTGCAACTCGAATGAAACAATACATTTCCAGATTCCTAGAGAGGGAGATACCTATGGAAGAACGACTTGTATCTTTGTTTCCGGAGGGATTGCTAAACAAAGAACATCATGCTATACTCTATAGTAAAAAGCATACAACCCTAGAAGCGTGTGTGTCTCATGCTATTGACCTAGGAGACAATTGCAAGATCTTCAATGAAGAATATGATAATCAGAGCGAGAAGACAACATCCACAAAACCAACACAAGTGGGAATAGATGATGTGGCACCACTCTCAGCCATAGAAGATATGCTAAAAAGGATGAACGACATGATGAACAATATGCAAGAAGTACCTATGAAAGGACCAGGACAAGGGATACCCCCAGAGGGACAAGCAATTAGGCCACAAAAATGGTGTGCAATTGAGGGAAAATGGACCAACCATGAGACCCACGAGTGCTACTTCAGAAAAAAGTATGATGGGAATGTTCAATATGTACCCATGAGTCCACAAAGACAACCCATGTACAGATATCAGCTTAATATGGCCCAAGCTCAAAGACCACCAATGGGTATGGAAAGACCTCAACCTGTGTTGGGACAACAAACTCCATATCCAAGACATAATGTAGTGCCTGTAAAGTACATGCACTCTGAAGGAGTCATAGATGAACAAGCATTAGTGCCTGTTACACCCTATGTAGAGCCTAATCCATCTACAGTAATGGTAGAGGGAGATTGGTATAATCCAAATCCACCACCAGTGGAAGAAACCGTGACTTATGCTCCACCAGAGCTAGCACCGATGTATTATGTAGCTAATCAAGGTGTCCGACCTCCCATGGCAAGACCCATGATGAAGCCTAGAACAGGAAATTGTCATAATTGTGGTGTTGATGAGCATTGGAAAAACGAATTTCCAGAGCCTGACAGAAACCTCAAACCAATTGAAGCCTGTTGCATACAATGTTGCAAAAAGGGAGGACATTTTTTTGAAGATTGTCCTAAGAATCCTTTGAACAAGGGTAAAACCGTCGTAAACGTAGTCCAAGTGATGCATGGTAGCTCATCAGAGAGTGAATCGATTGTTCCAATCAACGTAATCACTAGAGACTAGGCAAAGGAAAAGAAACACAACTCCTCTGATGATTCGGAGAACACAAAAGTTTCTTCTCAAAGAATCAAAAGGAGAAAAAGCAAAAGATATGAGATGAGAAAACAAAGACAACGGATTGAAATCAAAGAGAAAGCAAAAATGCTAGCCCAGGACAAGTTGAAAGAAATTGGTAGTGAATTCAAGAACAACCGTGAAATCTGGAGGATCCATTCTGGTTGATAAAATTTTTGAGCCTATCAATGCTGCCTTGGAAGCATACCAAGCAGAACTTAAAGCAAACCAAAACATGGAAAACAACTGAAAAAACTATCCATGTCCAGACAGGGAAGCAGTGAAGCTAGAAGCTTACCAAAATTTGGTAAGAATCACATAAGAAATGCTGGAAAAACAAAAACCCAATCTTGAAAGTATTGCAAAACCTGAAGAGTTTGTGGTAGAAGAAACAAAAGAAAAATCCGATGTGGTGGCAAAACCCCACCTTGAAACAAGCGAATCAGAGCTTATAGTGCCTGACAGCGAAGATGCCTTAGACGGAATTCCATTCGTAGAGGAAGACTGGCCAGACACTTATGGGTAAAATTAAGAGAGATCAATGATGGGAGCCTAACTCTAAAGTCATCTCTTATACAGGAAGTCTGGTTGGATAACCTACCTTCATATATGAACATGTATTTACAATCCTTGTACGGGGATTGCGGATCGGAAGCTTCAGGAATGTCAAAACCATTGACATGAAAAACATTACCTTCTTACTTGGGAGATAATGAAGATGAATCCATCGTGTGCAAGACCACTCAAGTAAAAAGAGTTGAACGGACCTTAGAAGTAAACAACATTTATACAATCATGTCTACACCCATCCAGTGCACTCTTAACTTGGGAGAACTGTTAAAACTCAGACCATACTTGTGGAATGATTTATAGAAAACCTTAGAGAAGCTGGGGATAATGGGGATAATCTCAAAGAATTTGGGAAAATTGAAAAATGAAATGGAAAACAAAGAGGTTCGATCAGTTCCTATGAACAAGGTCGGAGAATATTATGAAGGGGAATGAGAAAACACCACCCTCCCAGTGAAATATAATGACATTGAAACCATGGCAATACTGGATAGTGGAGCTGGCATAGCCATAGCCACTAAAGCAGTATGGGAATCCTGGGGACAGCCATCCATCAGACAAACTTGAATGAAATCGCAGTTGGTTGACGGACACATTGAGAGACCAATGGGACTGCTTGAAAAAGTGATAGTCAATTCCTCTGGAATTGAATATCAACACACTTTTTCCATAGTAGACTTTGGGAAAAAACTCAACTATGAAATCATACTGGAAAGATCTTTCATGCTACAGGTACAGCTTATCCAAGATTGGGAAACAACTATCTGTACTTGAAGCAAGTGGGATCTATAACAAGAGTAAATCTCAAAGATCACACTTATAGAGATGTCTTGAAAACACCCATCCAAGATTTTGATTCAGTCTCTTCGATTGAAACTAAACTCCCATCCTGGTTAAACAAAGACATTCCTATTTGGATGTGTGAAGCTTCAAAAAATGGAAGGTTAAGACGAGAAGAATGTATCCTAGAAAGGGACTGCATAGACGAAGCCTACGTACTTGAATACTTTCCAGAACATTTATTTGAGCCATTCGAGTGGACTCAAATTTTAGCGACAATGGATGTATGTGTGAATACGTCTATGCCTACTCAATTTTGCAATGAGGATGGCTACAACATACTTCCCATCCGAATGATTTCAATCCTCAACATTGAAAACAAAGATGACGAACCCAAGGACTTGATGAAAGCTCAACAAGTCTTTTCAGACCTCTATTACGATGCAATTGATGAGTTAGATGAACACTCAGCTACATCAAAAGATTCGGGGTCAGAAAAAGAGCATACAAGAGCTAAGTTACTCTTAAAGGGAGGGGAGGAAATGTTTGTTAACTTTCAAACCAGAAATCAAGAAGAAAAAAATGGTATAGATGAAAGAGAGACACCGGAATTGTAAAAACACAACGTATGCCATCAATCTCCAGTGAAACACAATTCCCGATGCAGATAGATGCTAACTATTGTGTCAAGGACAGAATAAATGGCACATATCCTTCAAACAAAAACTCAAAAATGTCTCAGACATCAAGAAAAACAAGGAAGGGTACCCAAGAAAAATCTCAGGATAAGAAACCACTCATGACCAGAGTTGAGTTGAAAAAGAAGTATCAAGAGTTGAAAAAGGATCTAAAGGAGATATACACAATTGAAATGGAAACCACGAAAGAGGATGGTAAGGATGTAATGCATATTCCATCCCATTACAAAAAGTATACCCTCCAAGATCGGAAAATCATAGTTGAACAACCTGTTAGGGAACTACGAAAACAAGGTGAATCTTACGAAGGGCCTGAAAACGCTAAAAGGGTAGAGTTGGTTGAAACCAGGAGAAGAGCCTAGACCTACTTACATTGCGAATGACCTAACGGAAGAAGAAGAAAATCTTTTGGTGAGCTTCTTAAAGGAATATTGAGATATCTTCGCTTGGTCTTACAAGGATCTCAAGGGTGTTGATCCAAAAATCTACCAACATACCATACCATGAGAGATGATGCGAAACCAAGTAGACAGAGACCATACACTTATAACAAAACATTTGCCAGGAAGATCAAAGAAGAGATTGAAAAACTAAAGGAAGTTGAATTCATTTACGAAATTGAACACACAGACTGGGTGTCTCCAATTGTGGTAGTACCTAAGAAGAATGGGTGTGTATTAATCTCAAAAAGGTGAATGCAGCCACCATTAGAGACAACTTTCCTCTTCCAATAACTAAGCATGTTTTAGAACAAGTTGCAGGAAAAAAAGCTTACAGCTTCTTAGATGGCTTTTAGGGATACAATCAACTTTCGGTTGACCCAAAAGATCAACAAAAAACTGCTTTTGCAATAGAATGGGGTATATTTGCCTATCGAGTTATGCCATTTGGGTTAACTAATGCTCCATCCACGTTTCAAAGGTTGATGAGCCATGCTTTCAAAGAGTATCTTAGTAAATTATTAGAAGTATATGGATGATCTATACATACATTCATCAATCCAGACTGATCATTTTGAACACCTCAAAAAGGTATAATCGAAAAATGTAGACTTTATAGGATTTGCTTAAATCCTGAAAAGTGCACATTCATGGGAAGACAAGGAAAACTTCTTGGACATATAGTGTCTAAAAATGGCATAGCTACTGATATCGAGAACATTTATGTCATTACTGATTTTCCTAGACCAACAATAGTCAAGGGGTACAAGCCTTCATGGGACATTGTGGATATTATCGACGGTTCATTTACATGTACGCTATAATTGCAAAACCCATGTATAGCTTGATTACGCACTTTGAATGGACCAAGGCATGTGCAGAATCCTTCATGAAGCTTAAGCAAGCTCTCACCTCAGCTCCAATATTAAAAGCACCACAGTGTGATAAGTTGTTCCACGTATATGTAGATGCTTCAAATTTTTCTATTGGTTGTATACTAGCTCAACTAAGAGATGGAAAAATTGACTTTCCTATTTCCTATGCTAGCCAACAATTGAACATGGCAGAAAATAATTACACCACCATCGAAAGAGAAGGACTAGGAATGATCTATGCCGATAAAAAGTATAGACATTACCTATTAGCCAACAAGTTTGTGTTCTTTGTGGACCACCAAGATTTGTTGGATTTGATCAACAAGACATGCAGCACAGGGAGTATAGTGAGATGGTTCATCATTCTTCTCGAATTTGATTTCACTGTGGTTGTAAAAAAAGGCACTACACATCAACGAGGAGCAGATCATTTGTCAAGGATTGTTTCAAGGGAATCACCTAAAGGGGTAGACGATGATTTACCAGATGCCTATTTATTCTCCGTGGAAATGATACCTAGATGGTTGGAAAACATTGTGTCATTAATGACTATAGCTCAAGTGGATTCACAAATACCACTTCCTATCACAATCGGATTAATCAAGAAATCGACTATGTATCAATTACTAACTGGAAGGCTATACAAAAGAAATCGAGACGGGATATTGCTCTTATGCATTAAACCTGAAGAAAAAGAACAGTACCTAAGTCAAGCACATGCTACCATAGTAGAACTTCACTTTGCAGAAGACCAAACTATGTAACGAATCTTGAGACTTGGAGTATTTTGGCCAACTATGAGGAGAGATGCTTGATCCTTTGTAAACGATTGACCTCAATGTCAAAAACAAACACCCATACCTCACGTGACATTGTTTCAAATGTCACCTGTTCCTAAGTGGAGTAATTATCTGGTTACTTACTTATTGAGCGGAACACTTCCTGAGGATATGAATAAACGCCGACAAAGAGCAACTGAAACTGAAGCAAGAGATATTCTCTTGTTGGGAACCAATTGTATCAGAGAGGTAAAGATCAACATTTGCGTCTTTGTGCACATGAAAACGAGTATATTCCAATTATAGAACAAACACATGCTGGATTAACTGGAGGTCACTTTTCTAATGAGACCACCACAAGAGCAATCTTGATGGAAGGCATATGGTGGCCAACACTTTTTGCAGATGCCAAAGAATATGTTCGAAGGACTGATGCTTGTCAACGAGCAAAAATGCCAACACGAGTAAATAGCATGCCCTTAAGACCAATGATGGGGGCTAGAGCCTTCGCAAAATGGGGTATAGATTTTGTTGGACCAATACAACCACCTGCTTACAGAACCCAAGCTCAATATATCATTTTAGCTACGGACTATTTGACCAAGTGGTCCGAGGCTAAAGCAACTCAAAAGAATGATGCCAGAACCACTGATGCATTTTTATACGAGTATGTATTCACATGATATGGACTACCAATAGAGATTGTCAGTGACCGGGGAACTCATTCCTCAATGAGGTAATAGAGTATTTTCTTAATGAGTTTATGGTCATCCATAAGAAATCAGCCCCCTATCACCCACAAGAAAACGGACAAGCTGAGCATACGAATAAAATTCTTAGCTCGATGCTGACTAAAGTGGTTAGTTTAGGAATGACAGACTGGGAAATGAATCTCCATGCTGCTCTATGGGCTTATCGAGTTTCATTCAAAACAAATCTAAATGCTACACCCTTTAACCTTGTTTATGGTCTTGATGCCATACTACCAATAGAGTTTTTATTGCCATTAGGAAACATTTGAACTCATTTTTGGGCCTTTTAAGAGTGCCACATCATCAAAGTTGTACAAAAGAAAGAAACCCGGTAGACCCCTCTAAATATTGCTTAGAACCCCATGATATGACCTATGATTGGAAAGTTCTTGAAAAATGGATTCTAAAGAGCCAAGGTCCGAAAAGTTTGGACGACTTCTATGAAAGTTATGGCATTTTTTTTTCAATCAGCTAGGTTTTGTTAGATTACCAGTACGGCAATCTAAAATCACCTTTTTCTAGATCTACATGAAGGCAATGTCCGATACATGCATGCTATATATCAATAGATAGCATTTGGAGAGTAGATTCTAAATATCCAACCTCCGACAAGTTTGTATCTTATTTGCAAAAAAATTACTGATCCCCACTTTTTGAAAGCTATGCCACATCAACAATTCTTACAAGGCCCATTTTTGAGTCCAAACTTTTCCTAATGCGACATTAAGGGTAGCATAGAATCTTGAGTGGAGTGGACATGAATTGTCAGAAAGACTTGAAGATTTGGAAAAGGTAGACGAGCAAAGGCTAACTTCTGTAGCTCATATCTATGCACAAAAGTGGAAACAAAAACAGTTTTTTGATTCCCACTTAATCACAAAAATCTTCAAGAAAGGGGACTTGGTTCTAGTCTATTCCCTTAAGCAACACATTCCCAAGTTTAAGAAAAAGGGAAATGGATCATTTATCATTAAAGATGTATCTCCAAGTGGAGCAGTAAAATTGTCCACCATCCTAGATGGTGAATCAATGGCTAATTGGATTAGTGGATGTCATTTAAAGATATACAATTTGCCACTAACCAATGAACTGCTAGAGAGAATGCATGCAACCAAACATAGGGAGATCAAACGATAGCAGGTTATTGATGAAGCCCAAGATAAATCTAGGCTTTGGATACTCAAGCGGAAAGCTTCTCTCAAGAATCAACAGATACTGATTCCCATCAGCACTTTGGAAATAAATGATCGGTCGACAATGGGAATTACCTAAAGAAACTGTTTCAACAGATGATGACTGGCTAAATGGAATGGATCTGCACATCAAAGTACACCTCAACAATCATAGCACCAATGCTTTGGTTGACACAGGAGCTAGAGTGAATTCAGTCAGTTATTCCACATACAAGAAGACAACAAGTCAAGCATTGACGGCAGGAATAGCGACAATCAAAGGATGCACCAAGAATCCAACTCCAATATTGGGAGTAATCAACTTGAATGTGATAGTACATGGATGTTCATGTCCTCATCAATTTGTATGCTTGCTAGATGAACACATGAATGAGACGATGATTCTTGGAATTCCCTGGATGTGTACATACAAAGCAATACCAAATTGGGATACGAATCAACTAAAGTTGTCACCTAAAGGAGGATAACTCATTGTTCCAATTGCACCAAGCAAGAAGTAATGGAAAAGAAGCAATCAGTAGACCAATCCACGAAGTCAATCTTCTCCATCCCCTCGACAATCAAATGCTACATGTAGCATGCAAGGAGTCATGTAAATTTGTACCAAAAGCACAGCTGAAGGATAAACCGAATCAGATATGGGTGCCTAAAACTTCAACGACAAAACAAAAGAAGGTTCCAAGGGTTCGAACACAGAGACGAGTATCTCCGAGCAAGGATGAAAATGGTTTGGAAGAAAAGGGAGCACTTATCTTATCCACAACCTGCGAAACCAATCAAGCAATGGCGAGTTAAGTCTCAATAGACTCCACCACACCATGTGGCACCAAGCCGACCAAGCTACCAATGGAGAAAAAAAGCTCGACAAAAGTCGAAAGTGCTACCAACAGCTCAAGCAATCAAAGTGCTAAAGCACCCCGATGGTACAATCAAACAGAGAGCACAAAAGCTACAAGATTTGCTCTTTGGAAGACATCAACAACAAACCTCGACATCGAAAACCCTTGAGTTAATTACTCAAGACCTAGCTCTTGCATAACATATTGGTTTTTTAGAGCATTTTGCTATTTTCTTTGGTTTTTTCAGATAAACAGGTCAAAAATTAATAATAAATAACAGGGAAGCTCAGATGGAAAAATGAAAGGTATGATGGTGATCAAATAGACAAGGCAGACAGGCACAAAAATTTTCAATGAAATCAGAAGATGAAAGCGGGAAGCCTAAATTAGGCGACCACGCCTACTTTTGCAAAATTCTTATAGAATGAGCTACAGGAATCCGATCAGGGAAAATTTTGAGTCTAACATAGATTTCACGGCCTAGTAGGACTAACGGGGGAATCTGGTGAAATTTGGTTCGGGAAGTCCGGTTATAGATATCCATGGTAGGCTAAAACCACTCATTTCCACTTGGAGCCTTTGCAGAGAGAGATTTCGACCTCTTTCGCGCGACTTTTCCGGAGCCCACGGTTGACCATTTTCAACACCCTCGCACATGAGACATGAGGGGTAAGTTCTTTACTCGACAATGATCTATTTTGTACATCCGGTAGCTAGTCTAAAGCCCTAGAAAAAACCCTAGAAATTGAGCAATGCACGAAGACCTACGACCTAAAACGGACCATAGCGGCCCGCCAGATCGACCAAATCGGATGGGATTTGAACCATAGCATGCCCCAACATAATAGAACCTTTGTATACTATCAGATGACAATTCGATTGGGGTCAAGGGGGTCCCCAGTAGAAAAGTTATGTTTTTGGCAAATGCCAGAATTCCGACCTAACTCCACAGATGGCTTACTAATGAGGTCCATATACAATGTATATGATTGGTTTGGTGAAATCCATCAAGCAAAGCCCTCGAAAAGCAGAAAAGAGCTCGAAGGTTACGAAGCATCAAATTTGACATACGAAGTCAAACTGACTCCAAATAAACCAGAATTGGACAAGTTGCTTCATGACTATGTTACGGACAAGTCCAAAGCCTCAAAGTTGACCGACCAACCGAACAGATAGAGTAGTCACAAAAAAATGGTGATTTCAAAGTTGACAGAGCACAAAGTGATGCCCGGCCTGACCAAACTTGACCAAATTCAATTTAGGACTTGTATTAGGTGTATGAAAATGTTATCATATACATGTGGTAGTGATGTGTGTGAACACACTAGGACCGTCGGGGCATTTTTTCCCTCTTTAGGAGGTTTTCCCCCCCGTGCATTGTATATACGCCCATCACTCTAGGGCTATCTATCTTTCCATTGCACACTAAGTAACACACTCTCTATTTTGTGCCTTGAGCTTCCTTCGTCTTCTCCAAGCTGTGTGTGTTTCTTTGCAACCCTAATTCCAACAATTGGTATCAGAGCAGGTCACGTTGTCGTGCTGTGGCACGTATATAGTGGGAACGAGCATTAAACGATTTATCTTCTGAATTTTTGATGCATAAGTATACTTCATATAATACTCATATGCATAAGTAAAAGCTTTCTACCATACCTTAGTATTACCTTTGAAGTAATATAAATGTACATTACTATTAGAAAGTACTGCAAGAGAAGTATCAATGATTGTGCCTCTTTTAGTCTAGGGGAAAAGCATTTGTATATTTCTTCTAATATCTCAACTATACCCTAACATATATAAATTATTTTCTTCTTTTCACATTTATTTAATAATATAACCCTTCAATAATGCATACCTTCTTGGATACATACAAGAGGGAAGGGCCTACTACAAGACTTTATGAAAAGGAAGATCCAAAGCTTCTTGGAACATCCCAATTTGAAAATCCCCACCTAAGGGCGTGGAGAGAAGGCCACAACCAAGTGAAACTCTTTTAGTAGGCCAATTTTGCCTTTTGAAGCATGTCAATCCGAGTTACAGGTCAAAAGTTACAGGGAAAAGAGTGAAAAAGCCTCTCACAACTACACTGCAAAAAGAGATGGTAAACAGGTGAATCAAGTGAAAATAGGTAATCTTGGTCCTTTTCCATTAAATAAGATACTTGGAGGATAAAAGACACAAGCATGTGAATGTGACACCTCAAAGATGCCTTGAAGGAAAAGACACACAAGTTGGGACCCCCTGCTGGAGCCACACAGAAGATGCCTGGGTGGGGCCCATATACATCATGCACCCACATGGAGCCTCAACGACCAAAAATTCTGAATTTCATGATATTTTGAGTCCTAATATAGCCCATTTTAAGAAATATCCAAAGAACATTTGATTGGGAATAACTCTTTAGCCTAATCAAGAGATTATGTAAAACATGGCTCCCTCACCTATAAAAAGGGCAACCTTCTCTTCATTGGGGGCAAGTTATGAGTGAGTGAGAATAGCTCAATTCCATAGTGACACACTCATATTAGTGCCACACTTTCTCTTGAAGAAAGACTGAAGTCTTGCCTCATCTTCTCTCTCCATTAAGGTGGTGGCGATTGCTCTCATGTAAGATATATGTTGCTAGTTTTTCTTTCATTTGCATATCTAGTCCAATACTTGTCTCTAACTCTATCTCTATCTCTTATTGTCTATCTTTAATACCACCACCACACTTAGATCTATCTCTAATTCTATCTTACTTCCCCTTTGATCTCTCTTGTTGTGTCCTAATTGTTTCATTGGAAGGTATTCAAGCAGCAACCTTGTCAATGTAATGAGTACAACCTTCTTGCGGGAAACAATCATGAGCACAAGGTTAGTAACCATATCTTCATCTTCCACAAGCATCTCTCTCTCTTAAGGTTTTCATTCTCTTCCACAAACTCTAGAATCTCCTTGCTACAGGTACTTCTCTCTCCGCAGTATCCTTATTGCCTAAGGGCAACAATAGGGCTTGGGAGAGAAACTCTCTTCTTCTTCTCCTTTCACTTCTTTCACACCTTTATCTTTGACCCATCAACAATGCAAATGTTTCAAGCATTTGCAATGTTCATGCAACAACAACATGCCACTGAAAGAAGGGAGATTTCAGAAACGAAGTCCATACAAGCGGCTGTTAACAAAATGGATCAATTCAATGGCAAAGATGTAAACAAGTACTTACGCGAGTATGTGAAGGAGATGGAGCTGCATCGCGTGTCATAAGGTGAGATGATTCAAAGCTTTGAGCTAGTTGTTGCTCCAGAAATTAGGGAGCATGTTAGGGCAATTAAAGATGGGCATGGGAGAAATTGGGAAGAACTCAAAGTAGCTTTAAAGGAGGAATATTTCATGGAGGACTCGGAGAGAGTGACCAAAAGGACATTCTTAGAATGGGTAGTCAAGCCAAAGCAAGGACTATCAATAACAGAGCTACTTAGGGAATTTGAGCGGCGCTATGCACAACTCACAAGGACAGAAAGGGCCACACTAGATGCAGAGAAGACATATCTTTTCTTACAAGCTGCAGGTAAAGAGTTTCAAGAAAATTTGGAGCTTCTTCTTGAAGATAAAGATGTTGAGCAAGGACTAAAGACCGATTGGAATGAGGTTGAAGGTGTTGTCTCACTGCTTGCCAAACGACAAAGAAGAAGGGACAAGATGATAGTAAACACTACAAGTACTTCCACCTCAACTTCTGCCAAAATGGTAAAGCCTACTTTTATCGCTCTTAAGTTTGATGAGTCCATGATAGATGAGCTTGTGAAGGGAATGCGTGACTTGAAGGTGAAGCTTGAAGAAAAAGGCCAACCATCAGGGCCACTTCCTAGGCAAAGACAACAGCCCAAAGAAGGGTTTGTTAATAGATGTATTTGGTGTGATAGTACAGACCCTGTAAGAATGGATTGTGATGATTTTAGTGATGCTTTGTCAAAAGATGTTGTCTTTTTTAAGGATGGTAAAATCCACTTAAGAGAGACAGGTCTACCCTTGAGAACTAACTTTGGGAAGGGGGGAATGCAAACCTTAGTTGAAGATATGGCAACTAACCGTGCCAGCTCTTCATTTGAGGCAGCTACTTATGGAGTAAAAATTGAGCACCTTAATGATGAAGAGGCGAGTGACCATCATGGTCAAATTTGGCCAAATGTCATGCAATTAGCTAAAAAGGGAAAGCTTACAAAAGAGATTCTACATGAAGCAGATGACTGCATACGTCTGAAAACAGGATGGAATGATCCAGTGGACTCATTGTCAGTGCATGCCTACATTACAAAATGCCAACAAAATGAGGCGATTGTAGAAGAGAAGCGGAGACGTGAGAATGCTGATGAAGGACCATCAAAAAGAGCTTCCATAAGTGGGGGAAGAAGCGACTCGATGCCTTCCCAAATACCCTCAACACAAGGAGCGTCTCCACCTGAAGTACTCATGGAGGAGTCTACAACAGGAAAGAAGAAAGAGCCAACAAAAGGTAAGACAAAAGTCCCAACTTATAAACTACAATCTGATATTGAGGTTGCTACAGATTTAAAGAAAGTCTTGAAGAAAAGGATCTTGAATAGCAAGATTGAGTTTACTTTGGGAGAAGTTCTTGGCATTGCAAAGCGTGAACTCCATGAGGAGATCATTGACATCATCAAGAGGAAGAGGCAAATCCTTGCTAAAGTTTCTCGTCCACAGGTTGAAGGGGAAACCTCGAAGACACAAGGGATGCATTTGAAAAATAAGGAGGATGATGGAGCTGTGGTAGGATGCTATCAATCTAGTGGGAGAGTGAAGCAAGTGCATTTCTCAAATGATGATGAAGAAGTTGAAGATATTCTTAGGAGTTACTATTCACGAAGTCATTGGGCAAGGGCTACTACAGAAACTTTGGTCAAGGTAGGTTATCTTGAAGAGCCATTTGTTGCCTTGATTGACCATGGTTCAGAAATAAACATAATGTCAAAGAGTCTCTACAACAAGTGCAAATGGCCGATGGACACAGATCATGGCTGGATGGTAAAAGTGGCAAACAATTCATCCGATGAATTGTATGCAGCATGTCCAGGTCTGAAGGTAACAATATGTGATGTAAAGATTGAACAAAACTTCTTTGTACAGGATACATCTTCATATCATCTCATCCTTGGACAACCCTACATTGTGGGAGTTCGAATGGAAACAAAGATAATGGATGATGGTTCAGCATATGCTAGGATACGTAGCAAAGATGGTAAACGAGTTGTCCAATTTCTCACAGTTTGTGTGAACCATGAAAGAAATCGTGACAACCTCAGAGAACATCCTCTACCAAAGGTGAGCAAAGAGTTTGATGACCATAGGGAAATGATGGGTTTTGGCCAAGTACCATTGTAAAGCGGGATTGCAGTGGTATAGAAAGAAAAAGGGTCTCGCCTGATCCAAAAATAGGTGAAACTTTTTCAATGAGATCCTTGGTAACAAGGAATGGATCAGTATGTTTTACAAAACTTGAAGATTTGAAGAGATGTGAGAGGAAATATGTGCATAATGTACAAATAGACATGAAAAAGAGTGGGTTGCTAGAGCCTACTGAAAATGTTTTGGGTTTGTGTGAACAAGTTTCTTTTGTAGATACTATGGGTGAGCTTGATGCTATAATGGGATCTAATTTGCATCTTGAAAATGAATTTGTGGAAGTTTGCTCTATGGAAATGTATCAAGTAATAGAAACCTTTAAAGAAAGCCAAACAGTTGGCCCAGAAGTCCATGTTGAAACTAAATACAAGAGTGTAGCAAAGAAGGTGAAACCAGTAGCTTCACCCATACCACCCAACAATAGGGAAAAGATTGAGCAGGCTTCTTTACAACCAAGTTTGAGGAATCCTAAAAAGATTGGGCATACCTTCACAAAGGAGTCTTTTCAAGAGTTGCAGATTGGTTACGAGGAGTTTCTAACACAGGAGGAGACAAAGTGCTTCAAAGAAATGCTTGCAAAGCATGGTAAGGCTTTTGCATTTGAGCCACATGAGATAGGATGTGTTGATTCTTCTATTGTAGCTCCTATGGTAATTTTCACAATACCTCATGTGCCTTGGAATCTGCGTCCTATTCCGGTTCCAAAGGCTCATTTGCCAAAGTTAGTAGAGCTACTGAATGAGAAAATCAAAATGGGAATCTTGGAGCCTTCTTGTGCTACATACTCAAACAGGTGGTTCACAGTTCCAAAGAAGAATGGTTCTCTACGCTTCATCCAAGATATATAACCAGTGAACAAGGTGACAATTAGAAATGTAGGTACAGGTCCAATTGTGGATGAGTTTGCAGAGGCGTTTGCAGGGAAGACAATCTACTCAATGGGGGATATCTACTCAGGGTATGATCAATTTCAGCTTGCAATCAAAAGCAAAGACTTGACAACCATGAGGACACCTTTGGGTTTGGTAAGGATGTGTACCTTGCCACAGGGAGCAACCAACTCGGTTGCACATATGATGAATGGGATGAATAAGGTCTTACGTGACTTTATTCCTCACAATGCCTTTCATTGATGATTTGCCTATCAAAGGATGTGAAGAAAGTGACAAAGATGAAGCTTTGGATCTCAATGGATGTCGCAGGTTTGTGGTAAATCACATAAATGATTGTGATAAAATTTTGTTTTGGTTGGAAGAAGTGAATCTTACATTGTCAGGGAAAAAGTCTATGTTTGGTGTCAAAGAAGTGCTCATTGTGGGGCACATGTGCGGGCCATATGGTAGGAAACCTTGTCCATCAAAGGTAGATACCATCCAAAGAATGAAAGAAACATGCACTAGCATCACTGAGGTTAGAAGGTTTCTGGGAGCATGTGTCTTCTATGTTATTTGGATTCCACATTATGCACATGTAGCTGATCCTCTTTATCAGCTGCTTAGAAATAATCAAAAGTTTAAATGGACAGAAGCACATGTAAAATCCATGAAAAAGCTAAAGGATTTTCTCCAGTCAGCACAACAACTTTGAGAAAGGTAGACTATGAGTGTCAAAGGCCAGTAATTGTGACAGTAGACACCAATACTACAGGGTTTGGATGGGCAATAGGGCAAGATGACAAAGAAGGACACAGGTATGTGGTAAGATTTGGAGCAAAGGTACTAAGTGCTCGCCAAAGAAACTATCCACAGATAAAGAGAGAGTTATGGGGTATGGTTACAGCCTTGAAAAGTGGGAAAGAGTACCTAATTGGTGCATGTGTGGTTGTAGAAACAGATTGTCTACCACTTCTTGGGATGATTACAAGCTGCTCAACGCCAGACATTGCTATGTTGCGGTGGATTTCCTACATTAAGTCCTTAAATCCCGAGTTCAAGCACATTGCAGGTAAAGACAATACAGTGGTAGATATGCTATCAAGGGCAAGGTATGAAGATGAGTCACAGATGATTGATGAGGGAGATGATGTGGGCACAAAGTTCTATTCCATCTCTCATGTCAAAGGTAACTATGTCTGCATGACTAATACACTTTAATTGTTCTTGAAAGATTTTATGAAGGTGATTGGCTTCTTATTGGAAGCTATTTGAGTACTCTAGCAAAACAAGATGATTGGTCTGAACAAGAATTCATACGCAGGAAAGCATATGGGTACTTTTTGAGGGATGGTTACTTGTGGAAGCATCCTAAACAAAAGGGTGCTACACCACAACGGGTTATATGTAAAAAAGAGACTCAAGTAAAGCTCATGCAAGAGTTTCATGAGAGTCTATGGGCTAGACACAGGGGTGTGTGGGCAACCTTCTCCTAGTTGAAAGAAAAATACTAGTGGAAGGGTATGTATAAAGATGTATCTCAATTTTTAGAGTCATGTGTAACTTGTCAAATGTATTCAAATGTCCGACATCGTGATGGATTGCACCCTACATATCCACTAGCCATGCACTATAAATGGGTTGTGGATCTAGTCACAATGCCTTTAGGACTCTGGCAGATGAGATACTTGGTTCTTGCACGAGAGGACCTAACTAATCAGGTTGAAGTAAGAGCATTAAGAGCTAAAACCACAGAAGCTGTGTGTAAATTCCTTCTTGATGAGGTGATTTGCCGTTATGGTTGTGTGGGAAAGATCACTGTAGATAGAGGTGAGTTGGATGCTGAGGAAGCAAGGGAGTTATTTTCTAGATTAGGAATCAAGCTTTCTCTTACCACAACTTACAACCTTGAAGGCAATGGAAAGAGTGAAAGAGGGCATGCTCCTATCATCAAAGCTTTGGCCAAGGCTTGGGAAGGAAGAGTTGGTGAGTGGCCAAAACTGTTACCATATGCTTTATGGGCTGATCGTACAACACATAGCTCAGTAACTAGCTACATGCCTGTGGAACTAATGTATGGTCAAAAGCTAGTGATGCCGATTGAAGATACAATTCCCGCATGGAATGTACTACCTTGGCAAGAGGGGCTTAGCAGGGAAGATCTCCTTGCACTGCGTATAAGGCAACTAGAGAGAAGACCTAGAGACATTGAAGCTACAAAATAACGACTCAAAAATGCAAGGTTGAAAAACAAGGACTACTTTGATAAGTGACATCGACTCAGGAGCAAAGAAATTGACAAAGGTGACTGGGTTTTAGTGTATGATAGTAGCCTTGATAACCAACACACAGTCATGCGTAAGTTCTCCAAAAGATGGTTTGGACCGTATGTTGTAAAGCATGTGCATGAAAATTCTACTTACAGTAAAGATTCCCATTGCAGGAAAAAGGATCAAAATGTTTAAGAGAAGAGGAGACAATGATCTAGAAGATGTTGATGAGGAAGAAGAGCAAAACACAGGTGAAGATCAAAGTGAACATGAAGCTCTGGAATCATCCAGTGAAGAAGAAAGCAAGGAAGATGTACAAGAGGTCTGATCTTACAAAGAGACAACGTGGCACATACCGGAGGATGTGCAGGTTTAGAGGGGGTGGATGTGGTGATGTGGTACGTATATAGTGGGAACGGGCATTAACGATTTATCTTGTGACTTTTTGATGCATAAGTATACTTCATATAATACTCATATGCATAAATAAAAGCTTTCTACCATACCTTAGTATTACCTTTGAAGTAATATAAATGTACATTACTATTAGAAAGTACTGCAAGAGAAGTATCAATGATTGTGCCTCTTTTAGTCTAGGGGAAAAGCATTTGTATATTTCTTCTAATATCTCAACTATACCCTAACATATATAAATTATTTTCTTCTTTTCACATTTATTTAATAATATAACCCTTCAATAATGCATACCTTCTTGGATACATACAAGAGGGAAGGGCCTACTACAAGACTTTATGAAAAGGAAGATCCAAAGCTTCTTGGAACATCCCAATTTGAAAATCCCCACCTAAGGGCGTGGAGAGAAGGCCACAACCAAGTGAAAATCTTTTAGTAGGCCAATTTTGCCTTTTGAAGCATGTCAATCCGAGTTACAGGTCAAAAGTAACAGGGAAAAGAGTGAAAAAGCCTCTCACAACTACACTACAAAAAGAGATGGTAAACAGGTGAATCAAGTGAAAATAGGTAATCTTGGTCCTTTTCCATTAAATAAGATACTTGGAGGATAAAAGACACAAGCATGTGAATGTGACACCTCAAAGATGCCTTGAAGGAAAAGACACACAAGTTGGGACCCCCTGCTGGAGCCACACAGAAGATGCCTGGGTGGGGCCCATATACATCATGCACCCACATGGAGCCTCAACGACCAAAAATTCTGAATTTCATGATATTTTGAGTCCTAATATAGCCCATTTTAAGAAATATCCAAAGAACATTTGATTGGGGATAACTCTTTAGCCTAATCAAGAGATTATGTAAAACATGGCTCCCTCACCTATAAAAAGGGCAACCTTCTCTTCATTGGGGGCAAGTTATGAGTGAGTGAGAATAGCTCAATTCCATAGTGACACACTCATATTAGTGCCACACTTTCTCTTGAAGAAAGACTGAAGTCTTGCCTCATCTTCTCTCTCCATTAAGGTGGTGGCGATTGCTCTCATGTAAGATATATGTTGCTAGTTTTTCTTTCATTTGCATATCTAGTCCAATACTTGTCTCTAACTCTATCTCTATCTATTATTGTCTATCTTTAATACCACCACCACACTTAGATCTATCTCTAATTCTATCTTACTTCCCCTTTGATCTCTCTTGTTGTGTCCTAATTGTTTCATTGGAAGGTATTCAAGCAGCAACCTTGTCAATGTAATGAGTACAACCTTCTTGCGGGATATACTTGAGTCAAATTAAATAGATGAACTCGGTGCAACACATGCACACTCTTGCCTATCCTCTTTCAAACAATATTTTTCTTGTTTGGGGAGATGCAGGTTTTTATCAATCAAAACTGAAATAATATTTCCTTAATTTCTTTGGTGATGTTCCTTGCCTTGTACATTTGATGGTGACAAGCATCCAAGGAAAGTGACCCTTCCTCTGCTTCATGATGCAGCCAAAAATTAGCAACATTGAAATTCCTCCAATGGAGGCCTAAAAGCTTTGGCAACATCTCTACCACTCATTTCATTGTTGCCACCACATGTGCCATTAAGACATGCCATGACAATAGCCCACTTTAAAACTAACTCATTATTCGAATGGGGTGTCTTCAACTTAGATAATGTATGAAAAATGTTAGAGAAAACGACTCTCTCAAAACTGAACTTGATGTGTACTGCAACACTAAGAATTTTGGATGGTGGAGAATTTGATGTAGAATCTTCTTTTGAAGGCCCTCAGAGAGCCCATTTGTTTGTTTTCACTGAGAGGTGAAAGTGCAAAACAGACCGGGTGACCTCTACATCAAGACTATGAACGATGGTCTCATCATGGGAGGTACACAACAGGGGAACCACCTAGCAAGATATTGTTGAGATGTCGAGCTCTACACCTTGAGCTGGCATCCACTACGGGTCTTGGCCGCTTACGGCATTTACTCACTGGCGCGTTAGGTGACCGACACGGAGGATCTCTGCCAGTGATTCTACAGCTGGACTACACTTATAGTGCCAGCCTAGTACGCTTCTAGCGAGTTCACACTTAGTGACCGCATGTACATATGTGCTACTTTTCAGCTTTAGCACTTAGTCATTTTGTACTCTCTTTTCTGTGTAGAAGAAGAAGAAGCTTTCCATCTCTGTGTGCTTGTCTTGTGTAGCTCTCTTGCATCCTCATTCTTTACATGGTATCAGAGCCTGGTGCAGGCAAGAGAGGCTAAGAGAGCAAGAGCATCACAATCCCTTCGTTCGCAATCCACGACCAGATGCCGAAGGCGCCTCGCGCAACGAAATTTTTTTTAGGGGTTTTTCGCACAAGTTTTTGAACAGGTCTCCAAAGTGCAGTATACAGAGATTTACTGTACAAGTACAGTGGTTGTATGTACGCTTGATTGTGGACACTCGTTGAGTGTAGAAAGCGTTACAGGTACCACGATAGCAGGTTCAGCAGATTTGCAGTTTTTTGCAGATTGCAGCTATTTTGTCTTGGCGCTTCAAGATGTCTGACGGTTTCAGTCAGATTGTTACTGAGAAGCTTGAGAAAAATAACTACCCTGCATGGAAGTTCAGAATAACAAATTTCCTAAAAGGAAAAGGTTATTGGGACTATGTAGAAGGAGACAATGAAAAGGAACCAGAGATTCCCGAGGCAAATGCTACAGTAGAACAAAGGAAAGCTTTGAGGGACTGGCAACAAGGCCAGAGCAAAGTGATGTATTGGCTTTCTATGAGCATCACAGATGGCATGATGGGCTATCTCCAGGATGCTGAAACCCCCGTCATTGCATGGAGAAACTTAGGCAGAGTGTTCGAGGTGAACACCAAGGCCAGGAAGCTTCAACTAAAGTCGGAGCTAAATCAGGTTAAGAGGAACAACCTCTCAATCAATGATTATGCCTTGAAGATCAAGAGTATCATTGAGGCTCTTGGATCTATTAAAGTCTCAGTGGCAGATGATGACATTGTCCGTGCATGCTTGGATGGTCTAGGAGATGAGTATGTACATTTCAGGTCTTCCATGAATACAAGAGACGACATCCCCGTGTTCCAAGATTTGATTTCTATGCTTATTCTTGAGGAGAAGAACCTTGACACATCTTCTTCTCATGGCAGAAATAATTCTGAACAGGCCTTCTATTCTAACTCCAACAGAGGTAGAGGTCGTGGTCGAGGCCCAAGGGGTTGCAGGGGCCAATTTCTAGAAGGTCAATCAAATCAAAACAATACAGGTGGCAGGGGAAACCAGTCTCAAGGCAGGGGGAGTCAAAGAGGTCGTGGTGCAGGATCAAGCAGGCAGCAACATACTCTAGATAGCAGAGAATGTTGGACTTGTGGTGAAAGAGGTCACATGTCACGTGACTGTCCAAAGGGAAAAGCAAGTAGAAAGAGAGAACAGGGCAACTATGCATCTACTAGCAGAGATGCAGATGACAGCAAAAACGAGCGCATGTTTGTTATGCAACGTGTAATGAATACAATGACTGCAGAGAATTCCACCCAAGATGATGTTTGGTATGTGGATTCAGGTGCCTCTAATCACATGACGTCTCGTGGAGAGTGGTTTAGAGATATGCGCAAACCAGATGTGTCAGGCTATGTGCAGACAGGAGATGACACAGCTCACCCCATTGCTCATGTAGGGGACATACCTCTAAATACGAAGAGTGGGAAATCAAAGTACTTAGCAGATGTACTTCATGTCCCAAACATTACAAAGAATCTTGTTTCTGTTGGACAAATGGTTGAGCAGGGTTTGCAGGTTCGCTTCAATCCAAATGGCTGTTATGTAGAAGATTTCCAGAATGGCTGTAAGCTGATCACAGAGGGCAAATGTGTGGGCAGAATGTTTACGTTGAATGTAGACATGCCTGAGGTAAAAGCTGCATTATTTGCACAGGGCACAGGTGTTGTGGCTGATGTTGACATTTGGCACAAACGCATTGGCCATGTCAATGAGCAGAGATTGCGCAGCATGCAATCAAAACAGATTGTAAAAGGTTTGCCCAAATTCAAGGTGGATGGTATGCATAAAGTGTGTGCAGCATGCCAGTTTGGAAAACAGTCAAAGGGCTCATTTCCACATGAGCGCAATGTATGTAAAAATCCACTTGAGGTGGTGCACACAGATGTTTGGGGTCCAACCGATACTGCAAGTATACATGGTTGCAGGTATTATGTCTCTTTCATTGATGACCATACAAGGAAAGTATGGGTCTACTTCATGCGTAACAAAAGTGAAGTGTTTGGTCACTTTCAAGACTTCAAAGTCATGATTGAGAAGGAGACAGATATGCAAATCAAGACATTGAGGTCAGATGGAGGGGGAGAGTACTTCTCCAATGATTTTTCAGATTTTCTGCGAATACATGGTATACACAGGCAGTTTACATGCAGATATACTCCACAGCAGAATGGGGTCGCAGAAAGGAAAAACAGGCACATTGCAGAGGTTGCACGTGCATTGATGAATGAGAAGAACATGCCTCATCATTTCTGGGCTGAAGCCGTAAATACAGCTGTGTACATTATGAACAGGACACCTACAACTGCGGTGCATGATGTAACACCCGAGGAAAAGTTTACAGGTACAAAGCCTGATTTGGCACACTTGAAAGTGTTTGGCTGCGTAACTTACGTGCATGTACCAGATGAGTTGCGTAGGAAATTGGATCCTAAAGCAGAGAAATGTATTCTTGTGGGATATTCCCTTGAACAAAAGGGGTACAGGTGCTACAATCCTACTACACGAGAATTACGAGTGAGCAGAGATGTAGTCTTTGATGAGATGAGCAGCTGGTACAGTAATGCACATGGCACTATTGGGAATGATGTAAAAGATGATGTGGTTGTACAAAATGTGAGGCCACAGTCACAGGTTTTGAGTGGACCACAAGAGTCCTCTTCTCGTGGCTCTGTTGAGAAACCATGGAATGGTAGACTACGTACGCAGGTTACTCCACCAACAGGTACAGAGAATGTATCACGAAAAGGAAAGGAAAAGGTTGATGAACCTCCCTTTATGGCTGATGCATCATCAGGTTTTTCACATGTAGACATGGATTCAGATGGTTCTGAACAAAGTCTTGATGAGGAATTTGGAATTCCGGCTGTCAGGACACCTGGTGTAAGGAAAGTACAAGAAGATGCTAGAGGGCAAAGGAGTGACCCAGGACCGCGCAGATCTAATAGAGTCAGAAATCCAGTTCAGAAATTGACTTATGATGGGTATCTAGCGCATCACCAAGCCTACATGGCTAAGGTGATACAGGATGTGGAGCCCACATGTTTTGAGGATGCAGTTGGAAATGTGCATTGGGATGATGCAATGAATGAAGAGATGGCTGCATTGGAAGCAAATGACACATGGGAGTTGGTGCCATTGCCAAGTGGCAAGAAAGCTATTGGCTGTAAATGGGTGTATAAAACCAAGCATAAGGCTGATGGTAACATTGAGCGTCACAAGGCAAGGCTGGTCGCAAAGGGTTATGCACAGACGTATGGCATAGACTATGAGGAGACCTTTGCTCCAGTGGCAAAGATGACGACTGTGAGAGCTGTCATAGCAGTGGCTGCATCTAGAGGATGGATTATGCATCAAATGGATGTAAAGAATGCCTTCTTGAATGGTGAGTTGCAAGAGGAAGTGTATATGGATCAGCCACCTGGTTATGTCGATCCAGGTTACCCAGATTATGTATGCAAACTTCTCAAAGCTTTGTATGGTTTGAAGCAGGGCTCTAGAGCATGGTATGACAGGATTGCCAAGTATCTTGTCAGTATTGGTTTTAGGAGAGCTCATGCTGATCATTCACTCTATGTACGTGAGAGTGATGTGGGGATTGTGGTCATTACCATATATGTAGATGACCTTATTATTGTTGGTGACAATGCTATGGAGATTGACCATGTGAAGGGTCTTCTCAAACAGGAGTTTGAAATGAAAGATTTAGGCGATTTGCGCTACTTTCTTGGCATTGAGGTGATCAGGACTCCAGAGGGTGTATGGCTATCACAGAGACAGTATGCTTTGGACATGTTGTCAAAGTATGGTATGGATGATTGTAAGACAATTTCTATTCCCTTGGATGTGAATGCAAAGCTGAGTGCAGAGAAGGGTGATGTTGTTGAGGATGTCAACATGTACAGGAAGATTGTGGGTAGTCTAATCTACTTGACTATCACGAGGCCAGACTTGAGCTACACAGTAGGCTTGGAGAGTCAGTTCATGCAACTTCCGAGGAAGCCACATTTGGATGGAGTACGACGCACACTTAGGTATGTGCAAGGTACTCTTGACTACGCATTGTTCTATGCAGCAGATGCACCATTAGCATTGTATGGGTATACAGATGCAGATTGGGCAGGTAGCATTGTTGATAGGAGATCTACGAGTGGCTTCATGTTCTCTTTTGGGAGTGCTGCTGTTACTTGGAGTAGCAAAAAGCAGCCTACGGTTGCTTTATCGAGCACAGAGGCCGAGTACAGAGGTGCAGCAGTTGCGGCGTGCGAGGTAGCTTGGCTACGCACATTACTTGAGGACTTGGGAGTGCAGGTGGACCAACAGATTTTCATCCATTGTGACAACCTCAGCAGCATGCAGTTGGCTAGGAACCCAGTGTTCCATGCCAGGACCAAACACATAGAGGTCCATTACCACTACGTTCGAGAGCGGGTGTTGGCGGGCGACATCGACTTGGTCTACGTCAGCACAGAGGAGCAGATAGCAGATATCTTTACCAAGGCCCTCGGAGCTGAGAAGCTTCAACGTTTCCGGACTATGCTTGGACTCTGCGACATGCAGAGCTCGAGGGGGAGTGTTGAGATGTCGAGCTCTACACCTTGAGCTGGCATCCACTACGGGTCTTGGCCGCTTACGGCATTTACTCACTGGCGCGTTAGGTGACCGACACGGAGGATCTCTGCCAGTGATTCTACAGCTGGACTACACTTATAGTGCCAGCCTAGTACGCTTCTAGCGAGTTCACACTTAGTGACCGCATGTACATATGTGCTACTTTTCAGCTTTAGCACTTAGTCATTTTGTACTCTCTTTTCTGTGTAGAAGAAGAAGAAGCTTTCCATCTCTGTGTGCTTTTGTGCTTGTCTTGTGTAGCTCTCTTGCATCCTCATTCTTTACAGATATGCCACTAGGATGCATACATGTACAACATCAAACATTCTATGGAAAACAATTTCAAGGTCCACGCCCAAGTGTGGAATGGGGTGGTTGGAAAACAAGATGAGAGGAATGGTGACTAAGTGACAATGGGCTAGCTACTCGTGCATGTAATAAGGAAGATAATGAGTTTTAAGTGTTAGTTTATCTGTGTTTGGTGTTAGTTTCAAAGAAAAGAACCATAGTGTTTTTCACGTGCTCATAAATACAATTGCACTTGAGTAAAGAGATATTTATTAAAAACCCTAACTGTTTGGAGGCAAATATTTGAGTGAGATACGGTTTTTTTTCAAGATTGTGATGTTGAGTTTCAAATTGATGAGTCAACTTGCAAATAATTTTACCCTTGGAAGGTAGTCCATTGTTTTTTTATGGCAGTGGTGGTGATGCGGTGGCGGTGTGTGTTGTGTGTGTGTGTGTGGTGTGTGTGTGTGTGTTTCTGTATTAACACTAGTTTGGTACCAAAATAGAACACTTAAGTGTCATGTTTTTATAGATTAAAATTAAATGCTTCTTGTTTTAGATGGTGTATTCAAGAAAACCCGCTTGATATGCTTAAATTTTTTAGGTAGAGGGTCTCTTAAAAATATAATCTTGTATTTTAGAATCTACCATAATCAAGAATTATACTCATCAAGTTGACCCTCGTAAGACGAAAATGCCTGCACCTCATGTGAAAACTGCCCAAAAAGAGGATAAGCATTTTCTCCATAGCACAACCCATAGAAGGCTGTAAGGGACCTGTTATGTAGAACATGGAACTGCTAGTGATTCTGCACAAAATGACAAAATTACCTTTGCAGTACTGACTGTAGTGGAAACAGAGGCCAAAATGAGCCCGAATCAAAAATTTGAGTGGAGTGATCTCTATGATCTTCCCTCAAAGTATTTGTCAACTTGCAAATGCAAGCCATTAGGTGAAATTTGGACTCACAAAGGGGCCCTTTAAGGAGTTTGACTTTACCCCTCTCTACCAAAACGGGTGCATGGATAAATTTTTTCAAACAAACTCCAATGTTGGCGGAGGTTTGACAATTAATATGTCTTCTTCAAGCTCTATCTACTGATATATAGCACGCCATGAGATTCCTCATATTTTAGAAGGTTATTTTTTAATTCACCTATGATGTGACAACTCTGTCGGAATCTAAGTGAATCAAAAAAGGAATCTTCTAAAATATGAGGAATCTCATGGCGTGCTATATATCAATAGATAGAGCTTGAAGAGTACATTCTAACTGTGTCAAACCTCTGCCAACTTTGGAGTTTGTTTGGAAAAATTTATCCATGCACCCATTTTGGTAGAGAGAGGTAAAGTCAAACTCCTTAAAGGACCCCTTTGTGAGTCCAAATTTCACCTAATGACTTAATAAACCACTATTACACACTCTCAAGATGTTCAGTTGGATATACTCGAGGCAAATCAAATAGATGAACTTGGTGCAACACATGCACACTCTTGCCTATCCTCTTTCAAACAACATTTTTCTTGTTTGGGGAGATGTAGGTTTTTGTCGACCAAATCTGAAATAGAGTTTCCTTAATTTTTTTGGGTGATGTTCCTTGCCTTATGCATTTGATGGTGACAACCATCCAGGGAAAGTGACCCTTCCTCTGCTTCATGATGGAGCCAAAAGTTAGCAACATTGAAATTCCTCCAATGGAGGCTTAAAGCTTTGGCAACATCTCTACCACTCATTTCATTGTTGCCATGACAAATGTTAGAGAAAATGACTCTCTCAACTGAACTTAATGTGTGTGTTGCAACACTAACAATTTTGGATGAAGGAGAAGTTGATGTAGAATCTTCATTTGAAGGCACTTGGAGAGCCCATTTGTTTGTTTTCACTGAGAGGCGGAAGTGCAAAACAGACTAGGTGGCCTCTACACCAAGACTATGCAGGATGGCCTCATCATGGGAGTTACACAATAGGGGCACCACCTAGCAAGATATGTCGTTAGGATGCATACATATACACCATCAAACATGCCATGGAAAACAATTTCAAGATCCATGCCCAAGTGTCACACCTTAAGATGCAGGTAGCAAGATGATAGGAATATGAGAGGGGAAGAGAGAGTGTGTATGGTGGAAAATATGCACACCTCAACATAAGCAAAATGGAAAGAAACAAGCATAAACCATACTCACAATGAAGTATATCCCAAACAACACAAGGTATGGCACCAAGATGGAGTGTATTGAGTGCTTGCAAAAGATGAATACAATAGGTAGCATAGGGCAAGAATATGAGAAGAGGACAAGACCATAGGATGCATAATGGAGGGATGGGAGTTGATGGCGAGGAATATCATGAGTGTAGCTATCATTCTTCTTCTTGAAATCATGCCTTCAATTTCATATCCTTCATGACAAGTGTGTGGAGATATGGTGCTCATTTTGTGCATGGTGATGGTGATGGTGATGATGTTGTAATTATGTGTTTAGGGTTCATGCTACTAGCAAGTAGCACAAGAGGTGTGTATGTGTAGGTGTGTGGGTATGGAGTGTGTGTGTGTGTGTGTATTATGTGTCGCATAGTGTGTCAAAGATTGATTGTGTCTAAGCTTTACAAAAGAGAAGGCCTCCCTTTATAGGCCAAGAGAGTGATTAGGGAAGAGATTATGAGAAAAAGGAGTTATTACAATGTAATCTCAATTAGAGGCATTCCCCCAATGAGAGAGCGATGTATGCTTTGTTTATTGACCAATTTCCTCCTAATTGCCTTCTTCATGGCAAGATTTGTCTCCATTCCACCTTCCATAGCTTGAGTCCAAGAGCTTCCTTATAATAATTGAGATAATCTTGATAGAATTAGAGATAATAGAGCAATAATGGAGAGAAATATAAGAAATTGTGTGTGTGGAGTTGGATAATGATGACTTCTTCCCATGTGGATAGATAGTCTCCACCATTTTGGCCATATCTCCCAACCTTAGCTATTTTTTATTAAAAAAATAGGGACAAAAAGATCAGCTCAACGTCTATAACTTTGTTGTTGAAAACTTTTTCTGATTTGGAATGGAAAAAATAGAGAAAAATCCCATAAAAATATGTGTCCGTCTTTTCCCTTCCAAAAGTCTTCCAGGTGGTCCCCTCTTGATTTCATGTACAAGCCTTGTTTCCATAAGTGAATTAGGCTTGAATTTGATAATGTTTTGTTGACTCCAACTTGGTAATGCATAAGATTCTCCTCCCTTTCACTATTGACTTTTACTCTTCACCTATAAAAAATATCATTTTATGGTTCACTCCCATGTATACCCTCCTTTTTTACTATTGAAAATGTATGCAGTGGGCTTGAAGTGTTGGCCACTCGCAAAGCGAGATATCTTCAAGGTATCAATCTGGAGATGATCAAATGGACGGGAGATTTTACCCATGAGTGGATGTGTGATTTGTTCAACCTTGCACTTTGACATGGTATGCCTTATGATTGGAGTACTATTTGGGTTAAGCCTTTGCATAAAGGAGGGGATGTAAAGAATGTAAAAAACTATGGACTATAATGATTGGTCTCTTATGGCAAAGTTGTTTGGGTGCATAATGGAGATGAAATTGAGTAGTTGGGCTGAAGATAATGATAAGCGTGCAAAAGGAAAAGCAAGTTTTTTTCGATGCCATAGCACCCTCAATCATCTTGTCACTCTTCATGGTCTCATGGAGGAAAGTCGATTGAAAGGCAAGCGATTTTATTGTTGTTTTGTGGACTTTAAGAAAGCCTTTGATATGATTTCACGTAACAATTTATGGATAAGGATGGAATAACTCCAAGTGCCAAGTGAGTTTATGCTTGCAGTTTCTCAAATATATGAGAAGGTGATATTTCAATTGAGCATGGGAAGAGGAGTTTTAGAATTTTTTGTAAGCACTATTGGGGTTAAACAAGGATGTCTGTTGTCACCAAATCTCTTTGGTCTATGCATTGATGAAATGGAAAAAATGGTACTTAACTTTATGCAAGAAGAAGGCATTGAAGAGGTCACTCTTTGCAATGCCGTAATCATTCTTTTGTTGTATGTGGATGATATATTGCTTCTAGCACACACTTTAGAAGATGCACAAAATCTTAATATGGTTTTCCTTGAGAACTTCTGCTTGCATAGTGGGAAAATTGTGAGTGAACCAAAACAAAGGTTATGCTTGTGAAAACCAACCTTAAGGAGAAGCCATGCATTGTGTACACCAACGAGACACTTTAAGTTGTTGAGAGCTTTAAGTACCTTGGCATGAACCCTAATCCCATAATCACAACACCATCACCATGCACAAAATGAGCACCATATCTCCACGCACTTGTAATGAAGGATTGAAGACATGATTTCAACAAGAAGAATGAGGCCTACACTCATGATATTCCTCGCCATCAAATCCCATCCCTCCATTTTGCATCCTACATTCTTGTTCCCTTCTCATCTTCTTGACCTATGCTACATATTGTATTCATCTTTTGGAAGCACTCAATATAGTCCATCTTGGTGGCATACCTTGTGTCGTTTCGGATATACTTCATTGTGAGTATGGTTTATTCTTATTTCATTCCATTTTTCCTATGTTGCGGTGTGCAGATTTGCCAGCTCTTATGAGAAGTGAGCATACCTGCATGTTTCCCTTACCTCATTATCTTCCTTATTACATGCATGAGTAGCAAGCCCATTCTCTCTCACTCACTCACCATTCCTCTCATCTTATTTTCCGACCACCCCATCGGTGTGGATCTTGAATTTTTTTCCCATGCATCCTAGCGGCATAACTTTCTAGGTGGTGCCCCTACTGTGTACCTCCCATGATGAGTCCATCATGCATAGTCTTGGTGTAGAGTCCACTTGGTCTATTCTACACTTCTACCTCTCATTTGGTGCCCCACTGAGGAGGGATTTGCAAAAGAATTTGGTGGAAGCAAGTAGGCCTACACTCTCTCTAGGCCTAGAGAGTTTAAGTGAAGTACGAACACCCAAGCGTCACTACCACATGCAAAATGGAAATCCGATTGAGGTAAACTCTTCTTGCCTAGTCTGATTTGAGCCCAATATGGAGGATTATGTGGGATTCAACAAGAGTTAGAGGCATGTGGTGAAGGTGTCACCTTGTCAATACTTAAGATACGGAACTCTAGTGGTCAAAGCCTTGCTGTAGACCCTACATGGATAATAAAAATAGACCAGAAGTCTTTCCTTTTTGTTTCTTGCAACACATGCATGTAAATTTGTACATTGATAGGAAGATGTTCTACTAGCAAAAGATTGATTTCCTATTCAGAGCAAAGATGCTTGATAAAATCCTTAGATTCCTTCATCCCATCATCTTTCCTATTCTTGATTACTACCACTCTTTTGATATAAGCATCTTTATTCTATTCTAGCCTTGCACTTTTCTTAGCTCCTACTCAAGCTTTCCACCCATGTATAAACCTCTATGAATCACTAAGTCATTCCAAAAAAAAAAGTAATTGTCTGCTCATTGATTTACTACCATGGCAAGTGTCTCTTTTCCCACATTAAATGGCAAGAAGAGAGAAGATATCACCATTGATTTTTTGGATAACTTTGACATTTCTTGTGTGATTTCCAACAATGATGACAATGCTTCAGAGCTATGAATCTTTCCTCTGCCTGATGAAAGTAGAGACCAAGTCTTGGTACAATGCTTTGTCCCAAGCTATGAAGGATGCATGTGACTTACTATGTGCTCATTCGTGAAGAGGTTTGGTGGAGGCACAACCTCAAAAAAGTTATGGCAGCTACTGACATAGTTAAATCAGGGAGGTCTGCTAGAGTATGCCACTTACAAATCCAGGTTTGTGGATTTGTGGGAGTGATGGGATGCCTTAATGAGGAAGGTGAAGGAGCACCAAATTTCCTGAAGAAGGACCGTTTCATTCCTCGCCTGCGGTTTCCGCTTAAAGAGAAGGTTAAGGGGAGATTCCCTGCAACATATGAGTTGGCAGTGTAAGTAGCCCTCCTTAAAGACAAGAAGCTACACATGCAAGAAAGAGTCAACAAGTTAGAGAAATCCAGCTTAGTCCGACTAAACCTAGTAACTGCAGCAGCCACTTAGAGGACCCAACCACAAGAGGCATCAAAGGAGCAGCAAGACCTGATGAGTTGCATCACTACTCAGCTTTAGAATATATCTCTGCATTTTGTGCAACAAGAGCATGCACACAACCACAATCAAGAGCAAGGGAGAGGATAACAAAGGAAAAACCAAGAGGACTACTGCTACAATTGTGGGGAAGATGTCCATGGAATTATTACTACCCACACCGAAGAAGATAGAGTCTCAATAGAGAAACCAGATTTCACCCCACCGAGAGAAAGACCACAACCACCAAGGCCACCACAGCAAGCACCACCTGTGAAAATCCTACAACGACCTATTCAACAATATTCACCACCACAAACCCTCAACAATAGTCACCACTAGCCAATGACTAGGCAGTGAGTTTTATCGGTCTTGAAGATAAGGAAAAAGGGAAGGTGGAGAAACACATCAAGGGAGTAGAGGAGGGTAGGACCAATGTTGAAGAGGTAGACACCATGGGAGTTAATCACTCTAAGCCTGGGGAAGCTTCACAAAGGGAAGACAAGATGAAGACAAAAAGGGAGTCAATCAAGAGGAAGTCTAAGCAACGACAAAAAATTGGCATTTCAAGTTTCACAATTGGTGAGTCTATAGAATCTTGTGATCTCGTGAGTGATGTTTCTATGCAAGGCTTGAGCATCCCTAAGTGGAAGAGCTACCTAATTATCATAGAGAGACCATGGCTCATGGCCATCAGTGTAAAGCAATATAGACACATGAATTCTCAAGATGCAAGGTAGGAAGGGCAAGGAGATGCCATACAACATGAAGGCCAGTAAGCAACAAGAGCTAGACCTAGAGACTATTGAATATGAAATATTTAGTAGGTCTACTACTCCAGAGGAGGAGGAATCTACCACAATGAATGTTAGTGACAACTCTCTTGAAATCATGGGTCTCATTCTCATTGATCACAACAAGGTGGATCCACCGGATATACAATTACAAGAAGTAAGCACGAAGTCTTTGGAACTACCCAAATTTGAGGAAGCCATTGGAGAGAAAATTGGCATGGTTGTTACCAAGGAGTGGGATTTTGGAGTCCACCATAAGGAGATTCTTAAGCAAGTGGATGTAGTGGAGACTTATTGGCGATCTAGGTTTTGCAGCCTAGATGTAGAGATTGTGTTTGATCATTTGTGTTATACTGTGTTATATGAATTTAATAAAACCTCTAAAGAAACATTAGAACAAGGGGTGGTCATAAGAGTCACAGAAAAGGGATCCCAATGTGAGAAAGATGGCAGTATGGTCTTGCATACATATAGTCGAGATAAAGTGTTTTTCAACATGTGGCTTGCAACATATCTTTTGTATATGCTATGCAGTTCGGTACAACATGTATCAAACTTGTCTTTAACCTACAAGGTTGATGGCTTATTACCAATGTGAAGAAAGGAAATGGACCTTTTTGACCTCACCCAAGAGAATAGTGACTCTTTTTCTGGCTTCAGTAATAGGGGTAAGCTAGATTCTGAAGACAAGTGAAACTTGCCACATCAACAAGGAGGCCATAAGTGGAGGACTTTTGGTACACTCTCAGGAATCATGATCCTAAGTTTTCTCTTGGAAGGAGCCAAGATATTCATTTATTCTTTCACGTATGGTGGTTAGAAATCTTATCCTTTTTGGCAGGAGGTAGAAAGTTTTATTGTTAGGAAATTGCAGGTGACTATCTTATTCTTTACATGGGATCCTGGTGGATATTGGCACAAGGTTTTGGAAGCCCTAGGCTTCCCATTTACTCAAAGGTAGTTTGAGTCATTGATCATTGATGCTCTAGCTAGGGAGCTTTGTCAGGACGTATTTCTTTTCTTGAAAACAGACAACTGTTCTAGAGATTTCACTAATGGCCACAAGAATTGACTAGTTCAAAAGGCAACTAGATATTGACTCATTTGCTGCAGTCTAACTCAAGTATGGAAATAGAGGCATAAATGCCTCTAGATTCAAAGGGCAGGCTAATGAGGGCCGCTTTTAAAATTTTGGCCCACCTCTCTCTTGGAAGACACTCGATGGCAAGGATTCAAGGCTTTGTGGAGGAGGACGGACCTGATGCATACAAATCACAAAAAAATCTGTTTATATATTTTGTACTTACCTATGGTTTTGACATATTTGGATCTCAAAATTAAGGAGAGGTAGGAACAAACCCTATAAAAGAAAAATTTCACTCGATGCCGATTCTACCCGACGACAACACTACCTAACAATCACCCCATTTGGTTTCTCATATAATTGTCTACAATGTGTGCACGTATCCACAAGACTCAAGTTACCAAAATTCTCAACCCGCTTGTGATGGGAATGGGATTGTGCTAGCCAGGGTGGATGAAAGAGAAACACAGTGCAAGTGTGTGAGTGTGTGTGTGTGCAAGGAAGATTATCACTCAAGTGAATTAGGTTCCAAGATAGAATTAGCTTGGACTTATAAACACAATCTTGAGTATTGACTTAGCTTAGCACAAACTCACCATAGACAAGCATTGTGCAAAATAGAGTTGTGTTTATTCATTCATGAAATGAGCTTTAAGTAGCTCTACAGCCTAGCTCCATAGCATGTGGGATAATTCCTCCTCTTCCCTCCTCCATTCACGCCTTAGGAAAAAACTCACACTTTACAATTCTCCCCTTGAGGTTTGGACTAAGACAAAATATTTCTGAGTTGCAATAAGCACACAAGATGATAAGATGGTATCCACACAAGATGGTAATATCCAAACAAGCTAACAAAATCCACACAGGATGATAATATCCACATAGGAAAATAAAAGCCCCCCTACAAGTAGAGAGGCTGCATCTTCAAAGTCGGTTGTCATAAAAGACAAGGTTGTTCTCGCCTTTGTATTATTTTCCTTCTACCATGTGAGCTGACCCTTTGATAGGTCTCGTCCCTTCGTAGCATCATTTGTTGCTTCTACTATTGCTGCCTTCTCCACTGTTATCGCCTTCATTTGAGTAGCATCAAGAAGGAGGGTGTCCCTTCTTATTGCATCTATTGCAAGGATTGTTTGTGTAGCAGTCTTTTGCTACGTGTGCCATTCTTCCACATTCATAACATGTTCTTCCAGTTGATGATTTTGATGGTGAATATCTTACCCTTGAGGATGTCGTGACAAAAGCACCTCCTGATGATGTTACTAAACCTCTTTGCTTTTTTTCTTCTGCTTGGATTGAGTTGATGACATCTTGGAAAGGTGGGGCCGTTTCTTAAACTGTGACTAAGTGGTCATAAGAAGGTGGAACTGCACTTAATAGTACGGTCACTTTGTCATCTTCTGGTGCTTTGAATTGTATGTAAGTGAGCTGCATGACAATGTCTTAAGCATATTTACTAGGCTAGCATTGTCCTCCCCTTCAGTCATAATGATCTTGTAAAGTTCTCTTTTGAGACTAACTTTACTTCTTTTGGCCCTGGCTCCAAAATTACTTTCTAGGACATACCAAGCTTCATGTGCATCCTTACATTTGTCTATGAAATGCACATAGCTGTCATGCAAAGAAGTGATAATAATTCCTAATGCTTGTTTGTCCTTGGCCAAATTCTTTGCACTGTCTATGAGTGTAGATTCCCTAGTGTGCACTCCATCGATTTTGGCTTGTTGTTCTAGGATTGTGATGATAACATACCATAAACATTTTTTCATTAAGTAACCCCTTAAGTTTGTTTGCCAGATGTGAAATCCTTCCCCCTTGTACTTTTCAATTCTCTTCTCCCCCATTGTGCTAATACAGGGTCCTTAGCTTAAGAGACTCTTCTAGCCAGTGTTACCTATTTACACGAGCACAACTTCCACTTCGAAGATGATATAGAATTTATTTGCAATTTTTGTGCTTGGCTACAAATTTTTAGGGTTCATTGCGAGAGAGAGAGAGAGAGAGAGAGAGAGAGAGAGAGAGAGAGAGAGAGAGAGAGAGAGAGAGATCCCCTTTTGTGAAGCTCCTCTTTACTAGAGTGAAGCCCCTCTTCACAATAGGTAGTGATCTTTGAGGTTTTTGTAATTTGTGCTTGGAGAAGTTCTTTTGAAGCTTGATGAGATCTTGTGGTCCACCTTTGAATGCCTTTTGAAAGGCTCCATTTTGAGGGCTAAATGATTCTCTTTGAGTTATCTAAAGCCCTTTTGATTGTTTGGCTTTGCTGAAGCTCGATGGGATTAGGTGTTTAGGATTCTTTCTTTCTTGTCCAAGTGTGACATGCCGCTGGTAAGCCCTTGTAGGGGCTTGTGGTCCCTTATGAGATTCTTTTTCTAATGCTATAGGGTGGGAGCACCCTTTTGTATCCAAGAGGCTTAACACTTGATGGGAACTGAAGCTTAATTGAGAGGTTGTCGACGTCCCGGTGTGGGAACATGGATAGACATAGGGCTAGGCAAGTGATAAGTGGGCAAAAAACCACGTCTACCACGGTGGGAAGGGGGTCCCAATAGGGGGGGGACCCAAAAAGGTAGTGATGATTGCTTTAGATCTTTTGTGAATTCCACCGCTTGTCGGAGCTCATTGGACGGGGTAGACTATGGTGCCGATCACCATCAGTTGGGGGCGGGTGTGTGCAGAGTCACGGAACGCAAAGTCACCGGAAACCATGAAATGGAGTTAACCTCCCTTTTTGAATTTCTCCGATGGGAGCCCAAAGATTGTGTGTGGCCTTCTGAAATAAAATGCCCCCCCCCCCCCCCAAGAATGGTGTTCCGACCATGGGTAGGGCCAATCTTTGAAGGCTTTTGAGGCTTCGTTTTCTATAGAAGGATGGTGAGCACTGAGTAATACATATTATATATATACTTTATTGCCAAGTCCTTCTCAAAATAGTCCATACTAACTTTCAGACTTTGTATTACACCAAAAAAAATAGAGCAAGGTATATGATATGTATGTTTATGGAGGTAACAACCTATATCCTAGTTTTTTCACACCATGCCGATCATTTTTGCATAAATTCGGGTTTTTTTTACCGGAATGTTCGTTACATTATTGAATGTTTCATTGGAAAATCAAGAGCTAACTCGGCCTGCTCCTTGCTTGTTTTTCTAGCAGCTACGTATATCTAGCTAGTGTCTATTGTCATGCAGATGAGATATTTCACAATATACCAAAAATTTCCCAAAGTTCGTCTGTCTTTTGAGACTAAAAAGACTCACATGGTACATTCTATGCTATTTCGTAGGTTCATTATACAATGTTCCGGACCATGCGGATTTTTTTTTGGTTCTTCAATTTAGAATAGTTCTCCTCTCTTATGCCTTTATATGAATATGTAGAACAAAATAATACTACCAGTTGATCACAAGTTAATGAGAATGTATATCACATTATTTTTACTACTTTAAATCTATAAAAAGAAAAACCTTAAAAGAAAACATAAAAAACAATTGTCTCATTACCGCTTTAGAGATGAGGAGTAGCACCAAGCCTTCTTATGTGTTGCTTTGCCACCACCAAAAGATGCTATGGATCACGATACTGGGTGATCCAAGGCTTTTGTGTGATGGGATAGTATGTTGCAAAAGGTGTGTGATTGTGTGTGTGTGTGTGTGTGTGTGCAGTTTATGTATTGTGTATGAGAAGAGCCGGGTAGCAACCGCATTGCTTGTGTGTGTTCTGTGTATGAGAGGACAATGCTACATGTGCAGGTTAGATGGGAGCCCATGGGCACTAGAATACTATGTGGGGAGCTCTATGCCTGCACATAGGGGATGTTTGGTGGGTTTACAGTATTTCGAACCTGCATTTTTATAAGTATAGCACAGCGGATCGTCAATCGGTGCCTTCAATACACCCATGCGCTCAAGAGAGTCAATGTAAGGCGCCAGCTATTCGTTCTTTTTTATCAGGCATGCACCTCTTGGTGTCCTTAGTAAATTTAAACGTATTTGGTTTGTCTCCATCCATGTTAAGTGCTATTGTAAGTGAGCCTTCTTGAGCTAGGTTCCTTTCTATCTTTAGCTTGGACTTCTAATGTGTAAGATAGAGAGATAGATAGATATATATATATATAGAGAGAGAGAGAGAGAGAGAAAGGAATGTAGCAACATCTTTACCACCCAAAAAAATGATTTTCAAATAGTACTGACATAGAGTTTTCAGTATCTAGACAAGGATTCCCCCCAGATAGAGAGAGAGATGGATAGAGACAAATAAAGAGTGAGAACGAGAAAAATCTACTTTCTCTTTAGATTCTTTTCTAGTGTCTGTACTTTGCCTAGTATCATCCAAAGAGGGATAGTGTGATAAAAAAGGGGGGGGGGGGGGGGGGGGGGGGGGGGGGGGAGGTAAAAATGTAGGTGCTGGCTAAAAAAATGGAGAGAGAGAGAGAGAGAGAGAGAGAGAGAGAGAGAGAGAGAGAGAGAGAGAGAGAGAGAGAGAGAGAGAGAGAGAGAGAGGCCCATCCCCAATCTTGGGAGTATGCCCACTTGGTGGGAGATAGCCCACCAAGTGCACATATCCCCCACCAATGATTAAAATTTGAGTTGTCTTAAATTATGAATTTCTAGTTCTCGCTTCTTAATCTGTTTACTTGAGACTGTATCAATCTTATCAAAATCTAGTGTGTGGTAGAATATACTTTATCCAATAGTATTAAGTATCCATGACCATGCGAACCATACTACCCATGATTAGTACTTTAACACATCAGATGACAAGCTATCTTTCAATGTTTATTATTTAGAAAAAAACTTTGTACATATGTCATGGTACCCGTTCCATTCTCCAAAGAAATTGTAGGGGTATATACAAAAGTTTTATTGAACTAAAAAATACGTTAACTCATCTTAAAATATGAATTATAGATGAGATAAAAATATGCCATCATGTTGTGTGCTGAAATGGTATGTTTGTCTACCATTCTACACTCCGAACTTACAACTCTTCAAAAGTTACAACCATCTGATCTTCTTGAACCCCTTGACTCTTCATATTTGCTACATAGCATGAAAGACACCCTCTAGATCATTCCTTGAAAAACATGACATTGGTCATATACGACATTAAGTGCCATCTCCACCGTATCATCTATCTGCTCTTTTGTCTTTGCGGCTTCCACTTCAAGTAGATATCCTTGTACCAATTCAAAGCTTCTTTGAAAAAAATGCAACCGTCAAATTTGCATCAACACCTTTGGAAATTAACTCTTCAATAAAATTCATCATTTGTTATGAATTATCCATTTGTACCTCTCACCCCTATTTGGTTTGTGTTGGGCTTACCAAAGATGTCAGGGGATAGAGTTTTGAGAGGTGAGCCGAGACCATACTGAGCTATTGGTTGTGAGAGATGAGAGAGAGAAAAGAGTAAAAACACAAATAGAAACCTTAATGAGCACTAAATCAGTAAAATTTAAACAAAGTGTAAAGAATATGGTCGAGTCAAGCTCTAGAAATCACCAAGATGTTCAACAACTATGGGGTTGCTCCCAATCAATCACAATCTGTCTTCTTTCTTTTCATTGTGTGTCCTTGCTTTGCTGATTACTCTCCTGCATTCAAACTAGTTGTTTCAGAGATATTTGTGGTAGCATTACTAGAATTATGTGCATCATGTTCTATTTCTTGTTCGTTTAGTATATTTGTCAAAGATCTGCTGACCTTGAATCTATGTGTTATTGATGAATAGAAGATCATCCGTATACTGATTAGAGTGTATGAAATCTAAAAGAATATCATGTTTTTTGGGTCTAGATAATTTTCTAACATATTCTAGCTCAAACCAAGCAAGGTATAGATTGCACCATAAAGGAGAACATGAGTATCCCATTGGGATTCCTTTAGTTTGTCGGTATGTATCCGACAATAACTTTGAGAAGCAATTGTCTAACACAAAGATATTTTAAGCCTCAAAGAATTTGAAGGACCATTTTACTTTTGATTTCTTTTTTGTAAGGGTGATTTTTCTTCTAGATGGTTTAAAACCTTTGTAATCTTAACCATATATTATTCTTCTAATGTTTCTCAAAGACTCCATCAGGCTATGCTTTCGATGGTGAGGAATTGCTTCATAACAAGCTTTAATATCATACGTATGGATAGAATAAATCAGTCTAGGAAGGTTTATTAAAGCTTCGTACTTGTTGTTAATGATCCGGTATGCGTTTGTATTAACCTTTGAGAATGTTTGAAGGTTTTTTTGAAAGTTCTCAGTATATTCAATTAGCCCATTAGATAAACCTTGCAAAAAATTAGTGATCATACTAGCCACAAGGGGGGAAAACACAATCATGGGCATTTGTTATCCAACAAAACTCTGATTTGTGAATTTTATAATCTCCCATAATATAGGGAAGACCTCTATCAGGAGAAGGTATAATATTAAACTCCTTGCATCGTGAATTAATGAGTGAAGTGTTATTGCATTTGTGCATAGGCATGAATTCCAAAGAATTCAATTTGTTCTTTGCATGCAATCTAAGATTTGTTCACAAATAAAGACATGAGTCTGGGCCGATTTGTCAAAATCACATATAAAAATGTGTTTTTGGATAAATTCCATTTTGTCTAAGGTATCGTTTTCCATCAACCAGGGAATTTGGTTATGCCTATAGTTTGGGAAGGTGGATTGGAAGGTTTTTTCTAGTATTTCTTCAATTAACTAAAAGTGAGACGGTGTACAATTCAGATTTAGTAATTGGCATAATTTTTCCCAACCCTTCTTCAACTTGGCCTTAACTCAATGCAGATGTACATGGACAAGAGGGATATGGTTGAGGCCTTTTAATACATTATCCCTTAATGTGTGGTTTCTTATGAAAGGTGGCTGATTAGTAACAACATGCTCACCAAGATGGCCAAAAAATTTCAGGAAGTTTTTAAATCTCTTTTGGGTATGGAAAACACAAGGTTCACTAAGGTCAAAAGGCTCAACAAATGTGTCAAATGCTTTATATAGATATTGGCCAATATTGTTCGTGTATTTCCATCCTAATTTATTGTGAAAGTGCTCAAGATTACCTTTGATTCCAATACCTTTTAACAATTTGTCAAAAAAAGTGTGAGGCTGTACAAACTCCATTAATTTATAAGTGAAAGTTAGGTGAATAAACCGATGTATACTTTGCTTACCTTGTTTAAACCATTGTAAATCATTAGTTATAGTAATTAAATGTCGTACCTTGTCATTTGTACTATATTCTAAGATTCTTGGAGTTTCACCAAAGTCCTCAGATCCGTGAAATTGTCGAGGTTGTTTTGATGATGATTCCGTACTTCTTGGTGCAATACGCTTTAGTTGTTCTCTACTTCTAGAGGGCTTGAAAATTTTGTCGATGGTTAGATCAATTGAGTGATGTTGAACTCGAGAGAGGAATGGTTTCCCTAGTGTATATAATACTAAACCTTTTGCTGCATCAATCAGATGTTCATGAAGAGCGTGAAAAACCACTACCACATGTCGAACTTCAATGGGGAAGGATGTTACCCATCCAATAAAAGCATATACTTGTGTAGGTCCAGAGTAATAAGAAAAGAATCTTGGGAGATTTTGAAATACAAACCAAAGAAGGTGATCAAACCATATGATCATTGCTAGTCAGCTTGAACCGGGGATCTTCCTACAAGTACACTTGATGAATGGTCTGTATGTGTTCCAACAATTCTTCAAGAACTTCGGAATGTTGTTTTCTTTCTCATTGAGTGATAGTCCCTTTGTAGGGCTACCATGGAAGTGTTAGAGCACTTTTTACTATCAATGTCGGATAGTTTCATTTGCTTTAGTGTAAAAGTTTTATCTTGTGATAGTAGATGCTTTGATTTAAGTGTCGATGTTTTGCATTGTTCTACCACATCAAGCGGCAAACTACAAAGTAGAGATAAAGAGTCAATCATGAATGGATCACATTGATTCAGTATCTCAAAATCCCAAAGTTTGTTTTAAAGATGAATAACGTCAAGCTCAATTTTTTTGAAAGGGAGTAGTTGAATGACTTCAAAAAAATGCCTAGGCATAGACCTTTAATTTTTTTCAAGAAGGGTCATCAGTTAGGCCTAGGGCCTCCTTTTCTTCTTGATCTAAAAGCTCTAGATCCAAAAGAGGGTTCACAATCTCTTGAGACTGCCTAATTGCAAGAGGAAGGATAGGGAGATTATAATGAAATAAAGCTTATTAACTATGGAAGGTAGTTATAAGAAATAGAAGTCTATATCCGAGCAGTCTTTAGCATCAATAAAGCATAATGATATAAAAAAAGAGCTTAGTGCATTAATTAGTTGTGAATGATATTTTGTGGCAAGGGCTAAGAGTTTTAACCAATCACTAACAGGAGTTGTTTTTAAAGCTGAAAGCTCTTGTTCTTGTATTGCATTTTTCTCATAGTCAAGAAGACTTGTATGAAAGTCAGTACCCTTGAAGAAAGAGAGTACGCAGTGTGTACCAATAGGAGGGATACGAATCCTTTTATTGTCAGAGTAACCAAAACGTGTAAGAGCTACAATCCAGTCAACCTGAAGGATGTTATAAGAGACAAAATTATAAATAGTGTAGAATGAACGCAAGTTCAATGTATGGTAGTTGTCCACCCAAGGACAACTCAGGAAATAAAGAGAGAGAGATTAAATTTGATATCCCCTCTTAGAGAACCATATATTAACACTTGACCAAAATAGACAATAGATAAAAGACAGTAGACAATATACAAAGACAAAATAGACATACATTTGGTTCTGGTAGGAGAACAACCGAGCCTCAGAATCCATGAAAGAATAGACCTATACATGTCATCATCTAGCACACGCAGCCAGTTAGGACATGGGACACCTTGATGGGAACACAAGTATCCAAACAATCTATTCTGCTTGTTATTGCTATCCCATAGCCTTAAACCCCTTGACTCTCCTTATATGCATTTTCAGGGAGTTTTTTCTTTGCTTCTCTATCAAGCATGATCCGTTTTGTAATGGTATTTTCTACAATAGGCTTGTTTGGTAGATTTTTCTCTATCATAGTTTCAAATGGTAGAATGGTTGTTTCCTGTTTGATGAGGAAAACTGGTTTGTACCCTTTCAAAAAGTCATTTATGGTGGAGGGACGTGGCTTTCCATTGGAAAGGTAACATCTCTTGTGAGTTTTAGGGCTCACATTATCAAAGGATGATATATCCCCCGCAGGCGGGCTTCTGATAGAAAGCACCATACCCTGTAGTACAATTTCATAAACCAAGCATTGTCTTTTAGTGGTCTATGCTTAGAAATGATATCTTCTAGGAATAGCTAGAGACAAATAAGGAGGGAAGCAGCATTTTTGTATAGAGATTATATGTGAAACTGGAAAACCTACCCCACAGTTAGAAAGAGTGAGAGCGTGAGAGAATATAAAGAGAAATAAAGAAAGAAAGAGAGTGAAAGAGATCAAGTTTGGGAACATAAAATATGTAGATGATCTTTTCAAAGGTAAGATGTATACTACCTTTCATCTAGAAGTAATGTATTTTAGCAAAATTTTGGCAAAGTTTTGTTTGTAAGTAGACCCATTTTTCAAAAAGTAAACTGACCCTCCTTCTTTAGGAGTGTCACATGAGGATTTAAATGATAAACCCAAAAATACTCGACAAAAAATATCTTAGAATGTATCTCAATTTATGGACACAGTTATGTAGGACTTGACATTTATGTAAAAAGGATATTTTTTATCTTTTCTATTTTGCCAAAATTTTGGCAAAGTTTTGTTTGTAATTAGGCCCATTTTTCAAAATAAGCATGTCCTCCTCTCTGAGGAGCCTCACATGAGGATTTTCTTTTAAATATACAAAAAAAACATGGAAACCTCTTCTTCAATAAGTGTACCAATCAACATATCATTTCCACAACAACTTTCTTTACAAGTTCTGAGTTCAATCCTCAAAATGTAAAACAAACCCTTTCCACTATTTCAAGACCAATTCTTCTTAATCCTCAAAATTAAATTTTTTTACAAACCTATTTATTATAGTGTCTAGAAAACCTAAAAAGAGCTTATGCCAAATTTTGGTTGGACATCCTCTCAGTAGACCGAAAGTTTACCTGAAAGCTCGGGGTTGTCATTCGTATGCTTTGTGTTGAGACTGCGTCTGTATGATATCCGATGTAAGGCTGCCAAAAAGACCATACAAGATGTTATTTCATGAGCGGATGTTCACCATTATGTGACTTACAATCAAACACTAGCCATTTATATGTAGAAAAGACCCTTTTGGTAAGACATATTATGTATATACTAAACTGCCAAGTCCTTCTCAAAATAATCCGTACTAACTTTCAGACTTTGTATTACACCAAAGAAAACAAAGCAAGGTATATCATATGCATGTTTATGGAGTTAACAACCTATATCCTAGTATTTTTTCTCACCATGCCGATCATTTTTGCATAAATTTAGGTCTTTTTTTACCAGAATGTTCTTTACATTATGGAATGTTTTATTGGAAAACCATTGGAAAATCAAGAGCTTCTCGGCCTGCTCCTTGCTTGCTTTTTATCAGCTACGTATACCCAGACAGTGTCTACTGTCCTGCAGATGAGGGATTTCACAATATACCAAAATTTTCCCAAAATTTGTCTATTTTTTGAGCTTAAAGACTCACATGGTACATTCTATGCTAGTTGGTTGATTCATTATACAGTGTTCCAGACCATGCAGATTTTTTTCTGGTTTTTCAATTTAGAATAGTTATCCTCTCTTATGCCTTTATACAAATACTCAACAAGTATAAGGAATGCTATGTAAAATAGAGTAATACTACCAGCAGACAACAGCTGATCACAAGTTAATGGGCATGTATATCACATTATTTCCACTACTTTAAATCCATAAAAAACAAAACATTAAAAGCAAAACCATAACAAACCAGTGTCTAATTACCGTTTTAGAGATAAGGAGTAGCACAAAGCCTTCTTATGTGTTGCTTTATCGCCACCAGAAGATGATATCGATCACAATACTGGGTGATCCAAGGCTTTTGTGTGATGGGGTAGTATGTCACAAGAGGTGTGTGATTGTGTATGTGTGTGTAGTTTATGTATTGTGTATGAGAAGAACCGGGTAGCAACCTCCTTGCGTGTGTGTGTTGTGTGTATGAGAGAACGTTGTTGCATTGCAGGTTAAATGGGAGCCCGTGGGCTTTAGAATACTGTGTGGGGAGATCTATGCCTGCGCATAGGGGATGTTTGGTGGGTTTATAGTATTTCGAACCTACATTTTTATAAGTATACCACACCGGATCCTCATTCGGTGCCTTTAATACACCCATGCACTCAAGAGAATCAGTGTAAGGCGCCAGCTATTCGTTCCCCTTTATCAGGCATGCACCTCACGGTGTCCTTAATAACTTTTAATGTATTTGGTTTGTCTCCATCCACGTTAGGTGCTATTGTTTGTCATAATTACTAATATCTAATTCTTCTAAATGATTTTCTCATGTTAAACTAATCATTTAATATGGGGAAGTGCCAGGGGAGAAAAAGCTAGAATATTGGTTAAGCTAGCAAAAGGGGGGGGCATCTACAAGAGAGCAATGTACAACAATGGGCTCTAAAGACCCTAAGGATTGGCCCATTAAGACTTCCAAAATGCTAAGTTTCCAAAAATAAAAGGTTGTGTCCAATGGTCAAGCTTAGGAAAATTGGATGCTTTGTGTGTGTACAAAAAGTCTTCATGAGTCCTACATAGGAGGGGGTGAGCCTTGCAAGTAGGGGATGGGAGATAAACACACACACACACACACACACACACACTCACAAGATTCCTTTACACAAAGGGAATGAGGGACACATGTCAGCTCCCTAGCCCAGATGCCCACAAAGGTGTACTCAAATCCTATTGGATGGCCATGGATGTGGACCAATGAGAATTAGGCTAGAGTAAATATAGTTTAAGTAATTTAAAAACACTCAATAAAAGAACCAATAAGAATTAAGCTCTCTAGAAGACTATTGGATAGTCTCCCAAGGGGTCCAATGAGCATTCAGAAGCCCAATGGCTTGCCTGATTCCTATTGTCCAGGAGACAAAGGGGGTCCAATGAGAGTTTAGTTGCATTAATTAATCACATAATTCTCTCACAAAAGGGGAAAGGGGGACACATGTCAGAAGGCTATCACTTATGCTCCTGAAATCCTATTGGCTAAGCGTGGAGAGGTCCAATGGGGTGTCAGCAAGAGGAAATAGCATGAGGGTTCGACCAAGAGAGAGAGGGGGCTGATTTTGTCAATTCATTATTCCACACACACTCACACAAGCTCATGTGTGAAGCAAGAAGACTCTCTCTCTCCTTCTCAAGCTTTAATGGAAAGCTTATCAACTACTCCAAGCTTGTGAGAAGGGAGGCCTACACTAGCAACTCTTGGATTTGTGATGCAAATCCAACCAAGATCCAAGCTTCAATGCATGATCATCTCCTCTATCATGCTAATTACTAAGCTATGCTATGCTAATATGAGTGGTTATGTGAGGATATGTACATCTTTCTCGTAAGACTACTCCTTGTTCCTCTCAATCTACTCTCATACCAAGCTAGTTCTCACCATCTTTGAAGGTATGTGAGGTGTTGGGTCTGAGACCATGAGGAAATTAATGTTGTGTCTAATAAGTGTTTTTCTTAGTGCTTGAAGCTTCCATCTTCATTGCATTAGCTAGTTCTTGAAGGAACAGAAAGAATTGTATTGTAAAATGTCTCTCTTGATGGGGGAAACCTATAATACGAAGACTTTTGGAAGAGGACCGGATCCATGTAAATCCGGTCCTCAATTGTTGTCAATTGCTCAATTTCTCTCTCTTTTGAGGTATTGTTCATGACTATCTAGCTAGGTGTTATGTTTTTTTTTGCTCTTTCCACCCAAGCACTCTTGTTATGCTCGTTAGGAATCTATTCTAATGAAATGCTCACTATGTTCGTGCTAATTTTTGCTACACACAAGTTACTAGGCCATTAAATGTTACATGTAAGTGAGCCTCCTTGAGTTAGGTCCCTTTCTATATTTAGCTTGCTGGTGCTGTTTTGGTGTTGAACGACCCTCTCTTCTATTCCTTCCAATTAATGGTATTGGAGCCACGGGTATAGTAGCTTGAGTGATTTTCTAAAGGGGTTAAGAGGAGTAGCAACTAGGGTTTGGAGTGCCAAAGTACACTTAAAATGTTTACACCTAAAAGTTGCTAGAATGGCTGAAAATAGTAAAAAGAGTGAAGTTAATGTTGATAGCTTTGATTTTTCTAATGAGGAGGCTACTAATGATGCCCCTATGCTTGTTAACTACCTTGTTTCTGGGCTTCAACAAGCCATGGGCAATCCATCCCTTCAAAGTGAAGTGCAACCGCAACTTCGTGCTCATGGGATTCTCCAAACTCCCCACCATGATGAGAGAGTACCTAGGAAGCCTCCTTGTGAGACTCCCAAAAGAGGCCTCTCTCCCATTTGGGAAGAAGAAGAGGATCCATACGGAGGGCTCAAAAATGTTCTTCTTGATGACCCATAGGCTAGACCCATGGGTCAACGATGAAGCTCCATGAACATGGAAAGCTTTAAGAGCTTCCATTATGAAGTAGTTTTTGGCCACCAATGCCAAAGACAAAGTACTCACCGAATGGCAAAGCTTGAAGCTCTCTCCCTATGAATCCATTCATAAATATGTAGACAAGTTTTGGGACTTACATCTCAAAGCCACTTTCTTCAAAAAGATGGATTTTGGAGAGCAAAAGCAACAATTTTTTGCGGCCTTACCTGAAGAAATGGCAAAGTATGTCAACTCCCAAAGGCCACGCACCATATCCGTGGTTATACACCATACTATGGTGTCTTCTTGAATCAATTTCCAATCAAGGGATAAAAGAAATTCTAAGTCCACGAAAAACAAGGGTTCCATTGAGCCTAAGGGAATGACAATGTCCAAAAGTCTCCTAAGGGAAATTCCAAAACAAAGCTAAGGAGAAGGGAGTTTACAAAGGCAAAAAAAAACTCTCTCATGAAGAGCTTGAGTGTTATCGCAAGGATAATCAATGTTTCAAGTGCGGCGAGCAAGGGCATGTGTACCGTGCTTGTCCCCAAAAGTACACCCGCCATGAGCCTCCTGGATCTACCTTGGTCGAAATCCAAGAAGAGGAAGCTCACCACAACGGATCTCCTCTATGCCATGCTTGGGGAAAGGTAAGAGAATATGATGCTTTTATTCTCTTTGCCCTAGTTCTACTCACAGTTTCATATGCACAGAGTTGGTCACCAAGCTAGGCATACAAGCCTACAAGATGGGAGATGTCCTACCTGTAGATGGTGCTTTAAAGGGGCAAGAATCTTCAATCACTCCCTTAATTGGGAAATTGAGGCTCCATGTCCAAAACCATGTGGACAAATAGGACTTCTTTATCTCTCCTCTCAAGGACCAGGATGTAATCCTAGGGGCACCATGGTTTGATCGCATGGCTGCCAATGTTAAATTCCCTGAAAGGAGAATCTACATTAGATTCAAGGAAAAAGATATGTACATAGAGGCTAAGAAAATGGGTAACACCATACCCATTGTACATATACAAGTTTTCAATAATTCAATAAAGATCTCTATTTCTGTGTACATGATTTTTGCTAAAGATTCTCAAAATGAACCTAATCCTTTAGCAAAAGAGAATATAAACAATCACCAGGAATTAGAGTTATCCAATTTTCTCAAGGGGTATCAATACGTCTTTATTGACGACATCCCTTGTGAACTGCCTCCTAAACGAGGCAATGATGACCATGCAATTGAACTTCTTCCAGGAAGTTCACCGCCTCTAATAAAACTCCTTATAGAGTTTCTCAAGCTCAACAAGAGGAGATTATGCGGCAAGTGCATGAGTTAGTTGAGAAGGGCATGGTTAGGCCTAGCTCATCTCCATTTTACTCACCCATGTTACTAGTGCAAAAGAAAGATGGCACATATCATATGTTTTTCGACTATAGAGCACTAAATAGGATCACTATCAAGAATAGGTTTCCCGTTCCACAGGTAGAAGACCTATTTGATAAGCTACAAGGGTACACCTACTTCAATAGGATTGACCTAAAAAGTGGCTATCATCAAATAAGGATATTTGATCAAGAGATTGTAAAGACCGCATTTTTCACTACGTTTGATCTTTATGATTAAATTATCATTTCTTTTGGCTTGACTAATGCAACAGCCGCATTCAACCACTTGATGGAGAAGCTATTCAGGCCTCACCAAACCTTTATTTCAATGTTCTTTGATGATATCATCATCTACTGTAACTCATTAGATGAACAAGCAACACCTCCAGGTAATATTTCAACTCTTAAGAGAGAATAAACTCTATCTTAATCAAAAGAAAAGTGCATTTTTCTTGCAAGAGATTCAATACATAGGTCACATTATCTCTCAACATGGCATCCAAACGGATCCATCAAAGTTAGAGGTTATAAAAGGATGGCCTAAACCAAGGAATCTTCATGAACTAAGAAGCTTTATAGGTATGTGTGCATACTATAGACGCTTCATACAAAAGTTCTCACAATTTGCGGGACCATTACATGACCTAACAAAGAAAAATGTTAGGTATACATGTTCTGCCAAGGAGAACAATGTTTTCAAAAAGCTTAAAGAAACTCTTCTCTCAACTTGTGCTTACACTTGCGGATCCTTCAAAGCCATTTGAGGTCCATTGTGATGCTTGTGGTGATTGCCTTGGAGCTACTTTGCTCCAAGAACGGCATGCCATAGCGTATGAAAATTGAAGGCTTGACCCAGTTGAGCAAGCTCTAGGAATATATGAAAAGGAACTCCTCGCAGTTCTACATGCCTTCGACTCATGGAAGAACTATTTACTCAGGACTCCATTCATTCTGGGAAGGGATCACCAAAGTCTTAAGTACTTCATGATGCAGACCAAGCTCTCCGACAAACAAATGATGTGGGAAAATTTCCTTTTGCAATTTCATTTTCATATTTCTCACATTGCTGGCAAGCATAATCAAGTAGCTGATGCACTCTCAAGACAACCGCGAGTGAATGCGATTTCCATAGCCACTCACAATGATCTATCTTCTATGATAGATGAGTATTCCATTGATCCCGATTTTAGAGATGTGATTTCAGCCCCTGCATTAGGAAAGAAAGAGGAACCATTTACTTTACAATTATCTTATCTATGGCAATAGACTATGTATTACTAACTCACTACGTGAGAAAGTAATATATGAATCTCATGATCCTCCTTATGAGGGCCATAGAGGGATTCAGTTACCATAAAAGGGATTGAAACATATTTTCATTGGCCTACCATGACAGCAAAGAGTATGTTTCTAAATGTGTGGTATGCCAAAAGACAAAGTTTGATAGAGGGAAGCAACTTGGATTGCTTCAACCCTTTGCAATCCCTAATTCACCATGGGAGAGCTTATCGATGGAATTTATCTTTGGATTGCCTAAGTCTATCCATGGGAATACAGGAATATGGATGATAGTAGACAGGTTTAGGAAACAAGCTCATTTTATACTTGTCAAGACTATCAAAGCCCATCAAATGGCAACCCTCTTCATTTCACAAATCCTTAAGTACCATGGCTTGCCAATGTCCATAGTGTCGGGTACAGATCCTAGAATGACCACTAATTTTTTAAAGGGTATCTTTGAGAATTTAGGGACAAGGCTAAACTTCTCTTCCGCCTATCACCCGCAAATGGATGGCCAAAGTGAAATAGCTAACCTAACATTCTTGATCTACTAAAAGCCTATGTAATTGAAGTATATCAAATATCCCAATGGGAGAAGTAAGTACCATTAGTGGAGTACATATGTCTCGTAAGACTACTCCTTCTTCCTCTCAATCTACTCTCATACCTTGCTAGCTCTCACCATCATCAAAGGTGTGTGAGGTCTTGGGTTTGAGACCATAAGGGAATTGATGTTGTGTTTCATAAGTGTTTTGCTTAGTGCTTGAAGCTTCCATCTTCATTGCATTAGCTACTTATTGAAGGAACACAAAGGATTGTATTGTAAAATTTCTCTCTTTATGGGGGAAACCTATAATACAAAGCCTTTTGGAGGGGGGACTGGCTCCATGTAAATCTAGTCCTCAAATGTTGTCAATAGCTTAATTTATCTCTCTTTTGAAGTATTGTTCATGCCTATCTAACTAGGTGTTATGCTTTTTGTTGCTCTTTCCACCCAAGCACTCTTGTTATGCTCATAGGAATCTATTCTAACGAAATGATCACTATGTTCATGCTAATTTACGCTACACACAAGTTACGAGGCCCTTAAATGTTACATGTAAGTGAGCCTCCTTGAGTTAGGTCCCTTTCCATATTTAGCTTGGACTTCCAATGTGCAAGAGAGATAGAGAGAGAGTGATAGAGTGATAGAAAGAGAGAGAGAAAGGGGATGTAGAAACATCTTTACCACCCCAAAAAATACTTTTCAAATAGTACTGACATAGATGTTTTTGTATCTCGACAAGCATTCCCCCAGATAGATAGAGAGAGAGAGAGAGAGAGAGAGAGAGAGAGAGAGAGAGAGAGAGAGAGAGAGAGAGAGAGAGAGAGAGAGAGATGGACATAGACCAAATAGAGCGAGAACAAGAAAATTCTACTTTTTCTTTAGATTCTTTGCAAGTGTTTGTAATGTCTCCCAATATCATCCAAAGAGAGATAGAGTGAGAAATAAAAGGGGGGGGGGGGGGGGGTAGTAGGGAGGTAAAAACATAGGTGTTGGCTTAAAAAATGCTGAGAGAGAGAGAGAGAGAGAGAGAGAGAGAGATCCCCTTTTGTGAAGATCCTCTTTACTAGAGTGAAGCCCCTCTTCACAATAGGTAGTGCTCTTTGAGGTTTTTGTAATTTGTGCTTGGAGAAGTCCTTTTGAAGCTTGATGACATCTTGAGGTCTACCTTTGAATGCCTTTTGGAAGTCTCAATGATTCTCTTTGAGCGCTCTGAGACCCTTTTGATTGTTTTTCTTTGCTGAATCTTGGTGGGATTCGGTGTTTAGGATTCTTTCTTTTTTCTCCAAGTGCGACACGTTGCCGGTAAGCCCTTGTAGGCACTTTTGGTTCTTATGAGCTTGTTTTTCTAATCCTATAGGATGGGAGCACCCTTTTGCATCCAAGAGACTTACCACTTGATTGGAACCAAAGCTTACTTGAGAGGTTGTCGACGTCTCGATGTGGGAACACGGCTAGACATAGGGCTAGGCAAGTGGAAAGAGAGCAAAAAACTGCATCTAGCGCGGTGGGAAGGTGGGGCCCGTCGGGGTGGACCCGAAAAGGTGGTGATGATTGCTTTAGAAACTTTTTCAATTCCACTGTTGGTCAGTGCTCATCGGACGGGGTAGACTATGGCGTTGATCACCATCAGATGGGGGCGAGTGTATGCAGAGTCACCGTACGCAGAGTCACCAAAAGCCATGAACGGAGTTAACCTCCCATTTTGAATTTCTCCAAATGGGAGCCCAAAGATTGTGTGTGGCCTTTTAAAAGAAAATGGTCACCCCCCCCCCCCCCCCTTCCAAAATGGTGTTCCCACCATGGGTAGGGCCAATCTTTGAAGGCTTTTGAGGCTTCTTTTTCTATAGAAAAATGGTGAGCATTGAATTCCTTTTTAGGCACACACACACTATTGAGCCTCGAATCTTTCAAAAAAATTAGAGAATGAATCTTGTTAATCTTGAAGTTTTTTCAAAGTATTTATTGATGAAGTCTACCTTAGAATTTGTGTGGTTGGGCTTGTTTGAAAGCTCTTGAGAAGGGCTATGCACACACACCAATGGTGAATGCCAGTTTTGCTAAAATAAGGAGAAATTTTGGAATGCAAAATGCAAGTTCTTAATGGCAAGTCAATGAACTCTAACACTAGTTAAGTTTCCAATTGGCAAGTGAGTAGTGGTCCAAGAGTCTTTAACTCAAGGACATGCTCATGATAGCCAATAGAATACTAATTAGGCATGAGATATTCAATAGGAGAGTTAACCTAATATATCTATCTAGTGATGATTAAGAAATGCTAATTGTACAATCACGCAGATGCATAGTAGCAAACCTAGCTAGCATACCCGTGGCTCGGATACCACATGATGGGAATGGGATCGTGCTAGCTAGGGTGGTTGAAAGAGAAACATAGTGCAAGTGTGTGAGTGTGTGTGTAAGCAATATTATCACTCAAGAGAATTAGGTTCCAATATATAATTAGCTTGGACTCAAAAACACAATCTTGAGTATTGACTTAGCTCAGCATAGGCATACCATAAACAAGAATGTAGTGCAAAATAGAGTTGTGTTTAAACATTCATGCAATGAGCCTTAAGTAGCTCTATAGCCTTGCTCCATAGCATGTGGGATAACTCCTCCTCATCTTTCCTTCACTCAGACTTTAGGACAAAGCTCACACTTTATAGCTTGCCACTTAAATTTCTCCAAAAACTTCCACATGCAAAAGCCTTTTCTTGGACTTGAGAAAGTTGTTGCCTTACTTCTCACCTTCTTCTCTTTTGTTGAATCAATGCCTTGTATGTATGCAAATGACTTTGATAGTTCTCTTTGTCCATAGTTGCATCAAACTTTATCAAAGACTTTTGAGCATCTTGACATTCTTAATCGAACCACCTTTTGCATGATCTATCTAATCTGATACCATGGAGATGGTTTATGGCAAAGCATTCTTTGGCACAAGAACAAATAACTTTCTTGAAAGCTTCCCATTTAGTTTCCAATGGTGCATCATATTGAAGCTTTGTCATCCATAACTTTTGCTCAACCATTTCAATGTACATTGGTGCCCGTTTGAAATCCATACATAGTGACAATTTCTCTTCCCTTTGGCTAAGATTATTACGCTTAGTTGCTTCTCCACATGAAAGGTCAATACATAAGGTCCGATGGTCTAATTCCAGGGTCCATTGGCCAAACATAAAACTCTTTATGCAATACACGATGGCTTCGAAGAGTAGCATATAGTCAATCACACTATCCCCATTATGTTTTCTACATGTAAATCCATTGGTTCCACTCCACAAACCTACAGCATTGACAATGATCATACTCGTGCTATTACACATTTGTAAAAGTAACTTTCCATAGTGATATGGATCTTTCTCATCCATTGAAGTACGATCATACAAGTGAACTTCCTCCAACTCCCTTGAAATGTATGGCATATCAAATTGTTGGGTATCATGTTTCAATGTTTTTGTGCGAGCATTCATATCCCAGAATACAATAACATCACCTTTTCATTCAAAATAAGCAATTTTCTCTTCTAAATAAAAAAATGATTGATCTCTATCCATGCAAGCATAAAAGGGTGAATCATGATGACGAATGTAGTAACCACCTATAAAAATGGGTGATCTTTTTGTTGTATTATTTTCAACCATACATAAGGTTTGTACTTGTCATCTTTCACAAATGATACAAAATCTTCCAACCCTTTCTTAACCATACGTGATACCCCTCCTTGTCCTCTTTGTTGATTGAGATTATTTGACCATATCAATGAATGTACATTGTAATCCTCCAAGCCATTAATCCTTTGTGTATCATACTCCCAAGTTTCAACAAGAAGTAAAACATCGGCTTTGCTTGTTAGTTCATCAATGCCAACCCCTACATTCCATGGGTATCCATTGCAACTCCAAAAGAATATTTTCAATTGTAACTTGGCCTCACAGGTCGCACATCCCTATTTTCTTGAGGGACTTGCCTCGGCACATTTTGTAAGTGAGATATCTCCTTGTTTTTCTTATTCTTTTTATTGTATCCCTTGCAACGCATATTTTTCTAGTTAATAGTGCAATATTCACGTACAAAACATTTTGTATCCCTCAAATAGATCCAACTATTATCAGGCATAATTTCTCATTTGGTCTCATACCGGCATGGTGCATACAATTGGCCGTTCTCTAGAGGGAGGAGCTCCTTGCTTACCCACTAGAAGGAGGCTCTCTAACTTCTCTTTGGGAATTCCATGAATGACAATGTTCTTGGAACATCTCTCCTATTTTTTCAACTCCTCCACATCCACATTCTCAACATTATTTGTTTGATCCATAGCTTGCATTAATGAGGAATTAGGAACCACATTGTTACCAGATACATCATCTCAAAACCTATTTGTGCATACAATTTTCATGTTGCATACATCCCGGCTCATGGTGTCAATTTTATCCTCTTTCAATACATGGTCATGCTCTACTTTTCTCATGTGCTCCTTCAAAGCATTCAGTCCACAATAGAGCGCTTACATTCCTTGAATTTATCTTCAAGTTTTCATCAAACGTGTTGTTTGCATCTCAAGTGTCCTCTTGAGCTTATCGTTCTCAACCACAAGTAGCCTTAGCATTCCATTCTCCATTACAAGTGCCCGTAAGTCTTCATCTTGTTTGTTTATCATCTCTTGCAATGATACCAAGTATGCCATGATCATGTTTTAAAAGTTGTTGGTTCAGTGGTTGTATTGCTATCTCCACACTTAGGAGATTTGGATCACTTTACACAATTTTTGTGGACCTTGTTGAAGAAGAAGAACCCTTGGGAGTGCCGGAAGACATTGTATGTAAATAAAAGATGAAAGTCAACTTTCTTGAACTTGTTCACTTCAAAAATGCTTCTATAGAAACATCTTTTATAACTCTAAATATTTATGTCTTTACAATCATTGCGTAGAGGGCATTTTTCTCTTCAATTGAGAGTCTATAGATCACCCAAATTGGAGTTCAAATGAAGAAGTTATGATCAAAAGAGTGAGCAAGTCTTCCAGGTCAAAAAACGGCTACACTAGAGAGAGAGAGAGAGAGAGAGAGAGAGAGAGAGAGAGAGAGAGAGAGAGAGAGAGAGAGAGAGAGAGATTATAATTGCCCTCAGAGATCAAACATGACCTATGAGACCAAAGCTACATGTGATGTAGTATGTGCATGATTGATGACTGACTCTCGATGCTCCAAAATTGTGGTGATGAGAGTTGCAATGGAGAGCCCACATTGTGGTTGGGAGAGAAAAGTGTGTAGGTCTAGGTCATGGCTAAAAATGTGAGAGAAGCAAGTTCGGATGTGACCAAAAGCTGAGTACTCTATTAGTGTGTGATACTTCAACTCTCAAACTTGCAGTGAGCGTAATTTTCACAGTCAATTTGACTCTTCTCCATTGTCTCGATGTCTTGTCTTGCATTAAAGGGAATGGGATCTAAGTGGAATGGTTGCGATAGTGCGTATCTTTGACAAGGGGATAGGCTCAAGCATGTAAGAGTGAGTACGGTTTCCTCTTTCAGCAAAGAAGATAAATTGTAGCTGGGGAAAATATGGATGGTGTAATGTATGAAGCGTGATCCACCAGATTTCTCCCAAGCCGTAATACATTGGCATTGTAAAAAAGCTTTATTCACTTGGGAGCCAATTTAAGCATCACGTAGAAGGTGTAATGCCTCACATCTCCCAAACCACTTATTTATGTCTTGCATCCATCCCGTGCTCAAGATCTTGCTTTTATGCGTCTTTTGAACTTTTTTGCTTGGTTCTTACGCAACTGTAGGAAGTTGATGTGATGGGTTTGATGCATATTTATCATGTACTCCACAACCCTTTCCATTCCCATAACCTCAATTGGAAGAGATCCCTACTCAAGAAGTAAAAGAATATTTGATGTTTGTGTCTTAACTTCAATAAAGTTTGTAAGAAAACACTCTTGGAAATTTTCAAACTCTTTCCAAGTAGATTTAGAGATGCTCACGCCCCACAATACCCTCTTCATTTCACAAATCTTCAAGTACCATGGCTTACCAATGTCAATAGTGTCGGATAGAGATCCTAGAATGATGAGTAATTTTTGAAATGGTCTCTTTGAGAATTTAGGGACAAGGCTAAACTTCTCTTTGGCCTATCATCCGCAAACGGATGGCCAAAGTGAAATAGCTAACCTAACAATTCTTTATCTACTAAAAGCCTATGTAATGGAAGTAGATCAAATATCCCAATGGGAGAAGTACTTACTCTTAGTGGAGTACATCTTCCTTGTAAGAGTACTCCTTCTTCCTCTCAATTTACTCTCATACCCTGCTAGCTCTCACCATCTTCAGAGATGTGTGAGGTCTTGGGTCTGAGACCATGAGGGAATTGATGTTGTGTTTAATAAGTGTTTTGATTAGTACTTGAAGCTTCCACCTTCATTGCATTAGCTAGTTATTCAAGGAACACAAATAATTGTATTGTGAAATGTCTCTCTGGATGGGGAAAACCGATAATACAAAGCCTTTTGGAGAGGGGACCGGCTCCATGTAAATCCAGTCCTCAGATGTTGTCAATAGCTTAATTTCTCTCTTTTTTGCAGTATTGTTCATGCCTATCTAGCTAGGTGTTATGCTTTTTGTTGCTCTTTCCACCCAAACACTCTTATTATGCTCAATAGGAATCTATTCTAATGAAATGATCACTATCTTCATACTTATTTCCGCTACACACAAGCTAGTAGGGAATTAAATGTTACATGTAAGTGAGCCTCCTTGAGTTAGGTTTCTTTCCATTTTTATCTTGGACTTCCATTGTGCAAGAGAGATAGAGATAGAGAAAGAGTGATAGAGAGAGAGAGAGGGGGATGCAACAACATCTTTACCACCCCAAAAAATACTTTTGAAATAGTACTGACATAGATTTTTCTGTATCGTGACAAGGATTCCCCCAGATAGAGAGAGAGAGAGAGAGAGAGAGAGAGAGAGAGAGAGAGAGAGAGAGAGAGAGAGAGAGAGAGAGATGGGCAGAGACCAATATAGAGCGAGAACGAGAAAAATCTATTTTTTCTTTAGATTCTTTGCTGGTGTCTGTACTGTCTCCAGATATCATCCAAAGAGGGATAGAGTGAGAAAAAAGGGGGGGGGTTTAGTAGGGAGGGAAAAACATAGGTGTTGGCTAAAAAATGCTGAGAGAGAGAGAGAGATAGAGATAGAGATAGATAGAGAGAGAGAGATAGAGAGAGATCCCCCTTTGTGACGATCCTCTTTACTAGAGTGAAGCCCCTCTTCACAATAGGTAGTGCTCTTTGAGGTTTTTGTAATTTGTGCTTGGAGAAGTCCTTTTGAAGCTTGATGAGATCTTGAGGTCCATCTTTGAATGCCTTTTGTAAGGCTCAATGATTCGCTTTTAGTGCTCTAAGGCCCTTTTGATTGTTTGTCTTTGTTGAAGCTCGATGGGATTCGGTGTTTAGGATTCTTTCTTTTTTCTCCAAGTGTGACACGCCGCCGGTAAGCCCTTGTAGGCACTTTTGGTCCTTATGAGGTTCTTTTTCTAATGCTATAGGGTGGGAGCACCATTTTTTATCCAAGAGGCTTACCACTTGATGTGAACCGAAGCTTAATTGAGAGGTTTCCGACGTCGCGGTGTGTGAACAGGGCTAGACATAGGGCTAGGCAAGTAGTAAGAGGGCAAAAAACTGCGTCTGGCGTAGTGGGAAGGGCCCCCCCGTAGGAGTGGACCCAAAAAGGTAGTGATAAATGCTTTAGAGATTTTGTGAATTGCACTATTTTTAGGTGCCCATCCGACGGGGTAGACTATGGCGCTGATCACCATGGGATGGGGACGAGTGTGTGCAGAGTCACCAAACACAGAGTCACCAGAAACTATGAAACGGAGTTAACCCTTCTTTTTGAATTTCTCTGAATGGGAGCCCAAATATTATGTGTGGCCTTCTAAAAGAAAATGGTCATCAAACCGCCCCCCCCCCCCCCCCCCCCCCCCCCCCCCAAAATGGTGTTCCCACCATGGGTAGGGACAATTTTTGAAGGCTTTTGAGGCTTCTTTTACTACAGAAGGATGGTGAGCATTGAATTCTTCTTTGGGCACACACACACACAAACACACACACACACACACTATTAAGCCTTGGATCTTCCAAAAAAACCAGAGAATGAATCTTGCTAATCTTGAAGTTTTTTAAAGGTATTTATTGATGAAGTCTACCTCAAAATTTGTGTGGATGAGCTTGTTTGAAAGCTTTCGAGAAGGGCTACATACACAGACCAATGGTGAATGCCAATTTTGCTAAAATTAAGAGAAATTTTTGAATGTAAAATGCAAGTTCTTAATGGCAAGTTAATGAACTATAACACTAATTAAGTTTCCAAATGGCCAATGAGTAGTGGCCCAAGAGTCTTTTAACTCAAGGACATGCTCATGCTAGCCAATAGAATACTAATTAGTCATGAGATATGCAATAGGAGAGTTAACCTAATATATCTATCTAATGATGATTAAGAAATGCTAATTGTACAAAGATGTAGATGCATAGTAGCAAACCTAGCTAGCATACTTGAGCTCTGATACCACATAATGGTAATGGGATCGTGCTAGTTAGGGTGGTTGAAAGAGACACATAGTGCAAGTATGTGAGTGTGTGTGTAAGCAAGACTTAGCTCAGCACACGCTCACCATAGACAAGCATGTATTGCAAAATAGAGTTGTGTTTATTCATTCATGAAATGAGCCTTAAGTAGCTCTATAGCATGTGGGATAATTCCTCCTCATCCCTCCTTCACTCAGACTTTAGGACAAAGCTCACACTTTACAACTTCCACTCAAATTTCTCCAAAATCTTCCACATGCACGTGCCTTTTCTTGGACTTGAGAAAGTTGTTGCTTTACTTACCACCTTCTTCTCTTCTTTTGAATCAATTGATGTAGACCACATCTCTTAAACCCACTCTATGGAGCTGGTCGCAGTGAACAAAATATGGAGCCCACCTTCATCTCAAGCTGAGGAAGAGCAAGAATCTTGTGGATCCCATGGTCGCAACAAGTGCCTCAGTACCCAAATGGACTGCAATAACTACACGACTGTGGTGCCATAATAATTAAGTGGAATAAAAGGTTACTACCCACCCTGATTAATAGGTGGTTCAAATGTGTAGATCTAGTTTTACCAAAAAATAGGGAGCTATAGGCTCTAAGGGGTACATACACCACAAGGTTTGAGACATAGTTATAGTGGAAGAGAGAGAGAGAGAGAGAGAGAGAGAGAGAGAGAGGAAGAAGGGTAGAGAGGGAAGGGGGAGAGTGAGAGAGAGAGGGTGTATGTAGACAAAGATAGAGAGGGTGTGTGTTTAGAGAGAGAGAGAGAGATAGAGAGTTGACTCTTCTCCATTGCCCAAATGTGCTGTCATCGAAGGGAATGGGAGCTAAGCGAAATGGCTGCAATAGTGTGTATCGCCAACAAGGGGATAGGCTCAAGCATGTAAGTGTGAGTACGATTTCCTCTTTCAGTGAAGAACATGGTTTTGTAGTTTGGGGCAATATGGGTGGTGTAATGTATGAAGCGTGACCCACCAGATTTCTCCCAAGCCGTAATACATTGGCGTTGTAAAAAAGCTTCTTTCACTTGGGAGTCAATTGAAGCATCATGTAGCAAGTGTGATGCATCCCATCTCCCAAACCACTTCTTTATGTCTTGCAACCATCCTATGCTTTTATGCGTGTTTTTACCTTTTTTGCTTGCTTCCCATACAATTATAGGAAGTCAATGTGAGGGGTTTTCACGCATCTTTATCATGTACTCCACAACCGTTTCCATGTCCATAACCTCAATTGGAAGAGATCTCGACTCAAGAAGTAAGAGCATTTTGGGTGTTTGTGTCTTAACTTGGAGAAAGTTTGTAAGAAAACGCTCTTGGATATTCTCAAACTCTTTCCAATAGACTTTGAGATGCTCCCACCCCAAAATTCAACTCCATGAAGAAGAACCGGTGTCACCAATGCATCAAAAAGGTACTTCTTGAGAACCCAATACTTAATGTTTTCCGCATTCCACATGTTCTGTTAGCAGCAAGCTAACACGGATACCATTTTTTGGAGTTCTCATTGTAAAGAAATTATTATTTTGATAAATCAAAAATATTTTAACTCTTATTTTCTCAGATAAACTCTATAATTAATGAGCTGGGGCTACAAGCTTCGAGATTGTATCAGCTTGTCATTACCCATCTTTCGCAGAATCCCAAATTATTAGTTTCGACCACCAAAAACCTTGGCTAAGGTATAAAAGCCAATTTTTGTAAGTTATTTTTAGGTTTTGGATAATGAAATACACAGCGTGAGCTAACGACGCTCACTCATCTCCTTCTTGCGCATCCTACTCCCTCCCCGATTGTCACATTACAGTCGCATTTGTTGCATTGCAACCACAGGTAAGAGCTCTATGCATTGACGTAAGCAGTTCACAGTAATTTGTAGATTATGGCATCACCAACCCACGGCCTAATTTCATAATAACTACAAATTTACACTTTCAATAAAAAACTAAGCATAGGCGGGGTATTGGGGCATCATTGCTAAACATTTAGATGGATTCTGGGTCGAGAACGACTAGGTAAAAAATCCACTGCTGTTAATAATTGCAATTTTGGAACTCGACCTAAAGTGGGGTTTGAGACCATAACCATGTGTACTTAGGTCTTATAAACATGTCCTAGAAGTTTCGCTACGCCTGGATGTCATTTGATGCTGTAACGGATGTGATTTGTTTGTCGATGAGCTATTGGCTTTTGATGATTTCAGTCACTTGAGTGTAGCTTGAGTTAGATGCAAGTTGTTAGTTGTTTTCCGAGAGATTGACAATATCTTGTAGCCTCTATGCACTAGTTGAGTCAGCTCCATCCCATGGATTGACAATTTAATCGTGGTTCTCACTAATACTGCAATAAGATAGGATGGTGAGGTTAGACATGCGTCCCACATTTGGGACGTTGTCGGGGATCGAAGAGACCTAAACTAGGAAAAAACACGAGCGTCTTGTGAAGTTATCCTTTAACTTCCTCTAGGATTGCTTAGAGTTCAAAACTTTCTTTTAGAAACCGCATAGCTTAAGATTGTCGTCTTTTGCTGCATAGAGGTAGCTTGGAAGTAATTGTACTTGTTCGAGTTCCTTTAGGATTGTAGGATTGTAGAAATAGATTAGAGTTTTGAGGATGATTGGTAGACGAGACAAGTCTTAAGATCAATGCTTGGAAAACCATAAAAGACAAAAAAACAAGTGTTTGTGAACACTCACAATCCCATTGCATGAGAATCTAGGAGTAGGGTAAGTAGGATCCGACGTGGATTTCAGAACATTGCTCTCTCTGGAAGAATCAAGTGTGAGTTATTATTGGAAGTTGTAGAATTTCAGGTCTACGGCTAGAAATAGCACGAAAAGACTCGAAACCACTCAATCCGACTGGAGAGTAAGCTTGAAAGTTGTTTGATCCAGTTGGTAAGGTCAAAAACACTTTGAGGTAAAAATTTCAAGAGTTGACCAAAACTTAGATTATTTACTTTTTCTTGATATTTTAGGCCAAATTAAGTTTTGACTTGATTCATAGGCTTAAAATAGCTCTTGTAAAAACTGTCTTTCAAGCCTGAAGCTAATAATCGCGATTATTAACTTTTAGCTCAGATTTGACCAAGGTTCATACCATTGACTCATTGCATGTGTACAAACAACTTTCGGGCATTTCCAAAAGTTTGGATTTGGATCACCACACTAGCCAAAAACTGGGTAAAAACCAGAGTTTGTACTAAGTTTTTGAATCTTGAGTGTAAATTAGAGAAAAATTTGTCCAAACTTGTCATAGGCTTATATTGATGTGATAAACATATGTACATGATCATTTCACCAAAAAGATGCAAAATGTTTCCAGTTGTAAATAATTGTGATTATTACATCTACCCTATTTTTCAACTTTTTTGACCAAGTGAGCACACCACTAGTTTTAACATGTTGTAATAAGCCCACAAACCAAATCTGGTAAGCATTAGGAAGAATATGGAGTCTAGGAGGGCCTCTTTATTTGGCAGTTTAAGGGAGTCAAACCTTTAGTATTAGGAAAGCAATCAAAGGACAACTTTTGAATTCAAGCAGGTAAAACGGCTAGTTTATTTGAATTCAAAATTTCCCCCCAAAATGAAATTTAAAATCTAGTGAGAAAAAGTATATCATGTAACATATCTATGGAAAGAGCTTGGCATGTAGATTCTAGATCTCTAATCTCCGCTCAAATCGAAGATCATATGTAGGAGTTATGGAAGCTCGAAAATCATAAATTTGTCCTCCCTCCATTTTGGGGGGAAAAGTGCATTCTTTGACCACTCTTACACCTCTCTTACACACCCACCATTCTTCCACACATGGCATGTATCTATTCATCCAAATGTTAATCACCTCCATAATCTCATGGCAAATAAAGCGGCCCTCCTAGACCCCATCCTCTTCCTAATGATTTGGATCACTGGATTGAAAATTGTGACCAAATTTGCAAAGTTAGTCTACGGACAGAAAATTGATGACCATTTGACCAAAAATTGTCCTGATGGAACTTGGCTAGTGACTTAACTTGAGGTGCTTAGTAGATCTGTGTCAAAATTGGGACAAAAAATTACAAAAAATTTACCTGGTGTAAATAATCATGATTATTTATATCTGCTTCAAAACTTGATAATTTTGCAAATTTGAGTATACCACAAGGTCAAGCATATCAAGTAGACCTCATAAATTAATTTTGGTGAAATTTGGATCACAAAAGTGAGACCTAAGCCAGATTCTTGAAATCAAAGTCTGCAGACACCAAACAGTTGATAAACTTGATCAGATTTTGTCCAAACTTGTTGAGACTTGTCCAAGAACTTTAACAAGTTATGTACTTGCCAAACCAATCGAAAAAGTGCAAAATACTAGCAAAAGTAAATAATCACGATTATTTACTACTGCTACCCAGGGATATCAATTTTGATTTTTGAACTTGTAAAGTGTTAGACCAGTATAATACAATTCCACTCGGAAATTTTGGGTTCAATCGAATCCCAATTGATACATTTTTACTCAGTTTCTAGGTTGTAGATTAAACCTTTGATTTTTTGCTAAAGTCAAATCTGAAAGTCGGTTTGACTCCCATAGCTCGATTTGAAGTGATACACATAGACCAATCACGAGAGTTAGAAAAAACTCTACTGTCTTTATAGAAGAATAACTAACTTGATCAAATTTGTATAGGAATCAAGTTGCAGACAAGGAATCAGTGGCTTGGCAGAACGTTGCAATCGAATCAAGTGGAAATTGAGGACAAGTCAATCCAAAGATGAGTACTCTATCCAGGGCTTCATAAGTCTATATGAACCTTAGATCTAGTCGTGTACTAAGAAATCTAAGCATGCTTGGAGAAACCTACAGTAGAGTATCCACCTAAGAAAGCGTGAATCAAGGCAATTCCTTGCACACAATTCTTGAAGAAGTCTCAGACACTTTATCAGATTCAACATCTGAAATGTCTTCTTACTCGACTCAGTCGGAAACCGGAACGACAATGCGCTATAAGCATATACTCTCTTTTTATAAGACTAACCGCCATGGAGCCCAGGTTTACTTGGACCCTAACGAGGAGTATGCTATTTGCATTGATGACCATGGTATTGAGTTTAAAGAAGAGATTAGGGCAAACAAACAAGGAAAAATGTACATGGACAAAAACGGAACTCTGTATGTACAAGTCGAAAACCCTAATGTGGTAGAGAAATGGGGGCTAGAAGTAAACACCATAATCCCACATATGCCAGCAAAAGAAGGACCACCAACTTTAGAATTCGACGGATACGATCAAGTAGATTTGAAAGCCTTTGAAACGGATTAGTACGGAAAATCCTAGGATCGGGGTCTATTGTTGGGAACATAGAAACATAAAGATCTTCTGTGGACTTTGCGTGCCAAATCAGGACAACTAACGGCCATGAAGATCATCTATATCTTCAATTTCAAAGATAAGAGATGAACAGACATACCAACCTACCTGTTTAGGGATTGTTATAACGACAACTTTGTTATGATGACTCTTGAGAAGGTAGAACAAACTAAATACCAAGGGTATTTCATAGGGGATTGGATATTGGGACAAGGACCAAAAACAATTCCAAGAGATGAACAACGTGAGAGATCATCTAAAAGTAATCTTAAGAAACCGGAAACCACCTCATCACATAGAAAACCGGGTGACACTAAGGCCCAGTCCAGAGCTACATGAGTCACTATTTCCAACAGACTGGTTTGAAGGACTTGGAACAGGACGAACTGCCAGAAGATTGGGAGCTGAACCAAATAGACACATCAAACCAGCTAATTTTCAGAAATGGGTCAAAAAATACAGCGGATCAGGAGATCCATATGACCACTTAGCAAGCTTTAAGCAAGTGCTAAGAGCAGAACATATATTCGATTTCCATACTCAATTCGAAGTGTTTGGAATGACATTAGAAGCAAAAGCATTAAGATGGTTCCAAAACATTCCACCATGGTCAATCATGGACTTGAACACATTAGCTCAAGTATTTGTAGCTGCTTGTTCCAAAACGGGGATCAAACATAGTACGGTAGCTCAAATCTACAGCTTTAAACAAAAACATGGTGAGCCTGTTAAGGATTGTGCAACTCAAAAGAAACAATACATTGCCATATACCCAGGGCTAGAGATACCTGCAGAAGAACGACTCGTATCATTGTTTTTAGTGGGACTGCTAAACAAAGAACTTCATGCTATACTCTATAGTAAAAAGCATACAATCCTAGAAGAATGTGTGTCAGATGCTATTGACTTGGGAGAGAATTGTGATATTTTCAACAAAGAAGATGTCCCTAAGGATAACCAAAGCGAGAAAACAACATCCACTAAACCAACACAAGTGGGAACGCCTGTTTCTGCAGCACCAGTTTCAGCCATAGAAGATATGGTCAAAAGGATGAGCGACATGATGAACAAGATGCAAAAAGAATCTATGAGGGTACTAGGACAAGAGATACCTCAATAGGAACAACCAATTAGGCCAAAAAAATGGTGTGCAATTGAGGGTAAATGGATCAACCATGAGACCCATGAGTGCTACTTCAGACCAAAGTATGATGGGTATGTTTATTATGTGCCTATCAGGCCACAAGGACAACCCATGTATAGATATCAGCCTAATTTGGTCCAAGCTCAAAGACCACCAATGGGTATGGAAAGAACTCAACCTGTGTTGGGTCAACAACCTCCTTACCCAGGAAGTAATGTAGTGCCTATAAAGTACATGCACTCTGAAGGAGTCATAGATGAACAAGCATTAATGCCTATTACACCCTATGCAGAGTTTACTCCATCTACAGTAATGGTAGAAGGAGATTGGTATAATTCACATCCACCACCAATGGAAGAAACCGTGACTTGTGCTCCACCAGAGCTCTCACCAATGTATTATGTAGCTAATCAAGGTTTTCGACCTCCCATGGTCAGATCCATGATTAATCCAAGAACGAGAAACTATCACAACTATGCTGCCGATGATCATTGGAAAAATGAACGTCCAGAGCCTGACAAAAACCTCAAGCCAATTGAAGCCTATTGCATACAATGTTGCAAAAAGGGAGGACACTTTCTAAACGATTGTCCTAAAAATCCTTTAAATAGGGGTAAAATAGTACTAAGCGTAGTCCAAGTAATACCTAGTAGCTCATCACAGAGAGTGAACCGATTGTTCCAATCAAGGTAATCACTAGAGCCCAGGCCAAGAATAAGAAACACAACTCCTTTGATGACTCAAAAAATAAAAAATTTATCTCTCAAAGAATCAAAAGAAGCAAAAGCAAAAGATGTGAGATGAGAAAACAAAAACAACGAGTTGAAATTGAGGAGAAAGCAAAAAAGCTATTCCAAGAAAAAGTTGAAAGAAACTAGAAGTGAAATCAAGGAGACAATTGTGAAATCTGGTGGATCCATTCTGGTTGATAAATTTTTTGAGCCTATTAATGACTCCTTTGAAGCTTACCAAGTAGGATTTAAAGCAGGAAAAAATATGGAAAACAAATAAAAAAACTATCCTTCTCTAGACATGGAAGCGGCTAAGCTGGAAGCTTATCAAAATTTGGTAAGAATCATGCAAGAAATGCTGGAAAAACAAAAACCCAAGCTTGAAACTATCACAAAACCTAAAGAGCTTGTGGTAAGAGACATTAAACAAAAACTCGATGTGGTGGCAGAACCCCACCTTGAGACAAAAGAACCAGAACTTATAGTACCGGACAACTAAGATGCCTTAAACAAAATTCCATTCATAGAGGAAGGCTGGCTAGGACACTTATGGAAACAAGTTAGATAGATCAATGATGGGAGTCTAGCTCTAAAGTCATCTCCTATAGAGGAACTTTGGTTGGATAACCTACCTCCTAATATGAACATGGATGTACAAACCGTGTACAGGGATTGCCGATCTAAAGCTTCAGGAATGTCGAAACCATTGACCTTGAAAACATTACCCTCTTACTTGGGAGATAACGAAGATGAATCCAGAGTGTGTAAGACCACTCAAGTTAAAAGAGCTGAACAGACCCTAGAAGTAGACAACATTCATTCAATCGTGTCTACACCCATCCAATGCACTCTTACCATATGAGAACTGTTGAAACTCAGACCATACTTATGGAATGATCCAAAGGAAACCCTAGAGAAGGTGGGATAATGAGGTTAATCTCAAAAAACATGGAAAAAAAATTTAAAATGGTCAACAAAGAGATTCGATATGTTCCCATGAACAAAGCCAAAGAATGTTATGAAGGGAAAGAAGGAAAGACCACCCTTCCAATGAAATATAATGACATTGAAACCATGGCAATATTGGATAGCGGAGCAGGCATAGCCATAGCCACGAAAGCAGTATGGGAATCCTGGGGTAAACCAGCCATTAGACAAACTCAAATTAAATTGCAATTTGTTGGGAGACCATTAGGGCTGCTTGAAAAGGTGATATTCAATTCCTGTGGAATTGAATATCAGCACACTTTTGCCATAGTAGACTTTGGAAAAAAACTCAATTATGAAATCATATTGGGAAGACCTTTCATGCAATAGGTACAACTTATCCAAGAATGGGGAAACAATTATCTGTACTTGAAGCAAGTGGGATCTATAACAAGTGTAATCTAAAAGGTCACACTTATAGAGATGTCTTGAAAACATCCATACAAGTGTTTGATTCAGTCTCTTCGGCTGAAACTAAGCTTCCATCTTGGTTAAACAAAGACACTCCTATTTGGATGTGTGGAGATTCAGAAAATGGAAGCTTAAAACGAAAAGAATGTATCCTAAAAAGGGACTGCACAGATGAAGCCTATGTACCTTAACCCTTTCCATAGCATTTGTGTTAGCCATTCGAGTGGACTCAAATTTTAGCGACAATGGATGTATGTGTGAATACGTCTTTGCCTACTCAATTTTGCAATGAGGATAGCTACGATATAATTCCCATCCAAATGATTTCAACCCTCAACATTGAAGAAAAAGATGAGGAACCCAAGGACTTGATGAAAGCTCAACAAGTCTTTTCAGACTTCTACTACGATGCAACAGATGAGTTAGATGAACACTCAACTACCTCAGAAGTTTCGGGGTCAGAAAAAGAACATGTGAGAGCTAAGCTAGTCTTGAAAGGAGGGAGGAAAAGTTTTCTAACTTTCCAAACCAGAAATCAAGAAGAAAAAAATGGTATAGACAAAAAGGAGACACCAAAAACGTGAAAACACGACCTAGGCCATTAGTCTCCAATAGAACACAATTCCTTATGCACATAAATGCAAATGATTGTGTCAAGAACAAAATCGCTGGCAGATATCCTTCAAACAAAATTTTAGAAATGTCTAAAACATCGAGAAAATCAAGGAAGGATACTCAAGCAAACCCACAGGATAAGAAACCACTCATGACTGAAGTCGAGCGGAAAAATAAATATCAAGAGTTGAAAAAATCTCTAAAGGAGATATACACAACCAAAATGGAAACCACAAAAGAGGATGGTAAGGATGTAATGAGTGTTCCATCCCATTACAAAAAGTATACTCTCCAAGATCAAGAAATCATAGCTGAACAACCTGTTAGGGAGCTACCTAAACAGGGCGAGTTCTATGAAGGGCCTGAAAATGCTAAAAAGATAGACCTGGTTGAACAAGGAGAAGAGCCTAGACCTTCTTACATTGCAAATGACCTAACAGAAGAAGAAGAAGAGCTCTTGTTGATCTTGCTAAAAGAATACCAAGATATCTTTGCTTGGTCTTACAAGGATCTCAAGGGTATTGATCCAGAAATCTGTCAACCTACCATACCCATGAGAGATGATGTGAAACCAAGTAGACAAAGACCATACACGTATAATAAAGTATTTGCCAGGAACATAAATTAAGAGATTGAAAAACTAATGGAAGTCAAATTCATTTATGAAATTGAACACACAGATTGGGTGTCTCCAATTGTGGTGGTACCCAAGAAGAATGGAAAATTACGACTATGTGTTAATCTCCAAAAAGTGAATGCAGCTAGCATTAGAGACAAATTTCCTCTTCCAATCACTGAGCATGTTTTAGAACGAGCTGCAGGAAAAGAAGCTTACATCTTATTGGATGGCTTTTCGGGATACAATCAGCTTTTGGTTGACCTAAAAGATCAGCATAAAATTGCTTTTGCAAGAGAATGGGGTGTTTTTGCCTATTGGGTTATGCCGTTTGGGTTAACTAATGCTTCAGCCACGTTTCAACGGTTGATGAGCCATGCTTTTAAAGAATATCTTAGGAAATTCTTAGAAGTATATATGGATGATCTATGCGTACATTCATCAATCCAGGCTGATCATTTTGAACACCTCAAAAAGTTATTCGAAAAATGTAGACATTATAGGATTTGCTTAAATCCTGAAAAGTACAACAAGGAAAAATTCTTGGACATATAGTGTCTAAAAATGGCATAGCTACTGATATTGAAAAAATTCATGTCATTGCTAATTTGCCTAGACCAACAACAGTCAAGGGGGTACAAGCCTTCATGGGGCATTGTGGATATTACCGCCGGTTCATCTACATGTATGTTATAATTGCAAAACCCATGTATAGCTTGATTACACACTTTGAGTGGACTGAAGCATGTGAAGAATCCTTCATGAAGCTTAACCAAGCTCTCACCTCAACTCCAATATTGAAAGATCTAGATTGGAATAAGATATTCCATGTACATGTAGATGCTTTCAATTTTGCTATCGGTTGTATACTAGCTCAACCAGGAGATGGAAAAATTGACTTTCCTATTTCTTATGCTAGCCGACAGTTGAACATGGTGGAAAATAATTACACCACCACCTAAAGGGAAGGATTAGGAATGATCTATGTCGTTAAATAGTACAAACATTACCTATTAGCCATCAACTTTGTGTTCTTTGTGGACCACCAAGCTTTGTTGTATTTGGTCAACAAGCCATGCAGCATAGGAAGAATAGTGAGATGGTGCATCATTCTTCTGGAATTTGATTTCACTGTGGTTGTAAAAAAGGGCACTACACATCAAGGAGTAGATCATTTGTCAAGGATTGTTGTATGAGAATCACCTAAAGGGGTAGACGATGATCTACTAGATACCTATTTGTTCTCTGTGGATATGATACCTTGATGCTCGGAAAACATTGTGTCATTGATGACAATAGCTCAAGTGGATTCACAAATACCACTTCCTATTACGAGCGGATTAATTGAGAAATTGGCTATGTATCAATTACTAGTTGGTAGGCTGTACAAAAGAAATCAAGATGGAATATTTCTCTTATGCATTAATATTGAAGAAAAAAAAAAAATCTAAGTCACGCACATGTTACCATTGTAGGAATTCACTTTGTGGAAGACCAAACTATGCAACGAATTGTGAGACTTGGAGTATTTTGGCCAACTATGAGGAGTGATGTTCGATCTTTTGTAAAGGATTGTTCTCAATGTCAAAAACAAACACCCATACCTCATGTAACATTGTTTTAAATGTCACTTGTTCCTAAGTGGAGTAACTATCTGTTTACTTACTTATCAAGCCGAAAATTTCCCGAGGATATGAGTAAACGCCATCAAAGAGCAATTGAAACTGAAGCAAGAGACTATGCTCTTATTGGGAACCAATTTTATCAGAGAGGTAAAGATCAACATTTGCGTCTTTGTGAAAATCAGGACGAGTATATTCCGATTATAGAGCAAGCACATGCTGGATTAGCTGGAGGTCACTCTTCTAGTGAGACTACCGCAAGAGTAATCTTAACACTAGAATGGTAACCTAACAGGACATAAAAGTGTCCTTTCAGGGTTTTGGGAAAAAATTCCAAAACCATAGTACATCCACTTATTTTGAAAAATCCTTTCATGAGCTTATAGTTCAATAACTACTACACTGTATGGAAAAAATGAGAAACTTGTAATTTTTCTCATCCCTTGGTCACTACAAGCCTCCAAAGTTGATGGACCAGTGCATTTTGCCCAAAACAGCAATTTCTTACGATTGATTGCATATAAATAAGAGTGGAGGCACGACGTCCACCATGCCAACCCTTGTGGGCCTAGTGTATGCCAAGAGTACGGAAGCACATGTATAGATAGCCCACAACAGCATGACATAGAGAACATTTACAGAGACATACCCGCCTTTAATGTGTGCTACCAAGAGCACCTACAACTCTCTCTTGTCCATGGTGGTGAGAACCTTAGCCTCGTTGGGTTATGCACTGCCCATCATCCTTGCAGCAGGGCCACCTCCATGGGATCTGAGAACTTGTGTGTAGCGGAAATTAGCATGTACATAGTGGGCATTTCATTAGAATAGATTCCTAATGAGAATTACAAGAGTGCTTGGGTGGAGAGAGCAACAAAAAGCATAACACCTAGTTAGATAGCATCAACAATACTTTCAAAAGAGAGAGAAATTAAGCTATTGACAACAGTTGAGGAACGGATTGGCATGGAGCTGGTCCCCCCTCCAAAAGGCTTTGTATTATGGTTTCTCCCATCAAGAGAGACATTGTACAATACAATTCTTTGTGTTGCTTCAAGACTAGCTAGTGCAATGAAGATGAAAGCTTCATGCACTAAGCAAAACACTTAGCAAACACAATATTAATTATCCCCGGTCTCAAACCCAAGACCTTACACACCTTTGAAGATGGTGAGAGCTAGCAGGGTATGAGAGTAGATTGAGAGGAAGAAGGAGTATCTTACGAGAAAGATGTACATCTCCTCACATAATCACTCATATTAGCATATCTTAGATTAGTAATTAGCCTGGTAGAGGAGATGAGCATGCATTGAAGCTTGGCTCTTGGTTGGATTTGCATCCACATGCCAAGAGTGTGTCGATGTAGGCTTCTATCTCACAAGCTTGGAGTAGGTGATGAGCTCTCCATTAAAGCTTGGGAAGAGATAGTCTTCTTTTTCTTCACACATAGACTGTGTGTGAGTGTGTCTATGATAATGCCTTGCAAAAATCATCCCCCTCTCTCTCTTGGGCGAGACCTCTTGCTATTTTCTCTTGCTTTTCCCCCATTGGACCTCCCCAAGTCAAGCCAATGGCTATTAAGCATCATAAGTGATAGCCTTCTGACATGTGTCCCCCTTTCCCCTTTTGTGAGAGCTTAATCAATTAAACTCAATTGATTTATATGAATTAAATCCCCATTGGACCTTTCCCCATTCTTACCAATAAGAATAAAGTAGCCCATTGGGTTGCTCAATTCCTATTGGACCCCTTCACGGGCTATCTAATAATCATCCAGGAGACTTAATTTTCATTGGTTCTTTTTATTAAGTGTTTTAAAATTAATTAGGCTAAATTTACTCTAGCCTAATTCTCATTGGTCCACCTCCAAGGCCATCCAATAGGAATTGGGTACACCTTGTGGGCATCTGGCCTAGGGAGCTGACATGTATCTCTCATTCCCTTTGTGTAAAGGGAGCTTGTGTGTGCGTGTGTGTGTGGCTTTCTCTCTCATCCCCTAGAAGAAAGGATCGCCCCCTCCCAAGTAGGGATTGCAAAGACTTTTTGGTCACACACAAAGCATCCAATTTCCCCTAGGGTTGACCTTTGGACACAACCTTTGAATTTTGGAACCTTAGCATTTTGGAAGTCTTAACGGGCTGAACCTTAGGGTCTTTTTAGCCCATTGTTGCACATGGCTCTTTTGCAGATGGCCCCCCTTTTGGATCCCTACTGTGGCCGGTCTGCTAGCTTAACCAATATTCTAACTTTTTTCCCCCTGGCACTTCCCCATATTAAATGATCAGTTTAACATGAGAAAATCATTTAGGAGATTTAGATATTGATTATTATGACATTACCTCTCTCTTGAAATCATAGTCATCCTCGACTATGGTGTAGAGAAGGTAAAGCATATTCATGAGTCCTTTTCTTAGCGGGTAGAGGAACCCTATGTTACCCTACGACATCATTCCACAATGGATGACTCATCCATTTGGCGCTTGAGAGCCTGAGGCTGCCGTAAGAATGTCTGCACATTAGTCCTATCAGTCTTCCATAGTAGAGTGACAAGCTCTACTTGGTGTTTGGGAGACGTCGTCTCCACAAACTTGATCTAAGCATGCATACTACTTCATTTTTGTGCAGAATAAAGAAAAAGAGAGTCTTATAAGACAAAAACTTTGTTCATTTTTAATATTTTGTACATTTGCTTACTCTTGGGAAGCATTGTAAGCATTGACAAGGTTTAGGTTATCCTTTAATTGTATGCCTTGCATCCATCTAGCATCTTCAAAAGGATAATTCTTAAACTTAATAAGATATCGTCGGATAGTCTTACCGCCTCTTAGTACCTTGCCTTCATGTCGGAGAATGGACTCGGGCTGTAGCACCTCCTCTTGGTCCTCGATCTCCGGTGGGTCTTCAATAGTTGGTTCTTGAGGTGGCTCTCCTTTGTAAGGCTTTAATGGGCTCACATGGAAAGCATTGTGTATGAGCCAATGATTGGGCAACTTGAGTTGATAGGCCATCTCATTGATTGGCCTAAGAATCTGGAAGGGACCATAGTACCTTTTTGCTAGTTTAGCCTAGTACTTTTGGTGGCCTTGGGAAACTTTAACAAGACCCAATCGTTTTCTTTAAAGGCTTGGGATCTTATGTGCTTGTCAGCAGTAGCCTTTTGCCTTTGCTGTGAGATAGAGATAGAATCCTTAATCTTTTGAAAAGATTCTTGTAGGTCTCGGCTATACTCATCTGCATTGAAGATCTTCCCATGTACTTTAAGTAGCAAGGGACTTTTTGATCTTCCCTCAATTACCTCGAAAGGTGCTTTTCCCGTGGAAGTATGTACAGTGTTATTGTAAGCATATTCCACTAAGTGTAAGTACTTCTCTCATTGGGATCTTTGATCTACTTCCATTACATAGGCTTTTAGTAGATCGAGAATGGTTAGGTTAGCTATTTCACTTTGGCCATCTGTTTGTGGATGATAGGCTGAAGATATGTTTAGCCTTGTCCCTAAATTCTCAAAGAGACCCTTCTAGAAATTACTGGTCATTCTAGGATCTCTATGCGACACTATGGACATTGGCAAGCCATGGTACTTGAAAATTTGTGAAATGAAGAGGGTTGCCATTTGATGGGCTTTGATAGTATTTTTGACAGGTATAAAATGAGCTTGTTTACTGAACCTGTCTACTATCATCCATATTCCTGTATTCCCATAGATAGACTTAGGCAATCCAAAGATAAAATCCATGGATATGCTCTCCCATGGTGAATTAGGGATTGGCAAGGGTTGAAGCAATCCAAGTTGCTTCCCTCTATCAAATTTTGTCTTTTGGCATACCACACATTTAGAAACATACTCTTGTATGTTCACTTTCATGGTAGGCCAATAGAAATATGTTTCAATTCCCTTTAAGGTAGACTAAATCCCTCTATGCCCCGCATAAGGTGGAGCATGAGATTCATACATTACTTTCTCACGTAGTGAGTTAGTAACGCATAGTCTATTGCCATAGAGAAGATAACCATCTTGTAAAGTAAATGGTTCTTCTTTCTTACCTAATGCAAGGGATTAAATCACATCTCTAAAATCGGGATCAATAGCATACTCATCTATCATTGAAGATAGATCATTGTGAGTTGCTATGGAAACCGCATTCACTCTCGGTCGTCTTGAGAGTGCATGAACTACTTGATTATGCTTTCCAACAATGTGAGCAATATGAAAATGAAATTGCGAAAGGAAATTTTCCCACCTCATTTGTTTGTTGGAGAGCTTGGTCTGCGTCATGAAGTACTTAAGACTTTGGTGATCCGTTCGCAGAATGAAATGAGTCCCCAATAAATAGTGCTTCCATGAGTCTAAGGCATGTAGAACTGCAAGGAGTTCTTTTTCAAATATGCCTAGAGCTTGCTCAACAGGGTCGAGCCTTCGACCCTCATAGCCTATGGCATGCCCTTCTTGGAGAAAAATAGCTCCAAGGCAATCACCACAAGCATCACATTGGACCTCAAATGGTTTTGAGAGATCCCGTAGTGTAAGCACAGGTTGAGAGATAAGCTTTTCGGAAGCATTGTTCTCCTTAGCAGACCATGTATACCTAACGCTTTTCTTTGTTAGGTCATGTAATGGTCCCGCAATTTGTGAGAAGTTTTCTATGAAGCGTCTATTGTATGCACACATACCTATAAAGCTTCTTAGTTCATGAAGATTCCTTGGTTTAGGCCATCCTTTTATCACCTCTAACTTTGATGGGTCCATTTGGATGCCATCTTGAGAGATAATGTGACCTAAATACTGAATCTCTTGCAAGAAAAATTCACTTTTCTTTCGATTAACATAAAGTTTATTCTCTCTCAAAACTTGAAATATTACTTGGAGGTGTTGCTTGTGTTCGTCTAATGAATTAGAGTAGATGATAATATCATCAAAGAAAACTCCAGTGAAGGTTCGATGAGGCCTGAACAGCTTCTCCATCAAGCGGTTGAATGTGGCTGGTGCATTGGTCAAGCCAAAAGGCATGACAATGTATTCATAAAGACCAAATGTGGTGCGAAATGCGGTCTTTACAATGTCTTAATCAACTATCCTTATTTGATGATAGCCACTTTTTAGGTCAATCCTATTGAAGTAGGTCGATCCTTGTAGCTTATCAAATAGGTCTTCTACCCGTGGAACGGGAAACCTATTCTTGATAGTGATCCTATTTAGTGCTCTATAGTCGACACACATACGATATGTGTCGTCTTTCTTTTGCACTAATAGCACAAGGTGAGCAAAATGGAGATGAGCTAGGCCTAACCATGCTCTTCTCAACTAACTCATGCACTTGCCGCATAATCTCCTCTTGTTGAGCTTGAGAAACTCTATAAGGAGGTTTGTTAGGCGGCGAACTTCCTGGAAGAAGTTCAATTGCATGGTCATCATTACCTCGTTTAGGAGGTAGCTCACAAGGGATGCCGTCAATAAAAACATCTTGAAATCCCTTAGAAAATTGGATAACTCTAATTCCTTTTGGTTGCTTTTATTTTCTTTTGCTAAAGCATTAGGTTCATTCTGAGAATCTTTAACAAAAATCATGTACACGGAAATAGAGCTCTTTATTGACTTGTTGAAAGCTGGTGTATGTACAACGGGGATAGTGTTACCCATTTCCTTAGCATATATATACATGTCTTTTTCCCTGAACTTAAAGGAGATTCTTCTTTCAAGAAATTTAACATTGGCAGCCAAGCGGTCAAACCATGGTGCCCCTAGGATTACATCCTCATGCTTGAGAGGAGAGATAAAGAAGTCCTCTTTGTCCACATAGACTTAGACATGATGCCTCAATTTCGCGATTAAGGGAGTGACTGAAGCTTCTTTCCCCTTGAAGGCACTGTCTGCGGGTAGGACATCTCCCATCTCGTAAGCTTGTATTCCTATCTTGGTGGCCAACTCTATAGATATAAAATTGTGAGTAGAACCAGGGTCAAAGAGAATAAAAGCATCATGTTCTCTTACCTTTCCCCAAGCATGGCATAGAGGAGATCCTTTGTGGTGAGTTTGGTGAGTCTCCTCCTCTTGGATTTCAGCCAAGGAAGCTCTAGGAGTATCTTGGTGGTTGTTCTTTTGGGGACATGCGCGGTACGCATGCCCTTGTTCACCGCACTTGAAACACCGGTTATCCTCGTGATAACGCTCAAGCTAGCTCTTCACGAGAGAGTTTGTTCTTACCTTTGTAAACTCCCTTCTCTTTAGCTTTGTTGGAGTTGCCCTTAGGAGACTTTTGGACATTGTCCTTCCCCTTAGGCTCATTGGAACCCTTGTTTTCCGGGGGCTTATTATTTCTTTTGACCCCCATTTGGAAATTGATTCGAGAGGCCACCATAGTATGGTGTATTACTGCCGATATGGTACGTGGCCTTTGGGAGTTAACATACTCCGCCATTTCTTCGGTTAAGCCCGCACAAAATTGTTGCTTTTGCTCTCCAAAATCCAACTTTTTGAAGACAGTGGCTTTGAGTTGTAGGTCCCAAAACTTGTCTACATATTTGTGGATGGATTCATAGGGAGAGAGCTTTAAACTTCGCCATTCGGTGAGTACTTTTTCTTTGGCATCAGTGGCCAAAAACTGCTTCATAATGGAAGCTCTTAAAGCTTTCTATGTTCGTGGAGCTTCACCGTTGGCTCGTAGGCTAGACCACCATTGTCTGGTGGACTTTTGAAAGTGCATAGCTACATGGCGTAGCTTAGAGGACTCGGTGAAGCCCTCATCTCCAAACGTCGCATCGAATTGCTGGATAAAGGCCAAGACTTTGTCCGTAGCACCAAACGTACCATCATAGGTAAGGAAAGAGATGCTCTTCCCTCCCTCTTTGAATTTCTTCAACTTGGACGACCTCTTCCATGCGGCATAGGATTTCCTATGGCCTCTTCTTTTTGATGGTTCAAAGGTTGCACCATCACTTTCTTTAGAAGGTGAAGAATTTGAAGAAGGTGGAGAAGAGGGTGACCTCTTTCTCGCCTTTTTCTTGTCTTGATCTTCGTTGTCTTCACCATCACTTTCATAAGAGGAAGAGGATGAAGAAGAGGGTGTCCTCTTTCTCGCCTTTTTCTTCTCTTGCTTTTTATCATCCCTCTTTGATTTATGGCGTGGAGAAGAGTGTGATGGTCTTCTCCGCTTTGGTGGTGATGGAGAGCGTTTAGCCCGCCGTCTTCGTCGAGCCATCTCCACCGAGGTGGTGGGAGACTCACTTCTTTCTCGTTCCTTCGGTGGAGGCTCTTGAGTTCTCCTTTGGGAAGGAGATGCGTCATCAAGAAGTAAATTCTTGAGAACTTGGTATGGATTCTCTTCTTCTTCCCGAATCGGAGAGAGACCTCTTTTGGGAGTCTCACAAGGAGGCTTGCTAGGTGTTCTCTCGTCATGGTGATGAGCTTTGAGAATCCCGTGAGCACGGAGCTACCGTTGCACTTCTGTTTGGAGAGATGGATTGCCCATGGCTTGTTGAAGCCTAGAAACAAGATAGTTAACAAGCATCGGAGCATCATTAGTAGCTTGCTCATTAGCAAAATCAAAGTTATCAACATTAATTTCACTCTCTTTACTATTGTCAGCCATTCTAACAACTTTTAGGTGTAAACTTTTTAGGTGTACTTTGGCACTTCAAGCCCTAGTTGCTACTCCTCTTTACCCGTTTATAAAAAGCACTCAAGCTATTGTACCCGCGGCTCAAATACCATTAATTGCAAGGAATAGAAGAGAGGGTCTTTCAACACCAAAACAGCACCGGCTCCTGTCAGGCTTCTAATAGCTCAATAGTGGTTAAGCCGTAGGCAAGCCCCGTAGGACTCCACTATTAAGACCATAGCTCTCGACGATGATGCCCCGTTAACTGCACAAAGGCAGGCACACTGCAAGGCTGAAAAATCCCTATTCTACTTACTCACAAGCAATTAATAATACCAACCATTTATAGCTAGCTTGAGGACCTCCCTTCTTGAGCAAGAAAAGAGAAACCTTGTGCTCTGATACCAATGTAACATTTAATGGCCTAATAACTTGTGTGTAGTGGAAATTAGCATGAACATAGTGGGAATTTCATTAGAATAGATTCCTAATGAGAATTACAAGAGTGCTTGGGTGGAGAGAGCAACAAAAAACATAACACCTAGTTAGATAGCATCAACAATACTTTCAAAAGAGAGAGAAATTAAGCTATTGACAACAGGTTAGGACCGGATTTGCATGGAGCCGGTCCCCCCTCCAAAAGGCTTTGTATTATGGTTTCTCCCATCAAGAGAGACATTGTACAATACAATTCTTTGTGTTCCTTCAAGACTATCTAGTGCAATGAAGATGAAAAGCTTCATGCACTAAGCAAAACACTTAGCAAACACAACATTAATTTATATCCCCAGTCTCAGACCCACGACCTCACACACCTTCGAAGATGGTGAGAGATAGCAGGGTATGAGAGTAGATTGAGAGGAAGAAGGAGTATCTTACGAGAAAGATGTACATCTCCTCACATAATCACTCATATTAGCGTAGCTTAGCTTAGTAATTAGCTTGGTAGAGGAGATGAGCATGCATTGAAGCTTGGCTCTTGGTTGGATTTGCATCCACATGCCAAGCAGTGTGTCGATGTAGGCTTCTATCTCACAAGCTTGGAGTAGGTGATGAGCTCTCCATTAAAGCTTGGGAAGAGATAGTCTTCTTTTTCTTCACACATAGACTGTGTGTGAGTGTGTGTGTGTGATAATGCCTTGCATAAATCATCCCCCTCTCTCTCTTGGGCGATCCCTCTTGCTATTTGCTCTTGCTTTTCCCCCATTGGACCTCCCCAAGTCAAGACAATGGCTATTAAGCAACATAAGTGATAGCCTTCTGACATGTGTCCCCCTTTCCCCTTTTGTGAGAGCTTAATCAATAAAACTTAATTGATTTAAATGAATTAAATCCCCATTGGACCTTTCCCCATTCTGACCAATAGGAATTAAGTAGCCCATTGGGTTGCTCACTTCCTATTGGACCCCTTCAACGGGCTATCCAATAATCATCCATGAGACTTAATTTTCATTGGTTCTTTTTATTAAGTGTTTTAAAATTAATTAGGCTAAATTTACTCTAGCCTAATTCTCATTGGTCCACCTCCAAGGCCATCCAATAGGAATTGGGTACACCTTGTGGGCATCTGGCCTAGGGAGCTGACATGTGTCCCTCATTCCATTTGTGTAAAGGGATCTTGTGTGTGTGTGTGTGTGTGTGTGTAGCTTTCTCTCTCATCCCCTAGTAGAAAGGCTTGCCCGCTCCCAAGTAGGGATTGCAAAGACTTTTTGGTCACACACAAAGCATCCAATTTCCCCTAGGGTTGACCTTTGGACACAACCTTTGAATTTTGGAACTTAGCATTTTGGAAGTCTTAATGGGCTGAACCTTAGGGTCTTTTTAGCCCATTGTTGCACATGGATCTTTTGCAGATGGCCCCCCTTTTGGATCCCTATTTTCCCTCCATTGGATCCCTACTGTGGCCGGTCTGCTAGCTTAACCAATATTCTAGCTTTTTCTCCCTTGGCACTTCCCCATATTAAATGATCAGTTTAACATGAGAAAATCATTTAGGAGATTTAGATATTGATTATTATGACAATGTGCATCTTGTGATTCCCATCTACGCACACGCACGCTTGATTGTCCTTCTTCCCTTTACAGTGTTCGGGAAAAATCATATTTCGATACATATACTAAATTCCTTTCCTTGAATTTGCCAATACAAAATTTTAGAAAATTAGGTTTATTTTTGCGGGTTTTTACACTATGGTTCTCTATTTTGGTGTGGAATCTTTTTGCTTCGATTTTGGCCTCAAGGCTTCCCTTCCGAGAAGACAAGACGCCTTATCCCCTCCCTAACGCCGATACAATCAAAATGGTGGACATTTCTTCTTTTCCTCTTGACCTTAACCGACAATTTTGAAATTGAAAACAACACGATATTAAGCTAACACAAATTTCCCGAATAATATCCCTCTAGCTGTTGCTTCTGGCAAGTGAACCCTCAACAGATATCGAATCCAAGCTCATGTCCTTGATCACCCCCATTGAAGAAAAGAAATCCCGTATATGGTATGGTTGTGAAAGTGAGTGGAAAATCGAGGCGCTCTGGTTCCAAATATCAATTTATCAAATGCAGCCACAATGGCAGTCCACACCATATGCCATGCTAGTCATCCTTAGTCAATGCTCTTTGATTAATCGCTCTTATTGCGGGTGTATTTCTTTCTCTCTTGTTGTTGTTGTTGTAAAGAAAATGCTCAAGTAGTTCTTGTGATCACCCTCACAAAAGCAGATCACTTGTGGTGCAACACGTGCAAGAAAACAGGGTAAGAAAATCATCGAATGAGGTCGTAGATGTGGCAAGTGGAAACTCAAAAAGAGCTTCCAGGACCTCCAGTCCTCGACGCCCACATCCAACCATAGCCACTTCTACTTCAGTACTCAAAACTCAGCGCGTTTGTTAATTTGGATGAGTAAAATGTCCTCATGCTGAGGAGAGTACGATATGGACGGCGCAGTGGTCGGACGCAGGTGACCATGCCTTTCCTTGGACTCCATCTTTGTGATCACGCAAAGTAGGCAACACTCAAGCATCTCCTTCTTGGTCAGGAATCCCCTTTGATTTCATGTCCACCACGGCGGCCAACTCCTTTTTTCGGTTTCCACTACATGTCGCCCTTGCGTTTCTTCTCATCTTAATGTTTTACCTTCTAGTACGGCCAGCGGCCGGAGGCTTCCTCTCTCTCTCTCTCTCTCTCTCTCTCTCTGCAATTCCATATCCATCTACTTCAGTGTTGAAGGATCAACCATCAAATCTACGTTCTGAGTCTGTTCAACAGTCATCGCTGATCACCTCAACACAGAAGGCAGTTCTGTCTGTCCAATGTTGAGCATTGCTAAAAGACCTCTCTCCCTCTCTCTAGCATGAGAGATGGAAGGCGACGTTGTCTCTCTCTCTCTCTCTCTCTCTCTCTCTCTCTCTCTCTCTCTCTCTCTCTCTCTCTCTCTCTCTCTCTCTCTCTCTCTCTCTCTCTCTCTCTCTCTCTCTCTCTCTCTACGCTCCAGATGGAACTTGGAGGATTTTGAGACTGCGCTCCCAGTTGGCTCAACTAATGCACTATTGCAGAGACCATAATTCTCTCTATCTCTCTCATGAATGCATAGGAGTGTATATGGACACGCCATATACAGATATTGGTGTGATGGTGCACAGACGTAGGCACGCTTGCATGGAACCAAGCCAGCTTTGGGGCTCCCTGTCAGAATCACAATTCTGTGGTTTAAATTTTGTCCCCACTAAGCAGTGGCAATGAGCAGCGGCAAACACTCCTTGTATTCGAAGTGTGTAGGCCGACGGCCCAGGCAGTGACTAATAGGTCTCTCTCTCTCTCTCTCTCTCTCTCTCTCTCTCTCTCTCTCTCTCTCTCTCTCTCTCTCTCTCTCTCTCTCTCTCTCTCTCTCTCTCTCTCTCTCTCTCTCTCTCAGATAGTCTTTCTTTCTCCCTTTGTCTCGCTGTCCATTTGCGCCACCGCCGGGCTTCAAGGAATGCTACCCGAACTGATGTGCTTTTGCCATGTGTAGGGGGCGGGGGAGGGGGGCGGGGGGGGGGGGGGGGAGGGATCCCTCTAGTTTGTGAAAATTCCCAAAATACCCGTCGAATTTCAAAAATTTATAAATTCTTATTTATCTATTTTGGACACATTGTTCAAGATTTTCTGATCTTTACTCCTTTTCAATAATTGGGATCCGTTTTTGAGTGCTTAGCATGTCCCTCTGCATCTCTGTCACTCTCCGCGTTCTCTCTCTCTCTCTCTCTCTCTCTCTCTCTCTCTCTCTCTCTCTCTCTCTCTCTCTCTCTCTCTCTCTCTCTCTTGTCTCGCTGTTATTAAGCGCCCTTGCACCTCCGATTGCTCATGTAGAGGAAAACGGCTTATGGTAACTAAGTAAAAATTCCGATTTGAGGCCTATAAAGCTCCACATAACACAAATTGTCCCCATCCAAGTTAAAGGCCATGGTCGTGCGTACAACACAATGCTTCTTTATTTATTTTTACAGCTTCGCACTCCATGGCCCGTATGCGTGTAGCTTGTAGCAACGAGCCAGCACAGAGTGAAAAGGTCAGCAAACGCGCTTCCCTCAAACTATTGTCTGAGGAACCACTAGAGGGGATCGTTGAAATTGAAAACGGCATGATATTAAGCTGAGACACATTTTTTAGTATGCCCGGCTCTCGACATGTGCATGAAACTGGCCTAAGCCTGCTCTCTCTCTGTGTCTAACTCACACTCTGAGCTGCCAAAAAGTCTCTCTCATATTCTCTCTGGTTTGCTCCTTCAATCTTTCCAACTCTTGACGTTCGCAGGAAACATGCCTAAGCCTGCTCTCTCTCTCTCTGTGTCTGGTTCGCACTCAGGGCCTGAGCAGCCAAAAAGTCTCTCTCATATTCTCTCTCGTTCGCACCTTCAGTCTGCCCGGCTCTCGACGTTCGCACAAAACTGGCCTAACCGTGCTCTCTCTTTGTGTCTGGTTCGCACTTAGGGCCTGAGCCGCCAAAAAGTCTCTCTCATATCATCTCTCGTTCGCACATCGTATGCAGGGCACACTGGCCTGAGCAAAAAGTATCTCTCATATTCTTTCTCGTTTGCACCTCGTCTGCAGGGCACACAGGCCGCCTGTCCTTCTCTCTCTCTAACGCGGGCGGTTAGTCTAGTAGTCTTCGCTGTGCAGCTGCGAGGCACAAGGCACACACGTCGGAGCAACCTGCTTCCACAATGTGTCGGGGGGGGGTCCCTCCCCCTTTTCTTATAGTATAGATTTTTCAGTCTGCCCGACTCTTGACGTTTGCACGAATTTGGCCTAAGGCTGCTCTGTGTGTGTGTGTGTGTGTGTGTCGTTCGCCATCAAGGTCTGAGCCGCCAAAAAGTCTCTCTCATATTCTCTCTCGTTCGCACCTTTAGTCTGCCTAGCTCTCAACGTTCGCACGAAACTGGCCTAAGCCTGCTCTCTCTCTATGTCTCGTTCGCACTCAGCGCCTGAGCCACCAAAAATTCTCTCTCATATAATCTCTTGTTCGCGCCTCATCTGTACTGGCCTGAGCAAAATGTCTCTCTCTTATTCTCTCTCATTCGCACCTCGTCTGCAGGGCACAATGGCCGCCTCTCTTTCTCTCTCTCTCTCTCTCTCGGGCGCTCAGTCAGCAGTTTTTATTATGTAGTTGCGAGACGCAGAGCACACACGTCGAAGCAACCTGCTTTCGCCATTATTATAGTATAGATATAGATAGAATGTGTGTGTGGACGTTGTCGTGTTGTGACACGTACATAGTGAGAACGCATGCTACAAGAGTTATCTTGTAATTTTTTAGATACATAATTATCTTTCCTATAATGTACATATGCATATTTAAGTATAATAATGAGCCTTCTATCTCATCCTATTATTTTTCTCAAGGGTAACATATCCTTACTTTACCATGAGAAAATACTATGGGAAAAGCATCAATAGCTCCGTCTCTTTAACTTGGGGCAAAAAGCATTGATTCTTTATTTCTACTATTTCATTATCATCTCACACCCTAGCTAGATCCTATATCTAGGGTAAACTCCAATATATATATATTCTATGTATTTTTTATACTTTTCTTATATTTCTTTTTAAATAGCTACTAGGAGAGAATCAAATCCTAGTGGGACACTAGGTGGCATGATTTCAAAGATACACTTATTTTAATGCATTATTGCAAGCATGATTACAAAACTTTGTCAAGGAGCAATGTCATGCTTTCATATGGCATGAGGTGTCCTTTGGAATTAAATGAAAGTCAAGGCTAAGGAGACCACATGAAGACTTTTGCTGCCATAAATGGACCCTATTTTGATGAATTTTTTACACAAGGTTCCAATCCGAATTGGAGAATGATTTTAAAATAAAAATCGTAGCTAATGAGCTGAAGTTTCTGCCCATATTTTTACTTTTTTATTTGGAGCCACGGTTAAAGAGATATGATCAAAATACTGGACCCCAGTCTGCCCACATCATGCATGGACAGCTCATTTCCAACTTTTCCAATTCCTGTTCGCACTGGCTCCTCTCTTCTTCTGTAAACCCTTGGGGGTTCCCTTCACCTATAAAAGGGGACCTCTTCTTCCTTGGAAGGAACTCAAGCATTCAAGCCATTGATGAGAGGAATTCTTGAGGGATCGAGTAGTAATGCCTAATTGTACTTAGCCCCATTAACATAAGCCCAAGCCTACACTTTCTCCTAGAGGAAACCTAGCCATTCTTGCAACAAGCTAACCTTGGAAGATCAACTCTAATCAAAGAAGGTGTTGTACTTGGCGTATCAATCAACGTTGAATTCTCCCCTCTTCTTCTCTCTCCCATCAATAATGGTGCCGAAGGGTTTCAAGTAAGATGTGTTCTACATTGATGTTTTCTTGATTTCTTGTTGTTTTCATTTTCATCTCTAATCCAACATATATATATGTATCTAATCTCATCTCCTTAACCAAACCTATCTCTCTCATTCTTAGTATTTCATCCTCTCTAGGTTCTCTTTGCTACAGGTACATCTCTCCCCGCAGTATCCTTATTGCTTACGGGCAAGAATAGGGCTTGGGAGGGAAACTTGTCATTATTATCTTGTATGTTGATGACTTGATAATCACAGGTGATCAAAATGACGGACTTGGGTTTGTTGCATTACTGTTTGGAGAGGTTTGGGAATTATCAAAAGGCATCTTTATCTCTCAACAAAAGTATGCAGCCTAGATCTTAAAATATTTTGGCATGATGGATGGCAAACTTGTGTTAGGTAAAGGCGGTGTGCCTCACCGTGCTTTGCTCGTGTCCATCGGCTAGTGTTCGATTGCCCACATCTATATCCTTATTCTTTATACATACAAAAAATAAGGAGCTCTCACTCATTCTCACACTGTGCTCATATGGTGACATCTGGGAGCTCCACCCCGCATCCCTGTGTCGTGCTCTCTCTCTCCCCCTTCTCATTGTCCATATACGCACTGCATTCATGCACTCACAATTGGTATCAGAGTGTATGGTGATCGTGGAGAGCACAATGGCTTTTAGAGCTTTGAGGAGATAGGTTGCTCACTCTCGACGGCTGACAGATCAAGAGGCGGTTGACATATCAAGAAATCCCGGAACCTTGGTGAGAATGCAATGGGAGATTGCGAGCTCAGTTGAGAGTGATGTATGCTCTCGTGGAAGCTCAAAAAGGAGTGTGGAAGATTGTGTGTAAGTGAAGGTACTACCTTAAAAATTGTGTGCATAGCAACAATGTTTTCAGATCTGTTTCAACGTGGTCTATAACTTTGCATAAGAAATTTTTTGTAAATTCTTGACTTAATGTATTAGAAATTACAGGTTTTTTGTTTTTGCATAGTGTGCGAGTTTGATGCACTTTTGGAATCACGACAGATTCTCCAAGTGGGTGCATGAATTTTTAGCTAAAGATGCAATTTTAGCTTGTGCAAAGCTTGTGGTTTGAGGATTTTTGGTAGATTTGGGTAAAGAGTCACGGAGGCGTTTACACACCATCGAATTGGTCTCTTGAGAGACACGATTTTTGGAGCACACAGATGGAGCTTCTTTCATAGATTTTTGTAGGATACTTTGGCGTGAATTTTTTTCTTGGATTCGTGGTCTCTAGGTTGATTTTCATCTGGATTGCAACTCTTTTGGCGCTTGCTTATGCGTGTTCACTCCGTTCATGTATGTTGAGTGAGGATTGCCATTGTATGTGAAAATGTGGAGCCATTTTGGCATTTCTACTCATTGGCATTGAGTAGTGTTATGGTTTATGGTAGAGATTGTACTTGAGTTTTTGCTCAGTTTTTAGGGAAAACTCTGTTATAATGTTCCCATGACTTCTCACCATAGTTTGTGATCGAGCTTAGCTCTCACATTGACAGGTTTACAGGCAGGTTTAAGGGTCATTTGTGCCCTATTTCTTCAGCTATTTGAGAACTAAATTTGGGGCTGATTTGCAGCCATATTTTTTAGCCATACACGAGCTTGTGCTACTCTACAAGTACATTTCTCGTTACTCTTGATAGTGCTTGAGTTTTGACTCCCATTTTTACATAGGTTGTGTATGCTACAGTTTTCTGGCACATTGCTCATTCATGACACATTTTGAAAGTAGTTTTTTACTCACATATGTATGTCATTTGTGGTGCCGTTGAGTGATTCTCGGGCTAGAGTGGTTTGGCTTTGTGTATGACTTTGTGAGGTGATTCCGGACAAGTACATTCCCGGATTGGCCATTTGAAAATTTGTTGTTGTCTCCATTGCAATTTAATGTTGAGTTTTTTGCTCGAGTTACAGAGGAGACTCTATCAAAATTTTTCCAGGTATGTATACTTATTGCAGAGGCTAGTGAGCTTGACCGTTTTCTCACCTTCTTATCTTGAGACATTGGTTTGCTCTCAAGAGGGATAGTCTTGTGATCTCAAGAATTGTTTGCCATAGTTTTGGCATGGATATGGAGACACTTCAGGTTAGATGTGATTCTTGATCACAATCCCGACTGACATGTTGGCACTGCAGCCAGGATGGGCATATTGGGCACCGTTGCTTTAGGCATATGAGGCAGCAAAAGAGACAGATGTATGGTGGTACTATCAGGACTAATGCTAGAGAGATGCATGTGATGGGAATGTCACTTTTGAGTCTAGCTTGCCTTCAGTCTATTTTATGTCTTGGGATAACACATTTTCTATGCGTTTTCTACTGGACAAGCATATAGTTTTTCACGTGGCACCATGTCGTGATTTGTTTTGATCTTTTTCTAGTGAGAGACTTGGTTGTGTGCAATTTGTTGATGGTTCAACATACAACATAGAGTGTGTTGGAGATGTATGCATGTCCTCACCTAGTGGTGCATCACTTACACTACGAGATGTATGCTATGTACCAGGACTCATTCAGATTCTCATTTTAGTGCATCAATTGCAGAGTAGGGGACATTCTGTACTGCTTGGAGAACGGTCATTCAGACGCATAGGAATCACTGGTGATAGATACAGGTGCTAGGAGTGTCCTGGTATACCCTATGCATATTTCTCACACACGAGGCTATGTAGTCTCTTTGTATTTGCAGCCATGTTTGGAGCGAGAAATGAGGCGAGTCTCTTTTGCGGATGGGCTGCATGGAGAGGAGGTTGTGCATTTGTCTTGTGGAGACGTTCGTGCAGACAGTGGTATTTCTGGGGATGCACAACTTGGTCATTCAATATCAGTTGAGGTGACATCAGTTGATCCAGAGATTGATGCATTCTTCTATGATGCATGTGATACGTTTGAGGGCAATAGTGTCCTTCAGACAACTATGTGTGATTGTAGTGGTGCTGATTTTTTGATTTGTAGTCATTATTAGTAGATATGCATTTGCCAGATGATGCTGACATGGTGATGCATCATCATGCGATTCCTGATGACTATGTATATGGCACTGGGGTTGCTGAGAGGGATAGGTTGGCACACATAGTGCATGTTTCATCATCTTTTGGGTCTCTCATGCCTAACCTTTTGGTCTCGAGACCTGATCTTGCTTATGTGGTTGGCGCATTTGCAGTGGGAGTTCTTAGTTGTGCGATGAGTGACACTGGCATTGTGGATTGTGGAGCCATGCAGGTCGTCACTCAATACCTGCATCAAGAGTGTTATCGTGGCTCTATCCCTAGTGGTATGCATGTTGCATCTACACTAGAGCGGTTATAGATTCACTCACGTGTTTCGAGTGAGCCAATGGACATAGGTTGAGAGCCATCTTCTCTCACCTCTTGTATATACTAGTTGTAGGCTAGTCTTCTCGCCACTTATCAACACAGAGTTCTTAGTGGGAGAATGCCAGGTAATGGAGGCGTGCCTCACCATGTGTTGCCTGTCTCTGCTGAGCAGTGTCTCGCCACCCACATTTATCTCCTTATTCTTTATACATAAAAATAATAAAGAGCTCTCACTCATTCTCACATTGTGCTTATAGATGCACTCACATGTTTTGAGTGAGCCAATGGACATAGATTGAGAGCAGTCTTCTCTCACCTCATGTATATACTAGTTGTAGGCTAGTCTTCACGCCACTTATCGGCACACAGTTCTTAGTGGGAGAATGCTAGGTAAAGGAGGTGTGCCTCACCATGTGTTGCCTATGTCTGCCGAGCAGTGTCTCGCCGGCCACATTTATCTCCTTATTCTTTATACATACAAAGAATAAGGATCTCTCACTCATTCTCACATTGTGCTTATACAATGAGATTTGGGAGCTCCACCCACATCCCTGTGTCATTCTCTCTCTCTGTCTCTCTCTCTCTCTCCCCTTCTCACTCTCTCTATACACACCACATTCCTGCACTCACAATTTGTGAGCACTCGAATGGACGTAAATTCAGAACTATCTGTGGAAGACTCTTCTCCCTTAGTAGACATCAAAAAGTGAAAAAAAACTTGTGAAAAGCTTAATTTGTTTTGTGTAACACTAGGCCGGATACTTCTTTTGCAGTAGGTGTTTTAAGCAGGTTCTCCAACCAACCCAGGAAATCTCACTGGAAGGTAGGTATGCATGTTCTTAAGTTCAAAGGTACTTTGGGCCATGACATTGTCTATGGTATTGGCACCGATACTCTCAGTGGGTACTGTGACTATGATTGGGCAGGCAATTGTGATTCTACAAAGTCAATCATTGGATTTTTGTTTTCACTTGGTTCTGGAGTGTTTTCTTGGATCAACAAGAAGCACCCAACCATCACTCTTTCTTCAACAGAAGCATAGTATAAATCTACTTGTTTTGCAGCTTGTGAAGCAGTTTGGCTCATGCAAGTTCACATGGACTTAGGTGTTTCTCTTGAATCAGCAACACCACTTCAATGTGACAACCAGAGTTTCATGGTGATTTCCAAGAGTCATGCCTTGCATGCACGCACAAAGCATATCAAGGTTCAATATCATTATGTTCAAGATCTAATTAAGGATGAGATTGTGGAGATGGAGTATTATCCTACTGAAGATAATTGTGCAGATATCTTCAACAAAGGTCTAGGGAAAGACCATCTACTTCAACATCTTTATCAACTTGGAGTTTGCACACAGCCAACATAGAGCATCTTCAGGTGTTCATTGAGGGGGGTGTTGGTGTACATGTAATGCCCACCTCTCTTAATCTTTCCACCATAACATATGATGCACAGTTTGTCAGGCCCCCATATGAGGAGAAGCCAATGGTGCACATATATTTAGTGGATTCCATCTTTGAACGCTAGTGAGATCTCTATTTGTGATTGTAGATGGTACGAAGAAAATTCAAGGTCAACCTTTTATTTACCAAAATATTATTTTCACTTGAATATCTTGGTCGGACGGCAGCCAAAAAACAATAAAAAAAGACTGTCTAGTGGCCAGTGTCTAGTGACCGGTTGTCCTTGGTCTTTCGCCGGTGGTCGGTGGCCGGTGATCTTTTGACGATGGCTTGATTTCCTTGGCCAGTGGACAAGTTCTAGGCAGAATTATCTACCCAAAAGCGGCTACACATGGGTGCATGGGGGATATTCTTACTTTGACTTAGTTACACAAGGGCAACCACACACATGGATGCATGTCCAAGTTCTAGTTGGACTTGTCTATCTAAGGGCGGCTACACTTGGGTGTTTAGAGGCTCCCTTACATCTATATAAGGAGGAATTATCATGAGTAATTTGATGAATGGTGTGCACACTTGACACACACACGCACACTCTTATTGAAGGATTGTTAGTCCCTTGTATTGCTACTTGATCTAGTTGTCTTAATCACCATATAAGCTCTACCTTGAGGGTGAATAAGTGGATGACACCATCACTTTGTAATAGTATGTAAATCTAATGTTTTTTATTTTGCACTAATCTACTTTGCATCATATCTCTCTCTACTCTCCTTTCTACTAGATCCTTTTTGTATTCCGCATTTCTTACAATAACTTCCAAGCATAGACGTGCCCTAGACCTAAGCCAAGATCTCAAAAATGATTTATGATTTATGTAACATTTAATGGCCTAATAACTTATGTGTAGCGGAAATTAGAATGAACATAGTGGGCATTTCATTAGAATAGATTCCTAATGAGAATTACAAGAGTGCTTGGGTGGAGAGAGCAACAAAAAGCATAACACCTAGTTAGATAGCATCAACAATACTTTCAAAAGAGAGAGAAATTAAGCTATTGACAACAGTTGAGGACCGGATTTTCATGGAGCCGGTCCCCCCTCCAAAAGGCTTTGTATTATGGTTTCTCCCATCAAGAGAGACATTGTACAATACAATTCTTTGTGTTCCTTCAAGACTAGCTAGTGCAATGAAGATGAAAACTTCATGCACTAAGCAAAACACTTAACAAACACAACTTGAATTATCCCCGTTCTCAGACCTAAGACCTCACACACCTTCGAAGATGGTGAGAGCTAGCAGGGTATGAGAGTAGATTGAGAGGAAGAAGGAGTATCTTACGAGAAAGATGTACATCTCCTCACATAATCACTCATATTAGCATAGCTTAGCTTAGTAATTAGCTTGGTAGAGAAGATGAGCATGCATTGAAGCTTGGCTCTTGGTTGGATTTGCATCCACATGCCAAGAGAGTGTTGATGTAGGCTTCTATCTCACAAGCTTGGAGTAGGTGATGAGCTCTCCATTAAAGCTTGGGAGGAGATAGAGTATTCTTTCTTCACACATGAGCTTGTGTGAGTGTGTGAGTGATAATGCCTTGCAAAAATCAGCCCCCTCTCTCTCTTGGGCGAGCCCTTCCTGCTAAATTGGTCTGGCTTTTGCCTCATTGGACCTCCCCAAGTCAAGTCAATGGGTGTTAAGCAACATAAGTGATAGCCTTCTGACATGTGTCCCCCTTTCCCCTTTTGTGAGAGCTTCAGGTAATTAAATAATTAAACTAAACTCTCATTGGACCCCTTTGCCTCCTGGCCAATAGGAATCAGACAAGCCATTGGGCTCCTGAATGCTCATTGGACCCCTTGGGAGATTGCCCAATAGTCTTCTAGGAGACTTAATTCTCATTGGTTTCTTTTATTAAATGTTTTTAAATTAATTAAACTAGATTTACTCTAGCTTAATTCTCATTGGTCCACTTCAAGGGTCTTCCAATAGGAATTGGGCACACCTTGTGGGCATCTGGCCTAGGGAGCTGACATGTGTCCCTAATTCCCTTTGCGTAAAGGGAGCCTGTGTGTGTGTGTGTGTGTGTGTGTGTGTGTGTGTGTGTGTGGATTTCTCTCTCATCCGCTACTAAATGGGCTCGCCCCCTCCTTTGTAGGCTTTGAATTTTGGAACCTTAGCATTTTGGAAGTCTTAATGGGCTGAACCTTAGGGTCTTTTTAGCCCATTGCTGCACATGGCTCTTTTGCAGATGGCCCCCCCTTTTGATCCCTATTTTCCCTCCTTTGGATCCCTACTGTGGCGGGTCTGCTAGCTTAACCAATATTCTAGCTTTTTCTCCCCTGGTACCTCCCCACATTAAATGATCAGTGTAATATGAGAAAATCATTTAGGAGAATTAGATATTGATTATTATGACATTACCTCTCTCTGGAAATCATAGTCGTCCTCGACTATGGTGTAGAGAAGATAAAGCATATTCATGAGTCCTTTTCTTAGCGGGTAGAGGATCCCTATTTTACCCTACGACATCATTCCACAATGGATGACTAGTCCATTTGGAGCTTGAGAGCCTGAGGCTGCCGCAAGCATTTCTGCACATTAGTCCTATCAGTCTTCCATAGTAGAGTAACAAGCTCTACTTGGTGTTTGGGAGATGTCGTCTCTGCAAACTTGATCTAAGCATGTATACTACTTCATTTTTGTGCACAAATAAAGAAAAAGAGAGTCTTATAAGACAAAAATTTTGTTCATTTTTAACACTTTGTACATTTGCTTACTCTTGGGAAGCATTGTAAGCATTGACAAGGTTTAGGTTATCCTTTAATTGTATGCCTTGCATCCATCTAGCATCTTCAAAAGGATAATTCTTAAACTTAATAAGATATCATCGGATAGTCTTACCGCCTCTTAGTACCTTGTCTTCATGTCGGAGAATGGACTTGGGCTGCAACACCTCTTCTTGGTCCTCGATCTCCGGTGGGTCTTCAATAGTTGGTTCTTGAGGTGGATCTCCTGAATCGGAGAGAGACCTCTTTTGGTAGTCTCACAAGGAGGCTTCCTAGGTGTTCTCTCGTCATGCTGATGAGCTTGGAGAATCCCGTGAGCACGGAGTTACCGCTGCACTTCACTTTGGAGAGATGGATTGCCCATGGATTGTTGAAGCCTAGAAACAAGATAGTTAACAAGCATTGAAGCATCATTAGTAGCTTGCTGATGAGCAAAATCAAAGTTATCAACATTAATTTCACTCTCTTTACTATTGTCAGCCATTCTAACAACTTTTAGGTGTAAACTTTTTAGGTGTACTTTGGAACTTCAAGCCCTAGTTGCTACTCCTCTTTACCCCTTAAGAAAAAGCACTCAAGCTACTGTACCCGCGGCTCGAATACCATTAATTGCAAGGAATAGAAGAGAGGGTCTTTTGACACCAAAACAGCACCGGCTCTTGTCAAGCTTCTAATAGCTCAATAGTGGTTAAGCCGTAGGCAAGCCCCGTAGGACTCCACTATTAAGACCATAGCTCTCGACGGTGATCCCCCGTTAACTGCAGGAAGGCAGGCACACTACAAGGCTTAAAAATCCCTATTCTACTTACTCACAGGCAATTAATAATACCAACCATTTGTAGCTAGCTTAAGGACCTCCCTTCTTGAGCAAGAAAACAGAAACCTTGAGCTCTGATACCAATGTAGCACTTAATGGCCTAATAACTTATGTGTAGCAGAAATTAGCATGAACATAGTGGGCATTTCATTAGAATAGATTCCTAATGAGAATTACAAGAGTGCTTGGGTGGAGAGAGCAACAAAAAGCATAACACCTAGTTAGATAGCATCAAAAATACTTTCAAAAGAGAGAGAAATTAAGCTATTGACAACAGTTGAGGACCGGATTTTCATGGAGCCGGTCCCCCCTCCAAAAGGCTTTGTATTATGGTTTCTCCCATCAAGAGAGACATTGTACAATACAATTCTTTGTGTTCCTTCAAGACTAGCTAGTGCAATGAAGATGAAAACTTTATGCACTAAGCAAAACACTTAACAAACACAACTTGAATTATCCCCGTTCTCAGACCTAAGACCTCACACACCTTCGAAGATGGTGAGAGCTAGCAGGGTATGAGAGTAGATTGAGAGGAAGAAGGAGTATCTTACGAGAAAGATGTACATCTCCTCACATAATCACTCATATTATCATAGCTTAGCTTAGTAATTAGCTTGGTAGAGAAGATGAGCATGCATTGAAGCTTGGCTCTTGGTTGGATTTGCATCCACATGCCAAGAGAGTGTTGATGTAGGCTTCTATCTCACAAGCTTGGAGTAGGTGATGAGCTCTCCATTAAAGCTTGGGAGGAGATAGAGTATTCTTTCTTCACACATGAGCTTGTGTGAGTGTGTGAGTGATAATGCCTTGCAAAAATCAGCCCCCTCTCTCTCTTGGGCGAGCCCTTCCTGCTAAATTGGTATGGCTTTTGCCTCATTGGACCTCCCCAAGTCAAGCCAATGGGTGTTAAGCAACATAAGTGATAGCCTTCTGACATGTGTCCCCCTTTTCCCTTTTGTGAGAGCTTTAGGTAATTAAATAATTAAACTAAACTCTCATTGGACCCCTTTGCCTCCTGGCCAATAGGAATCAGGCAAGCCATTGGGCTCCTGAATGCTCATTGGACCCCTTGGGAGACTGCCCAATAGTCTTCTAGGAGACTTAATTCTCATTGGTTTCTTTTATTAAATGTTTTTAAATTAAATAAACTAGATTTACTCTAGCTTAATTCTCATTGGTGCACTTCAAGGGTCTTCCAATAGGAATTGGGCACACCTTGTGGGCATCTGGCCTAGGGAGCTGACATGTGTCCCTAATTCCCTTTGTGTAAAGGGAGCCTGAGTGTGTGTGTGTGGCTTTCTCTCTCATCCGCTACTAAATGGGCTCGCCCCCTCCTTTGTAGGCTTTGAAGAAGACTTTTGTACACACACTAAGCATCCAATTTTCCCTAGGGTTGACCTTTGGACACAACCTTTGAATTTTGGAACCTTAGCATTTTGGAAGTCTTAATGGGCTGAACCTTAGGGTGTTTTTAGCCCATTGTTGCACATGGCTCTTTTGTAGATGGCCGCCCATTTTGATCCCTATTTTCCCTCCTTTGGATCCCTACTGTGGCGGGTCTGCTAGCTTAACCAATATTCTATCTTTTTCTCCCCTGGTACCTCCCCACATTAAATGATCAGTTTAATATGAGAAAATCATTTAGGAGAATTAGATATTGATTATTATGACAATTTATGGATGACTTAAGATTCCACAATGTATGGATCACAATTTGATCCCCAGTATGATGAATCGTGAACTACCCTGGGGCAAAACCTATGACGGGCACCGTCATCTATAGTGAAAGTATACACAATGCTTAAGCACAAACCCTCCAAAGCATAACAATGTACAATGGATCACGATCCAAGAGGATGGACCATAATTGGAAAGGATAGGTCAGCCCAACTTTGTAATATAACCAATAAGATCCACCTCCAGAAACAACACTCATGCCCATCAACTCCCACACCCACTCCTACCCGCCCTCGATACTCTCTCTCACCATGTTGAGAGAGGAGAAACCCTACCCAGTAGCCACACCTACCTACTGCACCCTCAACAAGTCTTGGTAGCATCAAAAAAACCTCCCACTCTTAACAACTCCCACCTCTTTCAGCCCTACTATGGACGTCCTCTGCTACAACATTGTTCATCTACACCATCATAAAAGAGGGGCTCTTTGATCCATTTTAGAACATGTCATAATTTTGAGAAGAAATAGATTTTATCGTTTTTTCCATACTCGCAATTGTGACTGGAGAGAAGTTATATTAACTTAAAAAGAATATAATTTCTCTTGGGCCTCAAGCACAGCATGTGCCTCAAAAGTCCATAGGGTATGAGACCAACCCCAACTAGAACCAAAACATGCTACGGTAAGCCTATATATCTTAGTGCATTTCTCCGTTCGTTTACCTCCTACATCATGGATGAGCTCAGTGCTAAAATGCACTATATCACCAAATTGAGCCACCACCCATTTTGCCTCAAACACTCAAAGGTTCCTTGATTTCTAGGCTTGATTAAGGTGATAAAATCTAGTGATTTGGGTGCACACTAGAATGTCCTAGTTATGATATTTCCACCCTCCCAAGATCAGGTCATTGACAAAGAATCTAATCTTCCAAGTCTCTTTGGCGGCTATTCCTCCAAAGAGATAATTCTATTCAAAGTCAAAATATACGTTGGAGGGTTTATATTGGCCTTGGATGCATGTAGTATTTAAAATATCTTAAAAGTGTACACCCCATGAAAGTGCACCGTTGATTTAGACTCTAGAGTCTAGAGTATGGAATCCATATTTTTAGTTGTTGACCCTCTCAATCAGGTCAAAGCTTGTTCTTAGTTTTGGATGAATGGTATTGAAAACACCCTCCAAAGACTCCCCATAAATGCGCTTGAAAAAAACCATTTTCTTGGATTGGACTTTTAAGTTCATGGTAATGTTATAAGCAAGATATATGGAAAAATCTAAGATGTTTATCAAGATTGATAGCTAAAAGGCCTAACTTTAAATTGTGAAAATTTAGGATTATTGAAATAATAACCATTAAGTTATTAATTAAAATAAACAAATTTATAGGACAAATTGGGAGACGTAAGCACTTACCATTCCCAAATGGTTGATTGGAGGAACACTAAGAAGAATCACCTATTTTTTGTACTATTATAATTTGATGGACAAGCAAAACCTTTTTTACTAGATTTAAGAGAATATTTTTTATAATAATGTACCTCTCAAGAGAAATGTATAAAAGCCAAAGTTTTGTAACCCTAAGGGAGAGTTCTTTCTAGTCAATCTTTTTGCATCTACTGTGTACCGTGACTGTGTGATGCTCTGTGTGTGTGTGTGTGTGTGTGTGTGTGTGTGTGTGTGTGTGTGAGAGAGAGAGAGAGAGAGAGAGAGAGAGAGAGAGAGGTGTCTTATCTTGTTTATACGCATGCTATGGAGAATCCATTGAAAATACGACTCCACCACCATGTTAGCAACGACAAGGGCTACACACCAATGCTAAGCTTGTGAGTTTTTGGTTCCATTGTGAGGCAAGCTCCCACGAGATTTTGAGTGAGTTATCTTGCAAACCGTGTGTCTATTTTGTGATTTCTTCATATCATTCGAATCATGGAGAGAAGAGCTACACATTAGGATAATGAATGTTGAGAATTGGTGGCCTGTAATAGACTTCCTTTCTTCATACGCATTTGGTGCACCAAGTGGTTACGGGTGGGATATAGGATCGGAGTCCATAGGGTAGTTACCTCTTGGTAGAGGATTCCCTGTGAGTTTTGAGGTGATTCCAAGACTTTTGATCTTGATTTGCATAGCATGAGGGTCTTAGGTTTTGTTGCAGTCACAAACACATAAGATGTATGGATTTGATTTCCTTGAGTAGTGACTGTCATTAGAAGACCGAGTAGGTGTTTGACAACCATCTTTTTGCTTCCAGGGACTTGCAAGTCAAGCTATGTCCTTGGCCAACGTTCTAGTATGTTGGTTCATTTCGCACTATGTTAGCATCTACTCGCAGCATATCTGCCAGCATTGGCACTATTGCTCGGGACAAGAGCCCTAGGTAGATGACCTTAGACTAGTCCTACGAGGTAGAAGTCCCTCTGTTTCACCACAATCTTTTTATCTTATTCTAAATAGGATCTGGGAATTGGACTCTTGCAATCGTGGAGAGGTGTGAGGGAGCGTGTGACTTGTGTGGATTTTCCACCATAGATAGTATTAGTCATGTTTTAGTGTTAATGGTATGTGAGTGATTTGTGAGGTGATAAAACAATAGCTAGTCCATGTGAGGCAATGAGGTATTTTTCTAATCATAGATGCAACACCCCATATGATTTGTAGGAGTAGTTTTAGGAAGGACATGTTGATTATGATCTAGAGATATTCATCACAAATTTATTTTCTTGTGTGCCTGTTTGCATTTAAAATCCTAAAAACATTCAATATCTAGGGTAAAAATGCAACCAACAAGCTTTTGGGGATAGTTGTGCATGTTTGAATGATGCTGAGTATATAAGAAATCATATGCAAGAGATCTGTTGAGAAAATTTGTAATTCAGGAACTCTATACTTCATATATGTATGATGTCCTAAGGGATTGTAGAAGGCCAAGTCTGACAAAATACACTACACCAGAGTGTTCAAAAGGGGTGTTTTACCCTAAGTACACCTTGAGACTAAAGTTTTGACCCAACAATTAGTACCCAAAAGACAAAAAGTGGAGTGTCAAAAATGGAAAAATTAGGAACTTGTGATTCTAAGAATATCTTTTTTGGAAAGTTGGTAAAAGTACTTGAAAACCAGTGCTAGATGTTTTTGGATGCTTGTGGATAAGTCGTGGATAAAAATCCATCAGTAGACATCATATGAGTATGATGTCTAAATTGTGAATATGGGATCCTAATGGAACTTTTGACTTTACACCCATATTTTGCATGTTGTGTTGAGCACATACAACAAGCTTCATTTCATTTGGACATAAAGATTGAGTATTGAGAGGATTTTACTCTTTTGGGGAAGTTCCTTGTCAAAAAGTGGTGATCATGTGCTTGATTGACATCCAAATTCAGTTTTGAGCATATTTGTGAGTTGCATGAGTGGTGGAGGACCTTTGTAGAAGGTTTTATCTTATCCTTGCACAAAAGAAATCATACATGTATGATGTTTGATGGGCATTTCTAGAGACCAGAGTTAACATCAGTGAAGACTACAGTATTTAGCACAACAAAACAAGCTTAGAGACCAAGTTTCATCCAATTTGGATCATCTTTGAATAAGAAGACCTCTTGAAGAAGATGATAGAGACTAAGATAGAATTAGGGGTGATAGACTTGCCAAGGGGTGTCTGAATCACAAAGCAGAACTTGGAGTGAATAGAGAAAATTTGGGCTAATTTTGAGTACTTAGACATCATACATGTACGAAGTCTGGAAGCTAATTTTTAGGCTCATGTAGTGATTTTGATTAAGAGCTTTCCTTGTGACCCTAGGTTCCCATTGTCTCCTTAGATCAGTGTATAGAGTTCACATAGGGAATCAAGTTCTTATACACATTTCGTTGGTTATAATTAAGCCTCTAGAAATATCAATCAACACCGTAGAATACTTAAGTGAGAATCACTACTTTGACAAATAATTGTAGAGACAAAGGTTTTATACAAATAGCCTGAACCAAGGATCCTGCAAGTTGGTGATCATTTTGGAGTGAAAAATACTTTACATGTCGAGAAAGCGGGTTAAAAGCAAGCCAAATCAAAGAGCAGATGCAAGCAGACTTCCAAGATAAAAGGTTTGGATTGATAGTTGTTTGTGTGAAAGATTTGATGATTTTGAGATCTGGTAGGTTTCTTCAAAGAGACCAAAGAGTGGAAGGAGATCATGCTAGCTTAGTGCCGACAGAAGAGAGTGTAGAACAAGCAAGCATATATCTACTACTAGCACTAATCAGAGAAGAGGGTAGTGATGCTGACACCTCTTTTGATGAATCATATCATTGGAAGGCACCTCCCAAAAACCCTTAAACATACCAAAATACACGAAAATATTCCTAAAGGGAGAAAACACCCATGGAGCCCTAGTGTATGTGGATTATCGAGGATATGAATGCATCTGTATTGAAGAACGACTAGCGAGAAGATTGACAATAATCATGGTAAATGACGTTTGTGATAGGTTCCACGATGAGGAGGGAAACCACTACCTCCATGACAAAGACCCAGGAAATAAAATCAATATGGAGACAACATAGCAAAAGGGAAGATGGTTATGGAGACCCAAGAACTGCCTCCTAAACTCAATCTTCCTAGAGCCTTCTACATTCATGACAAGATAGTAGCGAGAGTGGTTACAACTCACAAAAATATTGGTATTTACAAGCATGGTGAGGGGAGAGTCATATCTTACTACCATTGCATGGAAACCCATGTAACAAATTAAGAAAATTCAAAGTCTTGTACTTGTTTTCATATGATTTTGCAATTGGAACCCATATCATTTTTTTTGGTAAGTACAGAAAATAATACGAGCCAATTCACCCAAAAGATGTAGGGAGACTGATAATGCCAGGAGTGTTGGCGCAGGCTTCTGAAGAGGAGAAAAAGCCCATAGAAACCCCTAGCATATCTACAAATCCCTTCTCTGATGATTACAACACAACATTGCAATCAAATAGATGGACATTGTCCAACCCTCAGAACTCACAAGCCTCACCACTATCATTTCAAGTGTGGATCAAGCAATTTCCAACACCAGATTTGAACTTGAAAGGGGGTGGATATCAAGCCATTTCATGGCTAGAAGCACCACCAAAACCAACAGTACATTAGCAATGCAAAGATGAGAGTATAACAATAACGTCAAATCCGACCAAGATTGAATCACCACATTGAGAACAAGAATGAGAATAAAGGGTCCAAGAAGAAGAATGACCACTTGCTTGAACAATAAAGAATTATGGATTAGGAGCACCCCTAAGTGAGGAACACACACCATATCCTATGCCAAAAGTAGATCATTGAGGAGGAATGGGGGATCCTATGCTTAGGGTGATGGATCACCATAGGATTAGACCATCTCAAGTACAGAAATAGGTTTACAAGGAATATTTCAAAACTAGAGACCCAAGGGATCATGTGGAGGCATTTGTGTGTGTCATTAGAGTTAAGGAGGTCTTAGATTTTCCCACTCAATTTGCAAGATTTGAGTTAACTCTAGAGGAGGATGTCACCACTTGATTGAATTCCATCGAGCATAGAGATTTCAAGTCAAGGGAGGAGGTATTTGACAAGTTTATTGAGAATTTCTCTCAAAGAGGATAGCTCACAATACGGTCTTGCAAATCTATAAGTTCAAGCAAAAGGAAGGAGAATATGTACAAAAGTAGCTTCAAGACTGAAATGTTACATAAAATTCTTCCTTGTGGAAGAGTTACCAATGCCATTAGGAAGAGAATGAGGTCTAGAAGGTCTCTTTATTTACCATGAGCTTATGGAGGTGATTATTGCATTTCATAACTCCCACATATGATCTTTGATTTGAGTGAAGATAGTAGATGTGTAATCTAAGCATCTAGCTCTTGCCATAGATATGCTATATGATATGGTTTTACTCGCTAAATTTTGATGTCCATTTTGGGGGGGAAATTTGAATTCAAATAAACTAGCCGGTTTACCTATTAAAACTCAAAAGCTATCCTTTGATTACATACTCTTCCTAATGCAGTCCAGGATCACATTGATATTTATCCAAGGATTGAGGAATATGGACCTTCAAAAGGACTTGCATATGAAGAAGAGCACAACTCTAAACGACTTGACCAAAGATGCCCTATACCTTGCAGGCAACTGTGTTTTCTACAAGGAAGGTGACTATATAGAATTGATGATGATTTGCTATCACATCATAGTGGATCAAAGTCCACAAAATCAGCACAAAAGACCGAGGCAATTATAAGTCGGGAGAAACTTATTAAAAAAGTCTCATAAGAATAAGCCCATTTGCTAAGCCACATGCTAACCAAGTGGTGCACCAATGAATAAAATGGACAAATCATGTGCTGAAAGACTGTTACTACAACAAGGGATATGTGAGAGAGTGATAGTATGCCCCACAAGCCCAGGTGGCACCTCTTGAGGTACCACGAATGCCCAAGCATATAGCAAGAAATTTGTCACAACTAGTAGGGTTTGAACGGCCACAAGCATTTTTGGGGCAACAACCACCTCTCCCATGAGCAAAACTAGTATGCATTAGGTATGCACCCCTGCAGAATAACCGGAGGAATAAGCCTTAGTGCATGTGCACACATATTATTATGAAGACTTGAGTGGATATATGGCTAGTTCATCACACTATCCACCTAAGGAGCCAAAAGCACCAGAACCTTGGAGCATGATCGGCAATGCTGGAACATCAATAGTATCTCATGTTACCTGAGAAGGCAAATACATCTTAAATGAGAGAACACTATAGGTTATAGCCAATGGAGGCTTAGCAAGACAAAGGCCTGCATATCAAAAGATAATGGTGCTAGGAGCACCATGACAACCATTAAGACTGTGCTACAAGTGTGGTGGTGACCACCTTATGAAAGACTATTCTCATATGGAAATCATTAGAGTGAATGTATATTGTCCAAATTGTGGCATCACTCATTTGACAAAAAAAACCAAATAAAACAGTGAAAACAACGTTGAACATGTAAGAGGCAATTCGGTCAAGTCATGGTTGTTAGAATGAGACAATGCTACCTATACAAGCTGTGACAAGAGTGCAAGCTCAAAAAGCAATGGGCGGACCAATAATTGAGGAGCCTAGAACATATGAACCTAGTCTTGAACAAAAAAATCAAAACAACACTTGGAAGACTAGGAAAGAATGCATAAGAACTAGGAAGGAACAAGAACAAACTAGGAAAGAGACCCTTGAGGTAGAGCCTAAGAATATTGAGGAACCAAAAGCCACAAGTTCGGGAGGATCCGTACTAGTTAAAAAAGTGAATGAACCTCTAGGTGCACTTTTGAAAGCTTATGAGGCACGGCTTAAAAATAACTAGACCCAGGAACAAAGATGAATGACATACCCATACACTGAGTTGGAAAAGCAAAGTTTGAAGATGTGTCAGAAGATGAACCAAATTGCCCATGGTTTGCTAGAGCCAATGGTAAGAAAACTAGAGGGTTGGATAGAGGTTCCAACTCCAACACTAGTGGTCCCACCAAGACACGAGCTTGAAAGGATAGCTGAGCTTTCCACAACTGAATTAGAACCTACAAAGCTAATTGAAAAGCGAAGAGTGGTGATGAGCACCATAGATCAGGCATCTTATGGTTTCCAACCTATCATACCTTAGGTATACAGAGAAGAAGACGGCATAGATGAACTTTGGAAACAAATACAAGAAGCAGACGAAGCAAATGAGCTAAGCTAGAGAGTTAACCATACCAATAATGGGACGGATGTATTTCTTGTTAACCATACCAATAATGGGATGGATGTGTTTCTTTCTCTTATTGAGGAATTTGAGGCAAGATCTCAAGAAGGTATGGATATTTTCTCATATTGATGGAGTAGATGATCTATAAGATCTTTAAAAAGCCAACCTAGATCTCTCAAAACCTTACCCTCTTACATGGGAGAGTAGAAAGCAAAGTTTGATGTGAAGGAAATTCCATCACAAAGGTTCTCCTCAAAAATGTTGATAGACTCTAAAGGATTGATAACCATATTTTCTTCACATGTGACTTGCACCATTACGCTAGTTGAGCTTCTTTGAGTACGACCAAACATGTGGATGAAAATAAAAAAATGCTTAGAAAAGTTTGGTGTAAAGGGTCCGACTTCATCGATAGAAGAAGGGATTAGAGAGCTAGAGAAGCCTCATTTAAACATGAAACCAGTACTCTTAAACAAGGTAGGGGAGTATTGTGAAGATGATGATGGTAATACTCCACTTCTTGTTGAGTTTCAAGGTGTCCCAACCTTGGCAATTCTTGACAATGGAGCCGGTGTGGCTATTGCAACCAAAGACATATGGAAGAAATGGTGAAAACTTGCCTTGAGAGCCACCAATATGAAATTGGAATTAGAATGTGGTTATATGGAGAAACCCATAGGGCAGATAGAAAAGTTAGTTGTTACTTCTTGTAGCATTAGGTATGAGCATACATCTGCTATAATAGAGTTGTGCAAGAAGAACAAGTACGACATAGTACTTGGACGACCATTGATGCAAAAATTGAAGATGGTCCAAGACTGGGGTTACGATCATATATACCTTAGGCACAAGAAAACCACAACGTGCATAAACCTTAAAGACCATAGTTACAAATAGGTGAACCAAAGACCAATTGAGGACTTTGATTCAACTACATTAGCAGGATCTAAGCTTTCAGCTTGGTTAGGTAAGCCAAAGGAGATTTGGATGTGTGGATAATCTCATTGTAGAAGCTTAAAATGAGAAGAGTGTATTCTGGAAAGGGTGCTTGAAGATAAGGAATATGTTCCTGAACCCTTCCTTGAAGAAACTCTAGAGCCTTTATAATGGACACATATTCTATCAACCCTAGATGGGTGTGCTATTTTGGATGTTTCCACAGCAAAATATTGTAAAAAAGATGGCTATGACGTGGTTTCATACTTTATGGTTAGTGTGGTAAATGGGAAGACAAGGAATAAGTCTCTAAAAAACCCAAAAAGGATGAATCGGTGAAAGTAGACGAAGAGAAGTTTTTTTATGACTCTCCAAAGCATCTTGAGCGAGATGAGGACGCAGATAATGAGTGCTCAAACAGCCATAGTGAGCAAGAGAAAATAATAGTGCATGTCAAGTTCTACGACTTTCCAAATTAAGAACCTAGACCCCAACAATGCTATAAGGAAAAAAGAACTAAGCGTAGGGATAGGGAGAATCTATTGATGCCTAGAATACGAGGCAAAACAAAATTTCTGATGTTTGCAAAAGCTAAAGATTGTGTTAAGCACAAAGCTTTAGGGATATTCTCTAGAGCTTGGGATCCAAAGACATGAGACATCACAAGAAACGCAAGAACACAAAATTGAAAGACTAAAACTAAAACAAAACCCAAGAAAACAAAAGAACCAAGATGAGACGAGTTTGAAGAAACTAAATGAACCATAGTTGGGAGAAAGAAGAAATACAAAGAGCACAAGAAAAATTTGAGGGAAGTGTGGACAATAGAAATAGAGAGTGGTGAAGAAGAGGGTGAGAAAAATGATGACAAAATGAGCGTGCCTTCTCACTATAGAAACTTCACTATCCAAGACAAAAAGGTAGTGATGGCATAGCCCATACAAGAGCAAAAGGACAAGGAGTCATACGACTGGCTAGAGGATGTAAAGCAGATAGACTTGGCAGATACAACAGAAGAACCAAATTGATCTGAGTACGAAAAGGAAGAGAAGCTCATAAGCCTTCTCAAAGAGTACAAGGACGTGCTTGCATGGTCATATAAAAACCTAAAAGGAGTAGTTCTGACAATATAGCAGCACACGATCCCATAAAAACTTGATGCAAAGCCTAGCTCATAGAGACCATACACATATAATGACATGTTTGCTAAGCGCATCAAGGAAGAGATTGATAAATTGAAGGAAGTTGCATTTCATCTACGAGATTAAACAATCCGACTAGGTATCTCCAATTGTGGTAGTGTAGAAGAAGAATGGTAAACTTCAAGTGTGTGTCAATCTAAAGAAGGTTAATTCAACCACAATAAGGGACACTTATCCCCTACCTATCACTGACCATGTTCTAGAATGAGTGGTAGGCAAACGAGCATATTCCTTCTTAGATGGATTTTGTCTGGCTATAGCCAGCTCACAATTGCACTTGAAGATCAATATAAGACATAATGAGTGCTTAAACAGCCATAGTGAGCAAGAGAAATTAATATTGCATGTCAAATTCTACGACTTTCCAAATTAAGAACCTAGACCCCAACAATGCTATAAGGAAAAAAGAACTGAGCGTAGGGATAGGGAGAATCTATTGATGCCTAGAATATGAGGCAAAACACAATTTCTGATGTTTGTAAAAGCTAAAGATTGTGTTAAGCAGAAAGCTTTAGGGAGATTCTCTGGATCTTGGGATCCAAAGACATGAGACATCACAAGAAACGCAAGAACACAAAACTGAAAGACTAAAACTAAAACAAAACCCAAGAAAACAAAAGAACCAAGATGAGACGAGTTTGAAGAAACTAAATGGACCAAAGTTGGGAGAAACAAGAAATACAAAGAGCACAAGAAAACTTTGAGGGAAGTGTGGACAATAGAAATAGAGAGTGGTGAAGAAGAGGGTGAGAAAAATGATGACAAAATGAGGGTGAGAAACTTCACTATCCAAGACAAAAAGGTAGTGATGGCATAGCCCATACAAGAGCAAAAGGACAAGGAGTCATACGACTGGCTAGAGGATGTAAAGTAGATAGACTTGGCAGATACAGCAGAAGAACCAAATTGATCTGAGTACGAAAAGGAAGAGAAGCTCATAAGCCTTCTCAAAGAGTACAAGGACGTGCTTGCATGGTCATATAAAAACCTAAAAGGAGTAGATCTGACAATATACCAGCACACGATCCCATAAAAACTTGATGCAAAGCCTAGCTCATAGAGACCATACACATATAATGACATGTTTGCTAAGCGCATCAAGGAAGAGATTGATAAATTGAAGGAAGTTGCGTTTCTTCTACGAGATTAAACAATCCGACTAGGTATCTCCAATTGTGGTAGTGTAGAAGAAGAATGGTAAACTTCAAGTGTGTGTCAATCTAAAGAAGGTTAATTCAACCACAATAAGGGACAATTATCCCCTACCTATCACTGAACATGTTCTAGAATGAGTGGTAGGCAAACGAGCATATTCCTTCTTAGATGGATTTTGTCTGGCTATAGCCAGCTCACAATTGCACTTGAAGATCAATATAAGACATACTTTTCCACAGAATGGGGTATATACGTGTATAGAGTCATGCCATTTGGATTGACCAATGCCTCGGTAGCATTCCAAAGATTAATGGTACATGCTTTTAGAGAATACTTGAGGATATTTGTGGAAATTTATATGGATGATCTATGTGTCCAGTCTCTCTTGAGAGATGAACATGTAGGATACCTCAAAAACGTATTTGAGAAGTGCAAGATGTAATGGATTTTCCTTAACCCAAAAAAGTACATATTCATGGTTAGACAAGGTAGAATACTAGGACATATTGTCTCAGAATACGGTATATCTACGGGGCTAGACCAGCAAGTAATGAAAAATAGGTACAATGCTTTATGGGACATCATGGCTATTATAGAAGGTTTATACACATATATGCAGTCATTTCTCAACTCCTAGATAGACTTATAATAGTCTTTGAATGGATGGAGGAGTGTGAGGAGTCATTTGAGAAATTGAAGAGAGCACTCATATCAAGTCCTTTATTAAAAAGCACCAGATTGGGAAAATATATTTCATGTTCATGTTGATGCTTCAACATTTGCTATAAAATGCATCTTGGATCATCCAAGAGAAGGAAATATGGACTTCCCAATCTGTTATGCCAGCAATAAGAGTGCTAAAAAGAACTACACTACCACTGAGAGAGAAGGGCTAGGAATGATATATGCTGTTAAGAAATTTTGGCATTATATCCTTGCAAACCAACTTTTGTTTTTCACCGATCATTAGGTCCCCTCTTACCTTAACAAACCATGCAACACGAGACAAATTTTCGGATGGTTTATCATATTGCTAGAGTTTGATTTTATAGGTAGTGGTTAAAAAAGGAAAGACACATATTTGGTCAGATCATCTATCCAGATTGAAAAATGGAGAAGCTCCAGAAGGCGTACATGACGACATCCCTAATGCACATCTCTTCAATGTTGCAATGGTACCCAGGTCGTCTCAAGAAATAGCTAGTTTATTTTCCTATGGAGGAGAGTTTGATGGGATCGAGCAAGAATTTAAACGACAGACGGTTTGGCAATCCAAGAATTTTCAATTAATTGGTAGATTTTTCTATCATTTAGGCCAAGACAACATTTTATAGTTATGCATAATTCTAGAAGAGTATGATTGCTATCTTTTAGAATCACATGTTCAAGACTTGGAATTTCATTGCTCACAAACAATAACATATTGTCACTTGAAACAATTAGGAGTTTATTGGCCAAATATGTGTGTTGGTGTTCATGAGTATGTTACTAATTGTGCTACATGCACATCTATGCCACAATAGAACATGCAACACTCTTTTAGGTGACAATTGCACTAGAATGGGGTAAATACATAATTGAATACCTAACAACAAGAATGTTTCTTGAAAATACCTCTAGAGTATTTCAAGGAGCTATAGAAGTAGAGACTAGAGACTTGAAACTCACTAAAAATCAGCTCTATAGAAGAGGTTAGGATAACTAGCTCAGAATATTTGCATAGGAGAGAATATATTTGGCAATCTTAGAGCAGGCACATGGAGGAATAAGAAGAGGCCATTTCTCAGGGGATAAGACAAGAAACATTTTCTTAACCGCAAGAATTTGTGGCCTACATTACATATGGACGCTTAAGGATATGTTAAAACCTGTGATGCTTGCAAGCAAACCAAAGTACCAATAAAGAAGGATGAGATGCCATTAAGGCCAATGATGGGAGGTAGAGCTTTTGCTAAGGGTGGGGTATTGACTTTGTAGGACCAATTTAACCTCTCCCTTAAAGGTCTCACGCCCAATATATCATTGTTTCCATAGAATATCTCACTAGATGGGTTGAAGTTAAAGACACACAAAAAGCGGATGCAAGGACCACAACACAATTTCTATGAAAGTTTCTTTGTTAGATATGGTCTACGGATAGAACTTGCTAGTGATCGTGGCACACATTTCATTAATGAAGTTATTGAAAATCTTCTAGATGAATTCATGGTAATTCACAAGAAGTCTGTATACCATCCACAGGTTAATGGACTGGCTGAAGCTACAAAAGAAACCTTGTGCACTATATTGACTAAAATAGTATCTGATTCAAGGACCAATTGGGATCAAAAGTTGCACTCTACATTGTGGGCTTACAAGGTAGCTTATAAGATATCTATTGAAATGACATTGTATAACATGGTGTTTGGTCTTAATGTTGTCTTTCCCATGGAGTTTTTAATCCCAATGCTAAGGGTAGCTAAGCAACTAGAATGGATAGGCTATGAATTTTCTTCAAGAGTAGAGGATCTTGAAAAGCTAGAGGATCTCCACTTGAAAGCCGTAGTTTCCATCTGTGCTCAAAAAAGAAGGCAAAATGAGTTTTTTGATAAGCATGTACGCTCAAAAAAGTTTAAAATAGGGATTATGTCATGGTTTACACATTAAAGCAACATGCCAAGAAACTTAAAAGGAGAGGGATGGGACCCTTTGTGATCAAAGATCACCAAGCGGGGCTGTCAAGCTTGCTACATTAGATGGTGAAGAAATTCCCAATTGGATTAGTGGATGTAGGCTTAAAAAGTACCATTCTCCACTAACCCAAGACATGCTTCAAAAAATCCATGAGGAGAAAAAAAGGACTCAAGAAAAATAGTGAATAGTCAAAGAAGCTCAAGCAGAAGCACATGAATGAATGGAAAAAAGGAATCTTCTATGACAAGGGCAACAAGGACCACTCGAGGGGTGCACCTTTATGAAAATATTCATATAACGTGTACTCAAAGGGTTTTTTAATTAAAAAATCCTTTTTATTTGAAAACTTACGAATTTTTTCTAAAATCAATTAAAAGCCCCTTCTATTAAAATAATCTTGTTAAAATTTTGGCAATTAAAAAACCCATTCATTTGCACTCATGTGGTAACTTACATGTCTAAGAGGTGAGCCTCCAAAGGGAGAAGGACCACCACTATGTATCAATGCAATCAAGGCAACATAGTTTGATGAAGAGAAGGTTGGAAGTAATTAAGTGGAAGAAAATGCATTTCTAGATTCAAGAGCTCAAGGAAATCTTATTTCCTGAAACTTATACAAGCAGTTTGCACTTGAGGAAAAGATCCAACCCACACAACAAGACATTCAAAGCTATTTGGAGCATTCAATCAAGGAAATGGGATGGACAATCATACTTGTGCAAATTAACAAATATGTATATCCCCATAAGTTTTATGTGGTTATCATAGAAGATAAGCATGTTCAACATCCATTATTGCTCGATCAATCATAGCAGAGAAAGTACAATGTATAGATTGATTGGAGCTTTGATAGAGACACCATTAGATATGCTAAGGAAAGCCAAGTCGCTCCATTTGCTACACACAAAACTGGCAAACCATCGATAGTGGAGTCAAGTGATAAGGGAAAACAACCCTTCCTTAGAGCACTTGAGCAATGGATACTAAAGAGAAATTCAAAGGATATCACTTCTGCATATATCCTAACCAAGTTATGGCCAACAAAGAGAAAATTCCATTGAAATTGTCAGGGAAACCACACATCAAAGGCAATTAGCACAACTTGCAACAACACATAAGTAGGTCTGGATCACGAAGGATGAAATTGCAAAGTTTAGGTAGACCATGATCACATCCACCTCTAAACTCACATATGATACACCCAAAAAACCAAACCCTTATCACAAAACTATGGGTGCCAAAGAAGTTGATTGCAGCCCAAGCCAATTGAGAACAACTCTAGATTCCAAAGAGACAGGGCAGAGAATTCTCTTCAATACAAACACCTAAGATCCAACCAAAACCAAAGCCCAAACAACCAAACACAAGGAGAGAAAAATTTGGGTATCCAAGAGCTAATGGAAATCTCAAAAGAGTCACGCTCTGATTTGGATTCTTAAACAACAAACCTATCATACAACATATTTGGTCTTTGGATTCAAATAAGTGTGCAATCCCACGATGCAAGATGGACCCTCAGTACAAGCGTATCCAATGTCAATTAAACAAAGAGTAGCACAATTGGAATTATTATTATTTCACAGCCACTCTAATACAGGTAATGCCAAAAAAGGACACCTTAGCATTGAATGGCAATAAGCATATTGCTTATACCCTCCTCTCTCATAGCATTAATTTTTTCCATGTGTTGACTGAGGATGCATATATGGCAATGTTACATGGCTTGAATTAGCACAATGCTGATACCCATACACAACACATACCCTCGGGTGATACACCATCATCTAGGAGGGGGGAGGCATTGTGAATGCGAACACACAACAAGCATAAAAGGGCATTTCTTTTTATGTCTTTGGATTTTTGTGTTTGATTGCAGGATTTTTTGGTGAATCCGAGTACTCATGCCCTTATCTAGCGCGATTCTACAGATATGACGACAAACACACAAAATGAGCCTCTAGGCGTGTATATATATGTAAAAATAATAGTTTTTTGAGCTAAAATATGATAAAACAAAGATATCCAGCCAAAAATATTAGAAATAAATGAACATAGAGTCTTGTCATGCTGTTTTTGGATTACTTTGATTTATTGGTATTTCTCAAAATTGATTTGCTATTTTGCTTTTATTTTTGTAATTCTAGGAAGAAAAAACAAAGAAAAATAGAAGAAGTATGTGAGATGGTGATCCTTCCATACCAGTTTAGGTAAAAAATAAAAACCGTAACTTCTGGGGCCCTATAAATGTCAATCTAGGACAAGTCACCAAATGACACGAAAATTCTTGGGTAGGTGTTGCTCAAGGTTGTCTACAAGTCCATGTAACTTCCTCCCTAATGAATCTACCAAAAGTGGGCCAAAACTTTGATCTAGGCTTCGGACATGCAAAGAGACATTTTCCTCTCACGGCCAAATGCAGCATCCGTTTGCCACCGAAGTTCATTAGAAGCATCAACATTCCATCAACAATCAAGACATGTAGTCTAAGATCAAGAAAAATTGTTGTCGGACCATCACCAAAGTAAAAGACTCTTTCAGAGCCAGAAATCATCATGAAGGACGTCTGTAAGGCTGAAGGCTACACCGATGGCTTGGAAAGGTTCCCTGCAACATCTACAAGATTAGGTGATCAAGCTCAAGTGAAATCATTGCAAAAATTCATCTCCAAGAGCGAAAATCGACTTCAAAGTCCAAAGTACCAAACATGAAGTTTCTAAGCTGAACTACTGAAATTTAAAGTTAAACTAGAAATGAAAGGGCTTAGGGCACTAGCATAGATCTTTCCCATGCATTAAAACCACAATTTTCTATACCAAACATCATACATGCATGATGTTTGGTGGGCCTTTTTACACATGGAGAGGATAATTTTTCCACATTATATTCTATATCATGCTCATACCAGCTGATATACCACGTCTCATGCAAATTGGACCACATAAAGCCGCCATTTGGTCAAAAAGTGCTAAGTTGGAATCCTTAAGAAAAATATGGTCTTATCCATAGAAAGAATGCTCCAAACTCAGGGACACTTTACACAAGGCATGCACATAGCATAAATATCCTACCCCAATGCTAATATATCGATTTTCCAATAATAGATGTATGATTTCTAGACCTATTGAATAGAGACTCTATCAACATTTTGATTATCAAGAATTCAATATCATGTCACATATAGCCTCTACACCAAATTTGGGAATGATTGCGCATGTTTTAGTCATTATACACCTCATTTTATAAATTCAAGTGCGAGAAGCACCTTTTATGTCCTTGGGCACTTGAATACTTGTCCAAATTCAATTTTGAACACATAAGAGTGATGCACACATCATGAGCAAGCTATACATCCAGAGTGAGCCAAAAAAGCCAACATAGATATCATACACTATGATGTCTAGGCTCCTTATTCTTACATGCTCTAGTGTTTTGGAGACTACTCCAATTCCTTTATCACATCTTTATTAGCTTGCTAACAAAATATCATCATATTTGGACATTACTTGACCTATTTTCACCCATATGGAGGAGATTTAAGTGTACAAAACCCATTCATGGCATTGAACCTCCATTTTGGAGATCAAATTCAGTTTTGATGCTATAGGCACCATACATGCTATGGACATCCTATCATATGAGTTTCAAGAAATTTGGAGACAAAAGACATCATAAGTGTATGATGCCCCAAGTGTAAAATTTGTCATCTCAAGTAGTTTGGACCTATCATATGCTCATGAGTCCAAACAACAAGCTTCAAGTCATTTGAACCTCATATACCCCAATTATAGCCATTCTACCATTGTAGAGTTTGAAAAGAGTTTATAAGCCAAAATCTTGCTCATTATTTGTTCAAATCCCATTACATGCATATATGTGTGATATACATGCTATAAGTTATGCACTTCTGAACTTTCACCTTATTCTAAGCGTATAGACATTGTACGCGTATGATGTCTCACAACATAAAATGAGCATCCAAATGCACTTTTGTCAACTTGCATAGCATTCTGAGGCCCTAATTATCTTGTGATTCAATTTTGTAATCATTTGGATAGCTAGAACCTGATCAATTGCTAGATTTAGTAAAAGACACTAACTTTTGGACTTGGAGTGCGTGTAGGATCAATGGAAGCCGATAAATCACCAGTAAAGAAGACAAGAATCACCTTGAAAGGCATCATTGCAATAGTAGAGCCATTCACAATTCCCAATGAAACATCAAAGAGCCGACAAAAGCATGGATGGACAAAGCAACTCTAGAAACGAAAGGCATAAAGCAATACCAAGGGACCTTCCAAGAGACACAAGGCAATACAGTGGATGTACCAATGATTCCAAGGGAGCTAATTGAATATGAAAACAAAGAAGGTATTTGCAATCACCTAGAAAGGGTGGATCTACATGGATATTCTACATCTGTGCTGGCAGGTGCCGATTTTCAAAGAGTCTATGAGATCACTACTACAAATAGTAAAGAAGTGACAATTACACCTCAGCTCATAGCAGATGCTTTGGGATTATGCAATGAGGGTAGTTCAGTCAGGGAAATAAGAGACGTGGTGGAGGTGTACTCTCAAAAGAAAACCAACCCAGTTTTTGAAGACATGGTGAACCCAAGAACTATCATAATTTGCAAAATGTACTACCAATTCTTCCATATTTGCAATAAGAGGCCACAAAAGTATACTACACCACCACATGCCATTTCCACCACCTTCACTTGGGCTCTAAGAAGCAGTGTACCAAATGATGTGGATTATGCTACATGAACTGGTAGTGGTTTTAGGAATTGATAAGCCCAAATACATTGGTGGGGTGGAAATCTTAACCAAAATTGCATATGAAGCTATTAGAGAAAGAGGAAAATGGCCAAAATTTCCAGCTCAGAATGAGTGGCTAAGGCTCAAAGAGGATCTTGAAGATAAACCACCAATGGCACCGTCTATCTCGACAAGACTTAGAAGAAAGCTAGAGACAGTGCAAGAAGAAAAGATAGCAGATCCACCAAAGAAGAAAGAAAAGACTATAATGACTAGGGAAGAGAAACTAAAAGAGATCACAAGTCAAAAGGCGGTCCGCATCGAGAGACTGATTGAGCAATTCAAGGACAAGCGAGCACTAAAGGGTGATCTTGAGGAGTAATAGGTACCAAGCCCAAAGGAAATATCGTTCGGTTCCTCTCGACCTCTAGAGGATCAATTTGATCATTATATTTGAGCATGTGAAGAGTCCAAGAGGGTGATAGAACAACATTTGGAGCCCTTCACTGCTAAAGAGTTTAGCATATCAAGAGGAAGCTGCAAGAACTGCCTAGCACACATGGAGAAAAAGAAAGAATCCAAGGTTGAGGAAGGTAACACAATACCACCAAAATCTCCCCCGAGATCCACCCAACAATCTCCAAGCCCAAAACCCTCAATATATCAACAAAAAGATTCACCAAAGTGGACATCAAAGGATAAGCCAACACCAAAGAACAAAGAAAAGATCAAAGATGCACCTATATGACGATCTCATTAAAGCGAGATATAACTCTGAAGATTCTTTCGAGGATGTACATGGGACCTCAATCTTGTCATGGTTTGCAAAGAAAGAAGAAAAAGCCAAAGAGAAGCCACAAGACCAAGATACTCAAAGAAGGGAACCAAAGTTGCATTTATCACCTCCTAGAGTATCGGGATTGGTGCTAATCCCCCCAATGCCAAGGTGGAGCTCTCCGGACATCCCATGGAAATATCCTCTAGTGGAAGTTCTACTAAGTATGGTCCACCAAGTTCTCTTGGTTTGACCACTTCCCGTGGGCCGATGCCTAGGCTAGAGGAAAAAAGTGTGGTAGCAACAAATGAAGAAGATGTGAGAGTTGCCTACCACATACTGAATAGAATCAAAACGAGGTCTCTCACTATGGTTGAGAAAAATAGAATGCTCTGTACAAGAGAGGAAACTTAATAGGAGATCATGAAAAGCTCACCAAAGAACTACAAAAAGATATTCTCAAAGAGAAAAAGGACAAAGAGAGTACATAAATCACAAAGCAAAATCCTGAGAGAAGTTGAAGCGGAAAGGGATACCCTCACCCTTCAAATGGTTGAGGTATCTAAAGAGATTGCCAACCTTTAAGAGGAGAAAGAGAAAACAAGATATGGAATGGAGGCATCTCGTAATGAGCTGGTAGAGCTTAATAGCAAATTAGACCTTCAAGAATTGACCATACAAAGGCTAAGAGAAAACCCAAGGACTGCAAGAGCAAGTGCGGGAGGGGACAACCAGGTTGTACAAGCCTTGGACGTTGAAATTGTGGCACTTCAAAAGGAGTTGAAGTTGGAGAAAAGACAAAGAGTACACATTGCAAAAGGCTCATTGGAAACTAAAGAAAGACTCAATGAACATTAGTGAGAGCTCTGAGAAGAGAACGACTAGTTGAAGCGCCAACTAGAAACACTACAAGAGATGCTAGTCAATCATTAGGAAGAAAATGGGGTCTAGAAGGGCCTCTTTTTTTGGCAGTCTAAGGGAGTCAAACCTCTAGTATTAAGAAATCAATCAAAGGACAACTTTTGAATTCAAACAACCAAAATGGCTAGTTTATTTGAATCCAAAATTTCCCCCCAAAATGAAATTTAAAATCTAGCGGGTAAAACCATATCATGTAATATATCTATGGAAGATCTTGGTGAGTCAATTAAAAACCTATAATCTCTGCTCAAATCTGAGATCATATGTAGGAGTTATGGAAGGCAAACAATCATAAAGTTTCCTCCCCCCCCCCCCCCCCCCCCCCCTTTTGGGCAAAAAAGTGCCTCCTTTGACCACTTTTACACCTCTCTTACACACCAACCATTCTTGCACACATGGCATGCATCTATTTGTCAAAATGTTAATCACCTCCATAATCTCATGGAAAATAAAGGGGCCCTCCTGAACCCCATCCTCTTTCTAATGAATGCAAAAGAAGTCACAAGAAGAGATGAGATGGTACAACAACAATTAAGGGAAATGAGACAAGAAATGGAGATAGTACGGGGCCAAGCCACAAATTTAAGTGCAAGTGACTCACGATGAGTCAATGCCTAATAGGAGCCGATGGAGATTCCAAACAGCTCTAAAGAACCCATATTGATGGAAAACCTCCACAAATTCAAGAAGAAGGGTAGGAGCTGACAATATAAGGATGATGCCCCTCTCTAAAATTTAATGGAGCAAGCCACTAAAGAGGGTGTCAGAGAAGCAATAGAATGGGAGCAAAGGATTTTGCACTCTGTGGGTGTGCTAAGGCTAGATACATATGTAATCACATAAGAGTGGATGCAGACATACCTACCTTACCCTTTACTCAAGTATGAAGTGGTCACCAAGAAGAAAAGAATTAATGCAGAGGAGATGACACCACTTTTTGAAGGTGACATCAAAGATCAAGAAGTCTCCAAAAACATAGTGGACTCACAGCCAAAAGTGGAGAAAAGGATAGCTTACAAAATACCCAACGTACCTAATATGCATGGTAAATGTGCCAAAGTCCGTACAAGATGATGTCTCCTTCTACCTAGTATCAAGGATGCAGACCTAGAAGGACCACTAAAGGCTTTTGCAAAGGAATCCAATCTGGCTGAATTTCCCTAAGCTCCCACCACCCAAAGAAGGAGAGAGAATAAGTCGGAGTTACATGATGAAAACCCTAATGGGCATCATTAAGTTCTTCACTCGCACTCCTGATTTGACGTGCGTGATGCTCAGGAGATTTTTCACAACATTTCTAGCCAGCATCAAGGTGTTTGTGCCACAAAAAGCTACGTACCCAGGTCTAATATCAACGGGAGACACTCTCCTCAAATTGTCTTATGACCTCTCAACCCAACCATCACCACAAGTGCTACATCATTTCTACCAACGGTTGATGATTTTACCTAGCTTCCACATGCAAGCCTTTGAAGATTCTTTTTACACAGAATTATTCACATATGATAGCAAGAACATTGGACCAATGGTGAACATTGGCAACATCAGATATGAATGCTACTTAAAGATGATCAATCCATCAGATTCTGTTGTGCCCACTCACCAAGCTGAAGCAAAACATCAAGAAAAAACTGGTCAGTGATAACAGGGATGACATAAATGCAGAGGGGGGGAGTGTTGATTTGAGGAACAGTGAAAAGAATCACCCATTTTTTGTACTATTGAATTTGATGGAAAAGCAGATTCTGAAACTTTCCATATTGAAGGATAACCAACCCCTTGTATTCCTACCTAATTGCTCTAGTTGTCTATATCACCATCTAAGCTCTACCTTGCACATGGATGGATGACACCATTACTTTGTAATAGTGCTAATCTAAATTTTTTGATGTTCTATTAATCTACTTTGCATCGTATCTCTCTATGCTCTCCTTGCTAGAAGATCCTATTTTGTTCTACATTCCTTACAATATTTCCACCATGCTTGAATGGTCCAATTATACTGCCTTATACCAAAGCCGGAGCTAGAGCTATGAATGAGTATTGTTTTACATCCATTGCTTCCAACTCTAAAAGTGCTAGATTTGAACAAGGAGCAAAGGAAGGTGGAATGATGTCCTCTAAAATATATCGTAAATTTATACCACAATAAACAACATATTGTATTTTTAATTATTTCCATAATTTGTATTATCAAAGGCCTAATAGAGAAGCATGTATCTCCAGAAAAAAAATCATTTTTTTTCTTTTTTTGTTAATACTCACAATTATGAGTATTAAATATATTAGATAAGAAAAAAAACCAAAACATAAACCATGCTTGGAGTGAAACATGGCACCATAGGTTCAAAGCTACCCCGTCAACATTAAGTGGCTAATAGGGGAGCCACCTCAACCCAAGAAACCGTAGAAAAACTACTCATATCATCATAGATTGGCTGACCATGAAGCCATCCTTAGAAGGAGATAGATCAATGTCATACTCTCTAGGTGCCATCGAAGCCCCATCCTCTACTACCAGATAGGACCCCACCCAAACAGGACCACTAGAGAGGAACTGAGAGAAAGCTGTAGAATAGGGGAAGTCAAGAACTCCATCACTGGCTTTGTAGGAGACTTCACCAAAAATCAAACTCCTCCCTCATGCACGAACTGTATTCCAAATAGGAAAGCATAGGATTTAGGACATTCTAGGTAGCCATGCCCCATCGGTGGGCCCCACTTGCTACCATTGACATGCATGAGCCTGCCATGCATCACGCAGTCCCCAAGGAGAATCCACCATAGATGTTCAAGTTCTAGCCTCCATTCTTAGTGCAAGGAGAAATGGGAGAGAGGATGACAACAATAATATAGATCTTAAACATAGGCATGCATCCACTTTGACATCCTTCAAAACGGTGAGAAAAATGATTTTTGAAAAAAACTATATTATCCTAATGTCAAAAAATATTGTGGGTAGAGTAAAAAAGGTTGATTTAGGCTTTTAATTTCCTCTCTTGTATTCTATCCCATTATCTCTCTTTCACCATTTTCGGTTCACATCTCAAGGACTCTCATCTCTCTCTCTCTCTCTCTCTCTCTCTCTCTCTCTCTCTCTCTCTCTCTCTCTCTCTCTCTCTCTCTCTCTCTCTCTCTCTCTCTCTCTCTCTCTCTCTCTCTCTCTCTCTCTCTCTCTCTCTCTCTCTCTCTCTCTCCCCCCCAACACGATGTCCGTCTACCTCTAACCCTAGGGTTTCTCCATCTTCAACCTTGTCTCCCCCTAGGCGAGGGTAGCCCTGTGCGGGGGAGTTAACACACAATCCCACCCTGGAACCTAGCCAAAGCCATGTACACCTACCCGCTACAAACACTCCCTTTTCTTCCCCGCTATAGACACGCCCTGCCTTGCCCTTCTTTGCCAGCACACATGCCCTACCTACCTGCACATCTTCTCTTGTTTGGTGGACACAGTGGAATGTCACTTAAAAGGGAGATATACACCAAACTTTGTTGTAATCAATCATTTTTTCAATAGAAGTGGTGTAATTTTGCTAATGAGGATTCTCAAATTGTAATATAATCTATCATTTCCTCTTAGTCTCTCTGAGCCTACAAACCATGTAAGTGGCCGAATGGCCTTGGGAAAGAGTCCCTAGCTCTTAAGTCAAATTAGTTTTGAAAAACACACTATCATTATCTTTGAGAGTATTCGGATGTCGATTGAGATCTGCCTTGTTGTTACAAACTGTAATCAATCTTTCTCATTGACAAGGAACACAAAATTCAATTCCAAATAGCACATTGTGTTCCTTGTCTCTTGGTCTTCAGTCTAAGTGTAATATTCTTAATTCTGTTGTGGTTCACAAACATCTTCTTTGTGAGCTAAAGGCATTGATTTGAGGTCTTAAATGTTTGTTTGTTGATGTTATGACCTTGGAAGAGTGTTTCTATGCTTAAGGGGGACCTTTCCGTGTAGTTGTGTGTCAGTTTTAGTACATTTTTTGGGATGGATCGTGATTTATGTACCTTCCTAGATGACTGCAAAACTTGGTAGGAATATGCCCTTAGGTGTTGTAATACCTCTCCTTAAGTTTCATTGCATTCCAAATTTGTTTGGATGCCAAAAAGGCGTGATGACCTAGAATGGTGAGATTGGGCATAGACTGATTTTTTGACTAGGAAGTGGTTGATTTGATTTTGTAGAAGTATGAATGGTTCTTTAGGTTCACTTTGGTGATATTGATAATCTCATTGAGTCTCTGTGCCCCATCCCAAGTCACTTCCTTGCATATTGGCATTATGATAATAACAAAAATCTATGCTACAGACGTCCGTTGGGGCGACCCGCTAACATTGGCGCCCTTGCTAGGGAAGTCGATCCTTAGGTGGTGAGTGACCTAGTTGTACGAAAAATCCTTTATAAATATTTTGACACCCATTCCGTTTACACTTAGATAGTAAAGCAGCTAGATGTAGGTTTAGTGCTTGGTAGAGACTGGAGTCTAGGACCAGCCAATGCTACTCCTTATGAGCAAAGAAAGTTGTGAGTGAAGTACAAAAGCGTATTTGGTTATTTGATTTTCCCATCCTGGGAAAGGACTGTTTCACCATACACTTCATTGTCGTTTTTGTATTGGTAAATTAATTTATGCTTGTGCATCTATTTCACTTTATAGGAGTAGGTTAAGTAACAAATTCCACCATCAACTGGGGCCAAAAGAATCAGGGTAAAAACTATCCAAAACCTTATTTTGGTGCCAAAGACCATAATTCTGAAAAGTTGTCAAATTGATGGTCAGAGCTTCAAAGCTGAACTAAACTCAACAAAACTTGGAAAAAGGGGCTATACAAGCTTGCTCTGCAGATTTCTCCTAGTTTTCCTGTCCAACATGGATCACAATCCATGTACCTTTCAGGCGAAGTGAGTAGAAATTGTCTCCTTTGCTTAGACTGACTCTCAGACATCAAAATCTTGAGTTTGGCTAGAAATAGGGTGCTAAAAGAACATCCAAATGAAGAAACTGGGTTAAGCAGAGCAAAAGCTGTGAAATTTGAGAAAATTTGGGGAAATTGAACTTTTGTTTATCCAAATTCAAAAAGGGGTGAGAATCGGGTTCAACCAAAAGCAGGGAACCAACAGGACAAAAATTCATGACCAGATGCTGCCAAACATGGATCGTTATCCATGTACCTGGTTGACAATTGTAAAGGAAAATTGATCAGTGCACTTTTGAGAACTAAGGGAACAACTTTTCTCAAAGGGTCCACAACAAAAAAGTGTAAAAACCTCATCAAAATACAAAAAAGGAGTTTTTTGCAAAAAACTACAAAGCAGACACAAAATCTTGCTTTTGGTCTGCAAAAGGTGGGTCAAATCCAAAAAGATTTGGGGAAGAGCATGACCACACCCTCTATCACAACCTCACCAAAGATCATGCCAAAATCATGCCAAACATGGATCATTATCCATGTACCTTATGGGAATTTTGAGCCGATATTTGACAGGTAAAAAAGTGATAAAATTTGAAGTACTTTTTCCTAAACCACTATTATTAGAATAGGTCAAACAATGGGCCAAAAGGGCATAAAACAGATCCAAGGGGAAACCATTGGAACAGACCCAAGGATTGACTGACCTAAAAAAGTCCAAATACAACAAATATCCTAAGTTGACATCAGGGAGCCAAAGGCAATCTGTGTGCTAAGTTTCAGTTCAATCTGCCAACTAGGCACATGGATCATGATCCATGTTCCTCTGACACAAATGGATGCAAAACTTACACCATAGCTAGCGAACATCCCATGGACCATAGTGATAATTTCAAAACTAAATTAGGATCTCCAAATTGAAGCCAAAAGTCCAGAACTGTCAAGCATTTTGAGAAAGTGGCAAAACTGACCTAATTCTAAAATTCAAAAATCCATTTTAAAAATTTCTAGTACCAAATGACCTACTAATCATGCTGACTTTGTTGGTACCAAGAGAAGTCAATTTGGCCTTTCAACATGGATCACGATCCATGTTCCTCTGAGTCAGCATAAAAGCAAAATTTGACTACAGACAGAGGTAGTCCCCAAGAACCTGGTGGCTTTTTCAGAATTGAAATTGGACCTGAATTGTTGACGTTGTGAGTAAAATTGTGGAGTATTGAAAAACCTAGTTAATTTCTTTTGATTGAAAACTCGAACTAGCAGGAACAGCTGTAAACTCATAGCTATCAAGCATTTTTTGACAGGTTGCAAGTTCTAGAGAATATGACCCAGCAAGTAAGATACAAACGAGGAATTCAAGATAGCTAATCAGGAGGTAACCCGGTTTGGATCTTGCAATATCAATTCTTCATGTATTTACGATCAAGAAGATTGTACTAGAATAGGAATCCCAGTATCATAGACCAAGTGAGAAATCACTCGACTCAAGGTAGCGCGAATCAAAGACCATTGCATCCTTTAGAAGACATTGCAGAGGAAAGATTTTTGGACACCTCGTCAGAAAGATCATACACCCTAATGATTGAGGAATCCAACAAGTTGAACCCTAAGGAAGCAACTTCCATGGGGGCAGGTCCTTCACAACCTGCATCTGACGTAAAATTGTTGTATCTAAAGTTTTAATTTGAAAATGTGCTTACAGCCAAAATCTATAAGGATGGAATGGACCGCTAATGTGTTAAGTTGAAAAATAAGCCAAGCGAGTTCAAGGACCTTGTAGATGTGGATTATGACGGAGACAAATAATTTGACAGAGAGGGAATAATGTACCTAATGGTTTACAACCCTTTATTGTGGAAAAATGGGGAATGACTTGCACCAAGGACAAGGTAGATGAAGAGCTAGCACATGAACCACCCAAAATGGACAAGCAAAACGTGGTGCTCAAACACACTAAAGAGACAGAAAACACTTACGTGGGGCTATATAAATTTGATAATGAAGAACAAACACTCTATTTATAGATCTGATGAACCCCACGCCAACAAACTGATTGACCGCAAAAGACTATATGTTCTTACTTACACAAAGGGGAGGATTATTCAGGTGGTCATAATGGATAAGTATGGCCGAAAATACTCTCCTATGGACCGTAAAGAGCTAGAGCGATATACATATTTTGGGGGACCACTCCACCAATACTATGTACATTTAGAAGAAGTTAAAACCACAACTACTCACATGAGACCAGAAACTGGGAATGTAAGTCCAGTAAGAACCAGAGTGGACGATTCTTTTGGAAATCAACAATTTTTGAACACAGGGCCTATAGGATCAATGGGGTCTAGGGCTTCTACGAACACAAAAAGGGACAATGCAACACCTGATTTGACTTACACAACTAGAATCCCTCCGACTAATACAAGAGATAGAATAGAAAAACTTGATGAACGTACGGTGGATAGGATACCAATTATAGTGCCATGGTGAGAATATGAATCTAGAGAGACCACACCAAGAGGACCATGGATGGTTGCAGAGTCTAGGACACATGCGACCGTCCCAAGTGGCAAAATGTGTACCAAAAAAGTATAGTGGATCGGGAGATCCGTATGCTCATGTTTCAATCTTCAAACAAGTGTTGAGGGCGGAACAAGTAACTGATTTTCATACTCAATATGAAGGATTTGGGTTGACTCTAGAAGGGTATCTCTCTCTCTCTCTCTCTCTCTATATATATATATATATATTTATTTATTTATTTATTTATTTATTTATTTATTTATTTATCACATACACACACAGTGCTAGCGCTCGAGTAATGAAAACAATAGAGAGAAAGAGATAATTTGTGTGTGTGTGTGTGTGTGTGTGTGTGAGAGAGAGAGAGAGAGAGAGAGAGAGAGAGAGAGAGAGAGAGAGAGGATGGGATGGAAGGAGAAAGTGGTTGTCTAAATGACGCTCTAAGTTTTTACTACGTTGAAAGTTTAAATCGATTGAGCTGCTTTTTTGAAGGTGGCTCTCTCTCTCTCTCTCTCTCTCTCTCTCTCTCTCTCTCTCTCTCTCTCTCTCTCTCTCTCTCTCTCGTTTCTTAATATTAAGCACTAGCACCCACCGATATCAAGCACGTGTGTGTGTGTGTGTGTGTGTGTACGAGAGATAGAAAGATTGGTCACTTGCCACTATGAGCGTTAGCACTCACTCCATGGGTTTCTCGTTTAATCTCCTCTTGCAGCAAGTTGGGGTTTCTGCGGGTGGAAGCGAAAGGGAATTTGCAAGAGGGGTTGACACCTTAGGAAGTGGGAAGGCAACAAGAGCATTGCAGCTAGGAAACTATCCACACACACACAGAGCATGCATTGAGGCCTCCCCACCCCAATTGAAACAGAGAGACACTGCTCGACCTGGTCCTGCTACTCCTTGTAGAGAGAGAGAGAGAGAGAGAGAGAGGTAAAAGCAATGATGGCCCTTGGAATGTTGTACACCCTCACTTCCCTACTTACCTGCACATTCCTGCACACCTTCCTACTTGGTTGCTTGTCCTGATGGACATGGTGGGGCTCCACATCCGGCCTCTCTTGTAGAGAAACAAGATGGATAGAGAGGCGATGTTGTTGTAATGTGGGACCTCGCCTCCATACCAGTGCAAGAGAGAGAGCAAGATGGCCTCCGCCTACACCACTTAGCTTCGAGTTCCCACATCCTAAAGAAAATCTACCCCCCTCCCCCCCCCCCCCCCCCCCCCCCCCCCCCCTCTCTCTCTCTCTCTCTCTCTCTCTCTCTCTCTCTCTCTCTCTCTCTCTCTCTCTCTCTCTCTCTCTCTCTCTCTCTCTCTCTCTCTCTCTCTCTCTCTCTCTCTCTCTCTCTCTCTATGTGTCCAATTTCCATCTTCCATTCAAATTTGCTCTTAAAAGGACAAAGCATCTCTAAAGATACCATTTGATGAGACCTAAAAGCAAAATTGAGCCGGCCTACTCTATCAAGACAAGATGCTAAAACTAAAAGTTGAGTTGGTTATCTAGGCTATGGAGATGAATTGTTTCATTAGTTTTAGACATAATTGCCTTTTTGGGAGAGGTAATTTGCTCCAATTATATGCTAAGCACTCATAAACGGATGTCAACTGTAAAAAAGGAATAATGATTAGAAAATATTGATCAATCCAACCAAAATAGATATAAGGATATTTTGGGATTTCTTGAAAGTTGAGGGGTATTTTGGGGATTTCCACAAATTAGAGCAGTATTTTGGCAATTTTCCTTATTTTTTAACACACCTAAGCACATAACAAAGCTATAAAAAAATGGAGATTGGCCATGGCAAAGTAGAGAGAGTATGTCTACCTAAAGCGACAGAACAACACAAGAGAAGAATTGTTGTTGGGCGGGCGCTGGCAAGTGGACAAAATTGGGAAGGAATTCCGGGCAAAATCATAAAATATACCTTTGAGTATTGTAACCCCTCTGCATTCTTTAATAATCTAATTATGTTATGAAAATAATAAAAATATGATAGTAATTGACCTTTGCAAATATAATTTAATCCTTTGTAGATCTCTCTCTTCTCTCTCTGCAAATCCCAAATTATTATTCACAACAAGGAGGTTTAACCACGTGCTTCCAACTCATGCACATGCATTTCTTGCAATGCGAAACGCTCGTCTGTCCACATCATCCTGCTAGTACACCTCCCTTTGACTTGTTGGGCTGCCCGCTTTCACACTCACACACCTTCCTTCAAATATTTTGATCTGTGATGATATATATATAGGCCTAGGGCCCAGGCTAGCTCTTCAGATAGTAATAGTAATAGTATAGAGAGAGGGGCAAAGTCCTTTTCAATCCTTGTGGGGAAGTATGGGTCTAAAGCTATATGCTCCTCTTGGGATCTCCAACAAAGACTCTTCCATCTCCCTTGGTCCCCCCCGCCCCCGTGTCACTATCTCACAGGGTCCAGCCAGGAGGCATCTAATGTCCAAATTTGGGCACATGGAGCGGCTTTGATTTGATCGTCCAATCGTGCAGTGAACTAGGGGATGAACTCGGGGGAAAAATGGCACCCCGATTTCACCCATAGTTCACTCGCCTCGCGAGGTGTGTGTCAAAGCCAAGACCTATTGGTTGCCAAATGAATGCCCCACCATCACACTAGCACGTGTCATTGCACATGATCACACTCTAAGTTTACCCGCCCTTAGCTCACCCCTAATTCACTACATGATCTAACATCTGAGATTAAAGCTGCCTCGCCCCCCAAGTTTGGGCCCTAGATCCCTTGTGAGTCATATGGTTGTGCCATAGATAGTGACAACCCACCCCCACCCCCCTTGCCATCATTATGCAAGTTTTCACATCCTTTTACTTTTCCCCTCCTCCTTATTTCAGTCCCTACCTTGTTATCCATCTCATGAAAGGGTCAAACAACCTTGGTTAAGCCCATTCCCATTTCTTGGAGGTTTCTCATGGAACCACCTCCGAATATTCCTTCTCGATTCTCCCACTCCTATGCCATGTGGATTAATCTAGTTGCTGGATCTTATCACAAGTAAAATTAAGAGAAAAAGGCGGACCCTTCCCCACCCCGCTTCAATTATGATCCATGACTATGGTTTATGTACTATGAGACCGTCTTTACTTCACTAGAGTCTTATATCCATTTAAATAGCTCTCTCCATGTTCCAAGTGAAATGCTCTAGCATTGTGAAGCAGACAAGGGTGCTGCCACAAAGCTCTCAAGCATCGCAACCATTTCCACAAGAAACCATAGGCAAGGACATGAAGCTTTGAAGAATTTAAGCTACTTCAAAAAGACGCTCTAGGCTCTCTTGGGTATGCATGCATGTCACCTACATAAAGTCCTTAACCACAAGGGTTTTCTTCAACATTTACTTAATAATAGGGTAACAATAAAGAGAGCTTCATTGTCAATATTTGGGTGTGTTGATTGTCTATATATATAGGCTAGGGTGTCAGCTAAAATAGCCAGTAAGCTCTAGAAAATTCTACCAGCGACGACTTCTTCTTTGCCATGTAAGGTGAGTTTGTTCTCGAATACTATTAGCGATGAACCTTTGTTTCTTGATTGCCCTACAAGATTTTCCATGGTCAATCCTATAGATTATGGAAGTTGTAGTAACAACGAGATGTTTTCCATCTTTCCATTACGGATAGTGACATTCAGACTCAAGTGTAAGATGTTGTGATGCTAGGTCAACAATTTCATTTGGCATTGGATTCAACCTTGTCCACAAAGTTTTGTTGGTCACAAAGATGGGTGTGGATATGTCCTCAAGGTCAAATGTGGCAATGGTGGAGTAATCTGACAGCTCCACCAATGAAACAAAAGGTTTTGTTCCTATGCACATGTTACTTTGATTGTTCTATTGGATTGTGAAATAACAAACAAAAAAGCTTCCTCCAAAAATCTATCTCCAACTAGGCGCAAAAATATTTTTTCCCTATAAACACTATACCAATGAAAGGCTTAGAAACATATCCCTTCAAATCTCCCTCAAAAATCTCTCTTCATTCCCATTTCTGTCAAAATGTTGAAGGTGTTCTTCTTTCATTTTTTATTTTTTGTGTCTATTTATTTGACGTTTATTATGTATGTTGCTTTATTATCCTTTGTGCAGATAGTCCTAGCAATTTTAAGATGGATGGTGGTTCTTGTAGTGGTTAAACATTTGATCTTTCAGGTTTTGGGGCTGACTCTACTAATGGTTTTGGTAGTGGAATTGCCAATGGTCTATGTGCTGTAGACAAGGGAGGTGGAGAAATTTTTGTAGGGCCTACTCTCGAACCTCTTATAAAAGTTAGGTCTTGAGCGAGCCCAATGGAGTGAGATTTTTCTTTTTTTGTTTTGGAGGGCCACCCTCCCTACCTCCCCTTCCTCCTCCTCCTCAGTTTCCTCATCCAACATTCTCCCTCTCCTCCACCTCCTCTCTCCATCTACTCCTCTAGCCACCCTCCCTCCTCCACTAATCGCCCTTCATTCCTCAAGATTCTCCTCTTATTCCTCTCTCTTTCCCTATCACTATATAAACTCTCTCTCTCTCTCTCTCTCTCTCTCTCTCTCTCTCTCTCTCTCTCTCTCTCTCTCTCTCTCCCCCCCCCCCCCTCCCAACTCTCCTCATCGGATAAATCTTTAAGGTCACTTGGGATAGCTTCCTACGACGTTAAATTTCCCTTCTTCTTCTCTTGCTCACTCCCTCTCTTTTGCTCTCTCTCTCTCTCTCTCTCTCTCCTCTCTCTCTCTCTCTCTCTCTCTCTCTCTCTCCTCTCTCTCTCTCTCTCTCTCTCTCTCTCTCTCTCTCTCTCTCTCTCTCTCTCTATCTATCTATAGGACAAATGGGAAGCCTCATTGGATATCTTTAAGGTCACTTGGGATAGCTTCCTACGACATTAAATTTCCCTTCTTCTTCTCTTGCTCATTCCCTCTCTTTGCACTCTCTCTCTCTCTCTCTCTCTCTCTCTCTCTCTCTCTCTCTCTCTCTCTCTCTCTCTCTCTCTCTCTCTCTCTCTCTTTCTATCTATCTGTAGGACAAATGGGAAGAAAATGGTAGAGTAGCGTGGGAGAGGGGGGGGGGGGGGTGAAGCAATCGGGAGGATAGAGGAAAGAGGGTTGGCAGGGGGGAGAAGAGGAGATGGGGAGAGAGAAAGAGAGGGGACCCCGAGAGAGAGAGAGAGAGAGAGAGAGAGAGAGAGAGAGAGAGAGAGAGAGAGAGAGAAGAGAGAGAGAAAGAGAGAGAGAGAGAGAGAGAGAGAGAGAGAGAGAAGGGGGGGGGGGGACAGAATAGGTGGAGAGAGAGGAAGGTAAAGGGGAAGAATGGGAAAGAGGGGTGGAGATAGCGAGGGGTAGGGGGTGGGTAGAGAGAGATATGGAGCTTAGAGAGAGGAGGAGCGGAGAGAGAGAGAGAGAGAGAGAGAGAGAGAGGGGGGCGGTGCTAGAAAAGTATTTTTCCCTAACTAAAGAAAATAAGGAAAAACTTTAAATGCTCTCAATTTTTAGGTCAAAAAATGAAGGTTTTGTCAATTTTGAACTAAAATGTGTGAATTTCTCGGTTTTCTTCAAGGAAAGCTCAAAATATAACCGAGATGTTACAATTTTAGACGATTGAAAACACTATACCCCAGTTTTTTTCTAACTTTGATAGGGGGTTTGGGGGGGGGATTGTGAGAGGGAGACAGAAGTGAAAGGGAGTTAAAGCCCAAAAAAACTCTCCCACGTGAAAGCCAAAAAAAAAGAGCTCCCCTAAGCAAAGCACTAGCGATATCTCTAGTGCTTTTCTTGGGAGAGCTCTCTTTTGTTTTGGCTTAAAGTCCTTTTCATTCCTGTTTTCCTCTTTATATGAAAAAAAAACAACGCTCTCCCCCTTTCTCCCTCTCACGATCCTCCCATCCCTCTCTCTTCTCTCTCCCTCGTTTGTTTCCATCGGTCCCTCTCTCTCTCTCTCTCTCTCTCTCTCTCTCTCTCTCTCTCCTCTCCCTCCCTCCTCCAACTCCCTTGAAATGTATGGCATATCAAATTGTTGAGTATCATGTTGCAATGTTTTTGTGCGAGCATTCATATCCCCAAATACAATAACATCACCTTCACCTTTGAAATAAGCAATGTCCTCTTCCAAATCAGAAAATGGTTGATCTCTATCCATGCAAGCATAAAAGGGAGAATCATGATGAGGAATGTAGCAACCGGCTACAAAAATGGGTGCTCTTTTTGGTGTCATAATTTTCAGCCATACATAACGTTTGTACTTGTCATCTTTCACAATTGATACAAAATATTCCAATCCTTTCTTAACCATACATGCCATAAAGCATCTCCATGGTATCAACAAAGATAGATCACGCAAAAGGTGGTTTGATAAAGAATGTCAAGATACTCGAAAGTCCTTGATAAAGCTTGATGCAACTATGGACAAAGACAACTATCAAAGTCATTTGCATACATACAAGGCATTGATTCAAAAGAAGAAAAGAAGATGGGAAGTAAAGCAACAAGAATTTCAAGTCCAAGAAAAGGCACATGCATGTGGAAGATTTTGGAGAAACTTGAGAGGCAAGCGGGTTGAGAATTTTGGTAACCTGAGTCTAGTGGATATGTACACACATTGTAGGCAATTATATGAGCAAGCAAATACTGAAAAAATGCCATTTTATGGTTCACTCCCATGTATGTCGTCTTTTTTTACTATTGAGGATGTATGCGGTGGGCTTGAAAAGTTGGCCACTCGCAAAGCGGGAGATCTTCAAGGTATCAAGCCGGAGATGATCAAATGGACGGGAGATTTTACCCATGAGTGCATGTGTGATATGGTTAACCTTGCACTTCAACATGGTATGCCTTATGATTGGAGTACTAATTGGGTTAAGCCTTTGCATAAAGGAGGGGATGTAAAGAATGTAAGCAACTACCGGACTATAATGATTGGGTCTCTTATGGCAAAGTTGTTTGGATGCATAATGGAGATGAAATTGAGTGATTGGGATGAAGAGAATGACAAGCGTGCAAAGGGACAAGCGGGTTTTCGTCGTTGCCATAGCACCATTGATCATCTTGTAACTCTTCGTGTTCTCATGGAGGAAAGTCGGTTGAAAGGCAAGCTATTGTATTGTTCTTTTGTGGACTTTAAGAAAGCCTTTGATATGATTCCACGTAACAATTTGTGGAGAAGGATGGAAGAACTCCAAGTGCCGAGTGAGTTTATGCTTGCGGTTTCTCGAATCTATGAGAAGGTGATTTGTCAATTGCGCATGGGAAGAGAAATTTCAAAAAAATTTGTAAGCACTATTGGGGTTAAACAAGGATGTCCATTGTCACCAACTCTGTTTGGTCTATGCATCGATCAATTGGAACAAATGGTACTTGACTTTATGCAAGAAGAAGGCATTGAAGAGGTCACTATTTGCAATGCGGTAATCATGCTTTTCTTGTATGCGGATGATGTAGTGCTTCTAGCACACACTTTAGAAGATGCACAAAAGCTTATGGTTGTCCTTGAGAAATTTTGCTTGCATAGTGGGCTGATTGTAAATGAATCCAAAACAAAGGTTATGCTTGTGAAAACCAACCATAAGGAGAAGCCACGCATTGTGTACAACAACGAGACACTTGAAGTTGTTGAGAGCTTTAAGTACCTTGGCCTTGAGGTTCCATCCAATCACAAGTGGCATGAATGTGCTATGCGTCGTTTGGAAGTGGGAAAGAGAGCATATTATGCATTTGAGAACATGTGTAATGCGGGAAACATCAAGTGTTGGGTTCTCAAGAAGTATCTTTTTGATGCATTGGTGACACCAGTTCTTCTTTATGGAGTTGAAGTGTGGGGCGGGAGCATCTCAAAGTCTACTTGGAAAGAGTTTGAGAATGTCCAAAAGCGTTTTCTTACAAACTTTCTCCAAGTTAAGACACAAACACCATATATGCTCCTACTTCTTGAGTTGGGATCTCTTCCAATTGAGGTTATGGGCATGGAAAGGGTTGTGGAGTACATGATAAAGATGCGTCAAAACCCCTCACATCGACTTCCTACAATTGCATGGGAAGCAAGCAAAAAAGTTCAAAAGACGCATAAAAGCAAGATCTTGAGCACGGGATGGATGCAAGACATAAAGAAGTGGTTTGGGAGATGGGATGCATTACACTTGCTACATGATGCTTCAATTGACTCTCAAGTGAATGAAGCTTTTCTACAACGCCAATGTATTACGGCTTGGGAGAAATCTGGTGGGTCACACTTCATACATTACACCACCTATATTGCCCCCAACTACAAAACCATGTTCTTCGCTGAGAGAGGAAACCGTACTCACACTTACATGCTTGAGCCTATTCCCTTGTCCGCGATACGCACTATCGCAGCAATTCGGTTTAGCTCCCATTTCCTTCGATGCGAGATAGGGCGTTGGGGCAATGGAGAAGAGTCAAATCGATTGTGCACATTATGCTCACTGCAAGTTCGAGAGTCTGAGTACCACACACTACTAGAGTGCTCAGCTTTTGATCACATCCGAACTTGCTTCTCTCACATTTTCAGCCATAACTTAGACCTACACACTTTCCTCTCCCAGCCAAAGTGTGGGCTCTCCATTGTGACTCTCATCACTACAATTTTGGAGCATCGAGAGTCACTCATCAGCCATACACATACTACATCACATGTAACTTTGGTCCCATAGGTCATATTTGACCTCCGAGGACGATAATAAAATCTATCTATCTATCTATCTCTCTCTCTCTCCCCCCCTGGGGCCCCCTCCCCTAGCGAGAATCCTCCTCTCCATTGTTGGACTCTCCCAAGCGTGAAGAGCGTACTTGTGGGGTGGCACTAGATCTTAGTTGTGCATGTTTTGCAAGCCCACATTCATTCAGTCTATGCTCGCCTTGCTCTACCTCGATGTACATTCTTCAAAATCTACCTCGTTGCTCTACCTTGCTCAGCCTCACAATTAAGCATTGTAGTATAGTCCTTTTGCTCACCCGTACTCACCATTAATGTGCCTCCCACTCAACCCCAGCCCCCCGACCCCAGCCCACACGACCGCTACATATAGTATCTTTTAGGCTCACACTAGTCTACACACTCACACACTTTAGCTAGTTTTCCTACACTGCAAGCCAACCCAGTCCCATTGTGGGAGATACGACAACCAAAGAGAAGACTACAACCCCAAAAACCCTGTGAGGACACCGTTGAGCTTTGCGGTTGTCCTGGCAGCTCAAAGCAAGTATTGAACACCTCCAAATGGCCCTCAATTGGGTCATGGAAGAGAACGCAATCTCAAAGTTTTCATTAACAAGCTCGATGCATGATTTGACGCAATCATCAGACTTGTCACCGGAGAGAGAGAGAGAGAGAGAGAGAGAGAGAGAGAGAGAGAGAGAGAGAGAGAGAGAGAGAGATTTTATTATCATCCTCGAAGGTCAAATATGACCTATCCAACCAATGTTACATATGATGTAGTATGTGTGTGGCTGATGAGTGATACTAGATGATTCAAAATTGTGGTGATAAGAGTCGCAATGAAGAGCCCACACTGTGGCTGGGAGAGGAAAGTGTGTAGGTCTAAGTCATGGCTAAAAATGCGAGGGAAGAAAGTTCGGATGTGACCAAAGCTGAGCACTCTAGTTTTGCCAATGCAAAAACCTATATCTTCTCCTTGATCTAGGAGCAATTAGCATGCTCCTCCATGGGGGCACTAGAAGATGGAGAGGGGGAATGGGGAACACACCTAGGATGCAAACATTTGCCTCACTATAGATTTGGGCATACACAACAGCCCAATCCACTAGAGTTTACCTTCAAAACTCTCTCTATACACGCTAGCAGACCATCACCTACATGCTTCTCAGCACACACACGCTAGCAAGATTATCATTCGGCTCACTCACACTGTCAATGCATGTTTCAGCACACTTGACACACACCACTGCTTAGATATTCACTCCCTTTGCACCAGAGAACGGGCCATAGGGACACTCTTCCACCGACACCGACCCATGCAAAGAGAAAGAGAAAGGGAGAGGAAAAGGGAAAGGATTATATAAATGAGGCGGAATGGCCTCAGATTTCTTAGCAAGAGTATACATCGGCTTCCATCATCACAAACGACAAGTTCATTAAAAAAACGGCCTCCAAGGCTCACAATTGACTCCCTTGCACTCTATTGTTCAAAAATAGGAAAAAATCCCCCAAAAATTACAAAAAAAGGCGGTTTATAGGGGACCTGCCCTTTTTAAATAATTTTCATTTGATTGGACCCCTCAAGAGGCCCTATTTTGGCCCTATCTCAAGCCAAAAGATCCTTCACTTTCTCTCTCATACTCCACTTCTCGAGCTTGGGAAGGCTCCTCACATTAGCCTTCGAAAATCTGAGAAGCCCATGGCCCCATATTTTCACGGCCCCAAACCAAGCACCACTCTTTCACGTCATCACAATGAGGCGGGCCTCCAATGGACACATCCTAGCCCCATGTGTTAACTCATGCAGCGCCCACTAGGCACCGCCATGGCCACACACAGAGTAAGCTCTCTCTCTCTCTCTCTCTCTCTCTCTCTCTCTCTCTCTCTCTCTCTCTCTCTCTCTCTCTCTCTCTCTCTCTCTTCTCTCACTTGAATACCCCACTAAAAAGCACTCTCCATACCTTATATACTCGCATTCTCCCTTGCACCCTTGTATATGGGCCCATTCCCACACCATGTAGCACTCACATGGCAATCCGCTCCCTTTGCCTCAAAAAATTATTGGGACTTTCACATTGAGACACCCACTTTGCCCACCAAGTTTGAAGCTTGGTAACTTGGTGCCTCCCAACCCAATTGCCAAAGCCCTAAAACCCCATTGAAATTTCATGTTGTCGACTTCAAGGCTGTTGATTTTTTATGTCTTTCAAGATCCGTCAGACATCCTATTGAAAAGCGATCAATTCTTGCTATCTTCACACAATGCATACTACCCTTTAGAACCTGGTCAAACCCAAAAAAATTGTCAGACGGCATGATTTCCAATGCAACCAAGTGATCACAAACCTTGCCCCCGACAAATCTTTCACATGCCATAACTTGCTCATTCAAGACCTGATTGACAACTCGTAAATAGTGGCATGCTCCCCAGCTTGAGCACTTCAATCCTGTCTGCCATTCTAATCTCTAGCTAGTTTTTCTTGTCTGCCCTATCCGTCGAGGATTTGCAAGATCTTCCAGCTCTATCTTTCAAATCGTGGATCCGTTTGACGAGCCATCTAAATGGGCTTCTAGAGAATCTTGAGCAACACAATCCCGTTTACATTCCCAGCACTTAAAAAACTTTAACTTTTCATACTAGCTGACCCTTTTCGGATCCTTCTTGGCTCGTTTTGGGCCTTGTAAGAAATTGCTGATATGAAACATGTTTCAAAAAAGTGGGGACTGGTAAAATTTTTGCAAATAAGATCCAAATTTATTGCAGGTTGGATATTTAGAATCTATTCTTCAAATGCTATCTATTGATATATAACATGCATGTATCGGACATTGTCCTTATATAGATCTAGAAAAAGGTGATTTCACATTATCGTAACAGTAACAAAAATTAGCTGATTGAAAAAATGGCATTTTTCATAGAATTCATCCAAACGTTTTTTATCTTGGGTCTTTAGAATCCAGTTTTCAAGAGCTTTACAATGATAGGTCATATCATGGGGTTTCGAGCAATATTTAGAGATGTTTATCAGGTTGCTTTCTTTGTGCAGCTTTGATGATGTGGCGCCCTTGAAAGGCCCAAAAATGAGCTCAATATTTTCCTAGTGCGACATAACTCAACAAAGACTTATTTTATGAGAGTTATGAAATGCTGAGGATATTGTTATAAACATCATTTGTAATAAGTAAGTAGTCTAGTGGTAGAAAACGGGGTGCAATGCACTTCCAAATTGTACATACAAAGCCATTTTACCCCTTGAACTCTATTTTAGTTTTAACATATGGTAGCCTTAGTATATAAAGTACTTAGGCCATTTTGTAAGGAGAACTTTTATCATAATCAAGTTTGAAGCTATCGTCGATTGTGTTTGAGAGAGGAAGAGAGAGCATGGGCTTCATCCTAATGCAACTCCCTGCTCGCTCATCACATTGGAGATCCGACAATAGCATTGTGCTAGGCTTGATAAGAGCTACACACGCTAAGCATACCTTGCGGAACAGAATGAACACGCTCGCGTATCTACGAGCTATCTGAGGTTATAAGTATATCAAATGATGTCTGTTTTTGTTTGCAATTAGTCAATAAAATCATGGTGACATAAGCTACACATAGGTACTCATAGATTCCAGTCTTGAGCACTTTCAAAATACTGGTATGTCCATTTTTTGTAAATAGGTCTAAAGTGAGAGTTTTGAGTGGAGGCTTTAGGATAGGTGTATCCTAGTGAGGGGATGTTGTTCCTTAAGTTATGTGATTTTGGTATGTATGGTTTAGTGAGTTTTCTCTTTTTATGTGTATGCAGGTTGGATGGTGTAGTTGAGAGTACTGAGATTTTAGGTTGTGATTTAGTTCGCCCATGTGCTTCCTTCTCCTCCTACTCCTCCTCAGCTTCCTCCTCCAACATCCTCCCGCTCCTCCACCTCCTCTCTCCATCTACTCCTCTAGCCACCCTCCCTCCTCCTACAATCATCCTTCATTCCTCAAGATTCTCCTCTTCTTCCTCTCTCTTTCCCTATCCCTGTAAAAACTCTCTCTCTCTCTCTCTCTCTCTCTCTCTCTCTCTCTCTCTCTCTCTCTCCCCCCCAACTCTCCTCATCAAATAAATCTTTAAGGTCACTTGGGATAGTTTCCTACGGCAGCAAAATTCTCTTCTTCTTCTTCTCTTGCTTGCTCCATCTCTCTCTCTCTCTCTCTCTCTCTCTCTCTCTCTCTCTCTCTCTCTCTCTCTCTCTCTCTCTCTCTCTCTCTCTCTCTCTCAACAAAAAACGCAGCCTTTTTTTGACCTAGTAGATAGCAGTTCACTCTTTTGATCATAACTTCTTCACCCGAACTCCAATTTGGGTGATCTATAGCCTCAATCGAAGAGCACAAATCCCTCTATGCATTGATGTAAAGACAAAAAAAAAATTAGAGTTAAGGAAGGTGTTTCTGTAACAACATTTTTGAAGTGAACAGGTTCAAGAAAATTGACTCTCATCTCTTATTTTACATACAATGTCTTCCGGCACTCACAAGGGTTCTTCTTCTTCAACAAGGTCCACAACCATTGTGGAAAATAATCCAAAATATCCTAAGTGTGGAGATATAAATACAACCACCCAACCAACGACATCGGAAACCATGATCATGGCATACTTGGTATCATTGCAAGAGAGCGTAAACAAATAAGGCGAAGACTTACGAGCACTTGCAATGGAGAATGGCACACTAAGGGTACTTGTGGTTGAGAATGAGAATCTCAAGAGGACACTTGAGATGCAAATAACACGTTTGATGCAACTTGAATAGGAAGTCAAGGAACATAAACGCTCTCTTTTGGACTTGGATGATTTGAAGGATCAGATGAGCAAAGTAGAGCATGACCATGTATTAAAAGAGGAGAAATTTGACACCATGATCCGGGATATATGCGACATGAAAAATGTATGCACAAACAAGCCTTGGGCTGATGTATATGGTAGTGATGTGGTTATAAATTCCTCACTCATGCAAGATATGATTCAAACAAAGAATGTTGAGAATGTGGATGTGGAGGAGTTGAAGGAACAGGGGAGACATTCCAAGAATATTGTTATTCGTGGAATTCCTAAAGAGAAGCTAGAGACACCTCCTTCTCTTGCCATTGTTATCAAAGATTTCTTCAAAACCCACTTTGGCATGTCCGGAGTTACGGACCTACGGTCTATGGAGCACATAGAGTGGGGAAGCAAGGAGCTTCTCGCTTGGGAGAACGGCCAATTGTATGCACCATGCCGGATGAGACCAAGAAAAGGATTATCCTTGATAATAGTTGGATCTATTTAATTTTTTTTATGTGAAGATCGCATTATTAAGAAACAAAATATGCATCGCAAGACATATGAGGAAAAGAATAAGAAAAACAAGGACATCTCTCATGAAGAAAATGTACCAAGGAGGAGGCAAGTCCCTCAAGCAAATAGGGATGCGTGACCTATGAGACCGAGTTACAATTGAAAATATGCTTTTGGAATTGTAATGGATACCCATGGAATGCGGGGGTTGTCATTGATGAACTACCAAGCAAAGCCGATGTTATACTTCTTTTTGAAACTTGGGAGCATGATACACAAAGGATTAACAGCTTGAAGAATTACAATGTACATTCATTGATGTGGTCAAAGAATCTTAAGCAGCAAAGAGGACAAGGAGGGGTAGCATGTATGGTTAAGAAAGGATTGGAAGGTTTTGTATCAATTGTGAAAGATGACAAGTACAAACATTATGTATGGCTGAAAATAATGACACCAAAATGAGCACCCACTTTTGTAGTCGGTTGCTACATTCTTCATTATGATTCCACCTTTTATGCTTGCATGGATAGAGATTAGCCGTTTTTTAATTTTGGAGATGATCAAATGGATGGGAGATTTTACCAATGAGTTGATGTGTGATATGTTCAACCTTGCACTTCAACATGGTATGCCTTATGGTTGGAGTACTAATTGAGTTAAGCCTTTGGATAAAGGAGGGGATGTAAAGAATGTAAACAATTATCGGACTATAATGATTGGGTCTCTTATGGAAAAGTTGTTTGGGAGCATAATGGAGATGAAATTGGGTGATTGGGCTGAAGAGAATGACAAGCGTGCAAAGGGACAAGCGGGTTTTCGTCGATGCCATAGCACCATTGATCATCTTGTCACTCTTCGTGTTCTCATGGAGGAAAGTCGGTTGAAAGGCAAGCGATTGTATTGTTGTTTTGTGGACTTTAAGAAAGCCTTTGATATGATTCCACGTAACAATTTGTGGAGAATGATGGAAGAACTCCAAGTGCAAGTGAGTTTATGCTTGTGGTTTCTCGAATCTATGAGAAGGTGATTTGTCAATTGCGCATGGAAAGAGAAATTTCAAAAATATTTGTAAGCACTATTGGGGTTAAACAAGGATGTCCGTTGTCACCAACTCGCTTTGGTCTATGCATCAATCAATTCGAACAAATGATACTTGACTTTATGCAAGAAGAAGGCATTCAAGCGGCCACTATTTGCAATGCGGTAATCATGCTTTTGTTGAATGCGGACGATGTAGTGCTTCTAGCACACACTTTAAAAAATGCACAAAAGCTTATGGTTGTCCTTGAGAACTTTTGCTTGCATAGTGGACTGATTGTGACTGAATCCAAAACAAAGGTTATGCTTGTAAAAACCAACCATAAGGAGAAGCCATGCATTGTGTACAACAAGGAGACACTTGAAGTTGTTGAGAACTTTAAGTACCTTGTCCTTGAGGTTCCGTCCAATCACAAGTGGCATGAATGTGCTATGCATCGTTTGGAAGCGGGAAGAGCATATTATGTATTTGAGAACATGTGTAATGTGGTAAACATCAAGTGTTGGGTTCTCAAGAAGTATCTTTTTGATGCATTGGTGACACCGGTTCTTCTTTATGGAGTTGAAGTGTGGGGCTGGAGCATCTCAAAGTCCACTTGGAAAGAGTTTGCAAATGTCCAAAAGCGTTTTCTTACAAAATTTATCCAAGTGAAGACACAAACACCATGTATGCTCCTACTTCTTGAGTCGAGATGTCTTCCAATTGAGGTTATGGACATGGAAAGGGTTGTGGAGCAGATGATAAAGATGCGTCAAAACCCCTCACATAAACTTCCTACAATTGCATGTGAAGCAAGCAAAAAAGTTCAAAAGACGCATAAAAGCAAGATCTTGAGCACAGGATGGATGCAAGACATAAAGAAGTGGTTTGGGAGATGGGATGCATTACACTTGCTACATGATGCTTCAATTGACTCACAAGTGAATGAAGCTTTTCTACAGCGCCAATGTATTACGGCTTGGGAGAAATCGGGTGGGTCATGCTTCATACATAACACCACCCATATTGCCCCCAACTACAAAACCATGTTCTTCATTGTAAGAGGAAACCGTACTCACACTTACATGCTTGAGCCTATCCCCTTGTCCGTGATACGCACTATCGTAGCCATTCGGCTTAGCTCCCATTTCCTTCCATGCGAGACAAGGCGTTGGGGCAATGGAGAAGAGTCAAATCAACTATGCACATTATGCTCGCTGCAAGTTTGAGAGTCTAAGTACCACACACTAATAGAGTGCTCATCTTTTGGTCACATCCAAACTTGCTTCTCTCACATTTTTAGCCATAACTTAGACCAACACACTTTCCTCTCCAGTCAAAGTGTGGGCTCTCCATTGCGATTCTCATCACCACACTTTTGGAGCATTGAGAGTCACTCATCATCCATACGCATACTACATCACATCAAACTTTGGTCCCATAGGTCATATTTGACCTCTGAGGACGATAATAAAATCTATCTATCTATCTATCTATCTATCTATCTCTCTCTCTCTCTCTCTCTCTCTCTCTCTCTCTCTCTCTCTCTCTCTCTCTCTCTCTCTCTCTCTCCAGGCTACCCTAGCATTTTCTTCCCTTTCTCTCTCTCTCTCTCTCCCCCCCCCACTCTACCCCAACATTTTCTTCCCTTTTGTCCTAGAGAGAGAGAGAGAGAGAGAGAGAGAGAGAGAGAGAGAGGAGAGAGGAGATCAAGAGGATAGAGGAAACAAGGTTGGCGGGGGCAGGAGAGAAGAGGAGATGGGGAGAGAGAAAGAGAGGGGAGCCAGAGAGAGAGAGAGAGGGGGGGGGGGTGGGGGGGGGGGGGGATAGGTGGATGGAGAGAAAGAGAATGGGGAAGAAGGGGAAAGAGAGGGTGGAGAGAGATAGGGGTAGGGGTGGGTAGAGAGAGATAGGGAGCTTAGAGAGCGGAGGAGTGGAGAGAGAGAGAGAGGAGCAGCGCTAGAAAAATATATTTTCCCTAATTGAAGACAAAAAGAAAAAACTTTAAATGCTCTCGGTTTTTAGGTCAAAAATTGAAGGTTTTGTCGATATTTACACTAAAACTTGTGAATTTCTCGGTTTTCTTCAAGGAAAGCTCAAAATATAATCGAGATGTTACAATTTTAGCCGAATGAAAACACTATACCCCAGTTTCTTTCTAACTTTGATAGGGGGTTGGGGGGGCGGAGAGAGAGAGAGAGAGAGAGAGAGAGAGAGAGAGAGAGAGAGAGAGAGAGAGAGAGAGAGAGAGAGAAGTGTGGGGGGGGGGGGGGGGGGGGGGGGGGGGGGGGGGGGGGGAGGGGGGGGGGATTGTGAGAGGGAGAGAGGAGTGAAAAGGAGTTTAAGCCCAAAAAATATATATCGCTAGTTATTTGCTTGGGAGAACTCTCTTTTTTGTAAGGCTTAAACTCCTTTTCACTCCTGTTTTCCTCTTTATATGAAAAACCAAAACAACACTCTCTCCCTTTCTCCCTCTCACAATCCCCCCATCCCTCTCTCTTCTCTCTCCCTCTTTTGTTTCCGTCAGCCCCTCCCCCCCCCCCCCCCCCCCCCCCCCCCCCCCCCCTCTCTCTCTCTCTCTCTCTCTCTCTCTCTCTCTCTCTCTCTCTCTCTCTCTCTCTCTCTCTCCCCCCCCCCCAGCGAGCACCCTCCTCTCCATCATTGGACTCTCCGAAGCGCAAAGGGCCGTCTTTTGGGGTGGGGTTAGATCTTACTTGTGCCCGTTGCAAGCACACATGATTCAGTCTCTGCTCTCCTTGCTCTACCTCGCAGTACATTCTTCCAACTCTACCTCATTGCAACTCACTGATCTACCTTGCTCAGACTCATTATTGAGCATTGTACTTCAGTCATGCTTCTCACTCTTGCTCAACCTCGATGTGCCTTCTTTTGTGCCTCCCACTTGACCCAGCCCACGTGATCGCCACATATAGTATCTTTTAGGCTTACACTAGTCTACACACTCACACACTTTTGATGATGTTCCTACACTACATGCCAACCCAGTCCCATCGTGGGAGATATGACAACCAAAGAGAAGACTACAACCCCAAAAACCCTGTGAAGATGCGGTTGAGCTTTGCAATTGTCTTGGAAGCTCGAAGCAAGCTTGGCTATATTGAACACCTCCAAATGGCCCTCAATTGGGTCATGGAAGAGAACGCAATCTCAAAGTTTGCATTAACAAGCTCGAGGCATGATTCATCTCAATCATCAGACTTGTCACTGATGACACAAAGAGAGAGAGAGAGAGAGAGAGAGAGGTTTTATTATCGTTCTTGGAGGTCAAATATGACCTATGTGACCAATGTTATATGTGATGTAGTATGTGTGTGGCTGATGAGTGATACTCGATGCTCCAAAATTGTGGTGATAAGAGTCACAATGAAGAGCCCACACTGTGGTTGGGAGACGAAAGTGTGTAAGTCTAAGTCATGGCTAAGGGAAGCAAGTTCGGATGTGACCATAAGCTAAGCACTCTAGTTTTGCCAATGCAAAAACCTATATCTTCTCCTTTAACTAGGAGCAATCAGCATGCTCCTCCATCGGGGCACTAGAAGTTGGAGAGGGGGAGTGGGGAACACACTTAGGATGCAAACACTTGCCTCACTATAGATTCGGGAATACACAACAGCCCAATCCACTAGAGTCACCTTAAAAACTCTCTCTATACGTTAGCAAACCATCGCATGCACGCTTCTTTAGCACACACGTGCTAGCAAGACTATCATTCAGCTCAATCACACTGTCAATGCAAGTTTCAACACACTCAACACACGCCACTGCTGAGATATTCACTCCCATTGCACCACAGAACGGGCCATAGGGACCCTCTTCTACCGACACCAACCCATGCAAAGAGCAAGAGAAAAGAGAGGGGAAGGGGGAAAGGATCCCATGAACAAGTGGAATGGCCTCAAATTTCTTTGAAATAGTATACACCGGCTTCCATCACCACTAACAGCGAGTTTATAAAAAGAATGGCCTCCAAGGCTCACAATTGACTCCCTTGCACTCTATTGTTCAAAAACAGGAAAAAAGCCCCCAATAATTACACGAAAAAAGGGGTTTATAGGGGAGCCCGCCCTTTTTTAGTAATTTTCATTTGATTAGAGCCCTCAAGAGGCCCTGTTTGACCACTCTTTGTAGTGCTTGAATTCTGAGGCCCATCGCTTTCTCTCTCTCATACTCCACTTCTTGAGCTTGAGAAAGGTTGCTCCTTGCCCATTAGCCTTCAAAAATCTAAGAATCCCATGGCCAGTATGAAACGGTCCCAAACCAAGCGCCATTCTTCCATGTCATACATCCTGACCCAACATGTTTGAACAACCCACGCAGTGCCCACTGGGCACCACCATGGCCACACGTAAGCTCTCTCTCTCTCTCTCTCTCTCTCTCTCTCTCTCTCTCTCTCTCTCTCTCTCTCTCAAAAAGCGCAGCCGTTTTTTGACCTAGTAGACAGCAGTCCACTCTTTTTAACATAACTCCTTCATCCGAACTCCGATTTGGGTGATCTATAGCCTCAATCGAAGAGCACGAAGTCCTCTACGCATTGATGTAAAGACAGAAATTTTCAGAGTTATGGAAGGCGTTTTTATAGCAGCATTTCCGAAGTGAACAAGTTCAACAAAATTGATTCTCATCTCCTATTTTACATACAATGTCTTCCGGCACTCGCAAGGGTTCTTCTTCTTCAACAAGGTCCACAACCATTGTGGAAAATGATCCAAAATCTCTTAAGTGTGGAGATACCAACACAACCACCCAACCAACGGCATCGGAAACTATGATCATGGCGTACTTGGTATCATTGCAAGAGACCGTAAACAACCAAGGCGAAGACTTACGAGCACTTGCAATGGAGAATGGCACACTAAGGGTACTTGTGGTTGAGAATGAGAATCTCAAGAGGACACTTGAGATGCAAACAACACGTTTGATGCAACTTGAAGAGGAAGTCAAGGAATGTAAACGCTCTCTTGTGGACTTGAATGCTTTGAAGGAGCGGATGAGCAAAGTGGAGCATGACCATGTATTGAAAGGGGAGAAATTTGACACTATGAGCCGGGATGTATGCAACATGAAAAATGTATGCACAAACAAGTCTTGGGCTGATGTATGTGGTAGCAATGTGGTTTCTAATTCCTCACTCATGCAAGCTATGGTTCAAACAAAGAATGTTGAGAATGTGGATGTGGAGGAGTTGGAAGAACGGGAGCGACGTTCCAAGAACATTTTTATTCGTGGAATTCCCGAAGAGAAGTTAGAGACACCTCCTTCTCTTGCCATTGTTATTGAAGATTTCTTCAAAACCCACTTTGGCATGTCCGGAGTTATGGTCTATGGAGCACATAGAGTGGGGAAGCAAGGAGCTCCTCGCTCGGGAGAACGGCCAATTGTATCCACCATGCCGGATGAGACCAAGCGAAAGATTATCCTTGATAATAGTTGGATCTATTTGAGGGATACAAAATGTTTTGTATGTGAAGATCGCACTATTAAGCAACAAAATATGCGTCGCAAGGCATATGAGGAAAAGAATAATAAAAACAAGGAGATCTCTCATGAAGAAAATGTGCCCAAGGAGGAGGCAAGTCTCTCAAGCAAATAGGGATGCGTGACCTATGAGACCGAGTTACAATTGAAAATATGCTTTTGGAATTGTAATGGATACCCATGGAATGATGGGGTTGGCATTGATGAACTAACAAGCAAAGCCGATGTTGTACTTCTTGTTGAAACTTGGGAGCATGATACACAAAGGATTAACGGCTTGGAGGATTACAATGTACATTCATTGATGTGGTCAAAGAATCTCAAGCAACGAAGAGGACAAGGAGGGTTAGCATGTATGGTTAAGAAAGGATTGGAAGATTTTGTATCAATTGTGAAAGATGACAAGTACAAACGTTATGTATGGCTGAAAATTATGACACCAAAAAGAGCACCCATTTTTGTAGCCGGTTGCTACATTCCTCATCACGATTCTCCCTTTTATGCTTGCATGGATAGAGATCAACCATTTTCTGATTTGGAAGAGGACATTTCTTATTTCAAAGGTGAAGGTGATGTTATTATATTTGGGGATATGAATGCCCGCACAAAAACATTGCAACATGATACTCAACAATTTGATATGCCATACATTTCAAGGGAGTTGGAGGAAGTTCACTTGTATGATCGTACTTCAATGGATGAGAAAGAGCCGGATCACTATGGAAAGTTACTTTTACACATGTGTAATAGCACGGGTATGCTCATTGCCAATGGTGTATCTTTGTGGAGTGGAACCAATGGATTTACATGTAGGAGACATAATGGGGATAGTGTGATTGACTATATGCTACTCTCTGAAGCCATCATGTATCGCATAAAGAGTTTTATGTTTGGTCAATGGACCCCGGAATCCGACCATCGCAACTTATGTATTGACCTTTCATGTGGAGAAGCAACTAAGCATGATAATCTCAGCCAAAGGAAAGAGAAGTTATCACTATGTATGGATTTCAAATGGGCACCAATGTACATTGAAATGGTTGAGCAAAAATTATGGATGACAAAGCTTCAATGTGATGCACCATTGGAAACTAAATGGGAAGCTTTCAAGAAAGCTATTTGTTCTTGTGCGGAAGAATGCTTTGCCATAACGCATCTCCATGGTATCAACAAAGATAGATCACGCAAAAGGTGGTTTGATAAAGAATGTCAAGATGCTCGAAAGTCCTTGATAAAGCTTGATGCAACTATGGACAATGACAACTATCAAAGTCATTTCCATACATACAAGGCATTGGTTCAAAAGAAGAGAAGAAGATGGAAAGTAAAGCAACAATAATTTCAAGTCCAAGAAAAGGCACATGCATGTGGAAGATTTTTGAGAAACTTGAGAGGCAAGCGGGTTGAGAATTTTGGTAACTTGAGTCTAGTGGATATGTACACACATTGTAGGCAATTATATGAGCAAGAAAATACTGGCAAAATGCCATTTTATGGTTCACTCCCATGTATGCCGTCTTTTTTTACTATTGAGGATGTATGCGGTGGGCTTGAAACGTTGGCCACTCGCAAAGCGGGAGATCTTCAAGGTATCAAGCCGGAGATGATCAAATGGACGGGAGATTTTACCCATGAGTGGATGTGTGATATGGTTAACCTTGCACTTCAACATGGTATGCCTTATGATTGGAGTACTAATTGGGTTAAGCCTTTGCATAAAGGAGGGGATGTAAAGAATGTAAGCAACTACCGGACTATAATGATTGGGTCTCTTATGGCAAAGTTGTTTGGGAGCATAATGGAGATGAAATTGAGTGATTGGGCTGAAGAGAATGACAAGCGTGCAAAGGGACAAGCGGGTTTTCGTCGATGCCATAGCACCATTGATCATCTTGTCACTCTTCGTGTTCTCATGGAGGAAAGTCGGTTGAAAGGCAAGCGATTGTATTGTTGTTTTTTGGACTTTAAGAAAGCCTTTGATATGATTCCATGTAACAATTTGTGGAGAAGGATGGAAGAACTCCAAGTGCCAAGTGAGTTTATGCTTGCGGTTTCTCGAATCTATGAGAAGTTGATTTGTCAATTGCGCATGGGAAGAAAAATTTCAGCAATTTTTGTAAGCACTATTGGGGTTAAACAAGGATGTCCATTGTCACCAACTCTCTTTGGTCTATGCATCGATCAATTGGAACAAATGGTACTTGACTTTATGCAAGAAGAAGGCATTGAAGAGGTCACTATTTGCAATGCGGTAATCATGATTTTGTTGTATGCGGATGATGTAGTGCTTCTAGCACACACTTTAGAAGATGCACAAAAGCTTATGGTTGTCCTTAAGAACTTTTGCTTGCATAGTGGGCTGATTGTAAATGAATCCAAAACAAAGGTTATGCTTGTGAAAACCAACCATAAGGAGAAGCCATGCATTGTGTACAAGAACAAGACACTTGAAGTTGTTGAGAGCTTTAAGTACCTTGGCCTTGAGGTTCCATCCAATCACTAGTGGCATGAATGTGCTATGCGTCGTTTGGAAGCGGGAAAGAGAGCATATTATGCATTTGAGAACATGTGTAATGCGGGAAACATCAAGTGTTGGGTTCTCAAGAAGTATCTTTTTGATGCATTGGTGACACCGGTTCTTCTTTATGGAGTTGAAGTGTGGGGCGGGAGCATCTCAAAGTCTACTTGGAAAGAGTTTGAGAATGTCCAAAAGCGTTTTCTTACAAACTTTCTCCAAGTTAAGACACAAACACCATATATGCTCCTACTTCTTGAGTCGGGATCTCTTCCAATTGAGGTTATGGGCATGGAAAGGGTTGTGGAGTACATGATAAAGATGCGTCAAAACTCCTCACATCGACTTCCTACAATTGCATGGGAAGCAAGCAAAAAAGTTCAAAAGACGCATAAAAGCAAGATCTTGAGCACGGGATGGATGCAAGACATAAAGAAGTGGTTTGGGAGATGGGATGCATTACACTTGCTACATGATGCTTCAATTGACTCTCAAGTGAATGAAGCTTTTCTACAACGCCAATGTATTACGGCTTGGGAGAAATCCGGTGGGTCACGCTTCATACATTACACCACCTATATTGCCCCCAACTACAAAACCATGTTCTTCGCTGAGAGAGGAAACCGTACTCACACTTACATGCTTGAGCCTATTCCCTTGTCCGCGATACGCACTATCGCAGCAATTCGGCTTAGCTCCCATTTCCTTCGATGCGAGATAGGGTGTTGGGGCAATGGAGAAGAGTCAAATCGATTGTGCACATTATGCTCACTGCAAGTTCGAGAGTCTGAGTACCACACACTACTAGAGTGCTCAGCTTTTGATCACATCCGAACTTGCTTCTCTCACATTTTCAACCATAACTTAGACCTACACACTTTCCTCTCCCAGCCAAAGTGTGGACTCTCCATTGCGACTCTCATCACTACAATTTTGGAGCATCGAGAGTCACTCATCAGCCATACACATACTACATCACATGTAACTTTGGTCCCATAGGTCATATTTGACCTCCGAGGACGATAATAAAATCTATCTATCTATCTATCTATCTCTCACGTAGATACCCCACTCTAAAGCATGCTCTATACCTTATATACTCGCATTCTCCCTTGCACCCTTGTATATGGGCCCATTGCCTCACCGTGTGGCACTCGCATGGTAATCCGCTCCCTTTGCCTCAAAAAATGCCTTGAGACTTTCACATTGAGACACCCACTTTTCCCACCAACTTTCAAGTTGGTAACTTGGTGCCTCTCAACCCAATTTCCAAAGCCTTGAAACCCCATTGAAATTGCATGTTGTCGACTTCAAGCGTGTTGATTTTTCATGTCTTTCAAGATCCCTGGGGCCGTGCACCGAGGCGGCCAAAATTGAGAAAACATACATGTGACTCTCCTTGGGCAATCATTCTAAGCTTCATCAAACCTTAACCCAGCAGTCAAACATCCGATTGACAAGCCATCAATTCCTGTTATCTTCACACAATGCATCAAACCCAAAAAAATGCCAGATGGCACTATTTCCAATGCGACCAAGTGGGTATGAACATTGCCCCCGATAAATCTTCCACATGCCATAACTTGCTCATTCAAGACTCGATCAATAGTCCCAAAATACTGGCATGCCCCCCAGCTTGAGCACTTCAATCCTATCCACTATTTTCAGCTCTAGCCAGTTTTCCTTGTCTGCCCTATCCGTCGGGGATTTGCAAGACCTTCCAACTTTGGAGAGCTCTATCTTTCACATCATAGCTCCATTTGACGAGCCATCTGGATGGGCTTCTAGAGCATCTTGAGCAGCACAATCGCGTTTATATTCCGAGCACTTCAAAAAATTAAACTTTCCTTCCTAGCTGACCCTTTTTGGAGCCTTGTTTGCCTAAAAATCCGCATATACCATACAATTCCGCTCGAGCCTTGGTCCTCCACACCTGCTTAAACTCTCCAACTTTCACATGTCTGCAGCCCAAGCATTGCATAGCACACCTCATAGAATAGAACAATTTTTCTTGTACTTGCTTTGAACCATACAATATTTTGTTTAATCTGCAAACCATTTTCTTCTTACCTTTTACTTCATACCCCTTTGGTGGAAGCATGTAAATTTCCTCCTTTAAGTCACCATGAGGGAATGCCGTATTTACATCCATTTGCTCAAGATTTAAGTATTGGGTAGCCACAAGGCTTAAGACAAGCATAACTGAGTCCATTTTTACAACAGGAGAAAATATTTCATTGAAGTCAATACCTTTCTTTTGAGAAAACCATTTTACCACAATCCTAGACTTGTACCTTTTCTTCCCACCTTCTTCTTCTTTCAGCTTGTGCACCCATTTGTTCTGAAGTGCCCGCTTACCTTTAGGCAACTCAACCAACTCCCATGTTTGGTTGTGATGTAGTGAGTCCATCTCCACTTGCATGCTCTTTATCCATTCTTCTTTTGGATTCATGATGCATAGCTTCCTCGTATGATTCCGGCTCTCCAAAATCTGAGATCAAGAGATGGTTGAAGGAAGGAATAAACCTTTCTAGAGGCCTACTTGCTCTTGTAGATCTCCCAGGGGATTCACTAGTAGTACTAGGAAGACGTCACTAGCGTGCACCAAAACTGCCATTTTACCCCCTATATATGGGACCCTCCTTTGTAAAATCGATCTTTTTGGCCTTTTAAACCCCCGCTATTGTACACTCACGTGACATCATACGATATTCCATAGTGAAGACCCCGGGGTAGATCCTTGGGGAATAGGTTGAGGTTCCTCATTTGGTTGATGTTATTGTACGTTGTCATTGTTTACACTTCTTGAGTCTTTACCTTCCTCAAGCTCTATGTACTTATCACCTGTTTCTTTTTTTTGTTTTCTTTCCAAGTAATCTTTGTACATATTTTATTTGTTAAAAATTACATCTCTACTCCTAAAAATTTTACCATCTTCAGGATTCCATAGGCGATACCCAATATCACCTTCTCCAAAGCCAATAAAGAAACACTTTTTGGACTTTGCATCTAGCTTTGACCTTAGCTTCTATCTATGTGCATGAAATACTCGCACACAAACACTTTACAAAATGAATAGCTCACTAGTTTACATGTTCACACCTTCTCTGGAACTCCCCCATCCAATGCCATTGAGGGTGACCGGTTTATTAAGTAAACATGTGTACTTACTACTTCCGCCCAAAGCTCAAGCGATAGGTCTACATGTAGCCGCATGCTTTGTGCTCACTCCATGATTGTCTTGTTCATCCTTTCCAAAATCCCATTTTGTTGAGGTGTCCTTGGGGTTGTCTTTTGCCTCCACATGCCATTGCTAGCACAAAATCTTTCAAAAGCTTGGCTGCAATATCTCCCTCCATTGTCGGATCTGAGGCATTTAATCTTAGTACCTGCTTCATTCTCCACAAAGGCTTTTCACCTTTGAAATATGGAAAACACATTGGATTTATAAATCATTACATAAACCCATGTTTTCCTAATTGCATCTTCTATAAATGTTACATAGTACAATGAGCCACCAATTGATGGTGTACTTGCAGGATCCCAAATATCAGAATGAACAAACTCAAATTTTTTATTTTTTTCTTTCATTTCTTGTTTTTTGAAATTTTACCCTCTTTTGTTTACCATAAACACAATCTTCACAGAACTCTAAGTTCACTTGTTTAAACCTAGCAGAAGCTTCTAGGTTTGAAGGATTTGCATTCCTTTGGCACTCATATGCCCAAGCCGATAGGGCCACACCGCACTATCGACTTCTATAGTTGTTACACAAGCTAAAGATTGCGAGATGATAGTACATAAGTAAATTGTACCAACCTTTTCTCCTTTGGAAACCACCAAACATCCCTTTGATATCTTCCACCGTTTATTTCCAAATGAAATGTTGTGACCTTTCGTCATCCAATTATCTTGTAGAGATCAAATTCTTGCGAAGAGAAGGAACATACCTAACGTCTTTAAGCTTCCATTAATTTTTTCTAGCAGTTTTGACACAAATTGTACCTTTGCCAAAAATTTCACAAGCTTCATCATCTCCCAAGTATACATACCCAAAACTACCTTTGGTGTTATTTTGGAAATGTTCCTTATGTGGTGTCGCATGGAATGAAGCCCTCGGATCTACTACTTAAGAATTAGGCACATTTTCTAGTGAGATAATTAGAGAATCTTGCTCTACTTTCTCTGCCACATTGGCCTCCAATGTTGGCTTGTTGTCTTAAGATTCCGACTCCTTCTTCTTCTTAGAACAACAATCCTTCTTGACATGGCCCTTCTTGCCGCAGTTTCAACATTCAAGAAATGACTTCGTGCGTTACTTGCTCCACCTTGAACGATCACGACCCTTTTGGTTTTTGAGCCTCTTCTTAGGCCTTGTTCTTGTTTCCACTTATAGTGCAGCACTTGATGATTCACATGTGCTTATCCTTTGCATTTCCTTTCTCAGGAGAACACCCACAACATCACCAAAGTTAAGGGTATTTGTGCTAGAGATAGAATTACTTACAACCATCACAAAGTTGTCCCAACTATCCGGTAGAGATGATAGTATAAGGAGAGCTCGCACTTTCATCAAAATTGATTTTCTTCCATTGAAGTTGACTTATGTTGGTGTTAAAGTCATTCAAATGATCTGCAACTAAATCATTTTCTACCATCTTTAGATTGAACAAGCGTTTCATGAGAAATACCTTATTGGATGCCGATGGTTTCTTGTAGAGGCCAAAGTGACTTCATCAAGTCCTCCGTGGTCTTCATCTCCAAAACATTGAAGGCCACCGTTGATGCCAAGCTTAGCCAGATTGTTCCTAATTCCATTTAGTGAAGGACAATCCATGCTTCATATGTCATCGTTGTGGGATTATTTACAAGATCACCTACTGGAAAATAGAGGTCCTTTTGGTAGAGATAGTCTTCAATCTGCATCTTCCAATGTTGGTAGTTTTTACCATTGAACTTCTCAATTTTGAGCTTCCATTCCTCCACCATTACTCCCACTCAATCAAGAAATCCTATCCTTGAGATACTTTGGCTACAAGCAAACCTTGCTCTTATACCAGTTTTTAGAAAATATGACGTAGCTAAATAGGTATTTGAGTAGCTTACTTAATGGAGACAGAGAAATTTTCACACACGAGATATTGTAGAGTAGAGAGAGAGAGAGAGAGAGAGAGAGAGAGAGAGATCACAATATACGGTGTTCATCCAATCTGGGCTATATCCACGGGAAATCAGCCACTTAATGGCTTTAGAACTTCAAACAAGAAGTAAGTTACAAAGGGATTATACCCTTTTGCAGCTCTCACCTTGCTTCACTCTCACCCCCTCACATCAACTTCATAATGGACCACAATGCTTCACAATCCCTTTTTGTGTGTAGAAGAGGCCTCCGTTTATAGGCCAAAAGGGTTGCCCTCTCTCATGAGAGGCAACCATGTGTAGCCACCCTTGTGTTGACAAGTCCAAATTGGACCCTCTAATCCGTCCATGTGTGGCGGCCGCCCTTGAGAAGACAAGTCAGCCTTTGAAATTGGCCACCACTCATTAAATTCGGCCATCAGACACCGACCACTGACTTCCAACCACTGGCCACTAGCCAAACAATCGTCCGTTTTCGGACCACTTTTCGATCTCCGGCGGACAATCGGCCACAATATTCCTGCAAAAAGGAATATTATGGTGAAGCTAGTCTTGAGCAAAGCTCGAGATTGGCCGTTAAAATTTTGGTTTTTGATGAGTGATTTCTCTTTACGCACGATGACTTCTCCTCATAATGGGGGCCTTACAAATGTGCATTTTTAATAGAAAAAATTACAAGGGGTAATCAGGCTCCATACTTAACATTATGAGGATGCTTGTTGCAATTGCATTTCCATCAAGGATTTTGGAATCCACTTTTGATGCACTTTATTTTTGTAGCGATGACATTGTTTCATGGGTCTTTGATTGGACAATCATAAAACTGTGCATTACTTAAAATTTCATTCTTGTCACTTGCTGGTTCATCCGATTTTTGTTGTTTGCATCTTCTTGAAGCTCCAAACGTTCTAGAGAGTCATATAATTCATCTTCTTCTTCGTCTTCATTTTTTTGGGCCACACTCACTACAAAGTAAGGAACAACATCATAGCCATATTCATCACAAAAATTTGTTTTTGGATTGTTTTGAATAGCACACACATCAAGAGTAACCAAGATTTATTCCCATTCAAGTGGCTTGAATGCTTCCTCAGGAAAGGGTTTTGGGATATAATCCTTATCTTCAATTTTTCTTTCTAGGATGCATTTCTCTCGCTTTAAGCTTCCGCATTTCGAAGCTCCACACATCCACAGTTCGTTAGGCTTACCCAACCACGCTGGAAGTTTTGATCCTACTACCGTAGCGGTGGGGTTCTTGTCACATCCTTGTAACTATGGCCCTTAAGATTTATTATTGTCGCATGAATGGTCTTCTTAAAATGATATCATAATTGTTCTTCTTGTGAAAGTCAACAATAGCAAAGCTTTGCTCATATTCAATGCCACAAGAAGTAACAATTTCTTTTTCTAGGAGTCCTAGGGGCCTTTCTATGTGTCGGTCTACAATCTACAATTTCAATATGGTAGCCCTCACTTTTGTTTTTCCCCATTTTTTCTAGATCTCTTTTGTTGTGATGGAAACATCAGCTCCCCTGTCAAGGATTGCCATGGTTTTCACACCTTGAAATTCCACAAATAGAGTGGTGTTCCCATCTTCTCCCTCATAGTACTCGCCTACCTTGTTTAATGAGATTGGCCTAGTGTCTAGCTGAGGCATTCCTAACTCTTTGATTCCTTCCTCGATTTGAGTCATTGGTTTTTTAACGTCAAATTTCTCAATGCATTTTTCCACAGTAGCCCACATGTTTGATCATATTCAGAGCAACTCGGCAAACATTATTGTACAAGTGACTGGCATCGACACAATGTCTATTAGCCCTTCTGAATCGATGACCTTGTGTTGCAGGAGTGAATCACATCAGCCATAAAGCGCATGCAGCACGTCGTAGATCAAAATAATGTCAATTGAGGACACATATGACACGATAGGCACACAGAGGTAATCTATTTAGCTTGTCAAGCTGAGACCATCTCACATATACAACACTCTGGAAGGCGAACTAAACCACAACCTATAATCTCACTACTCTTAACTACATCATCCAACCCGCATACACACAAGCGGAAAGAAACTCACTAAACCGTACCAAAATCATACAAAACTTAAGGCACACCACCCCCTCACTAGGATACACCTGACCCAAAGACTCTATACTCAAAACCCTAGCTCTAAACCCATCTATGGAAAACACATATAAAGACATAGCCATTTTGAAAGTGCTTGAAACTCAAATCTATGAGTACCTATGTGTAGCTTATGTCACTACAATTCTAACAACTACTTGCAAGCAAAAAATAGGCATCATTTGATATACTTACAGCCACAAATAGCTCGTAGATGCGCGGGCACGTTCGCTCCATTTTGCGGGGAATGCTTGGCATCCATGCATAGCTCTTCTCGAGTCTAGCACGTCATGCAGTTGGATCTCCAATGTGATGAACGAGTGCGGAGTAGTGCCAAGATGAAGCTTACGGTCTCTCTCTTCCTCTTTCACACACACTCAACGACAACTTGAAACTTATGATTATGATTAAGTGTTCTTACAAAAGTGACCTAGGTACCTTATATACTAAGTCTACCTTAGGTTAACCAAAAATAGAGCTTGAGGGGTCAAATGGCTTGGTGTTCACAATCTAGAAGTTCCATTGCACCCCGGCTTCTGCAACTAGACTACCTACTTATTACAAATAATGTTTCTAACCATAATCCATAGCATTTAATAACTCTCAAAAAATAAGTCTTTGTTGAGTTATGTCATGTTGTTGACCCATAGTCAATACTCCCCCCCTCCGTATTCATGTCGTCCTTGACATGACTTGGTTGTTGATGTCGGTGTGGTCTTTCTTGTTTTTTTTCATATGTAAAGAAAGTATAGGGTTGTACCCTTTGCAGGAGTTCGTGTTGTTCGTCCAATTCGATGTACATAGTGTTCACATGATTCACAAAAATCCTAATTGATGATGAACATCTACCAATTCTACGTCGTTCTAATTTTAAGAAACAACTTCTACAATCTATAAAATTGAATGATTGGCTTTGAGATCTTGTGAGCCAATGACAACTTTGTAAGGATTATGTAGAAATTGTTTGGCTAAACCTTCAACTTCTTTAGGCCAAGTTGCACTTCAATACAAAGTTTGTCTGTCAGGCCAAATCTGGGAGGTTTTTTTAATTTATTTGAGGTTCAAAACCCATGTCTAGCATTCAATTTGCCTCACCAAGGCAAGATATGTAACCCTGTGAAAGTTGGGTTGTCTTCCACTTGTGCTTTCTCTTCTTTGTTGGTGAGTCCTTTCTTCCTACATCAAGGTGATCAAAGTTTTATTTGCCCTGTTAGCTTTTGTCTGATGTGTAGATCATTATACTACTTCTACTTGATACATGACTTAATTAAAGCCTGACACACCTCAGTTAATTTTCCCAAGTTAGTAGCTTGCTTCACAAAAGGGCTTTTCTAACATCATGCATGATAGATAACCATCAATGAGCTATCATTGTTGTCTATTTATCCCCAAACCTCATATACATGATGTACATGGTATTTAGATGTCTATCATGGCTTCAAATTTGAACAAATTGCAGCTTTGGCTAGCTAGGTTTTTTTATATTAAAAAAACCCGTAGCTTGTATCCTCTATTCATAGCCTCCTAACAAAATTTGGCTTGATTTGGACTTGCATTTGGCTTTCTAAGTTCACTGTTTGGATTTCAGTCTTGGAAATGACTGATGGGCCTCGCTAGCATTTTTTGGCTGCCAAAGACATGTAGAACCAATGGTGATGATTAAAATTGGGCTTCATCCCTGGTTTCTTGCAGACATCTATCACAAAAGATGAATGAGCTGTCATTTTTTCCCCTTTTGTTCTTGTCAATGTTGTTAGTACCTTTTGTTTGTTAGGCTTCATTAAGTAACATACAAGATAGAAGATTTACAGTATAAAGATCTACTTCTTGTATACAGCCTTGTAGTCGCATGAAATGTCTGATGGCTATTTTCATTTAGTTGATCACCAACTTTCTTTTGTCCTTATAGGCCATCTTGGAGTTTGATGACCATTCTCATTCAATTTTGGGCTCATGTTGTTGTCGAAGGTTGATCAATGTTCTTTTCTTACCTCTGACCTTACCATTGTGTATGTGGCTTTTGAGACATACGTCATTTTCATGTGCCAACTTCTCTTTGAACTGCTCGACATCTCTTCAGTCTTTTCTTCATCTGGATTATGGATTTTTTTTGTTTTTCTCAAGAATATCTCAAAAAATGACTAAATAAAACAAAAAATCAACTTCGCAAAAAGCAAAATCATTTGAATACAATTCTAGATGTTATGTACACTACATAATGTGCCTAAGGGCTCATATATGTCTTTTGTCCCTGCTATCCTCTTGTAACTCTATTATGAGGGCGTATACTCTGATTTTTGTCAAAAAAAATGTCACAATCAAATACAAGAATTCAATAAAACTCACAAAACATTGCCCTCTAATATTCATATAATAGATTTGCATTTAGAATGCCTTCCCCCCTCCTATTTGGATTCCTCTCTAATGACAGGGTATCACCAAGGGTAGGTGTTGTGCTTGGGCAATTAAAAATTGTGCCTATTCATGCCTTGTAATCTAGCCCAATTATGCATACACAGTCAATTCATGGAAAAGATTTATGATGTGCAAGATGTGGGTATAAGCAATTTGCTTATTGGCATTTGCTGGCAAGGCTTCCTATTCCAAGAAATATGATGGTCTTTGAAACTCTTGTGTCGTTTGCTTGATTGAAGGTTGTAGAGATTTTTCAAAGGCTTACTTATATGTTTGATTCTTCTTTGGAATCTAGTTTAGCCTCGTAGTTGGTTTTCGTGTTTGGCATTGTTCCGTAGTGGGTTCTCTTCTAACTCTACTGTAATCGTAGGAGAAATTGAAAGAATTCAAGCGTTTTTGCAGTAATAGCAATGCTATTGGTTTCCTTTGGGACCCACTTCTTTGTGATTACTCGTTGTTTTGTTGATGCTTCTCATTTAGGAACCCATACTTGTCCCTGCTTAGTTTGTGTTTGAAGAGACTTCTTTGTGATCCACCTTGTCTTTGTGTGAGTCTTCAACGGTCTTTCTTTTAGCTTTTGCACTCTTGGTTGAGGGTTGGATTCAGACTTTGGGAGTTGATGCTTTAACTGTTTTGGAATACAAAGGAACTCCTAACGTCTTTATGCTTGAATTAACTTCTTTGGAACCCAAATTTGATTTACAAAAGCTTGCAACTTTGTGATTTTCTTAAATTTTTTTGCAGGCTTTGACTATTTTTCTGTTGACATTGGATCTTGTGATTTGTCATCAAGAATCTTCATCTTCTTGATCCACACTTGTCTTTGGTGAATCTGGCTCTTTGGTATCCAGATTTGTCAAATTTTTTGGTTCTGAATTGTTGTTCTTTTCTTTTGGCCTTCATTGTTTAGCGATGACCTGAGTTTCTGGTAGGGAATGTCATAAGAATCATCATTGTCAATGCTACCCTCCACAAGGTTGCATTCTAGCACTTTCTTGTGGTTTAACTTGTTATGGAAAGTTATTGTTTGTTTGCTCTTGGATTGTTGTTTTTGGAATGACTTTGGTACTCACTTGATTAGAGTGTTGGTAGCTCGTTGACATGGCTGTGTTCTTATTGTTTTTTTCTTCTTCATATATCAGAGCCACGTATGAGGATCTTGTTGCAATTGCGTTTCCATTGAGGAATTTGGAATCCACTTTTGATGCACTTTATTCTTGTACCAATGACATTGTTTCCTAGGTCTTTGATATGGACAATCATAAAACCATGCATTTATTAAAATGTTGTTCATGTCACCTACTGGGTTGTTTGATTTTTCAATGTCGGCATCTTCTTGAAGCTCCAAGTGTTCTACAGAGCCATAGAACTCGTCTTATTCTTCATCTTTGTTTTCTTGGATCACACTCACTATAAAGTAAGGAACAATATCATAGCCATTTTCATCATAAAACTTTGTTGTTGGATCGTCTTCAATAGCGCACATATCAAGAATAGCCAAGATGTGTTCCCATTCAAGTGGCTCTAATTCTTCCTTGCAAAAGGGTTCTAGATGTAATCCATATCTTCAATTTCCATTTCTAGGATGCCTTCCTCTCGCTTTGCAAAGATCCACACATCCACAACTCTCCGGGCTTACCCAACCGTTCTAGAAGTTCTGATCCTGCTATAGTACTGGAACCAAACTCCTCCATAGGTGTTCTCGTCACATCCCTGTAACTCCTTCATAGGTGTTCTCATCACATCACTGTAACTATGTCCTTAAAGCCTATCCTTGTCGTGGTTTCCATGTGACTCAGGTAGATATAGTCATATCCCCAATCTTGGACCATTTTCAATTGTCGTATGAATGGCCTTCCTAGAATGATGTCATAGTTGTTCTTCTTGCCAAAGTCAACAATAGCAAAGGTTTGCTCATATTCAATTCCATAAGAAGTAACAACTGCTTTTTCTAATTTTCCTATGGGCCTTTCCATGTGTTCATCTACAAGATGCAGTTTTGTCATGGTAGCTTTCATTGCTGGTTTTCCCCATTTTTTCTAAACCTCTCTTGTTGCAATGGAAACACCAGCTCCAATGTCAAGGATTGGCATGGTTTTTACACCTTGGAATTCCACAAGAAGAGCAGTGTTCCCATTTTCTCCCTCATAGTACTTGCCTACCTTGTTTAACGGCAGTGGCCTAGTATTTAGCTAAGGCATTTCTAGCTCTTTGATCCCTTCCTCGATTTGAGCCAGTGGTTTTTTAACACCAAATTTCTCTAGGCATTTTTCCACAATAGCCCACATATTTGGTCGTATTCTGAGCAACTCTGCTAGCGTTATTGTACAGGTGACTGGTCTCGACAAAATGTCTATCAATCCTTTTGAATTGATGACCTTGTTGGGAGACAGTCTCTATGATAGTACCGCAATACCATCTAACTTGGCCTCGTACTGTTCTGTATAAGACGGTAGTGTTCTTAGAAAATGGGGTTGATTTTCCATAGACTATAGAGATCCTTTATCTCCCCAATACTATTTCATTTCTAGATTCATTTGAGATCCAGCCTCAAATTCCTCTATTAGTGGAAGAGACACTTCTCTTCCAACACCCGTCTGGTTAACTCATCTATTTAGGTCACTCACTTCATTGGCCTCTCTGAATTTTTTCCATAATTTGTCAAGAGCATCTATTTCTTTACAGCTATTAGGTATAGCTATGTGAAATCCCTTGAAAGAGTTATCCGTGGTATTCAGCACTATCCTTGCTTCTAATGTGGCGTACTTGAGCTTTTGTCTGTGCTCGTGACTGGAATTCTGGCTCTTTTTGTTCCTAGTTTGGTGGGATTACTAGTGTAGGTAGGACAAGGATCACACCATCAGGTTTTTCAACTTGTGGCTCTAGTAAATCTTGCGTTGTTTGAATCATTTTCTTGCACATTTCAAACCTATCTATTTCTAGTTCCACATATGGATATGTAATACACCTATGTTCTTGGTTTTGGTTGTTTTGAGCCGTGTTGCATACAATTTTAGGAGGGTGTCTAATGGCTCATTAACCTTTTTTACCAATTCTGATCCTCCCAAACTAGCACTTCTCGGTTTCTCATTTGTGGATGGTTCTTCTGGAGGTTGAGACATCTGTGTAAGAGAAGGTGCAACCATTACCTCATGTTTCTTATCTTCTCTTTATCTTGGGTAAGCTCCTCAGCTAGGGATTTATGCTCTTGTTCCCTACGTGCTTTCATCCTAGCCTTTGTAGCTTTCCAACTGTTCCATTTGCTCTTGATTCTTTGACTAAGTGCGTCGATCTTTGGCTCACCCATCTTTGGACTCGTGTTAGTTTTCGTTTTCTCTGTCTCTGGATTCTCCGTAGCTTCCTTTTGAGCTTGTGCTCTTGTAACTACTTGAATTGATACAACGTTTTCATTATCCGAGCTAATGGGTAGCTGAACAATTCTTGAGACATTTGTTGTGATCTTTTTGACTCGGTTTGGATTTTTTGGACAATTGGGGATCAAATGAATGACACCACGATCAAGACAATAGGAATTTACTTTGTGGTCTCCGTTGAGGACATTGTTTGGCCAAGTAGCTGTCACGGCTTTTGTTACACTCTATCTTTGGTTGAGGAGCTTCTTCTTGCAGTTCCTCTTGGCTATAAGCAGGCTCTGACCTAGCTAATCCTCTATTCACGAGGAAACACAATGTCCTTTTGTCCATCTCGTACCTTCTTTCTTCAGGTCGAAACACAGGAGGTGGAGGTTGTACTAGCCTCACCACTCCATTTGTTTCTCTCATCTTCTATCGCATTCCTTGGATAAAGGTCAACATTAATCGTGCTTGCATAGGAAGTTCCACTCTTGGATAGAACTTGACATATCTCTGGAGCCATAATGCCGCTCTGCGCACTGACTCTCCTTCTTGCTATTTGAATTTGTGAATTTGCGAGATCGTATTGTGATCTATGACTTTTTGCAATAATTCTTTGATGAATTTCTCAAATAGCTCGTCAAGAGTCTCAAAATCATGTCTTTCCACTAAGTTGAACCATGTACATGTGTCCTCTTCCATAGTTAGACCAAATCCCGCAAACTGTGTTGCAAAATCCAAAACTTCCTCTGCTCTAGTAACTCTTTTGAAAGCCACTACGTGATCTCTCGAATATTTATCTCCAACGTATTTCCTGTTTACCCGTTTTTGGATTTGGGACGATCTAACTCACTGAGTGTCTACAAGTCTAACCATAGACTCTCCCAATCCTTCTCTTGATTTGGGTCTTCTACTATGCCTAGGTTCGTCTTTGAAGGGATAAGTCATTATGTTAGAGATTGGTCCATTAGGACGATTCACTTCATCTCTCATTATCTCTCTAGAAGGGAATCCAGCTGGCTCCCTTTTTGGAATTCTTGTAGGAATCCTCGTGTTTGGTGGAGGTATATATGGTCCTTCATTGACCAAATATGCACCTATATCTAATGTAGTCCATGGATTTGTGCTTTTTGCAGCTCTGTATTCTCCTCCATATTTGTCAACAACTAGAGATTTCCATTGGTAGTCGACTCCGTATGTATAGACATGGAAGAACTTGTAATTTGTCAGCTCTTCAGGGTAGGGCTCTATGCACCTATAAATATTGACCTCTATGTTGTCAATGTATCTATATAGTCCTTCACTCTCATGATTTTCCATCAAAAATCTCTCAACAAGATTGGTCTTTATCACCTGCAAGTTTGGAAGATCCATTGAGGGTGGATGCTCCTCTATCGCTGGGATCCTGAAGCTTGTATAAGCTGAGTTTGACTCTAAAGAGTACATGATCTCTGGGCTTAAAAGCTTTAGATTGAGGTATGAAGACTTTGACCAATGTGTTCAAGTGCTTTGGTTAGGAAAAAATCGAAACTATGTCCAAAATCATGACCGTTTTCTCACAATTCTCTCAAAGTGTCAATTTTAGACACCCCTGACTTCCGGATGAATTTTGAGGTCTTAAACGACGTTTTGTTTTTAGCGCTAACCAACAATGGATGTCTTTTATTGTTGTTCAAGGTGGACACTGAAAATTGTAGAGCTACTATGGAGCTTCATTTTGATAAAAAAAAGTTTTTGAATCCGATATCAGAAGCTCAAGTTATTACCACAACAAAAACCATTTACTCAACCTATGCGTGGAGACTTTATACGCTGACGAAGGAAATTTGGAATGGCGGCCTCTACACCAAAACAAACTCCATTGCGCCACAAGGGAAATTAGATAAGGGCACCACCTAGTCTTGGAAGCGTGGGCTAGGACCGCTACACAAAGAGAGAGAGAGAGAGAGAGAGAGAGAGAGAGAGATCACTATGAATGAAGCATTAACCTTAGTGTGTGTACAAGGAATGGATGACTTCAAACACTCCCAACACAAATAGCATGTAGATTACCAAACAACCACTCAAGGATTAGCCAAGATCACATCAAGAACTCTCACACATATATAAAAGATTTCTCTTAATTAACATAAGTAAGAGAAGGAGAGGTTACTAGCATGAAACAATTTGCACTCTAGAATGTGCAAGAATAGAGTGAATGAATGAGCTTATGAGCTCATGGTGAGTGATACAAAGACTCAATGGGGCTGAGGGAGGCTTGAATTTACAAAGGGGAAGGCCTCTTTATATAGGAAAGAGAGTGATTAGGAGTGAGGTTAAGATCCAAGTGTAATTTGTACAAATGAAGCTTGATTAGGGACATTCAACCAATGAAGAAGCTCCTTCCAAGTGATTTGTTGACCAATTAGCTCCATCATCACTTGTGTTGTCTTCACTCCTTCCTCCATAGCTTCAGTCCAAGAGCTTCCTTATTTTAAAATGTAAATAATCTACATAAAATCAATACATATCTAGTAATAATAGAAAGGGGTTGAATGAGAACTTATGAATTACAACAAGATTAAGCATGACTTGAGAGGTGATTAGAAGAAGAATTTTGATGGGTTTTTGAGCTTGAGAGAGAGGAGGAAGGAGAGGAGGGTGAGAAGACTAATGGATGATTTTTAGAGAAGGTCTCAATGTGGAAAAGGAAGGGTGTGTGTGTGTAAAGGTAGAGGGGGTGGTCTCCACCACAGTTGAAAAAACTGGTGTCCGCCATTTTGGCCATATCTCCTAGACCGCAGATGCAAAAATTATAAAAAAAATATGGCCAGAATCTCCTGCTCATCAGCTACAACTTTAATGAAGACAACTTTTCTTGGATCAGAGTGGAAGTATGTTTTAAAAATTCAGCAAAATCATGTGTCTGGTTCCTTCCTTTACTAAGTCTTCCACTTGGGTCCCATTTGTTTGAATCATCATATGGCTCCAAAGCCATGATGATATGAGCCACTCATGACCCTTGAATCATGGGTGCATGGCTCCACAACCACATCATATCTTTTCTTTTCACATTTACATATTTTCCCTTCCCTTTACCACTAGGTTCTCCCTCTACCTTTCACCTCCGGTGAACTAGTCAAGAAAAAATTCCTATCAAATCATTTTTTTTTTTCCCAAGAGGTTGTTCTCACTCTTTCTTTTATTGTAAACCTCTAGAAGCAAGGAAAACCAACAAAATATAATAAACAAAAATTTGTGATAGGCTCGGATCATAGCCCCCCCAAACCTGGCTAGGGGTATTTATGCCTCTAGCCTACTTTCTTTGATCTTGAGCTGACCTTATCCTGATGTAATAAGGCTTTAGATGCCATCCATTTGTCCTGATCTTGTGCACTTTACCATCAATGTCTTGAAGTCTGTAAGAGCCATTTTTGAACTTTTTGGTGACCAAGAACGGGCCTTCCCATCGGAAAAGAAACTTTCCATCCTTACGAGTGTCGAAGCGATTGTCATATCGAAGCACCAGAGATCCCTTTTTGATGTCTTTGGATGCTAGATTTTTGTTGAACTTTTCTCTGCGCTTCTCTGCTTCTTGAGAATAGTGGTTGATGGCTTCTTCACGATCCAGTTGCAGCCTCTCTAGATCCATGATCCTTTGATGTACTTTCTCCTTTTGAGAGCCTACCTGGCTACCCAATATTCGAAGACTTGTTAACTTCACTTCAATGGGCAAAAGCGCCTCCTTTCCATAAACCAAATGAAAGGGTGTGTACCCTAATGTGGTTTTGAAGGAGGTTCTATAGCTTGTAGAACCTTTCTACTAGTGACGTCGTGTGCAAAGTGTCCTCCGCACATATCATCGTGACAAGCTTTTAAAATCTCTTCAATTTCACTCTTCAAAGGCACTTTCCTAAGCACACCATCCTTACCAAGACAATACAAGTCATCATTTACTATGCGATACCTGGTAGCCTTCCTAGCTAACCATCGCCTTTCCCCTGCATTCAAGTGTTTAGGAGCCTCTCCTTGCTCCATAATGTGCATAATATCTTCCAAGTCCTCCTTGCCTTGCTGAAGTGGAAGTTTGATGGCCACTGCTCCCACTATTGACTCATTTAACTTTGATGATGCTCGGTGGTCTGCATCCTTGTTCTGGTCTCTTGGAACATGATGTACTTGTGCCTCCCTAAATCTCCTCATAAGAGCTTTGGCTTCTCTCATTTTAATAGAGAGACGGGCATTTTTGCAAGCCCATATACCTTGCATTTGCCTTACCAAAAGCATGGAGTCACCAAAAGCGTTTAATCTCTTAATTGAATTATCGAGGCACCAACAAAGGCCATGAATTAGAGCATGATATTCTGCTTCATTGTTGGAGTGGACATCTTCTAAAGTGATCCCTTCACCATGGATCCTCTCTCCCAATGGAGATAAGACCACGATGCCTGCAGCTGCCTTATCCTTGGTTCTCTTGTATGCTCCATCAAAGTAGAGGCTATAAGCATTGACCAAAGCCTCTGGAGCTGGAGGTGGTGGAAGTTCCTTTCTCTTCAAATGGAAAACTTTTTCATAGCACTTGTTTGTTAAAATGTCGGCTAAGCATGCTCGAGTTGTTCTTTCAACCTGTATTGTATAATCAAACTCTTGAAGTCGCACCACCCACTTTGCTATTTTGTCAGAGATTTCCATATGTTGTAGTGCATAGGGAAACATATCCTCCACAGTGATAACTACAAACCTCTTCGGCAGCAAGTATGGCCGAAATTTGGTTACCGCAAACATGAGAGCTAACATTTTTTTAATCTCTCTAAAATGCCCATCACTTTCTTCACTCCAAACAAGCGTCTCTTGACGAGTCAGCAGTTGTAGAAGAAATATCACTTGGGAGAGTAAGTGTATGAATCTACTCAAATATCTTAGCTTTTGCAAGAAAGAGATTAATTGTTTGATGGAAGTTGGGGAAGGTAGATTTAGCAATGTTTCTATCTTTTCAGGATCTACCTCGATTCCATCAATGGACACTACATGCCCTAATAGTGTAACCTTGCTTTCCCCAATGTGACATTTGTCCTTGTTTAGTTGTCCACCCAGCTTAGCTAAACGAGTAAATCCTTCATCAATCTTGCCGAGATGCATACTTTTGGAGCTGTAAATACAAAAGTCATCTATGAAAACCCTTATGGACTTACCAAAGTAAGGTTGGAAGACCATGTTCATGAATCGTTGAAAGGTGGCTGGAGCGTTGGTGAGACCAAAAGGCATGACTCGAAATGCAAAACATCCCCATGGTGTGATGAAAGTAGTCTTTTTCTGGTCTTCCTCTGCAATGCGCATTTGAAAGTAGCCAGAGTAGCCATCACACACTGTGTATCTCTCATGGCCTGCTACTTCATTTAGAATCTCATCTTGAAATGGGAGAGGGAAGTGGTCCCTCTTTGTTGCAGCATTTAGTGGCTTGTAATCCACGCACACTCGCCATTTACCATTCTTCTTTGGCCTCACCACTACTGGGGAGACCCACTCTGAATCTTCTACTGGGTATATGAATCCTGCTTCTAAGAGTCTCTTCACCTCAGACAACAGTGCATTTTGTTGCACAACTCCTAATCTTCTTAGTTTTTGTACTACTGGCTTGCTCCCTTCTTTTAGATGGATATGGTGCTTCACTCCAGTGACACCTGTAATGTGAGTGTAATCAGAAATAAACAATGATGCATGCTTCTTGAGAACATTTACATAACCCTCCTTTTCTTCTTCCTTTATATCCTTGGAAAACATCTCCTCTAGGCTGGCATCCCACACATTCTCCATTTGGATCCTTGGTTTGTCTTCTGATGAGGTAGTTTCCTTTATGGTGACGCCCATGACTTCGAGAGTGCTATCACTCTCTTCACTTGAACTCTCTTCATCGTCCATAGATGAGGAGCATCCACTTGAGCTCCACTCATCAGCTGACGTCTCTAGTTCAAGGTTCTCTTGTCGCCCATTCTTTAGGTTATAAACCACCTTCCGACTATGGCCACCCATGCGAGGCCTCAACTCCAAGTCTCCTGTTGCCCAATCTTGCCTAGCTCCTATACCCATGAGCCAAGGTCGTCCTAAAATAAGGGGGTATCCTTCTCCCTTTACTGGCATCACATAAGCATCAACCTCTGTAGTGATTCCAAAAACAGAAACTCTCAAAGCTTTCACTACACCCACACAAGTGACAGAGACATTATTGGCCATTTTTGCCCTAAAGTTTGATGATTCCATTACCTCTAAACCCAATTGATGCATTAGCTTTTCTGTCATGACACAAACCTCTGCTCCACTGTCAATGTAAGTTTTTGGAATCCGTTGTCCCTTGATTTGAGCCTCCACCAAAGGCACTATATCCTTGAGACCATATGCTTTGATTACACTTACTAGCTTACTTCGCTTTGCCCTCGTGCTCACCATTTTTGACCATTGTCGTCAAAGCTTTGGGGAGATATGAAGTAGTTGTGGCCAATTAATCTTTGGTCCTTGAGAACTCACATCAGTTGTCAAGTCATAAGGTTGTGTCTGAGATCCCATAGGGAAATCAGAGATGTCAATTTGAGACCTAGTACGGGTCTTTCTCTTCTTGGCGTCATCTTTAGTTGCCCGAGATGTACTTGCTTCATTGCTTGCATCCTTGCTTGTTTCTTTACCTACTTCATCTTGGACACGCACATGTTTGATAGGCATTGTAGCCACTTCATCTATCTTCATCTTCCCTTTAGCTATTTCTTCCTGGTTGCTTGTGCCCTTGAGGACCTCCTCCATCCTTATGATGCTCACATTTGGTTGAGTAGCAGGGGCTTGAGCTTGAGCACGAGGTGGCTGCAAAATTTGAGGTTGCGGTTGCTCTTGTGCTTGAGCTCTAGCACAGGGAGGACTTACTTGTTGTCGAGGACCTCTGACATGGTAGTCATATCTTCTGGGATGAGGGCAATTATACATGCCGTGGCCATTTTCCCCACAATTGTAACACAACATTTCCCTTGCTTGACGTCGCATTGGTGGCCGATTCCCACCATTTCCCTCAATAGGCCTTCTTGCACCCTGCACAATATTTAATCTCAACCCCTCTAGCTGGTTTGTGAGATTGTTTATTTGTTGGAGCATATCTTCTTGTTGACCTCTATTGAGGTCTGGTGCATTAGGCACATTTGGAGGTATGTGAGAAGCTTCCATAGTTGTGATATTGTCTCCCAAAGCTAGCTGGCCAGCTTGGGCTTGATAGAGAATCTTTCTATTCTTTTCCCTAGCAATTCTTAAGGCATCTTCAAAAGCATTTGGAAATTTGCTCTTTACCTTCTCCCTTAGCAAGGGGTACAAACCTGAGATAAATCGATCCTTTTGGAGGCAATTGGGAGCTCGCTCACCAGGGTTTAGTGAGTCTGACCATTGCCCCCAAAGTTTCAGAAAACCTTCCTCATAGGTTGCATAACCATGAGGGTCAACTTGATGAAGTTCTTCTACCAAATTGGCTCGTTGAAATCTTCGTAGGAAATCCGCCTTCAATCCCTCCCAATCAATTCTTTGGGTTGGATCTAGAGCCTGGAACCATACCCTAGCTTCTTCTTTGAGCATCAAAGGAAAAGCTCTCAATTTCAATGCTTCGTCATCCCTCCCAGAGACAAGGAAAGCCATCTCCAAGTTATCCAAAAAATCCCCAGCATTTTCCCCACTACGCCCAAAAAAATTTGGGAAAGCCATCATAAAAATGGGTTGCCTTCCTCTCAATACAGCACAAAGATGAAAACTTCTAGGCCCAAATCATATCTTATTAAGGGTAGAATAAATGGATTGATAGATGCATTAATCTCAGCTAGACGACGAGGGCCTAGTAAGTTCCTTATGATGTTTTGGAACCTAAGATTTGTGCTAGCTATTATATGCACAGTTTGTCTAGCAAGAGGTTGGAAAGGTCCATATAAATCCCTATGATTCATGGAGTATTCTTAAAGCAAGATGAAGATGTGAACATCAAAAGATACATTATACTCCAAAATAGGAAATATTATAGGGTCAGGGGACAACAATATCTCTCTCAACCTCTCAGCTCCAAAATAGAAGACCAATCTTTGTTGGAAAAAAAACTTTCTATCAATGCGCACATTCACCCTAACATTCTGAACTGATTGAAAGTTGTAGAAAATGGGATTATTCATTGGTGCATTAAATACAAACTTCCATGAAGCACTTCATTGAAGTTGAGCTCTCTTGGATCCCACCATTTGAGAGATGCGAAGAATTTGCTCACCAGTGATTAGCCTAGATTTGGTGTGACCATCTTCAGCTTTGTAGAGTTCATAGGGTTCGATGGCTACCCTCTCAACCACCTTGAGCCTTCTTGCTAGTAGTAGTTGGATTGCATCACCATATGTAGCCTCTTGCCAATACCGCACCCCATTGATGTGTAGCTCCCCCTCCAAAAACTTGTTAATACCTGAGTTTGAGAGTGCTTTCACCACCTGAAGTCGAGGCTTCAAAGGAAGTGTCTTCACACTAGCCACAAAGCACTCAACACAATTTTTTGACCTAGGGACTTGATGACTACAAGATTTTCCTTGAAGCAAAGAAGGGTGTGTGTAGTTAACTCTCTTTACCCGCATACGTGCCGTTTGTCAATAAAGACGCTTCTTTTCTCGAGCTTCTTGGGGAGACCATAGTGGAAGTCTCGAAGAATTTGATGGATCTTCCTTCATAGGATTGACAGAGCGCTGCTTGAGAACTCCTCAGTGGGGGCACCAATTTATGACAAAGGAAATTTGGAATGGCGACCTCTACACCAAAAAAAACTCCATTGTGCCACAAGGGAAATGAGATAAGGGCACCACCTAGTCTTGGAAGCGTGGGCTAGGACCGCTACACAAAGAGAGAGAGAGAGAGAGAGAGAGAGAGAGAGAGAGAGAGAGAGAGAGAGATCACTATGAATGAAGCATTAACCTTAGTGTGTGTACAAGGAATGGATGACTTCAAACACTCCCAACACAAATAGCATGTAGATTACCAAACAACCACTCAAGGATTAGCCAAGATCACATCAAGAACCCTCACACATATATAAAAGATTTCTCTTAATTAACATAAGTAAGAGAAGGAGAGGTTACTAGCATGAAACAATTTGCACTCTAGAATGTGCAAGAATAGAGTGAATGAATGAGCTTATGGGCTCATGGTGAGTGATACAAAGACTCAATGGGGATAAGGGAGGCTTGAATTTACAAAGGGGAAGGCCTCTTTATATAGGAAAGAGAGTGATTAGGAGTGAGGTTAAGATCCAAGTGTAATTTGTACAAATGAAGCTTGATTAGGGACATTCAACCAATGAAGAAGCTCCTTCCAAGTGATTTGTTGACCAATTAGCTCCATCATCACTTGTGTTGTCTTCACTCCTTCCTCCATAGCTTGAGTCCAAGAGCTTCCTTATTTTAAAATGTAAAGAATCTACATAAAATCAATACATATCTAGTAATAATAGAAAGGGGTTGAATGAGAACTTATGAATTACAACAAGATTAAGCATGACTTGAGAGGTGATTAGAAGAGGAATTTTGATGGGTTTTTGAGGTTGAGAGAGAGGAGGAAGGAGAGGAGGGTGAGAAGACTAATGAATGATTTTTAGAGAAGGTCTCAATGTGGAAAAGGAAGGGTGTGTGTGTGTAAAGGTAGAGGGGGTGGTCTCCACCACAGTTGAAAAAACTAGCGTCCGCCATTTTGGCCATATCTCCTACACCGTAGATGCAAAAATTATAAAAAAAATATGGCCAGAATCTCCTGCTCATCAGCTACAACTTTGATGAAGACAAATTTTCTTGGATCAGAGTGGAAGTATTTTTTAAAAATTCAGCAAAATCATGTGTCTGGTTCCTTCCTTTACCAAGTCTTCCACTTGGGTCCCATTTGTTTGAATCATCATATGGCTCCAAAGCCATGATGATATGAGCCACTCATGACCCTTGAATCATGGGTGCATGGCTCCACAACCACATCATATCTTTTCTTTTCACATTTACATATTTTCCCTTCCCTTTACCACTAGGTTCTCCCTCTACCTTTCACCTCCGGTGAACTAGTCAAGAAAAAATTCCTATCAAATCATTTTTTTTTTTCCCAAGAGGTTCTTCTCACTCTTTCTTTTATTGTAAACCTCTAGAAGCAAGGAAAACCAACAAAATATAATAAACAAAAATTTGTGATAGGCTCGGATCAACGCGTATAATGTCTCCTGACTCAGATTTTCTCCAAACTTAAGGTGTAGACTCCCTTGATGTCTTCTACCCATTGCAAGTCTCAGTTTTTTATTCTGACCTTTATTTTGACACTTGAGACATTTTATGCGTATAATGTCTTTTGTGGTAGAATAAGGTTACTTTTATCCCAATGGTTCCTTATCACTCAATAAACTCTCAACAACTTTCAGAATTCAATTTGGACATTTTTTGGGCAAGTTATGATCAATATAAGCATGAATTTTTCTTGATCTGTCTTCTGACCTTTACAAGCTCCAAATGAGCTCCAAATGCAATGAAATTTTGGCTAGGGACTTCTTTTATGCTCTAGGACACTGAGGTATACTCAAATGTCTCTTTCGACCCAGATCTGGCCTAGGAGACATCATACACGTATGATGTCTTTTTGCTCAGATTTCACTTAGATTTCTACCCAAGGTAGTCCTTGATGCATACAACAAGAATAGGTGATTACAACAAATATTGGATGTGAAAATTGCTCAAAATCACCTCTTTTTCACCTTCACAATCTTGTATCTGCAAAATTCTCTTTAAATGCAAAAGTATTTGTCCAAATGAGATAAAATTTTGCAAGTAAGCTTAAAAATCATTTCCCGACCCCCTATGTGGTCAAAAGTGCAATTGGACTGCCAGATCTACCCTTGGGACATTATACACGTATGGTGTCTGTGCTCATAATTGGTCCAAATCGTCAGCTTGTGTTGTTGTGCTTAACACCTTGGTAAGCTCAAATTTCAACTTTGGTCCCTAAAAGTGCCCTTTAGACATCATATGTGTATGATGTCTAATTGGTCTAAATGAAGCGAATTTCACTCTAGAGATTCCTCTCTATACTGGCAACTCACAGCAAGTTATGACCCTTTTTGAGCAGGTATGATCACTTTAAGCCTTTACTTGCCTAAAAGCATCTTATGTTCTTTAAAAGCTCAAAATTGCTTCAAATTGGATGAAATTTGGCCCATATGATTCCTAAATGATGTAGATTACAAGTGTGCACTCAGTTGTATCTTTTGATGTCAAATCTGGCCTCTAAGACATCATACATGTATGATGTCTTTTGCTCATATTTTAGTTTTGTTTCTAACAAAGAGGCCCCTTAGTGTGTAGAACAAGAATATGTGGCACCTGTCCCAAAGCCTCTACACTCAAAAACCTAGCTCTAAACCCATCTGCAAAAACTGCATATAAAGACAGAGCCAAATTCTAAAAATGCCCGAGACTAAAATGTATTAGGACATATGTGTAGCTTGTGTCGCTACAATTCTAAAAACTACTTATAAGTAGAAAACATAAATTGTTTGATATACTTACAGCCGTAAATAGCTCATAGATGCACGGGGGCGTTCGCTCCGTTTCGTGAGGAATGCTTGGCATCAATGTGTAGATCTCCTCCAGCCTAGCACATTGATACAATGCGATCTCCAATGTGATGAAAGAGAGGGGAGTAACGCTAGGATGAAGCTCACACTCCCAATGTAATGGAGATGGCTTATGAACTTTGAGACTAGCGAAATTAAGAGAATTAGAGTGAGCATTTTTGTGAGAAAATCATTTGGGTTGGTTAGAATGTTATATTTTATGACATTACCTCTCTCTTGAAAGCGTAGTCGTCCTCAACTATGAGGTAGAAGAGATGAAGTCTTAGTCATTAGTCTACGTTTCTTAGCGGATAGAGGATCCCTTTTCACCCTACAACATCATTCCAGAATGGATAACTAGTCCATTTGGTGCTTGGGAGATGTAGCTGCCGCAAGCATGTCTGCGCTTAGTCCATATTATACTCCCAAAGTAGCATGGCAAATTCTACTTGGTGTTTGAGTGACATTGTCATCACAAACATGATTCAAAGTATGTATACTATTTATATTTTTACACAAAAGAGAATTGGCCTTATAAGACAAAAACATTGTTCATTTAGAAAGCGTTCACATTTGCTTACTCTACTGCAGCATTGTAAGCATTGACAAGGTTCATACTATCCTTAAGTTGTATTCCTTGCATCCATCTAGCATCTTCAAATGGATAATTTTTGAACTTAATAAGATACCGTCAATAATCTTATCATGCCGTAGTACCTTGTCTTCATGCCGAAGAATAGCTTCGGGTTGTAGCACCTCTTCTTTGTCTTCGATTTCTGGAGGGTCTTCAATAATTGGTTTTATTGGAAGCTCCCCTTTGTAGGGCTTAAGTAGGCTCACATGAAAAGCATTGTGTATGAGCCAATGGTTGGGAAACTTGAGTTGATAAGCTATGTCATTGATTGGCTTCAAGATTTGAAAAGGACCATAGTATCTTTTTGCTGATTTAGCATAATATTTACTTTTGATGGCCCAAAGGATTTTTGCCCGTCATTTGTCTCAATCCAGCATTGGGAAACTTAAGTAAGACCCAATCATTTTCTTTGAATGTTAATGCCATTCTATGCTTGTCAGTAGCAGCTTTTTGCCTTTGTTGAGAGATGGTTATAGCCTCCTTAACCTTTTGAAAAGATTCTTGTAGGTCACAGCTATACTCATCTGCAGTGAAGATCTTCCCATGTACTTTAAGTAGAAAAGGACTTTTAGGTCTTCCCTCTATGATCTCAAAAGGTGCTTTTCATGTAGTAGTATGGGCAGTATCCTTGTAGGCATACTCTATAAGGGGTAAGTACTTCTCCCATTGTGATCGTTGATCTACTTCTGTAACATAAGTCTCTAGTAGATCGAGTATTTTAAGATTGGCTATCTCACTTTGGCCATCCGTTTGTGGGTGGTAGGCCGAAGAGAAATTCAATCTTGTACCTAGATTTTCAAAGAGACCTTTCCAAAAATTATTGGTCATTCTAGGATCTCTGTCTGACACGATGGATGTTTGTAATCCATGGTGTTTGATAATCTGAGATATGAAGATGGTTGCCATTTGGTGTGCCTTAATAATGTTTTTGACAGGAATAAAGTGTGATTGGTTGCTACACCTGTCGACTATTGTCCATATTCCCGTATTCCCATGGATAGACTTGGGTAATCCAAAGATAAAATCCATGGATATACTCTCCCATGGTGAATTAGGGATGGGCAATGACTAGAGTAATCCAGGTTTCTTTCCTCTATCATACTTAATCTTTTGGCATACCACACATTTTTAAAAATACTCTTGTATGTACATTTTCATGGTAGGTCAATAGAGTACGTCTCTACTCCTTGAAGAGTAGGTTGAGTGCCTCTATGACCTCCATAGGGAGGAGCATGGGATTCATACATGATTTCTCACCAAGGGAGTGGGTAACACATGATAGCCTATTGCCATGGAGAAGATAACCATTCTGCAAGGTGAATGATTCCTCTTTCTTCTCCAAAGCAAGGGCTGACATTAGATCTTTAAAGTTAGGGTCAATAGCATACTCATCTATCATAGAAGATAGATCATTGTGAGTTGCTATAGACACCGTATTGACTTTTGGTTGTCGTGAAAGTACCTCGGCCACTTGATTGTGCTCACCAGCAATGTGAGCAATATGAAAATAGCATTGTGAAAGAAAATTTATCCACCTCATTTGTTTGTCAGGAAGCTTGGTTTGTGTCATGAAGTATTTGAGACTTTGGTGGTTTGTTCGTAAAATGAATGGAGTAATCAATAAATAGTGCTTCCATGTGTCTAGGGCATGTAGAACAATTAAAAGCTCTTTCTCATAAATGACCAAGACCTGTTCATCCGTATTGAGCCTTTGTCTCTTAGATGCTACGGCATGCCCTTCTTGAAATGGCTTTGAGAAATCCAAAAGCATGAGGACTGGTTGAGAGGTAAGATTCTCTTTGAGCTTGTCAAAACCTTTTTGCTCCTTAGCATTCCATGAATACTTAATGTTATTCTTTGTTAAGTCATGTAAGGTCCTGCTATTTGAGAAAATTTTTCTATGAAGCATCTATAGTATGTACACATACCAATAAAGCTTCGTACCTCATGTAGATTCCTTGGATTGGGCCATGCTTTTATTACCTCTAACTTTGATGGATCCATACGGATACCATCTTGAAAGATAATATGACCTAAGTATTGAATCTCTTGAAGGAAAATTTTGCTTTTCTTTTGGTTGAGGAAAAGCTTTTTTTCCCTCAATGCTTGAAAAATAACTTGGGTATGTTGCTTGTGTTCCTCCAAGGACTTGGAGTAGATGATGATATCATCAAAGAACACTCCAGTGAACTTTCCATAGGGTCTAAATATTTTCTCCATCGAATGATTGAATGTGGCTGGTGCATCGGTCAAGCCAAAAGGCATGACTAGATATTCATAAAGACCAAGCGTTGTACGAAACGGGGTCTTTTAGGATATCTTCATCCACTATCCTTATTTGATGATAGCCACTTTTTAGGTCAATCCTACTGAAGTAGGTAGAGCCTTGTATCGTATCAAACAGACCTTCTACCCGAGGCACAGGAAAATGTTTTTTGATAATGATATGGTTTAGTGCTCGATAGTCCACACACATACATTATGTACCATCTTTCTTTTGCACTAAAAGGATTAGAGAAAAAAAAGGAGAGGAGTTAGGCCACACCATCCCTTTGTCTACCAATTCTTGTACTTTCCTCATGATCTCCTCTTGTTGAGCTTGTGAAACTCGATAAGGAGGCTCGTTAGACGGAGAGCTTCCTGGTAGGAGCTCAATTCGATGGTCATCATCCCCTCGTTTTGGAGGTAAGTCCATAGGGATATCATCGATGAAAACATCTTGGAATTCATTTAGAAAAGTAGACAAGTATAACTCTTCTTGGTACCTACCATTTTCATTTGATAAACCATTAGCGTCATTAGTGGATTCTTAAAATCATGTCCGCAAAAATAAAGCTTTTCATTGACTTATCAAAAGCTGGTGAATTTACAAGTGGTATAGTACGACCAAACTCATTAGCATCTATATACATGTTCTTTCCCCTGTAGATGAATTAGATCCTCCTTTCAGGGAACTTCATGTTGGTAGCCATGTGATCAAACCATGGCGTCCCTAGGATAGCATCCTCATGTTGGAGAGGAGAGATGAAAAAGTCTTCTTTGTCGACATAGCTTTGGACATGAAGCCTCAACTTCCCAATCAACGGAGTAACGGAGGCTTGCTGTCCCTTGAAAGTTGCATCACCCGTTACAATATCTCCCATCTCGAAAGCTTGAATGCCCAACTTGGTGGCCAACTCCATTGATATGAAGTTGTGAGTAGAGTCAAGGTCAAACAAGATGAAGGCATCATGCTCCCTTACCTTTCCCCAAGCATAGGAGAGAGATGATCCTTTTCAATGATCATCCTCTTTTGGAGCTTTGATGGTGGAATCCCTAGGAGTCTCATTGCGAGCATTTTTCTTGGGGCAAGAACAGTAGCCTTGTCCTTGCTTCATGAGAGAGTTTGCTTTAACCTTTGTAAACTCCCTTCTCCTTGGACCTATTGTTGCTGTAGGAAGTGCTTTGGAAGAATTTTGGGCATTGGTTTTTCCCTTTGCATCATTTTTGTGTTTGTTTTCCATGGTTTTGACATTCCGTCTAGCCCCTTGTTAGAAATTGATTCTGGAAGCAACCATGGTGTGGTGGATTACTTAAGTGACAGAACCAAGCCATTGGGAGTTGACATATTGGGCCCTTTCTTCAGGTAATCCCACACAAACTTGTTGCGTTTGCTCAACAAAGTCTATCTTTTGGAAGACAGTAGCCTTGCGATGTAGATCCCAGAACTTGTCCACATACTTGTGAATAGACTCATGCGATAGAAGCCTCAAACTGCACCATCTGGTAAGTACTTTGTCCTTTGCATTGCTTGCAAGAAATTGCTTCATGATGGAAACTCGTAGAGATTTCCATGTCTTTGGGCCTTCACCGTTTTTCCACGAAGGCAGCCCACCACTAGCGAGCCGATTTTTGGAAGTGCATAGCTATATAGTGTAGCTTGGAGGACTCCGTGAAGCCCTCGTCTCCAAAGTCCACATCAAATTGTTGGATGAAGTCCAATACTTTGTTGGTGGTACCAAAGGTGCCATCATATGTGAGAAAAGCGATACTCTTTCCTCCCTCTTTGAACTTCTTGAGCTTTTGTGATACTCGCCACATAGGGTATGATTTGCGATGTCCTTTCCTCTTGTATTCTCTAGGAGAATAGCCATAGCTTTCATTAGGAGAGGAGGAAGGTGAAGAAGAAGGAGAAGAGGGTGATCTCTTTCTTGAACTTCTCTTCCTTTGTTTTCTCTCTTCCCTTTTGGAGTGACGAGGAGAAGGACTTTGCATTGACCGGTTCCTCATGGGAGGAGTTGGTGGTCGTTTAGACCTCCGTCTTTGTGGATCCACATCTTCAGAGGAACTTAGGGATTGATTACTTTCTTGTTCTTTGGATTCCTCCTCTCTATGGGAGAGAGTCTTCTTTTGGGGGTCTCATCAAGAGGCCTCCTAAGATCTCTCTCCTCTTGTAGAGAAAGGGAAATCCCATAAGCACGAAGTTGTTGAGTAACTTTGTCTTGCAAAGTAGGATTGCCCATAGCTTGATGCAACCTAGTAACAAGCTAGTTGTTAAACATGGGGGCATCATCATTAGCTCCTTCATGTGCAAAATCAAAGGTATAAATGTTCATTCTACTCTCTTGGTTATTGTCAACCATGCTAATTATACTTATATGTTTACTTAGTGTATTCTTTGGCAATTCAAACCTTTAGTTGCTACTCCTCTTAGCCTTTGAAAATAAGCACTTAAGTATCTACACCCACGGCTCGAATTGGTTAATTATGGAGAGTAGTGGGGTGGGTCTAACATAGAAAAATTACCGAGGCATAGCTCCTTTCGGACTCCTTATGGCTCAAGAATAGTAAAGCCGTAGGCAAGTCTAAAAAGAACCAATTATTAAGTCCAAAGCTCCCGAGGTGTGCACCATATCCCACATAGTGGACTCAAAAAAACCGGTAATAGATCCCAGTCCCACTTACCCTAATATAATTAAAAAAATCAACCATTAATAGGCTACTTCAAGACCTCTCTTCTTGAGCCAAAAAGAGAAACCAAAGGCTTTGATACCAATGTAATGGAGATGGCATATGAACGTTGGGAAAAGTGGAATTAAGAGAATTAGAGTGAGCATTTTTGTGAGATTACTTTGAGAACATAGAGGGTGAACTTAATTGATGGTAGAAACATGAACATAGTACTTAATTAACTTATCTTGAACAATACTTTTGCAAGAGAGAGAGCATTAGAGAACATGACAATAGTTGAGGACCGGATTTACTTGGAGCTGGTACCCCCTCCAAAAGGCATTTGTATTATAGATTCTCCCATCAAGAGAGACTTGTTACAATACAATCTTTGTGTTCCTTGTGACCTTGGTGATGCCATGAAGATGGAAAGCTTCATGCATCACGAACTTAACATAAACTTTTCAAAAAGCATTAACTATCCCAAGGCCTCAAACACCTTCGAAGGTGGAGAGAGCTAGCGGGGAATGAGGGTAGGGAAGAGAAAGAAGAATCATCCATAGGAGAAAGAAATAGTTCCTCACTCTTCATCACTCTTCTTGCTTAGCATAGTAATGAAGATGAATAAGATGGAAAGCTTAAACATTGAAGCATTACTCTTGGTTGGATTTGCATTCCATAGCCAAGAGTATTGGTGTAGGCTCTCCACTTCTCAACACAAGCTTGGAGAAGGAGATGGACATCTTGCACTTTGCACTCCAGAAAATGAGAGAATGTGTGTGTGTGGGGGGGAGAGCATACCCCCCCTCTCATGCTTGGTCCACACCTCTCTCTCTCTCTCTCTCTCTCTCTCTCTCTCTCTCTCTCTCTCTCTCTCTCTCTCTCTCGTATTATTTAATTGTTTCATTTGGACATGTGTCCTCTTTTTCTTCTTTGAGAGAAAGAACTTCATTATTTTTTTTTATGTATATAAAGTCTCATTGGGCCCCCCTTTAAAACCTATCCAATAGCATTTAAGCACATGATCATGAGGGCCACATGTGGAGGATCATTTGAACATGTGTCTTTTATGCTTATTAAGTCATTTGGTTGGAATTGAATACTTCAAGCACTTAGTCAATCAAGCATGGAAACGTTGATGCCTCTTGAGAGTGTATCTTTGAATTGAACACTTCAAGAACCTTAGTCATTTAATCATGTGAGAAACACCTCAAGCTTTTGGGCAAGGTTCTCACTAACACTTAGCAAGCCGACAAGCACCTCATGCTTGGGTAGGACTCCCACCTTAAGGTCAACCCTAGCTTGCCTAAGATCAAAGGACTTTTTAACACTAGCTTTTGTAGGTCGTTAATGAAGATAACCCTAAGGTCTTTAAGCTCCATTAGGTAGCATTGCTCTTTAATAGACCATCTCTGATTTGGTCCCCTTTAACCTTGGCCCTATGTTGCGACAAATCCATAAGCACATGTCTATATTCTAGCCCTTGTTCCTGTTTATTCTTCCACATTAAATGATTAGTTTAATATGATAAAATCATTTGGGTTGGTTAGGTATTAGATTTTTATGACACTCTCTCTTCCTCTCTCACACACACTCAACGGCAGCTTGAAAGTTATGATTATGATTAAGTGTTCTTACAAAAGTGACCTAGGTAGCTTATATACTAAGGCTACCTTAGGTTGACCAAAAATAGAGTTTGAGGGGTAAAATTGCTTGGTATTTACAATCTAGAAGTGCCATTGCACCCCCATCTCTGCAACTAGACTACCTACTTATTATAAATGATGTTTCTAACCATAATCCGTAGCATTTCATAACTCTAAAAAAAAAGGCTTCGTTGAGTTATGTCGTGTTGTTGACCCACGGTCAACACCTTGTTGGGAGATAGTGTCTGTGATGGGACCGCAACAACATCTGACATGGCCTCGTACTCTCCCGTATAAGATGGTACTGTTCTTAGAGAATGGGGTTGATTGTCTATAGACTATACAGATACTTTGTCTCCCCAATATGATTCCACTTCTAGATTCATTTGAGATCCAGCGTCAAATTTCTCTATTGGTGAAAGAGACACTCCTCTTCCATCACCCATTTGGTTTACTCGTCTTCGTTTCTCACTTGATTCATAGGCCTCTCTTAGTTGTTTCCACAATTCATCAAGACCATCTATTTCTTTACAAATGTAAGGTATAGCTACATTAAATCCCTCGAAAGAGATATCCGTGGTATTCAACACTATCCTTGGCTCTAATGTGGGGTCCTTGAGATTTTGTTCATGCTCGTGATTGGAATCTGGCTCTTTTCATTCCTGGTTTGGTGGGATTAATGGTGTAGGTGGGACAAGGATTACATCCTCAGGTTTTTTAGCTAGTGGTTATAGTAAAGCATGGGTTGTTTGAAATATTTCCTTGCACATTTCAAGCCTGTCCTTTTCTAGGTTTGCATATGGATATATCATCCATCTCTGTTCTTGGGTTTGGTTGTTTTTAAACGTGCTTCATAGGCTTTCAGGAGGGCATCTAATGGCTCATTAACCTTTTCTACCAATGTTGATCCTCTCGAACTCACACTTCTCGATTTCTCTTCTGTGGAGGGTTCTTCTGGATATTGATTTGCCTCTGTAAGAGAAGGTGCAACCCTTTCCTCATGTTGTCTTATCTTCTCTTTAGCTTGGGTAAGCTTATCAGCCAGGGATTTTTGCTCTCGTTCCCTATGTGCTTTCATCATAGCCTTTCTAGCTTTCCAACTATCCGTTTGCTCTTGGTTTTTTTACTAGGTGCGTTGGTCTTTGGTTCACTCATCTCTGGACTTGAGTCAATTTTTGTTTTTCTCTATCTCTTGCTTCTCCTCAACTTCCTTTTGAGCTTGCGCTCTCACAACGACATGAACCGGTACGATGTTTTTATTTTTAGAGCTACTCGGCACTCTCTACACATGAGTTGACCCCCCCCCCCCCCCCCCCCCCCCCCCCCCCCTACTCAAGTGCGAGGCAAGAACCATGAACAACACCAACCAAAGGCTATGGAAAGTGGATTGATCAACACGCAGTTATTAGCAACCTATGTAATGGTAAATTTCTCAAGAAAGCCATCAATATCCTTGATAAAGTATAATAGCTGGATCTATTTGAGGGATACAAAATGTTTTGTATGTGAAGATTGCACTATTAAACAACAAAATATGTGTCGCAAGGCATATGAGGAAAAGAATAATAAAACAAGGAGATCTCTCACAAAGAAAATGTGCCCAAGGAGGAGGCAAGTTTGTCAAGCAAATAGGGATGTGCGACCTATGAGGCCGAGTTACAATTGAAAATATGCTTTTGGAATTGCAATGGATGCCCATGGAATGCGGGGGTTGGCATTGATGAACTAACAAGCAAAGACGATGTTGTACTTCTTGTTGAAACTTGGGAGCATGATACACAAAGGATTAATGGCTTGGAGGATTACAATGTACATTCATTGATGTGGTCAAAGAATCTCAAGGAACGAAGAGGGCAAGGAGGGGTAGCATGTATGGTTAAGAAAGGGTTGGAAGATTTTGTATCAATTGTGAAAGATGACAAGTACAAATATTATGTATGGCTAAAAGTTATGACACCAAAAAGACACCCATTTTTTTAGCCGGTTGCTACATTCCTCTCATGATTCCCCGTTTTATGCTTGCATGCATGAAATCATCCATTTTTTTATTTTGAAGAGGACATTTCCTATTTCAAAGGCGAAGGTGTGTTATTGTATTTGGGGATATGAATGCTCGCAAATAAACATTAAAACATGATACTCAGCAATTTGATATGCCATACATTTCAAGGGAGTTGGAGAAAGTTTACTTGTATGATCGTACTTCAATGGATGAGAAAGAGCCGGATCACTATGAACTTCAATTTGATGCACCATTGGAAACTAAATGGAAAGCCTTCATTAAAGTTAATTGTTCTTGTGCCGAAGAATGCTTTGCCATAAACCATCTCCATGGTATCAACAAAAATAGATCACGCAAAAGGTGGTTTAATAAAGAATATCAAGTTGCTCAAAATTTCTTGATAAAGCTTAATGCAACTATGGACAAACTCAACTATCAAAGTCATTTGCATATATACAAGGCATTGATTCAAAAGAAGAGAAGAAGATGGAAAGTAAAGTAACAACTTTCTCAAGTCCAAGAAAAGGCACGTGCATGTGGAAGATTTTGGAGAAACTTGAGGGACAAGTGGGTTGAGAATTTAGGTAGCTTTAGTCTTGTGGATATGTACACACATCCTAAGCAATCATATAAACAACCAAATACTGAAAAAAATACCATTTTGTGGTTCACTCCCATGTATACCCTCTTTTATTACTATTGACGATGTATGCAGTGAGCTTGAAAAGCTGGCCACTCGCAAAGCGAGATATTTTCAAGGTATCAAGCCGGAGATGATCAAATGGATGGGAGATTGGATGTGTGATATGTTCAACCTTGCACTTCAACATGGTATGCCTTATGATTGGAGTACTAATTAAGTTAAGCCTTTGCATAAAGGAGGGGATGTAAAGAATGTAAACAACTACCAGACTATAATGATTGGGTCTCTTATGGCAAAGTTGTTTGGGTGCGTAATGGAGATGAAATTGAGTGATTGGGCTGAAGAGAATGAAAAGCGTGCAAAAGAAAAAAAGGAGGTTTTTGTTGATACCATAGCACCATTGATCATCTTATCACTCTTCGTGTTCTCATGGAGGAAAGTTGGTTGAAACGCAAGCGATTGTATTGTTGTTTTGTGGACTTTAGGAAAGCCTTTGATATGATTCCACATAAAAATTTGTGGATAAGGCCGATTGAAGAACTCCAAGTGCCAAGTGAGTTTACGCTTGCGTTTCTCGAATCTATGAGAAGGTGATGTGTCAATTACGCATGGAAAGAGAAATTTCAAAACAAATTGTAAGTACTATTGGGGTTAAACAAGGATGTTCGTTGTCACCAACTCTCTTTGGTCTATGCATTGATCAATTGGAACAAATGATTGAAGAGAAGGCATTGAAGAGGTTAGTATTTGCAATGCGGTAATCATGCTTTTATTGTATATGGATGACGTAGTGCTTCTAGCACACACTTTAGAAGATGCACACAAGCTTACGATTGTCCTTGATAACTTTTGCTTGCATAGTGGGCTGATTGTGAATGACTCTAAAACAAAGGTTATGCTTGTGAAAACCAACCATAAAGAGAAGCCATGCATTTTGTACAACAATGAGATACTTGAAGTTGCTGAGAGCTTTAAGTACCTTGGCCTTGAGGTTCCGTCGAATTACAAGTGGCATGAATGTGCTATGCATCGTTTGGAAGCGGGAAAGAGAGCATATTATGCATTTGAAAACATGTGTAATGGGGGAAACATCAAGTGTTGGGTTCTCAAGAAGTACCTTTTTGATGCATTGGTGACACCGTTTCTTCTTTATGGAGTTTAAGTGTGGGGAGGGAGCATCTAAAAGTCTACTTGGAAAGAGTTTAAGAATGTCCAAAAGCATTTTCTTACAACTTTATCCAAGTTAGGACACAAACACCTTATATGCTCCTACTTCTTGAGTCTAGATCTCCTCCAATTGAGGTTAAAGAGTTGTGGAGTACATGATAAAGATTCATCAATACCCATCACATCCACTTCTTATAATTGCATGGGAAGCAAGCAAAAAAATTCAAAAGACGCAAATAAGCAAGATCTTGAGCACGGGATGGATGCAAAACATAAAGAAGTGGTTTGGGAGATGGGATGCATTACAATTGCTAGATGATGCTTCAATTGATTCCCAAGTGAATGAAGCTTTTCTACAACGCCAATGTATTACGGCTTGGGAGAAATCCGGTGGGTCACACTTCATACATTATACCACTCATATTGCCCCCAACTACAAAACCATGTTCTTTGCTGAAAGAGGAAACCGTACTCACACTTACATGCACTATCCCCTTGTCGGTGATATGCACTATCGCAGTCATTTGGTTGTGGTGCTTGTACGGTGGGCGACAGTTCCTGCAAGGAGCTTCTGTACGAGGAGATCTATCGCATTAGATCGAAGCTCCATTGGTTGTCTGATCGAGAGAGGAGGTTTTCTTGCGGTTGCAAATGAGATCATCACTCGATTCACACTTTTCTGTTGCACCTTTGACATATTCCACAACTCTCTAGAATTCCTAATAGGCATGCACTCAATCCATCGACACTCAGCTCATTTTGTGTGCACTTATGTGCCCTCAACCCATAACTTGTGCATTCTGTGGAATGTGTGCGATTGCCTAGCCTATCTCGGTGTCTCGCTCCTTGCGATATTGAGCGGGCTGAAGGTTGAACCTTAAAGAGCCTTAGAACCTTTGATAATCTTGGAAAATATGTGGATTTTATTTAAAGAAGACGGAATACGGTAGACCCTTTGTTGACGCCCCAAGTGACGGTTCAGAACTTCAGACGGGGCACCGGAAGAGAGAGGGGAAGGTGCGAGGATCCACTGCCGTGAGATGATCCACTCCACCCGTCCTCCCGGCCCCCGCGGCCCGCCCCCCAAAAACCACTTTTCAGCTGCATTCTTCACAGCTCGCCATTGCCAATACATAAACAGTTCTCTAACTTCAATTTCAATACTTGAAAAATCTTGCTGCAAATAACCATTGCCTACTAGCATATTGCCCCGCTAATGGCTCCTCTCCGCTTGCAGTGTTGCATAGCCCAGTTCCTTATATATTGTATTGCCTCTTTAGCCGTGCAAGCCCAGCAGCAGCAGTCTGCAGCTCATCATAACAGCTCCTTCATGCGCCTCAGCCACTCGCCTGCCTTCAACTTCTCACCTCTTCCCCCCGTCAACATGAACGTCTCCAACATCGCCATTCGCAACCTTGACTCTAGCTATTTTTTCCCCATCCTCAGCTCTCCTTCCTTCAAAACATGGAATTCCTCGGCTGACAACCCCGGCTTCTTGCTTTCTACTTCTGGTACCACTCTATATCAGACATATTTCATCCATTAATGTATTTGGCGGTGTGCCCAGGCTCGTCGGGTAAGAGTAACGGCGCCTTAACATATTATCAAATTTTCGATGGTAGAGGCGTAGAGTATGATGGCCCAGTTTATGACGATGGCTTCGTGGTTCCTGTGTGGTTTGCGAATTTGGATCGCCCCATCAAGGCCTTCTCAAAGGCATCCCTAGTGTTGGTCACGCACGACAACACAACTAATGTAGGGCAGAGCTTGCAATTGAAGGATGGCCATGGTGAGGTGGTGTGGAGATGCTGCTCAGATGGAGTTGTCGAATTCGGGAGACTTCCGCATCTACAACTCGGCGGGGGCACCCCTGTTCAGTGCGATGCAGGGGCAGAGGCTCACAGACACTCTGGTGCAGGGGCAGAGGCTTTCTGTGGGCATGCAGCTCACAAGCAATGACTCTGCCTACTCCGCCAGAGTAGAAAAGGGGGGTCTAGCTCTCTATCTCAACAGCATGCGCCAGGGACATGCCCCAGCTGCTCCCTACTGGGTCTTCCCCTTCTTCAGAAATCCTGACCCCATTAACTCTCCTGCACATCGACCTATAACCCTTAATCAGCTGCTGCATTCTTCACCTCCCAATGATTCATGCATCCGCAGCCATCAATTATATATTCCACCTTACATTTCTGTAGTACCTGGTCAGAGCATCTCTGATGACACGGGGGCGGCATCTCTTTTGATTAGCTCAGGGTCTAATTGCAGCTATAGTGGCCCTGTGAATAGTTTATATAGTGGCCCTGTGAATATCAATGCTTCCCAGAATTTCGGCTTTCTAAGGCTAGAAAACGATGGTAAGCTTTACCTCTATACAGTCAACATTGACCCTAATTATCACCCTCCCTTATATTATCGAGTCCCATTGGACTCTGATAATGGTTCGTTTCCGGGCGTAGTAGGGCGACAGCTATGTGATGTTCCAGTGCGGTGTGGACCTCTTGGCGTTTGTACACCTAATGCCCCAACCATGTGCTCATGCTTGGAGTCATCCTTCGAGCCTCGCAACGCATCAGATCTCTCAATTGGCTGCAAGCGCAGGCAGGCTTTAATTGATCTATGCGGCAACACCACATTTGTGGAGTTGAAGTTCGTCGCAAACATCTTCCTGCTCACTGGCTGGACCTGATCTTGCTCCTTGAACTGCTCTTGCCAAGGCATTTCCTACCAGCACACAGCACATCCAATTGCTTCCTCATCACCCAAAACATCAGCTTATTGGCCATCACGCATGACTCCAATGACTGGGCCTGGAACTACACAGCAACTTCAGAAGAGACAATTCAGAAAAGTGCTATTGTCCGTAAAAAAGATTTCGTCACACACTTGAAAGTAGCCTTGCCTGTGCCTACTCCATTTGTGTCTACGCCCGTGTCTGCTCGACTTCCTCTGATCACCCTCACTGGAATCATTCCGTTCTGCATTGTGATGTGTTTCTTGCTTGGGCTAGGATTATTTCATTTCAGGAAAAGGAGGAGCAGGCTTCTGCAACAAGCCAAAGAAGAGGAGGAGCTTCATGACATCTTGCCTCACTTGCCGACCAGGTTTTCATTCAAAGAGCTTCAAGAAGAAACAAATAGATTCAGCAAGCTCCTGGGTTCGGGCGCGTGTGGCTCAGTGTATGAAGGCACACTCCTCGACGGGAGGAAAGTGGCAGTGAAAGTACTGGAGGGCTTCCTACAAAGAGCACATCAAGCCAAAGATTTTTTGGCAGAAATAGCCACTGTAGAACACACAGGTCATCATAACATAGTCCGTCTTGTTGGCTTTTGGTTGCAAGGATCGCATCGTATCCTCATCTATCAGTTTATGGTGAGAGGATCGCTAGACCGTTGGATTTTTGGGCCGCCGGCGGATGGCTCACATGCATCAGCCCTTGATTGGCGGCAACGATATAATGTCGCACTTGGGGTTGCACAAGGATTAGATTACTTGCACGAGGGCTGTGAGCAACCGATCTTGCATTCTGACATCAAGCCACAAAACATACTACTGAGTGAGCAATTTGTGGCAAAGATATCCGATTTTGGGATGTCAAGATTGATGCAGAGGGACATGCACTCATGTGTGATGGCAGGAGTGAGGGGGACACCCGGATACATAGCTCCTGAGTGCTTTCTCCATGGAAGTGTAAGCAAGAAAAGTGATATATATAGCTTAGGGATAGTAATGCTAGAGATAGTGGCGGGCAGGAAAGTTTTGGAGTTCTCAAGGCTCAACACCACGGCAATAGCTGCATTAAGTGCCGACGGTTCATCTGCAGAAGAAGCATGGCACTTGCCTAGCTGGGCAGAAAAGAAGTGGGAGCAAGGGTGTCTAATGGATATTGTGGACCCAGTCCTTCTTGAGGAGTCTGTCACTTGTTCAAACGTTAGTGCATATGGCTTTGACAAGGTGGAAGCACAAAGGCTACTCTACATAGCGCTCTGGTGCATTCAAGAAGAGCCTGCACAGAGGCCCCATGCTTCCAGGGTGGTGAAGTGGCTCGAAGGTTGCGAGCCCAATGTTCCACAACCCCCTCACGCCTCCAATTCCACAAAACCAACAACTTTGAGGCACTCAGAAACATGGCTCGTGAGCTATCGTACTAGTAATTAACTTTAACCAAGAATCGCATGTATTTTTCTCATCGCTTGAGCTATATAATTATATAATAATTTGTTAAGATGATGCTTTTATGTACATATTATTTTTATAAAAAGTGAAAGTAGTCTCTTTATGTTCAACTCATGGCCTACTAGGTTAATGTGATATCCTTGTACTTTGAAGCCCACTATGTAACTAAAGCATCACCTCTCTCTCTCTCTCTCTCTCTCTCTCTCTCTCTCTCTCTCTCTCACACACACACACACACACACACACACACACACACACAAAATACACAGAGAAGGAAAAACAGTTGGTCCATTTATTCCTAGGCCAAATTACATATGTATAACGCTATAGAGTGTGAGGCCTAGGGTAAGACCGGGCAAGCCAAGGGCCAAGACGGAGCCATGCGGTCAAGGGGACCCTATAGCAAGGCATGACCTATATAGGCATGGGTGAGTGGAGAGTTGCAAGCTCCAGTTACCTCAGTCTCACGCTGGTATTAGAGCTTAGGGGAAGGGAGGAGCTATGGAGGAGGGAGTTTCATGGTGTTGCATGATCTCTCTCTCTCTCTCTCTCTCTCTCTCTCTCTCTCTCACACACACACACACACACACACACACACACAATCCCATGGAGACGGGTCATGGACCACCATGAAAATCTCTAATTGTTTACCGCAGTCTTTTACCGCATTTTGTAGAGAGAAGTTTCAAACTCAGCTGGAGAGGGAAGAGAGAGGAGGGCAGGGGGATTTTCTCGTATTTAAACTATTAGCACGATTGTTTTTCTATTATTACCTCGTTTATTACCTCAATTATTATCACTGATATTACCGCATTTATTTTCGAGGGGAAATTTAGTGCCTAAACTTTCAAATTTTGGCTTAAACATCCCCTCCCCCCCCCCCCCCCCCCCCCCCCCCTCCCCTCCCCATGTTCAAATTTTGGTGTTTCTTTCCTCTCAATAAAAGTTAAAAAATATTGTATGAAATTTTTAAAGTTTAAAAAAGAAAAGAGAAAGAAAGAGAAAGGGGAAGAGAGGGGGGGGCGGGGGATAATAAGATTACATTTAGTTACAATTAAAATAATCACTGTCACTTGATCAACATAATTGAGCATGTTCACAAAATTAGAGAGAGGAAGAGGGGGGAGAGAGAGATGAATGGATTACACGACCAAAAAACTTCATAACTTAAAGTATGCAAGATGTTTATGAATCATCTTCCAAAACAATCCTACATGAGGCATCATCCAATTCTAAGCCCATTGCTCCTAAATCAAGAAAGGGAGAAACGAAATTGTCGTTTGTGAATGAGTTGGCTTCATCATCTTTGAATTTGTAATCCTCCATCTCATCATCTTCATCTCATGACAATCATCCTCGCTAAGACTTGCCGCCGCCGGACTTGATTCATCGACCTCCCTCTCCTCTTTCTCCACCTCATCCAAAGTTGGAGGTGGAAGAAGGTCGAAGATGGTCTCCACATCTTCCTCCTCACTGGCTGGACCTTCTTCACTAACATGAATCTCTTGGCTTGCAAGCAGGCTTGCTCCTTGAACTGCTCTTGCCAAGGCATTTCCTACCAACACAGCACATCCAATTGCTTCCTCATCACCCAAAACATCAGCTTATTGACCATCACGAATGTCTCCAATAATTACTTTGTCTTCAACTACACAGCAACGTCAGAAGACACATTAGTACGGGAAAGGGCTATTGTCCGTAAAAATGACTTTCTCACACTCTTGAAAGTAGCCTTGCATGTGTCTACGCCTATGTCTAATTATACACCTACTCCATTTCCTCTAATCACCCTCACTAGAATCATTCCCTTCGGCATTGTGAAGTGTTTCTTGCTTGGACTAGGATTATATCATTTCAGGAAAAGGAGGAGCAGGCTTCTGCAACAAGCTAAAGAAGAGGAGGAGCTTCGTGACATCTTGCCTCTCTTGCCCACCAGGTTTTCATTTAAAGATCTTCAAGAAGCAACAAAGAAATTCAACAAGCTCCTCGGTTTGGGCGCATGTGGCTCAGTGTATGAAGGCATACTCCTAGATGGGAGGAAAGTGGCAGTGAAAGTAATGGAGGGTGTCCTACAAAGAGCACATCAAGCCAAAGATTTTTTGGTAGAAATAGCCACTATAGGGCGCACATGTCATCATAACATAGTGCATCTTGTTGGCTTTTGTTGGCAAGGATCGCATCATATCCTCGTTTATGAGTTTATGGTGAGAGGATCGCTACACCATTGGCTTTTTGGGCCGCCGATAGATGGCTCACGTGCATAAGCCCTTGATTGGTCCCAACGCTATAATGGTGCACTTGGGGTTGCACGAGGATTAGCTTACCTGCACAAGGGCTGTGAGCAACCGACCTTGCATTCTGACACCAAGCCACAGAACATACTGCTGAGTAAGCAATTTGTGGAAAAGATATCTGATTTTGGAATGTCAAGATTGATGCAGAGGGACATGCAGTCATGTGTGATGACGGGATTGATGGGGACGCTCCGATACATAGCTCCTGAGTGGTTTCTCCATGGAAGTGTAAGCAAGAAAAGTGACATATATAGCTTAGGGATAGTAATGCTAGAGATAGTGGTGGGCAGGAAAGTTTTGGAGTTCTCAAGGCTCAACACCACGGCAACAACTGCATTAAGTGCCGATGGTTCATCTGCAGAAGAGGCATGGCACTTGCCTAGCTGGGCAGAAAAGAAGTGGGAGCAAGGGTGCCTAATGGATATTGTGGACCTGCTCCTTCATGAGGAGCCTGTGACTTGTTCAAATGTTAGTGCATGTGGCTTTGACAAGGTGGAAGCACAAAGGCGACTCTACATAGCCCTCTAGTGCATTCAAGAAGACCCTACACTGAGGCCCGATGCTGCCACGGTGGTGAAGTGGCTCGAAGGTTGCAAGCCCAATGTTCCACAACCCCCTCAAGCCTCCAATTCCATAAAACAAACAACTTTGAGAGACTCAAAAACATGGCTCGTGAGCTATAGTACCAGTAATTATCTTTAATAACCAAGAATCCCATGTATTTCTCTCATCACTTGAGCTATATAATTATATAATAATTTGTTAATCTGATGCTTTTATGTATATTATTTTGCTAAAAAGTGAAACTAGTCTCTTTATGTTCAACTCATGGCCTACTAGGTTAATGTGATATCCTTGTACTTTGAAGCCCACTATGTAACTAAAGCATATCAATTAACCTATTTAAGTGCTATTTAAAATTGGTGACACTATCAAATCGCTACTCTAGAATGTTTGTGTGTGTGTGTGTGTGTGTTTGTGTGTGTGTGAGTGAGTGAGAGAGAGACAAAGAGAGAAGGGGGGAAGGGGAGGGGAAGAGGAGAGAGATGTGTGCATCTCTTTGTGTGTATCTTTAAGTGTGAGATAGAGGGAGAGGTTCTAGTGTGAGTTAACTTGACTTTTGTTGATAGAGTTTCTTCTAAGTACATATATTGATCCCTTTGGTTTAATCATGTTTTTATCATGTTCATCTACTAAAAATTTGATTTTTGTTGATAGAATGACTTATAAGTATACATTCATCCCTTTGGTTTAATTGACATGTTTTGTATCATGTACGTCAAATAAAAATCACAACTCCCTTCCTTATATGCTCTCACATGCATCACCTCTCTCTCTCTCTCTCTCTCTCTCTCTCTCTCTCTCTCACACACACACACACACACACACACACACACACACACACACACACAAAATACACAGAGAAGGCAAAAACAGTTGGTCCATTTATGCTTAGGCCAAATTACATATGTATAATGCTATAGAGTTTCAGGTCTAGGGTAAGACTGGGCAGGCCAAGGGCCAAGTCGGAGCCATGCAGTCAAGGGGACCCTATTATTCGCAAGGTAGGACCTATATAGGGCATGGGTGAGTGAAGAGTTGCAAGCTTCAGTCCCCTCAGTCTCATGCTGGTATTAGAGCTTAGGGGAAGGGAGGAGCTATGGAGGAGTGAGTTTCATGGCATTGCATGCTCTCTCTCTCTCTCTCTCTCTCTCTCTCTCTCTCTCTCTCTCTCTCTCTCTCTCTCTCTCGGAGCTCCATGGAGATCGGATCATGGACAAGAGCGTGTGGAGGGAGGAGCAGTGAGGTGGAAGCGCAACAATGTGTGCAGGACCCATGTGTTGAGAAATAAGAGGGAGTCAACCGCTTGGGAATTGTGGCGGAGCTTCATGACATCTTTCCTCTCTTGCCCACCAGGTTTTCATTAAAGAGCTTCAAGAAGAAACAAAGAGATTCAGCAAGCTCCTTGGTTGGGGTGCAGGTGGCTCTATGTGTGAAGGCACACTCCTGGATGGGAGGAGAGTGACAATGAAAGTACTCAAGGGCGTCCTATAAAGAGCACATCAAGCCAAAGAGTTTTTGGCAAAAATAGCCATTGTAGGACATATAGGTCACCATAACATAGTCTGCCTTGGTGGCTTTTGTTGGCAAGATCACATCATATTCTCACCTATGAGTTTATGGTGAAAGGATCGCTAGACCGCTTGCTTTTTGGGCCTGTGGGAGATGGTTCATGTGCACCATCCCTTGATTGGCGAAAATGCTATAATGTCGCACTTGGGGTTGCACTAGGACTGCAAGCAACCAATCTTGCACTCCGACATCAAGCCGCAAACCATACTATTGAGTGAGCAATTTGTGGAAAAGATATCTGATTTTGGGATGTCAAGGTTGATGCTGTAAGGTCTCTGACCCCAACCAAAAAGAGCACCCTTGTACCATGAAATGATCATAATGGAAAAAAGTTACTATTTTTAGTAGTTTTCCGAATTCTGTCAGTGCCATGATGTTTAAAATGTCATAAAGCTTCGAAATGTGAATTAAAATAATTTTTGTGAAAATTTTCCAAATATAGTAAGTTTTTGGTCACCCGACCCGTCTAGTTTCGATCGTCTCGAAAATCTGCACCCGTATCCGAATTTGAAAAAAATGCATTTTCGGACCCCGGGGGCTGCTATATATGGTAGGTACTCAGACCCGTACGTCTTAGTTAGAGTTTCGTATAGCAATTTTCGGCATCAAAATCCGACTCGTATGACCCGTTTTAGCCTAAAACCAATTTTTCACAAAATTGTCCGGGAGGCACCGGGGGCCCGAGGCTATGTGGGAACAGGTCCCAACCCACTCCAGTTCTGCTTTAGCAGCTAGGGGGCGCCCTCTTGCTTTGTGGGAGTCTTGGGGAAGCTGCCAAGCCTGCAACTCAGTGTGAGAGTCAGTTTACTGAGCCAACTGGACACTTGGTGGGTAGGCAACTGGACTTGCCATGCAAGGACTGAGTGCTGATCCAGATGCAATTAGCAGCACAAATCGATTTTCAGCCTGTAGGAGCCTATTTAAAGGCCTACACACACACACACACAGACATATATGCTCACATACACACAGTGCACACACACACACCTACACACACTCTGGGAAGGTGCTGCCGGAACACACACCTTTTGAAGGAGAAGCAAGGAGGGAGGTGCTGTCGAATTCTCGCCTCAAGAAGCTCGATTAGATCAGAGAATCGAGTGGATTATCAGCCCTTAATCACGGTAACCACGGTTTAATTAATGCTTTCTGCAAATCCTTTTCATTACCATCTAAATTTCTCGTCTATTATGCTTATTCCTAGTCGCAATTCTCTATAATCACTCTCTAAATTCTCCTTAACCATATTCTATTATGTAATCATTATTCCATAGCTGAATTATCAGCCATTCATCACTCTTAATTAATGATTAGTGCACGATTATTAGAATTTTCTCTCTCTAGGTAGCATAGAAATTAATCGATAAGCTGGTAATTGTGTAAATTGATGAGAATCACTCTTTCTATCACGCATTGATATTGTAGCTGATTTAGATCCACCTTTGTTATGCATTAAGATATAATTAAGGTAAGATTAATCTGTCATTAAGTCTCTAAGAGGTGGTTTTTCTCACACCTATGCATGCGGTGATTCTGCACCCTCTAATTGCTAGGAAAGAGATTAATCGTGCTTAATTCATCTCTCTGGTAATTCCATTAGTGAAATCCTATTATTCTTAATCATGTAGGCCGAGTAATTATCTTTAGAGCCGGTTCCCATAGGATTATGTGCCATCCTTAATGATTGCTTTATGAAAAATCTAGATCTATCATATAGGAGGGATTAATTAATGTCATTAATCTACCCATTGGACTGTTATGATGCTTGCGAACCTTAGCTCTTTCTCCAAGCTAATCATTTAAAGTAGTGAGAAATGGCCCCGGTTAAGAGGACTCGCTTCGGTGGTGCCCACGATCGCGAGGCAGGAACGAGCAATGTCAACGGGAAGGGGAAGGCTCCCATGGAGGAACAAATACCGGCCATCTCACGGGCCATCGATGAAGAAGGGGAAGAGGTAGATCATATTTTTATTCAAGTTGTTTAAACTAACATTGCATACGCTAGTTAGGAATGCTCATATCCCCAAACATGTTGGAGAAATCCGACGGAAACCTCGGCATTGGAAGCATTGTACATTAAGTTCTAAAGTAGGAAGGAAATGATTGATGGGTATGCTGTTTGCAATAGGAAAGAATGTCTGCTAGGGAAAATTTAGCTCGGCATGTTCCTTCTATTTCCAATGTTGAATTAGTCATGAACCCCCTCCTGATCACAGGGGGCAGAGTTCCTGGTTAAAGGCTCTTGAATCCACGACTGCTGGTTAAGCGGTGGATACCCACGTCTGCTGGTTAAGCGGTGGGAACCCACGTCTGTAGGTTAAGCGGTGGGAATGTCCATGTCGTGCTTTCTATGCGGTGGACATACCTAGTTGTATGGGCAGCTAGGCGACAACGGGAGGAGTAAACTCTCGCTGGAGGGGGGATGTTGTACCTCCAGAACATTGGAATTTTAATGAATAAGTTTGAGTAGAATTTTTACTAGAATACTGTCTTGGTGTTGTCTGCAATACTGGTTGAAGGGCTGTCTTAACGAACAATGTGCTTCGGAATTAAAACAAGGAATGTCTATGTTGAACAACCTTTGTGGTAGTAATTAGGTCACACAAGGAAGTGTGAGTGTGGGGGTGGAAAGTGGGGGCTTGGCTCAGGTTGCCAATGCCTACGAGATGGGTGGTCCCGATTGGTCGGGAACTCTCTGTCCCCATAGTGTTTAAATCGATACTAGTAATACTCATTGCCCCTAGAGCGGTGAAATCTCGAGAGTACGTGCCTCTGAAACATGGGGGAAAAGGCACTCGGGGTTTCTCTCCTCTTGGAAGGTGGGTCTTAGGATCGCTAAATAGTTTAAGTACGCTTCCCCTGTGAGGTGGAGCTAGATCTCATTACTAGTAGGCTCGAACTCGACTCACTTTGTGATGAGAGATCGTCCACTAGTTGAACCCTGAACCACATTGTTTGCTTCCGCTATAGATCTAGTGGCCACCAGGTTCACCATCAGATCCGCTGTTTGATACGGCGGGGTGGGGACCTCACACCTGGTATTAGAGCTATAGGTTTACGAACTGGGAAAATGATGTTGTTTGAAAACTAAGGGATTGTAGGATAGCTCGTACTCAAAGCTTGAGCATGATGTTTCCCAGAATAATGACATTGGATTTGTTTAGTGGATTGTCTCCTGAGTGATGTTAAAGAGTTTTACTCGTTGAGCTTCTTGGGATTCAGTGGGATCCACATGATGTTTTTTTTTTGAGAAGTTGTTGGTGCGACTAGTGCTGCGGGCAGGTGGCCTGTTGATGCCCACATAAAGTTATAAGTATGAATCAAAGCTCTCGAGTAAAGTTTTTACCATTATTTATCGAACAATTTTGGATGTATTCAATGGAATTTAAATGGTGGAATGGTTAAAATCCTTTGTGATAGATGTACAGATTAAGTAGGCTGGTTAAGCCCAAAAGTTAAATTTCTTCTTGAGTATGGAAAAGCTTAGGTTCATTTGAGACGAGTGCTATAGTAATGAGTTTTATACCATTGGATAGGCACCGCCTGCTGCTCTCTACTCAGCAGCGCAAGAGAAGAAGCTCCTCCTTAAACAAGCTCAGCCTCCAACCTTTAAAGGCGAAGGGGTTAATGTGGAGAGAGATGCGGAAGTATGGATGGAAGCAATGGATGACTATTTCGAAGCTGCGGGAACCCAACCCGTGAACCAAACCATGCTTGCAATGTTCCGCTTGTCTGGCGATGCCAAGATCTGGTGGAAACAACATTGCAGGGACTTGGATATCAAGGGATCTTCCCAGTCATGGGAAGACATCAAGGTTGCTATGATGGAGCGTTACTTACCACCCGCCTATAAAACCTTGAAGATGAACGAGTTCTTTTCCCTTCGGAAGCTGACTTCATCTGTCGAAGAATATTATTCAAAGTTTGTCACTCTTCGGAGATATGCTCCTAAGATGACATTGGAACAACAGGTAGCACGGTTCTGCCAAGGACTCATCGACCCCCTGAACAACTGACTAGAAGCTCTCAGGCCAGCAACTTTGCAAGATGCCTTGCTAAGGGCCAAACCGTTAGCTAAAGAGATTCAGAGGACTACCCAAGATAGTGAATACTATTTGTCAAAGAGGGCCAGGACAGACAACTGGAGTAACAGACCAATCAACCCTGCATACAACCATCGTCCGGTAATAGCTACCACGACAGCTACCGAGTTTTCCAATATAAGATGCTTTGAGTGCCAGGAGTATGGACATTACAAAAGTCGATGTCCAAAAAGGATTTTTCAAACATCCGATGCTAATAATGTACCTCTGAACGTCAACAGGCGAGGTCAACCAAACGGAAGAGGAGGCCGAGGAAGAGGAAACATAGGACAAGGAAGTAGAGCTTTCGCTAATGCCGCAGTGAGACAACAAACTGTGGGTGATGAAGCTGATGAGAGAGCAGCAATGTATGATGCAACTGCTAATCCTAGTGAGCAATAAATCAAGCACCAGAATCTCATCAAAGTTCAGCAGAATAAGACGCATAAAGCTAAAGACTACTCTATTATAAAAGGATATCTTTACTTTAGACAAAGGATATATGTACCTAAGTAGTTAGCATAGAGTTTATCCAGATGTATTTTTGAGATGAGGACATCTCAATTTTTCACATTGGGGAGGTTGTAAGGTCTCTGACCCCAACCAAAAAGAGCACCCTCGTACCATGAAATGATCATAATGGAAAAAAGTTACTATTTTTAGCAGTTTTCCGAATTCTGTCAGTGCCATGATGTTTAAAATGTCATAAAGCTTCGAAATGTGAATTAAAATAATTTTTGTGAAAATTTTCCAAATATAGTAAGTTTTTGGTCACCCGACCCGTCTAGTTTTGATCGTCTCGAAAATCTGCACCCGTACCCGAATTTGAAAACAATGCATTTTCGGACCCCGAGGGCTGCTATATATGGCAGGTACTCAGACCCGTATGTCTTAGTTAGAGCTTCGTATAGCAATTTTCGGCATCAAAATCCGACTCGTATGACCCGTTTTAGCCTAAAACCAATTTTTCACAAAATTGTCCGGGAGGCACCGGGGGCTCGAGGCTGTGTGGGAATAGGTCCCAGCCCACACCAGACCTGCTTTAGCAGCTAGGGGGCGCCCTCTTGCTTTGTGGGAGTCTTGGGGAAGCTGCCAAGCCTGCAACTCAGTGTGAGAGTCAGTTTACTGAGCCAACTGGACACTTGGTGGGTAGGCAACTGGACTTGCCATGCAAGGACTGAGTGCTAATCCAGATGCAATTAGCAGCACAAATCGATTTTCAGCCTGTAGGAGCCTATTTAAAGGCCTACACACACACACACACAGAGACATATATGCTCACATACACACACAGTGCACACACACACACCTACACACACTCTGGGAAGGTGCTGCCGGAACACACACCTTTTGAAGGAGAAGCAAGGAGGGAGGTGCTGTCGAATTCTCGCCTCAAGAAGCTCGATTAGATCAGAGAATCGAGTGGATTATCAGCCCTTAATCACGGTAACCACGGTTTAATTAATGCTTTCTGCAAATCCTTTTCATTACCATCTAAATTTCTCGTCTATTATGCTTATTCCTAGTCGCAATTCTCTATAATCACTCTCTAAATTCTCCTTAACCATATTCTATTATGTAATCATCATTCCATAGCTGAATTATCAGCCATTCATCACTCTTAATTAATGATTAGTGCACGATTATTAGAATTTTCTCTCTCTAGGTAGCATAGAAATTAATCGATAAGCTGGTAATTGTGTAAATTGATGAGAATCACCCTTTCTATCACGCATTGATATTGTAGCTGATTTAGATCCATCTTTGTTATGCATTAAGATATAATTAAGGTAAGATTAATCTGTCATTAAGTCTCTAAGAGGTGGTTTTTCTCACACCTATGCATGCGGTGATTCTGCACCCTCTAATTGCTAGGAAAGAGATTAATCGTGCTTAATTCATCTCTCTGGTAATTCCATTAGTGAAATCCTATTATTCTTAATCATGTAAGCCGAGTAATTATCTTTAGAGCCGGTTCCCATAGGATTATGTGCCATCCTTAATGATTGCTTTATGAAAAATCTAGATCTATCATATAGGAGGGATTAATTAATGTCATTAATCTACCCATTGGACTGTTATGATGTTTGCGAACCTTAGCTCTTTCTCCAAGCTAATCATTTAAAGTAGTGAGAAATGGCCCCGGTTAAGAGGACTCGCTTCGGTGGTGCCCACGATCGCGAGGCAGGAACGAGCAATGTCAACGGGAAGGGGAAGGCTCCCATGGAGGAACAAATACCGGCCATCTCACGGGCCATCGATGAAGAAGGGGAAGAGGTAGATCATATTTTTATTCAAGTTGTTTAAACTAACATTTCATACGCTAGTTAAGAATGCTCATATCCCCAAACATGTTGGAGAAATCCAACGGAAACCTCGGCATTGGAAGCATTGTACATTAAGTTCTAAAGTAGGAAGGAAATGATCGATGGGTATGCTGTTTGCAATAGGAAAGAATGTCTGCTAAGGAAAATTTAGCTCGGCATGTTCCTTCTATTTCCAATGTTGAATTAGTCATGAACCCCCTCCTGATCACAGGGGGCAGAGTTCCTGGTTAAAGGCTCTTGAATCCACGACTGCTGGTTAAGCGGTGGATACCCACGTCTGCTGGTTAAGCGGTGGGAACCCACGTCTGTAGGTTAAGCGGTGGGAATGTCCATGTCGTGCTTTCTATGCGGTGGACATACCTAGTTGTATGGGCAGCTAGGCGACAACGGGAGGAGTAAACTCTCGCTGGAGGGGGGATGTTGTACCTCCAGAACATTGGAATTTTAATGAATAAGTTTGAGTAGAATTTTTACTAGAATACTGTCTTGGTGTTGTTTGCAATACTGGTTGAAGGGCTGTCTTAACGAACAATGTGCTTCGGAATTAAAACAAGGAATGTCTATGTTGAACAACCTTTGTGGTAGTAATTAGGTCACACAAGGAAGTGTGAGTGTGGGGGTGGAAAGTGGGGGCTTGGCTCACGTTGCCAATGCCTACGAGATGGGTGGTCCCGATTGGTCGGGAACTCTCTGTCCCCATAGTGTTTAAATCGATACTAGTAATACTCATTGCCCCTAGAGCGGTGAAATCTCGAGAGTACGTGCCTCTGAAACATGGGGGAAAAGGCACTCGGGGTTTCTCTCCTCTTGGAAGGTGGGTCTTAGGATCGCTAAATAGTTTAAGTATGCTTCCTCTGCGAGGTGGAGCTAGATCTCATTACTACTAGGCTCGAGCTCGACTCACTTTGTGATAAGAGATCGTCCACTAGTTGAACCCTGAACCACATTTTTTGCTTTCGCTATAGATCTAGTGGCCACCAGGTTCACCATCAGATCCGCTGTTTGATACGGCGGGGTGGGGACCTCACAAATGCAGAGGGACATGCAGTCATGTGTGATGACAGGACTGAGGGGGACACCGGGATACATAGCTCCCGAGTGATTTCTTCATGGAAGTGTAAGCAAGAAGAGTGACATTTATAGCTTGGGGATAGTCATGCTAGAGATAGACTTGGTAGGTAGGAAAGTTTTGGAGTTCTCAAGGCTCAGCACCGTGGCAACAATTGCATTAAGCGCCACCAATTCATCTGTAGAAGAGGCATGGCACTTTCCAAGTTGATAGAAAAGAAGTGGGGAGGAAGGGTGCTTGATGGATATTGTGGACCCGCGCCTTCATGAGGATCTCGTGACATGTTCAAACGTTAGTTGCAGGTGGCTTTGACAAGATTGAAGCACAAAGGCTTGTCGACATAGCAATTTGGTGCATCCAGGAAAACCCTGCACTAAGGCCCCATGCTGCCACAACGGTGAAGTGGCTCAAAGGCTATGAGCCCAATGTTCCACAACCCCCTTAGGCCTCCAATTCTACAAAACAAACAACTTTGTGGGACTCAAAAACATGGTTGAGGAGCTATCATACCATTAATTATCTTTAACCAAGAATCTCATGTATCTATTTCTTATACAATAAATTTTTAAGCTGATGCTTTCATGTATACTATTTTGATCAAAAAAGCAACTAGTTTCTTTACATTCAACGTATGGTTTGCTAAGCTAAGTTAATGTGATATACTTGGACTTTGAAGCCCACTATGTTACTAAAACATATTGATAAACCTTTTAAGTGCTATGTAAAATTGGGTGACGTTAGCTAGCAAATTGCTACTCTAGAATGTTTTTTTTTTTGTGTGTGTGTGTGCGCGCGCGTGTGTGTTTTTTTTAGAGAGAGAGAGAGAGAGAGAGAGAGAGAGAGATTTTATTATTGTCCTCGGAGGTCAAATATGACCTATAGGACCAAAGTTACATGTGATGTAGTATGTGTATGGCTGAAGAATGATTCTCGATGCTCCAAAATTGTGGTGATGAGAGTCACAATGGAGAGCCCACACTGTGGTTGGGAGAGAAAAGTGTATAGGTCTAAGTCAAGGCTGAAAATGTGAAAGAAGCAAGTTTGTATGTGATCGAAAGCTGAGCACTCTAGTAGCGTGTGGTACTCAGACTCTCGAACTTGCAGTGAGCATAATGTGCACATTCAATTTGACTCTTCTCCATTGCCCCAACGCCCTGTCTCGCATCGAGGGAAGTGAGAGCGCTAAGCTAAATGGTTGGGATAGTGCGTATCGCCGACAAGGGGATATGCTCAAGCATGTAAGTGTGAGTACAATTTCCTCTTTAAGCGAAGAACATGGTTTTGTAGTTGGGGGCAAGAGGGGTGGTGTAATGTATGAAACGTGACACACCGGATTTCTCCCAAGCCGTAATACATTGGCGCTGTAGGAAAGCTTTATTCACTTGGGAGTCAATTGAAGCATCATGTAGAAAGTGTAATGCATCCCATCTCCCAAACCACTTATTTATGTCTTGCATCCATCCCGTCGTCAAGATCTTGCTTTTATGCATCTTTTGAACGTTTTTTCTTGCTTCCCATTAATCCTTTGTATATGATGCTCCCAAGCTTCAACAAGAAGTATAACATCGGCTTTGCTTGTTAGTTCATCAATGCCAGCCCCCACATTCCATGGGTATCCATTACAATTCCAAAAGCATATTTTCAGTTGTAATTCGGTATCATAGGTCACGCATCCCTATTTGCTCAAGGGACTTACCTCCTCCTTGGGTACATTTTCTTCGTGAGAGATCTCCTTGTTTTTCTAATTCTTTTCCTCATATGCCCTGCGGCGCATATTTTGTTGCTTAATAGTGTGATCTTCACATACAAAACATTTTGTATCCCTCAAATAGATCCAACTATAATCAAGGATAATCTTTCGTTTGGTCTCATCCAGCACGGTGCATACAATTGGTCGTTCTTCCGAGCAAGGAGCTCCTTGCTTACGCCTTGGGGGGTTCACTATATGTAAACCACATATACCACGTGCATTCAAAGGGTATTTGAAAAACCCCTTATCTATGAATTTTGAACTAATAAAACAACCCCTCTTTCTTTATGAACTTACGGGTTTCTTTCCAAAGTGAAATAAAAAAACCCCTTATTTGAATATTTTTATGTAAATTTACCAAAAAAAATTGAATTAAAAACCCCCTCTGGTTGAACTCTCATGGTACACTTACATACATAGAGATGGACCCCCCCGAGGCTTACCCATTCTATGTGCTTCATAGACCATAACTCCGGACATGCCAAAGTGGGTCTTGAAGAAATCTTCAATAACAATGGCAAGAGAAGGGGGTGTCTCTAACTTCTCTTCTGGAATTCCACAAATAACAATGTTCTTGGAACATCGCTCTCGTTCCTTCAACTCCTTCACATCCATATTTTCAATGTTCTTTGTTTGAGCCATAGCTTGCATGAGTGAGGAATTAGGAACCACATTGTTACTATATACATCAGCCCAATACTTTTTTGTGTATACATTTTTCATGTCGCATACATCCCGGCTCATGGTGTCAAATTTTTCCTTTTTCAATACTTGGTCATGCTCTACTTTGCTCATGGGCTCCTTCAAAGCATTCAAGTCCACAAGAGAGCATTTACATTCCTTGGCTTCCTCTTCAACTAGCATCTCAAGTGTCCTCTTGAGATTCACAACCACAAGTACCCTTAGCGTGCCATTCTCCATTGCAAGTACTCGTAAGTATTCACCTTGTTTATTTACAGTCTTTTGCAACGATACCAAGTATGCCATGATCATGGTTTCCGATGTTTTTTGTGGGGTGGTTGTGTTGCTATCTCCACACTCAAGAGATTTTGGAACATTTTCACAATGGTTGTGGATCTTGTTGAAGAAGAAGAACCCTTGCGAGTGTCAGAAGACATTGTATGTAAAATAAGAGATGAAAGTCAACTTTTATAAACCTATTCACTTCAGAAATGCTGCTACAAAAATGCCTTCCATAACTCTGAAAATTTATGTCTTTACATCAATGCATAGAGGGTTTTGTGCTCTTCGATTGAGGCTATAGATCACCCAAATCGGAGTTCGAAAGAAATTGTGATCAAAAGAGTAAACTACTATCGTACTAGGTCAAAAAATGGCTCCACTAGCGAGAGAGAGAGAGAGAGAGAGAGAGAGAGAGAGAGTGAGAGTGATATGTGTGTTCAGCTCTTTGTGTGAGTTTCTTGTGTGTATCTTTCAATGTGAGATAGAGGGAGAGGTTCTAGTGTGACTTTACAAATTTGACTTTTGTTGATAGAGTGTTGTCTAAGTATATATTTATCCATTTGGTTTATCATGTTTGTATCCTGTACGTCTAATAAGAAAATGATTTTTGTTGCTAGAGTGACTTCTAAGTATATTGATCTCTTTGGTTTAATCATGTTTTGTATCATGTACTTCTTATAAAAATCACAACTTTGTGTCTTATATGCTCTCACATGCATCACCTCTCTCTCTCTCTCTCTCTCTCTCTCTCTCTCTCAGACACACACCCACATAAAGTACACAGAGAAGGAAAAACAGTTGGTTCATTTATTCTTTACTCCAAATTACGTATGTATAACACTATAGAGGGGGAATGAGGAACACACAGAGTTGCCTTTGTATAGCCTGGAAATTCAAAATACCCCTATCCTCTAGTCAACATACACACAAGTACACAATTGATAAGCCTCTGCTGCATATGTTTACACCCCAGCATCCCAAAATACACCTACCCTCAACCAATTCCTTCTCACACATCCAAATTCAGACACTATTGACGTGAAACACACTTTAATGCATATCCACCCACAAAACGTGTAATCATGGCTTCAATCCTTAACCCTCTAGAGAACCTTCAACCATATATATGCAAATCAACTTTATTTAATACCGTTGAACACTTTCAGGATTTTTTGCATACACAAATTCTCTTGCAAACTCACATCCCCTTTGCATGGATTGGTCCCACACAAAAAAAAAAACCACATATGTGACACACAAGTAGACACAAGAATGAGAGAGAAACACTAAGAAAATTCACTCAAGCATAGAGAATATCCTAATTTGATTAGCTTCAAATGAAGAGTCTACAATGATGGATCCCACATAAAAATCTCCACCCTTGCTTCCTTGCACGCCTTGCATGGGTTGCCTCTCTTTTCATCCATGCCGGTCTCAAACAACCTACTCATTCCATTCATTTACAAGTCACCTTCTAGGCTCCTTTGCTTCTCATGATTTCTCATAAAATCTAATATCTAGCTATCCCAAACGATTTTCTCATACTAAATTGATGTGCTATTAGATCTATTCTCAACGGCAATCGAGAAGAGAGATAAAGCTTATCTAAAAAAGGATCCAAATGGAGACTCGAGAGAGATCTACCAAAGATCAATGTGCACTTGATGGAGCTTTAAGAGACCTTGGGTTAAGATTCATTAAAGCCAAAGGTTAGTGTTAAAATCCTTTAGTCCTAGGACCAAAGGGGTGGCTATTGCCTAGGGTAGGTATTTTAAACCTTTGTAAATTTGGACTATGGTCACCAAGTGGATGCAAGTGTTCAAGTGGACACTCTCACTTGCATGGGGTGAGCCCTCATTATAAGGGATGAAAGAGAACACACACACACACACACAAACTATAAGAGCTCCCCTTTTTCACATAGGGCATATAGGACACATGTCAGGCTCCTACAGGTTGCCCCTAATGAAGCCTAAATCCTATTGGATGGCCCTTGTCTCTCTATAGCCAAAGAACCCTAGGTTCTTCTCGCACCTGCACTTCCCTTTGCATCGCCTGTGGCTCGGCTACCAACGCATCACACTGCCTTGGCATTATAGTGCCTGGAAAACCCTGCCTAGCTTCACGCTTCTTTAATACCTTTTTGGTCCGCCCTATCGCTATAGCTACTGGCTCTTCATATGACACCAGGCTATCTATCTCCACCTTGTCATGAACTTCCTTATGCAGGCAATCCATGAATTTACTCAGCTTCAAAGAATTGGCATTTTCTGCAGCAGTTACCTTGATCAATCTCCCCCAAAGGTCTTCGAACTCACACTAGAACGCTTGAAAATCACCTTCCAAGCTTTGCTTCAAACCGTCCATCTTTTGCTTCACTTTGTCTAGCTCCACATCTGCCACATATCTGCTTCAAAAAGCCTCCTCCAGAGCTTCACAATCTATCTTTACTTCATCACATAGGCCATCGAACTATAGCCTCGCTTTACCACGAACCAGGAGCAGGAACACTTGTACCGCACTGTCTTCTCTTGATAAACCGCTTTTCAGTACGAACAACATGTAGTCTTGGAGCCAGGTTTTCGCATATTCGACCCCAGTGAAAATGGGAAATCCGGACCACGCCATCTCTAGCAGTACCTGCTCTTCAAAGGCCGCACCTTTGGCATCACCAAAATCATCACTTCGACATTCACTAGGAGCATCAGACAGCGCCTCAGTGGAGGCACCAGAAGATGGAGAGGGGGAATGGGGGAACACACCCAGCACAAAAAAGACTACCTCTCTATAGCCCAGGGCATACACAACACCCCAATCCACTAGAGTTCACCTTCGAAACTCATGACATGCACTGGTAGGCCACCGCCTGCACACACATTGATGCACAAATGCACACACACTCAGCCACCCAAGCATTTCACCACTCGTTTCGAGCAACACACCGCTGCTGCACACGAAACCACATTCTCACTTCCATTCCACATACAAAGAAGGGGCCCGGGGGGCACACACTTCCACACTGGCACCGCACACACAAGCAGAAGAAGTAGAGAAGGGGGGCAAGGGAAACAACGTGAGAGAAACACAATGGAGGCTTCACCATTGCTCAAACACTCTTTACAACTCATTTACATCAAACAGTGCACCCACATGGTGACCAGGCAAGAAAATGCACACTTGGGGCTTTGCAGGCACACACTTTTGCACAAAAAAGCCAACCCAAGAACTCACACACACCCTCTATCTTGGCTCTCTGTAGACTCACCGGCTCAAGGCCCTGACAAGAAGCCTAATGTGGCAAAAATCATGAAAAATGGCTAAAAAATGGCTGATATAGGGGTGCCCCTTTCAATTTGGGCATCTGGGCATTGATTGGTCCATCTTGCACTCTCATTTAGAAATTTTGGGAGGAGGTAGCCGCCTCTAGCCTCATCTACTCTTGCTCTCTCTTCTTTTGCACTTGAGGGGGGCGCACTAGCAACATCGCTACTGCCCCTTGGCATTACTTTATTTTTTTATTTTTTCTCCTTCATTTCCACCCTTTGAGAGGCCTCCTCTTGCACTACCCCTTTGAATTTTCCCTTTGACTTTTTTGTCCTTTGCTTGATCCTCCACCAGCCTTCTCTCTTCTCACTCTCTCGCTTGGTCCTGGCCTTTGGGTGGCCCTCTCCTATGCTCTGCTCTCCTTGGCCCTTCCCTCACTTTGACTCATGCTTGGACTGAATGCCCTCTTTCAGCTTGCTTTGTCTGGCCAGTTTGGCTTTGCTTTGGACCTCATGGGACTCTCTCTCTCTCTCTCTCTCTCTCTCTCTCTCTCTCTCTCTCTCTCTCTCTCTCTATCGCATGGGAACCACCTCCTATATGTGCCCAAGATCACTAGCGATATCGCTAGTGGTGCCCTGGCCCTTACTTCAAAAACTTGGCGGTGTGTAAATCCGGCCAGCAGCGAGCGCCATGCCACATCATCACCGTTATGTCGCCTCAGAGCCACCGAACACCCACAGTCAGCGCGCCACCACTAGCACTGGGCGTCGTCGCCTTCTCTGGCCAAGACGTCGCCAAGCTCTACCCAGCGCGGCTAAACACACAACCAACGCAGTGCCCGAAGGCAACCGCCATCGTCAATAGGAGGGAGCTCTCACTCTCCAGCTTGTTACATCACAAATGTACCGCACTATAGCCTATATAGGCTGGGCTACCGCCTCCCATTTTCACATGGAACGCCCTTCAGGGACCCCCTTCTCCATGAGAAAACTTTAAAAAACCTCCCACTTTGCCAGGTTTTTTGTCCCCCTTGGTCAGGCTCCCATTTCTTGCCTATGGACTCGATCTCCTAGCCATAAAGACTCATTGAAACTCCCCGTTTCCGTCTTCAAATATCCTACTTCTTGCCACATTTTGAACTTTCCAAGACTTCCATCCGAGGCCGCAAAAAAGGTAAAGAAAACATATGCCACTCTCCCCCGGGCGACTTCAACTTTCAAACTAGCACATCTTTCCATCTGGAAACCCGATTGATGCACCGTCACTTGCTATCAACTCCACACAGTATGCACTACCTTCTTGATTTATATTGAAGACCAAAAGATGGCAAATGGCATGACTCCCCATGCGGTCAAGTGGGCACGACCCGGCCCCCGGTAAAATTTCAACTAGCCATAACTTGCTATCTAGAGCTCCCATCCGCAATCCGGAAAGACAATCATGCTCCATAATTTGAGTAGTACACATGTATCCACTAACATCAGCCCGGGCCACCTGCCCCCAGCTACCTTGGCCATCTCAAACCTACTAAATCTTCTAACTTTAAACTGAAATTTCTTGCACACCAGGGCTCCATTTGACAAGCTGTCTGGACTGGCTTCTAGAGCACATTGAAAACTACATTCTAGAGCACTGACTTGGCACTTCAAGAACCTTTACCTGCTATCCCATATTGACCCTTCTTAAAGGCTTTTTGGCCTAAAAAGCTGCATTAAGCATATATTTCCACTACCCTTTGGCTACCTAGGAACTTGGTACCTGCTCTAGCCTTCTACATTGCACCTGCCTGCAGTCGCGCTTGGCATAGACCACTTTCTAGCTTGGACCAACTTTAGTTGCACCACCGCTTTCTTTTTGCACACACTTTAAACTCTTTAACTTGACCCTTAAAAGCCTCCACAAAATCATTGTGCTGCCTCCTCTTCCTCCTCCTCATCTACAATAGTACCCAACTCCCAATAGTTATTCTAGATGGTATCCAGGAATGATCATCTATAGTATAACTATTAAAAATGGTAACAGAGTCAATTGGAGTGCTAGGCCTTTGAGAGGTAGTCATGGTGTGCAATAGAACACACGGTAGAGTTAGCGAAAATATGAAAAAAGAAAGATAGTTTTGAGAGGGAAGTAGAGTTATTCAAAGTAACATTTGGGCGGGAACATAGATACTGGATGGAGCCTTCAATGCAAGTTTTGAAATTCTTCGATACAAAGTTAGTACTCTTTATGGAATTTACGCTTTGAGAGTGTGACATTGTATAATTTGAATAACAAATATTTCTTTTCCTTATTTTCTCAATGAGTTTCGCTCTAAAATACCGATTTTCAATGTAACGTTAGCCTCTTCCTCATTGGTCGAGCGCCACTCTCTCTCTCTCTTGAACTAAAAGGCCCAAAAGTGAGTCCAACTTTCTCATAATGGGTGCATCCAATTTACTGTCACACAAAGTATGCACCAGCCATTCAGGCATACCTCTAGCCTGCTCATTCTCAACCCTTTCCTCTCATCAAGTACATCTGCATCAGTAATAGGCTGATTTGTAACATTTTCAGAAACCCACATAGGATGGACAGTTCCCTCATTGGAGTTTACATTCGCATTTCCACCACTGAAAAGAGGCAGCAAAGTGTCATAAATGTCTTATGAGCTTACATTATTGTCTCTAGTACATGACTATCATACCCACCCTTATAAATTCTTATGTCCATTCAATATGGTTTAGGTGGTCTCGGTCATATGGCTCATACGGTCCATTTCAGCGCATATTATGGGCTTTTACCATGCAAACCATATCAAATAGTTGTGAGACTTTTCATGAGTGAGGAAATAGTACTCAACCCTGTCCATGCAAAGTCTTATGGCCATCCAATATGATTTCAGAGGTCTCGACCCATACTATGTGCTAAAATTTGTTGTATGAATCATATGTTTCATTTTAGCACATAGTATGGGCCTTGACTGCCCATACCATATCGGATGGCAGGGAAAATTTTTAAGGGTAAACAAATTATACTCTCCCCCAATCGTGCAAAGTCTTGTGGCCATCCAATATAGGAGGCCCTTCTCAGGTACATTTTTGTAGTCTTCACCTACAAATATTTAATTGGTAGAGCGGTGGGTAATACCTTTTTTTGAATACTAGGTGCCATTACGTGCACTTAAATCCCCACCCCTGTAAAGTTTCATGGGCAACGCAATCCATCTCGATGGTCTATTGTGGCACAATCGCCAGTTCTTTTACCATTGAGCCCTTAGCGAAACCCAAATGAACAAATTGGCGATTGTGCCATCCTAGACTAATGAGACAAGAGCGGATGGCCATGAAACATTGCAGGGGCAGGGAACGCACCTAAATACCCATCCTTGTAAAGTTTCATGGGCATCGAAATCCGTCTCCATCGTCTACGGTGGCACAATCTCCAGGTGGCCCTTAACGAAGCCAAAACGAAAAAATTGGCGATTGTGCCACCCTAGACCGACGAGACGGGAGCAGATGGCCATGAAACATTGAAGGGGTAGGGAAAGCACCTAAATCCTCACCTCTACAAAGTTTCATGGGCCTCGGAATCCTCTCAATGATCTATGGTGGCACAACTGCCAGTTTTTGACCATTGGGCCCTTAGCGAAGCCAAAACGAAAAAAATGGCAATTATGCCACCCTAGACCGACGAGACGGGAGCAAATGACCATGAATCTGTGTAAGGGTAGGGAAAGCACATAAACCCCCACCCTTGCAAAGTTTCATGGGCCGCAATCCGTCTGGATAGGCTACAATGGCACAATCACCAGTTTTGGACCATTGGGCCCTTAGTGAAGCCAAAACGAAAAAATTGGCGATTGTGCCACCCTACACCGACGACACGGGAGCGGATGGCCATGAAACTTTGCAAGGGTAGGGAAAGAACTTATATCCCTGTACCTGCAAATTTTCATGGGAAACGCAATCCGTCTCGATGGTCTACTATAGCATAATCGTCAGTTTTTGACCATTGGGTCCTTAAAGAAGCCAAAACAAAGAAATTGCCGATTGTGCCACCCTAGAGGGACGAGAGAGGAGCGGTGTCGGGGGATATGGGTTCGCGAGGTGAGCCGGGTCAGCACCGGGCTGCTTGCTGTGGGAAATAGGAGAGACAAGACGCACGCCACAAGGGAACAGATCCTGTCAACACTTTAAATACTTAAAACTCGACAATCGAAATGGTTTAAACTGCTAATGATTAGCCGAAGTGGAATCCGATTACAAATGGTTTCTGTTAACGGCACTGATGGAGTTAGGAGAGTTTAATGCTCTCAAATTAGATCAAGACTGTAAAATTTCCACTTATGCTCGCCATTAGAGTCTTTATAAGCTGATTAGGAGGTAAGTATCCGACAAAATTCCTTGCTTGATACCCTTGTATTTTCCAAATACAGTAGAGAGAGTTTATCCTCTCTCCTTGCTTACTCGAGAGCGAGTTTTGAATTCCCTTGGTTTGCTTGTCCCGCCTTGCTTCTTTGTCCTTGATTTGCTTTAATCACTGCACGCTTTGCTTGCACGATTTAACCTCGACAAGCTTCTCTGCTCTTGCTTGCTTGGATTGGAGATGGAGAGAGAGAGAGAAAGAAGCTTTGCCTTTCTTCGAGCTTGTTCCCTTAAGCCGAGAGAGAGAGATAGAGAATCTTCTCTTGCTTTGATTAGAGATGGAGAGAGAGAGAGAGAGACCTCGCCTTGGCTCCTTCCTCAAGGAGAGAAAGCCTATCCGCCTTGGCTTCCTCCTCCCTTGCCTTCGAGCTTCCCTCACCTCCTCTTCTTGCCTTCGAGCAAGCTTCCCTCACCTCCTCTTCTTGCCTTCGTTGATTCCTTGCTCTTCGTTTTCTTGCCAACCTTCATAGCCCTCCTTGGCTTGCCCTTCCCTCGTTATCTTCCCAATACGCCTGCAAAAGAGACCACACCACACCCTAATAATAGCGTGCCTTTCATATGCAAGGGCGCCTGGTGCTAATGACGTGGCGTGGGAACCGAACCCATGATGTGGCAGGCCGAGATTTCGACCATCACGAAATCGCGCGCCGCTTGGACCAAACACAATCGCCCTGCCTTGCCCGTCATTTTTTGCTTCTGCTCCAAAGCCATCCCGGCATCCTGGAGCCCGCTGGGAGAGCCTTCTTCCTTCTGCTCGTCGCCCCTGGCTGCTGCACGCTTTCTTCTGACACACCAAAGCCCTTTTATTTTCCAAGTGGGCTTAGTGGGCGGCCATTGAATATATTGGGCGGGCGGCCATCGAATATATTGGACGGGCGGCCCTAGTGGGCACCACATTGCATACATGCCGGCTAAAGCACTGCCAAGTTCAACATCTTGTATACATTCTAGCCAACTCAGTGCTGCTAAGCACAAAGTTTTTTCTCAGCAGCTCTCAGCTAACAATATCATCGTGAATTTACTTACCCGAACCAAGGTCCTGAGAATAGTGCCACATGTCCCCAAGATGGAAATATAAGTGATTGCATTTGGTGAAAGAAATTTCCTTTGCACTCGGTTGTTTATTACTTGTATCAGCTTCTCAAATAATGCCAAAATTATCCAGCTCAACACAATGCCGGCAGCTGACACCGGCCTCAATCCATATTATCTCATGAACCCGGACTCGGTTTGGCGAGCCGTTAATTCCTTTAGACTTCTCAAACTGCATGGAACGCATACGAACCCTACTGAGGTAGCCAAAATTCTCAGATGGCACTCCGACCGAGCGGACCGGACTGGCATGGAACCGTCCCCCGGTGAATCTTTAACTGCCCATATCTTGGCAACCGTAACTCCGATTGCTGATCTGAAAAGACCGACGTGCTCCACAAAGTGATCACTTCAGGCCCATGCATTCATTTTATTTTTGTCACCTCAGCTGTAGTTGCCCAATCTGGTACGGATCTGCAATTAACTTGAACTTTAAACTGCCATAACTTCTTCACCGTAGCTCCAATCGACGAGTTGTAAAGACAGGCCGGTAGAGCTCTTCAAGCACTACAGTTCTGGATCATAATATTCTATTTGTGCTCACTTTAAGTATAGTCCATTTTTGGCCTCATTAAGGCATCAATTGGCCCTTTAAAGCCGCGTCTGGCATACATTAATCATTAGACTTGGTCTGTTAACAAGCCCTCATCACTGACCATTAATCAAGTAGGCTTCAAAGAAGCTTAGCTTGCATTTCTCTGCTCGTTTTCTTATCATGGAAGCGCAGCTGCACAATATCCACCCCCTCTGAACCTGCACAGCCTCCTGTCTGTGCCAACAACACTTCAATCTGCATCTGCTATAGGTACTTTAAGCTCCTTACCATCATCAGACTCACTTAATTGTTAAACATATGAAAAATAAAATAAGGCTTATACCCTATCATCAATGTATTAGCTTAATCAGTAGGTAGTTGTCCATCAAAAATCTCTGAACTGTATCTGCCGTATCTTCAAAGCATTTAATCATGGATAACTTGTTTAGTGAACCCCGCCAGACTCAAGTGCTCCAGTTAATGATGCACAAGACTTGACTATTAAGCTCTCTTTAAGGAACCCTGTCAAGCTCAAGTATGCCTTACTCTGTCTGCACACGGAATGGCCGTCAAGTCCTTTACCTCAAGTTCTGTTAGCAGAACCAACTCAAAAGATGTGAAGATACTTCATTAATTGTCCAAAGAAGTTAGCTGGAAGCCAGCCATGTTATCTTATTGAATGCATAACCAAACACTCTTTTGACTTAGCGTAAATCTAGAGCATCATCAGACTCGTCGTCTGATGCATACATAACATTATCTTCAGGAGGTTGATCTGTGTTGAAGTCTCCAATATTAATCTCACCATGCATCTCATTGCTTAAACAACTTAACTCTTTTCCCTGCAATAGGCACCTTGAGCTCAGTGCCATCAAGCTCGCATAACTTGTAGGTCGCATTATTATAAACATGAAGTACAACATATGGTCCAAACCATCGTTTAACCATCTTCCGCATAGCAGTGTACTGGTTCTCTAGGCTACTGTCATATACAAGGACCCAATCCCCATCTTTAATAGCACGAGTTCGTAGTCTATGCTTATCATCAAACGCTGCCTTGTTCTTCAACCTTGCTTCCTTAAGCATTACTTTAGCCTGCTCAATATCTTCTTGACGTCTCTCAAGTAGGCGTATGCACAATGCAAGCAAATATTCTGTAGACATACCTTCTTCCCATGGCATTATGGTCCAAGAGATAACTGCTTCCTTTGTAGGCATAATGGGTTTTTGCCCGTACATTAGCTCAAATGGCATAAAACCTGTAACAGAACTATGTGTAGTTCGATCAGCCCATAAAGCAAATGGTAGGAGTTTAGGCCAATCACCAATATGTCCCTGGCATGCCTTTGCTAAATCTTTAACAATAGGCGGATGCCCTCTTTCACTTTTACCATTACCCTCTGGATTGTATGCTGTAGTGAGAGCCAATTTAATGCCCAAGCAAGCAAAGAAATCCCGAGCTTCATCTGCATCCAGCTCTCCTCTATCAGCAGTAATTCTACCAACACATCCATACCTGGAAATAACATCCTCAAGCAAGAACTTGCATACGGAACTGGTAGCTTTGGTACGCAAAGCTCTGCCTTCCACCTGATTAGTAAGATCCTCTCTTGCAAGAACAATATACCTCATCTGCCAGACACCTACTGGCATGGTAATCAGGTCTACCACCCACTTGTAGTGCATAGCCAGTCGATAGGTGGGATGCAATCCATCTCGATGTCGCACATTAGAATATTGTTGGAATATTAGGCATATCTCCACAAACTGAGCCACATCTTTATACATACCTTTCCACCAATAACGATCCTTAATCTTGACAAAAGTTTCCCAGACCCCTCTATGTCCAACCCATAAACTTTCATGAAACTCTTTGATATCCTGCTGTTGAGTCGCTTTATCACAAACAACGCGCTGTGGTACTCCTTTAGAGCATTTTGGCTACTTCCATAAATGGCCATCCTTCAGAAAATAGCCGTAAGCTTTCTTCCTTATCTTTTTGTACTCTTGATCCGTCCACCCTTCATGCTTAGTAAGAGTGTTAAGGTAGCGACCAATCAAAAGCCATTCTCCTTCATAGAACTCTTCAGAAAATACCTCAAAAGTATGAGCAATATTGCCACAATTTGCATGCAGATAAGAAGACAAATAGAACTTCAAGCCAACATCATCACTTGTGGTCAGCATCTCTTCTTCATCTTCAAATATAGCTCTTGATAATATATCTGCAACAGGATTATCTCTACCTGCAATATGACAAAATTCAGGATTAAGAGATTTAATGTAGGCTATCCATCGCAGCATAGCAATATCCGGAGTAGAGCAATTTGCAATCATCCCTATCAGTGGCAAGCAATCTGTCTCTACCATGATTGAAGCTCCAATAAAGTATTATTTATCAGACCTTAGAGCAGTAGCAACGACCCAAAGTTCTCTCTTAACCTGTGGGTAGCCTCTTTGGCGAGCATTGAGCACTTTTGCTCCAAATCGAACCGCATACCTGTTACCTTCTTCATCATCTTGACCTATAGCCCAACCAATACCTGTCGGGCTAGTGTCAACTGTTAAGATTACTGGCCTTTTGCATTTTTAGTCAACTTTCCTCAAGGTCAGAGCCTCAAGGAGCATCTTCTTCAATTTCCTCATAGCTCGTGTGTGAACTTCTTCCCAAACAAATCTTTTACCTTTCCTCAACATTTGATAAAGCACTTCTGCAACATGAGCAAAATGTGGCAGCCAAAAAAGATAGAATACACATGCACCTAGAAATCGACGAACTTCAGTAACCGAAGAGCATGTTTCCTTCATCTTTTGAATAGCTTCAACTTTAAGCGGCGGACTTGGCCTTCTACCTTCTGGACTGCACATGTTCCCTACAATTAGAACCTCTTTGGCACCAAAAGTTGATTTTTGCCCTGAAATTGTTAAATTAACTTCTTCAAGCCTGGATAAAATAGCATCACAGTCAGCAATATGTTGAGCAACAAACTGTCGGCACCCCCTCTGATCTTTTACTTCATCTTTTGAGCCTTCCTCACAGCCCTTAATTGGTAGATCATCAATGAAAGGCATAGTAACATGTGGGATAAAGTCCCTTAATACCTTATTCATGCCGTTCATCATATGGGCTACAAAATTAGTAGCACCCTGTGGTAGAGTGCACATCCTTACCAATCCGAGAGGTGTACGCATCGTAGTAAGATCCCTGCTCTCCAAAGCTAACTGAAATTGATCATATCCAGAATAAAGGTCACCCATAGAGTAAATTGACCTACCTGCAAAAGCCTCAGCAAATTCATCCACAATTGGTCCGGTACCCACATTGCGGATTGTTACCTTATTAACAGGCTGCATATCCTGTATGAACCTTAAAGTACCATTTTTCTTTGGAGCAACGAACCATCGGTTAGAGTATGGCGCACATGATGGCTCCAAGATTTCCATTTGTATCTTCTCATTAAGCAAATTGATAAGCTTTGGCAAGTGAGCTTTAGGAACTGGAATAGGACGTAAGCTCCATGGCATGTGAGGAACAGTGAATATAACCATAGGTGCAACAACACTTGGATCTACACACCCAATCTCACTTGGCTCAAAGGCAAAAGCTTTACCATGTTTTTCGAGCATACCTTGAAAACACTTGATTTCCTCTTCGTTAAGAAAACCATCTTCTCCCACCTTACGCTGTTGCAATGTCTCTTTAGTGAATTTGTGCCCAATGTTCTTAGGATTTCTGAGCATAGGCTGTCGAGAAGCTTCTTTAATTACTTCATCACTTCCCTCTGGTAGAGGTGTAGCCACAGGTCTTACTTTCTTTGCAACTGTCTTGTACTTCGTCTCTACCTGTGCTTCAACTTCTTTATCCAAGTCATCCTCAGTATGCATAAGTACCTCGTATATGTCCATTGAGTGCACTTTAACAACTTCAGTTCCACTTTCTAACCTGTTCTGCTTGATATTCTCAAGCTCTGACATAGTATTAACATAAGAGATCTCTTCGAAGATTCCTGATATCACATCATCCAGTTCTAGCACATCACATCCCTGCAATTCACTTTGAATGCTTGAAACATATTGTTTCTCCCACTTAGTTAAATCATTAAATTTCCCGTAAGATACTGAACCCTCAGATGTCAACCCTAGAAATCCTGAAGAGAAGGTTTCTCTTTGCGAGAACGTCTCCTCACTTGCACCACCATAGTCCCACTTTATAGTGGCACCCCAAGAAAATCCTGAGCAAATATTTGTTCTTTAAACTCCTTACGTATCTTTGGCATTGGACGATCACGTAAACTGTCTTTGTTTCTAACATGATCAACACATACAGTTCGAAATTGAACCACTTTCTTACCATCTCGGCTTCGAACCCTGGCATAGGCCGAGCCATCATCCAGCACCTTAGTTTCCATCCGCACAGCCGTAATGTAGGGTTGTCCTAGAATCAACGGGTAGGAGGAATGCTCCTGTATAAAAAAGTTTTGCTCATCACAGACATCCCCAATAGTTACCTTAACATTTGCACATGCACCGTAAAGATCTCCAGGAAGCATGTTGGCAGCTCGAATCCGCCACCCGTGATCTACATCAATAGGCCACTTCCCCTTTTGGTGCAAATTCTTTGCCATGAGATCGATTTCTGAACCATGGTCTATGAGGGCTAAGACCGGCTCCTTAATGTCGCCAAGATTTACCACTGCTCTTGCCCAATGAGTCCTCGAAAAGTGACTCTTGGGTATAACTTCTTCATCTTCACCGTCATTAAAATGCATGTTTCTTACCTCAGGTATAATTGGGCTGGGAACCACCACAGGCTTTGGCTCTTCTTCTTCAAGATCTGCTAAGTACTCTTCATAGTCTTCCAAAATTGCTTCAATGTGACGAACCACTTGGCTTTTAACTGGATCTGACTCTTGATCACTCGGTACTTGCCGCTTTCTTTTTATAATGTCGATGATCTCTTCGTGGAACTCGCGCTTAGCAATTCCAAGAATATCCCCCAAGGTGAGCTCCACTTTACTATTTAGGATACGTTCTTCAAAAACTTTCTTCAAATCTGTAGCCAGTTCAATATTAGACTTAAGTTTATACGAGGGCCCTTTAGGCTTACCTTGCTTCTTATCCTTCGGAGCCTCTTCCATAACCACCTCTGGAGCAGGTTTAGGAGTCGGCACTTCTTCTTTCTTATTGCTGGATCTCATCAACCTTTTTGATGCCCCAGCCACCTCTTCATCTCTTTTCCGCTTCTCTTCCACCATAGCTTCATTGGCTTGAGCTTTAGCAATATAAGCATATACCGAAAGAGAATCCACTGGATCGGTCCACCCAGTGGTTTCTCGAATTGAATTCCCCACCTGTCGTAGCTTCCCGTATGTTACCTTTCCTGCTTCTGCTGTCTTTAGAGCATATGGCCAAAACTGGCCCTTTGCACCTGTACCATCGTCATCTTCCTTACCATAAACTTGCAGCCCATATGCAGCTGCTTCCACAAGGGCAACATTATGCTGTATTTCCTCCACTATCTTCTTCATTCTGCCTCTGCCAAAGTTCAAGCAGAGCAGTTCCCTTGTCGCCCTGAGATGAATCTTCTTGTCTTTCCAGAAAACCACATCCTTCTTATAAGCTTCATCAAACTCATGACACTCTCTCACAAACCTGTGGTCTTCACTATCGCACCACATGTATCGATCCCAATTTTTACATGGTGGCTGCTGCTGCTTAGGTTCAGAAGTAGACGCCTTTGCAGCTAACCCTTCAAATTTAATAGTTTTAAAATTCAAATTTAGTTCTTGAATACCTTTAACGAGATCGTCAAGAACAGGCCCCTCCACTTTGGGTAATGTAGAGGGCGGCTTCTCTTTAAGCTCTTCTTCATCATCATCCAGTACCTCGATCACGATTTGCTTATCAGCTCGCCTCTGTCATTTTACAATCATGTTCACCGCTTCAGATGCTATTTTCCAATCTAATGTCAATCCCAATTCTCCCGCCGGATCCTCCAATAATTGCACCAAATTCTTTTGTAGTCGCGGATCAGCAGCTTGAATAAACAATTCCACCTTTTGATCCTTCAAAGAACGCTGTTCTGCTGACGATAAATGATCAAACTTCTTTTCAAACTCTCGCAACAGTTCTCGTACATATAAATTTTTACCCTTCTTCTGCACCCACTTCATAAAACTCTGTCTAGTCACCCGTTGAGAATCCTGTCAGTTCGGCCCTTCAGCCGCTTGAATTTCTTTAATCCGGGCCCTAAGTTCTAGCACTGCAATCAAAAGAAATCCTTCCACTGAATCCTAGTCTTCAATACCATTATCTTCCATAGACTGCTCATACAAATTGCAAAATTTTGAAATATCTCGGCCTTCAAACCGTTGCAGCTTTTCCGTAACATTTTGACGAGCTTTACGAATCCGCTCCTGCAAATTATGTTGCTGCTGGGCAGCCTGTTGCTGTTGCATGTATGCTGCAAACTACTGCATCATCTGCTGCATGGCTGCTTCTTGTGGTGTAGACATATGCTTCAACAATTTTCCCACCCCGGCTCGGTTTCGCGTTGGGTTCACCAGGTGTCGGGGGATATGGGTTCGTGAGGTGATCCGGGTTAGCACCGGGCTGCTTACTGTGGGAAATAGGAGAGACAAGACGCACGTCACAAGGCAACAGATCCTGTCAACACTTTAAATGCTTAAAACTCGACAATCGAAATGGTTTAAACTGCTAATGATTAGCCGAATTGGAATCCGATTACAAATGGTTGCCGTTAACGGCACTGATGGAGTTAGGAGAGTTTAATGCTCTCAAATTAGATCAAGACTGTAAAATTTCCACTGATGCTCGCCATTAGAGTCTTTATAAGCTGATTAGGAGGTAAGTATCCGACAAAATTCCTTGCTTGATACCCTTGTATCTTCCAAATACAGTAGAGAGAGTTTATCCTCTCTCCTTGCTTACTCGAGAGCGAGTTTTGAATTCCCTTGGTTTGCTTGTCCCGCCTTGCTTCTTTGTCCTTGATTTGCTTTAATCACTGCACGCTTTGCTTGCACGATTTAACCTCGACAAGCTTCTTTGCTCTTGCTTGCTTGGATTGGAGATCGCGCGAGAGAGAAAGAAGCTTTGCCTTTCTTCGAGCTTGTTCCCTTAAGCCGAGAGAGAGAGATAGAGAATCCTCTCTTGCTTTGATTAGAGATGGAGAGAGAGAGAGACCTCGCCTTGGCTCCTTCCTCAGGAGAGAAAGCCTATCCGCCTTGGCTTCCTCCTCCCTTGCCTTCGAGCTTCCCTCACCTCCTCTTCTTGCCTTCGTTGATTCCTTGCTCTTCGTTTTCTTGCCAACCTTCATAGCCCTCCTTGGCTTGCCCTTCCCTCGTTATCTTCCCAATACGCCTGCAAAAGAGACCACACCACACCCTAATAATAACGTGCCTTTCATATGCACTGGCGCCTGGCGCTAATGACGTGGCATGGGAACCGAGCCCATGATGTGGCAGGCCGAGATTTCGACCGGCACGGAATCGCGCGCCGATGGGACCAAATAGAATCGCCCTGCCTTGCCCGTCATTTTTCGCTTCTGCTCCGAAGCCATCCCGGCATCCTGGAGCCCGCTGCGAGAGCCTTCTTCCTTCTGCTCGTCGCCCCTGGCTGCTGCACGCTTTCTTCTCCTTTTCTTTACACACCAAAGCCCTTTTATTTTCCAAGTGGGCTTAGTGGGCGGCCATTGAATATATTGGGCGGGCGGCCATCGAATATATTGGACGGGCGGCCCTAGTGGGCACCACATTGCATACATGCCGGCTAAAGCATTGCCAAGCTCAACATCTTGTATACATTCCGGCCAACTCAGTGCTGCTAAGCACAAATTTTTCTCTCAGCAGCTCTCAGCTAACAATATCATCGTGAATTTACTTACCTGTAACAAGGTCCTGAGAATAGTGCCACATGTCCCCAAGATGGAAATATAAGTGATTGCATTTGGTGAAAGACATTTCCTTTGCACTCGGTTGTTTATTACTTGTATTAGCTTCTCAGATAATGCCAAAATTATCCAGCTCAACACAGTGCCGGCAGTTGACACCGGCCTCAATCCATATTATCTCATGAACCCGGACTCGGTTTGGCGAGCCGTTAATTCCTTTAGACTTCTCAAACTGCATAGAACGCATACGAACCCTACTGAGGTAGTCAAAATTCTCAGATGGCACTCCGACCGAGCGGACCGGACTGGCACGAAACCGGCCCCCGATGAATCTTTAACTGCCCATATCTTGGCAATCGTAACTCCGATTGCTGATCTGAAAAGACCGACGTGCTCCACAAAGTGAGCACTTCAGGCCCATGCATTCATTTTATTTTTGTCACTTCAGCTGCAGTTGCCCAATTTGGTACGGATCTGCAATCGACTTGAACTTTAAACTGCCATAACTTCTTCACTGTAGCTCCAATCGACGAGTTGTAAAGACATGCTGGTAGAGCTCTTCAAGCACTACAATTCTAGATCATAATATTCTATCTGTGCTCACTTTAAGTATAGTCCATTTTTGGCATCATTAAGGCATCAATTGGCCCTTTAAAGCCACGTCTGGCATACATTAATCATTAGACTTGGCCCGTTAACAAGCCCTCATCACTGACCATTAATCAAGTAGGCTTCAAAGAAGCTTAGCTTGCATTTCTCTGCTCTTTTTCTTATCATGGAAGCGGAGCTTCACGACAGCGGATGGGCATGAAACATTGCATGAGTAGGGAAAGCATCTAAATCCCCACCCCTGTAAAGTTTCAGGAGCATCGCAATCCGTCTTGACAGCCTACAGTGGCACAATTGCCAATTTTTTACCATTGGGCCCTTAGCGAAGCCAAACGAAAAAATTGGCGATTGTGCCACCCTAGATCGATGAGACAGAAGCGGATGGCCATGAAACATTGCAGGGGCAAGGAAAGCACCTATATCCCTACCCCTACAAAGTTTCATGGCCATTGCAATCCGTCTCAACGGGCTACGGAGGCACAATCGCCAGTTTTTGACCATTGGGCCCTTAGCAAAGCCAAAACGGAAAAATTGGCGATTGTGCCATCCTAGACCGACGAGACGGGAGCGGATGGCCATGAAACATTGCAAGGGTAGGGAAAGAACCAAAATCCCTACCCCTACAAAGTTTCATGGCCATTGCAATCCATCTTGACGGTCTACGGTGGCACAATCGCCAGTGTTTTACAATTGGGCCCTTAGTGAAGCCAAAACGGAAAAATTGGCGATTGTGCCACCCTAGACCGATGAGATGGGAGCGAATGGCCATGAAAATTTTCAAGGTTTGTCAACGATTGCACTTCCTCATTTGTTGAGTTCATTCTTATGAAAGTGGGAGAGCAGTATTTTGGAACCTTACCTTTATTACAGTAGTAAATGCAAGTATTACAGATTGGTTTTTTACCATTAGAATCTATTTGCAATGGTATTTTGGTATAGTTCTCGATTAGTCCTATTGCATGTTTGCAATATCTTGAAAATTGTGATGGAAAGTACAATTGTTTACAACAACTGTACGGAGAAATTGGTTTCTCTTGTATGCTCGAGAGGAATTTTTGTAGGCACCTCTCTATGTGATCGTCATGTGTTGTGTGTGTTGTGTTTTGGTGAAGATTTTGTTCCTCTTTTTTTTTTAATGAGACGGTAGAGATGGGTGCATGTTCTCTCAAGAAGTGTTGATGTCAACTTGTTGTTTTTCAAGAAATGCTTATAGAGTGCAAAATACTAGGATGTGCTATTTGTAGTGAGTATAGGGTACTCTCTAGCTCTTCTATCCATATAGTAGTTTTATTTTTTGGAGCTATTTCTGGGAATGTTATTTTTTTATTTTCTTTTGTGATGTCCTTTCTTATGAGAGATGAGAGTTTGTATTTCACACTTTTCCTGGGGATGTCCTTATGCTCTTGCAAAGAAATATCACAAATAATTGAAATTTCCAAGTCTTTGAAAGTTTGCAAGAGTTGTATTAATTGATTCTGGACTTGTTTGTTCCATCTAAAATATGTTCTTTTTTTGTTTAAATGGTTTGTTTGGGTTGGTTTTTGCTCTTGATAGGGCACCCTCTTCCTGATGTTTTCTTTTCTGCAAAGTAGATTATTTATGGAAATGTTTTGTGGGTTCGACATGTTTGACAATACCTTCTCTGCTTTGTCTTGGTTGCAAAGGCTCGTAATGGCCATTGTTCCCATTTTCATCGTGAAACAGTAAATGAATTGTTTTATGTTCTTGAGAGAACTTTGTACTATAGCTAACTCTATGTAGCGAGGAGCTCCATACATTGATATTCAATTTCAATGCTCTTGCTATCCATTACAAAATCACTGCATTGCCCCAGAGCCCACCATGTCTTGAGGATGTTGACACGAGTTCGATATATTGAGAAAATGTTTTAATAATGTGAGTGTCTTCAAGGAATGTTGTTGTTCGGTGTAACTGTACACATTCCAATGCCTGTGAGTCACTATTTTGAAGCTCTTGTAGGAGTTGTGTGACTCCAATTTGTCGTAGTTCTTGACTGGAAATGGTATGTGTCAAGGAGTGTGCAATGCTATCGAATAGACAGTCTCCAATATTGTAAGAAAATTATGCGTTGTTTTGAGATCATCAAAAATCATCTCATGTTTAGTTGCAGTGTCTAGTGTGCAATGAGTTTTTTTGTCTATGGTTATATGTTTCTCAAATGGAGTTAAAGGTTCAAAGTGGCCAACATGATTTGGATAGTCATCGAAGAGAATGTACAGTGTGTCTTTTAAATGCGAAAAGTAAGTGATATATTTTGTTCCCATTTGTTTTGACCACAATGAGATACTCCATTTGAATGTTTTTGCTGACCAATGTATACAAAAATGGTCTCCCCAAAGTCCTCTCTTGGAAGCTAGTAATTGCATTCAAAAAAGATATTCATTAATTGTTTGAACATTGTGCAAAGTTGAAAGCAAATCCAAGTTAAAGAATGTTCGCAAGCATTGTAATGCATCTAGGTCATTTGTATTGAATGAGTCGACGAAGTTGTTTATTATGTGTTTTCTTAGGTCCAATGTTGTGTGATGGTAATTTAGTAAATATTTCAAGAAATCAAAAAAACAGTCTCCTGCAGTGAAAACAAATTCTTCTGCAGCGTTTTTCTGCGGCGTGAAGTTCATTTTCAACATATGTACGCCTCCTATGATCTTCTTCTTCGTTGCTTACTCTAAATGCCATTTCTGAAAAAGCTCAATGAACTAAATGAGGACTATATCAATGGGAACGCAACAAAATTGTATGTATGAAAAAATTGTGTGTTGAAGGTATGACAAGATAAGATGTTGAGCTCCTTTATAAGATGTTGCTATATGTATGGTATCTCTCCTAGTCATATGAGCGCATGGCAAAAAACCCGAAACAAGAAAAGTATTAGAGCTATCAGAAGTAAGAAACAATATCATGTTTTTTATTTCTACTGAAATGCGTAACGTACCTAACACAAATCAGTAATTCTTTGTCTTTCCACACGTGTGCCATTGTAAGAGATAATGGTGTTCACACTATTTATCTTGAAAAACCGTAGATATTTTCCTTGTTCAACGTTTGATAAAAGTCTCTTTTGGAGGCTTTGAAATATTCTTCTATTGGTTTCTCAATATGTATAAGTTTTAATACTAGATCACTTATAACATTGACCTTTGTAGAAGCCATGTTGATTTGAATAGATCCTTTCAAACATGGTATCAATGTCAACTCAACTTCAGTACCGCATCGCTTATAGTAGGACATGTGTTTCTTCTCTCTTGTCTCTGTGTTCAGTTGGCTTTGAATTTGTGTATTGTAGTATTTGCCTTAAGATAGTAAGGAGGTGCGCATGGTACAAAGCTCAAGTGGCCATTTATCTGTGAATTGGAAAACATTATTTAGAAGGAAGTTTATGAAGAATCTATCATTGACAAAGGAAGACTTTACCTCTGTGAGTTGTTTTCTCTAGTAATCCTCTGCTACATGTTGTAAATGTGTATTGGTTTCTTCATCTTCTACATGCAAAACTATAGTTGTTGTTTGAAATTGGAATGAGTGAATTGCATTATAAATGTATGAGTAAAGGTTTTTAAATACAAAAGTCACAAATGGTTTTTTGCAAAATTTGCCAATTACGTAATCGTAGTCATCTTCAGAGAAACTTGTGAAAGTGATCTAGCATAGTAGAGAGGAAGTTAGCTCATGGCTTATTTATCTGAGAACTTAAATATATGTTCATAAAGGAGGCAAAGAAGTACTTACGGTATGTTTGTCTACTTCCTCAATACCATTAGTGCAGGGAACAATGTGGATCACCTTGCCATTTGAGGTTGTTTCCTTCTCTCCGTCCTCCAAGAGTACAAGAGATACAGTATCCTCTCTTGGACCAACTACCTCAGATTGAACTATACTAGACAAGCTAGTATTTGAGAAGAATAAAATATTCAAATCCTTTGGAGATATGTTTGCTGCTTTTGAATTTCCATTCATGACAAGCACCATAGATGCATCGCCCTTGTCAAACATTGGCTTGCTTTTTTGTATTGCAAAATTCTCCAGTCTAAGCTAGATCCTTTTCTTTATGAAAGGCGCAAAAATAGGTATAAAGTCTCTATCCATCAATAGTGTGATTGTCGTAAATCCCTCGTCGACTAGATCTACACATAGATTGAGGTTTTTTGCACTTGGGAAATGATCATATGTGCCATATCTACATAAAATGTAGCCGTCAAAAGTTTCTCTGTATGACATCTCCTCAGATATATTACCAATTTTCAAAATGGTTGAAGAAGGCGCCTTTGGTGGGGCCTGTACAATTATGCATAGATAATTCTAGTGAACCGTATTAAAGAAACATGAAATTGTCCAATTTAGCTTGTATTCCTCATAAAGCTCTGCTGATTTGTAGAGCACTCAAAAAATTCATGCCAATTGTAGGACAATAAAAAAGAAATATACGAGTAGTAAACTCTTCTTTGTATTGAGGAGAACTCTAAAAATCAATGGATATATTAATAGCTAGATTGATACAAAAAATGGAGGCATGAAAAAAAATTATGGATGGAATTCAATCAGCAAGAGGATGAAGTCGAAGGAGCTTATGTTCTTCTGCATAGTCCCAGTCGAAAGGCCTGAATGCAACGAAGAAGTCCGATAGCGCCGGCTGGTATGTTGAGTCCTTGGCCAAAGTTCTTTCACAAATTTGTCCTATTTTATCAACAATGTATTCCTTCGCAACGTTTCTTGGAGTACATACTCTCAGCATCTTATAAATAAGGAAAGATGTAGAGTACATATCATGACTATAGATGTAAGTTGGAGGTGAAGTAGAGAAACACTCCGGATCTATATGGTGATACGTATTCTTGTAAGTTCGTATTGTATGCACTCCAGTATCTAATATTGGTTTGAATGTCTTTAAAGTTGATATGTGTGAACTTTGACTGAGCCCGACAATTCCAAAGTAAACATTATCAGATGTTTGGTCGAAGTGGAGAACAACATTCTCATTGCAGATGTATTATGTAAAGTCCCAATACATTGCAAGAAGTGTATTGAGTCAAGTAGAGAGTAAACAAGTTCAATGCCATGATGTTTAAACATTTTTTATGTGCCTATCTCTGTTGGGATATCAACAAAGTTTCCTGGCATTGGCCTATTCCCATTTGTTGTCGCCAAGAATAGCCATTTCTCTAAGCATCCACCATTCTAAAAGATGTACACAATCCTTGGTGAATTAGGGCTTGTTGAAATTGCTAAGGGGTGTACGACATCAGCATGACACTTCATAAACATAGAGACTTTTATGGCCACATTTGAAATCCTATCTTGGTAGTCTCGATTGAAAATCTTGAAGCTGTAGTGTGGATCTTTGAGATCCCTATCTTCGATGGCTACTTTATAGACACGGGTATGGTCCCCTAAACCAATACATGCTGTCGAGAGGGATTTTATTTGTGAAGGGTTCAAAAGTTTGATCATTGGAGTATCTGTTGAGTCAGATGTTGCATTGTGCTTTACTTTCGCTGGTGCTTTTCTTTGTAACTAGAATATTATGACTCCAATAAGGTTTTTCTTTATGAAAGGAAACTAGGCAAGAATTTGTCAAAGTGTATAGTCTTTGCACTTTGTCGATTTTGACCTAATATCCTCTTACATTCGTTATAAAGAGAACCCTAGTTTACTTTAACCAGTTCATTGTGTCCTTGGAAATTTGGCCAACGTACTGAAATCTTCATTAAGACCTTCTTTGATATCCTCCGAAGGAACAAACTCATGTTCTCTTGTTTTTGTAACATTTAATGGTCTAGTAACTTGTGTGTAGCGAAAAATAGCATGAACATAGTGAGCATTTCATTGGAATAGCTTCCTAATGAGAATAACAAGAGTGCTTGGGTGGAGAGAGCAACAAAAAGAATAACACCTAGTTAGATAGCATGAACAATACTTCAAAAGAGAGAGAAATTAAGCAATTGAGAACACTTGAGGACCGGATTTGCATGGAGACGGTCCCCCCTCCAAAAGGCTTTGTATTATGGTTTCTCCCATCAAGAGAGACATTTTACAATACAATTCTTTGTGTTCCTTCAATAGTAGCTAGTGAAATGAAGATGTAAACTTCATGCACTAAGCAAAACACTTATCAAACACAACATCATTCCCTCATGGTCTCAGACCCAAGACCTCACACACCTTCGAAGATGTTGAGAGCTAGCGGGGTATGAGAGTAGATTGAGAGGAAGAAGGAGTATTCTTACGAGAAAGATGTACATCTCCTCACATAATCACTCATATTATCATAGCTTACCTTAGTAATTAGCATGGTAGAGGAGACGAGCATGCATTGAAGCTTGGATCTTGGTTGGATTTGCATCACAAAGCCAAGAGTTGTTGGTGTAGGCCTCCCTTCTCACAAGCTTGGATCAGGTGGTAAGCTTTCCATTAAAGCTTGAGAAGGAGAGAGATTCTTCTTTGCTTCACACATGAGATTTGTGAGAGTGTGTGTGATAACTCCTTGCAAAAATCAGCCCCCTCTCTCTCTTGGTCAACCCCCCTTGCTAATTACTTATGCTACAGCCCTGTTGGACCTCCCCAGCCTCAGCCAATGGAAATTAAGCAGCATAAGTGATAGCCTTCTGACATGTGTCCCCCTTTTACCTTTTGTGAGAGCTTTAGGTAATCAATAAATGCAATTAAACTCGCATTGGACCCCTTTGCTTCCTGGCCAATAGGAATCAGGTAAGCCATTGGCCTGCTAAATGCTCATTGGACCCCTTGGGAGACTGTCCAATAGTCTTCTAGAGAGCTTAATTCTTATTGGTTCTTTTATTAAGTGTTTTTAAATTAATTAAACTAGATTTACTCTAGCCTAATTCTCATTGGTCCACCTTCAAGGCCATCCAATAGGATTTGAGTACACCTTGTGGGCATCTGGGCTAGGGAGCTGACATGTGTCCCTCTTTCCCCTTGTGTACAAATGCAGCTTGTGAGTGTGTGTAGGTGTTTCTCTCTCATCCCCTACTTCTTGGGCTCGCCCCCTCCTATGTAGGACTTGACAAAGATTTTTAGGGACACACACAAAGCATCCAATTCCCCTAATGTTCGACCTTTGGACACAACCTTTGAATTTTTGAACCTTAGCATTTTGGAAGTCTTAATGGGCTGAACCTTAGGGTCTTTTAATCCCATTGTTGCACATTGCTCTTTTGCAGATGGTCCCCCCCTTTGGATCCCTATTTTCCCTCCTTTGGATCCCTACTGTGTCCGGTCTGCTAGCTTAACCAATATTCTAGCTTTTTCTCCCCTGTCACTTCCTTATATTAAATCATCAGTTTAACATGAGAAAATAGTTTAGGAGAATTAAATATTGATTATTATGACAGCTTTTTCCGTGAGTACAATTTCAAAAGCTCCTCTCTATCCATATACAGATCCTCAGTGATAATTTTTGTGTAGAATTGTCTTTCCATTTTTGTTGTTTGGACTTTATCGGTACTACTCTGTAACAATAAGCACAGTCAAATTATATATGGTTTGAAGTATTGTCTTTTTCCTATTTAAGTTCATTACATGGATTTATTGTGTGCACTAATGTTTTTAAAATATATAGCTACAAGTAAAAGAGTAATTTATTACCTCCATTGAGTTTGAGCCCGACATTTGCTTTGCCTCAATAATAGATCCGTTACTGCTCTCTGTGGAAGACTATCCCACCTGAAAATGGATGATGCTTCTAGTAGCCTTGTAGTTGTTACAATTTATCCCAGGTAGTGAGATTGGAGAGAGACACTTCCACCATTTCTGCAATGTCCATTTGGCCCTCTCTACTCCCTACAGGTAAATGGCACTTCCTTCAGACTCCTTGTCTTTCTCATTTTTTAATGCTAGATCCTCCATTCGCTTAGCTTTCTCTGATTTAGCCATTAAGGACTCCAATTTCATGCACATGTCCTCCTGCTCATGCACATGGACTAATCTCAATTGGTGATACCTTGTCTCTTTTAAATGTGTCCCTCTACTTTGATGATCAATTTAGTGATCGACATTTCACCTCTTGTCTTGCCTACGATCGCTTTCTTTATGGATAGTGCAATTATGTGGAACAAAATCACACCTTTTTCAACTAGACAGGATTCTGTTTTTGCAATGGAAGTTCAAAAATGTGTTTGTTTTCTCTACTCCATGACTTCAAGCTAATTTTGTCATATGCAGGGTGTGTGTTGCTAGCTCTGCACATTTGTCATTCTGGAACATAGAGTTTCAATGTAATAGTTTGACATTTTTGTGCTATAGCTTTTTGTTCATCCGCCTTGCAGTTTCGGCTCAGCTTGGTCTCAAGCAGGGGCGACTTTTAGTTGAAACCAAGGTTTTAGGCACCCCAATTGTGTATGTACTACGTAATCTGATACATTGAATTGATTTACATGGAAAGTTTGATATTATTTGAGGTTTTGAATGCTTATGTCTCAAGAATGAAAATATGAAAGTTTTCTCTTATGTAGTTTTGAATATTTAAAATGATCCAATAATTGTTGCATACCAAAGCCTTTCTACTTGCCACCTTAAGTGCTCAATGGAAAGGGCAAGCAATGTATCACTTTTTAAAACTCACAAATACATTGAAAACATATTTTTCTTTGTATACAACCATATGCTTGAAATAACCATATCAAACACATGGAAATTTCCATTATTTTATATACTCCAAAGTCAATTTTTTTGCACATGAAACTTTCAATTATCTATAGTAAAATTGTGGAAGAGTCATCTAAAATTTTCTACAAGGTGGCTTTATTTTTTCTTGAGCTTATAAAGAAGATTTCTTCAAAGCATCAATTGCAGTCTTACGACGGTCAACTTGATGAGTATAGTTCTTGATCATGATAGATTTTAAAATGCAAGGTTATATCTTTAAAAGACCCTCTAGATAACATATTTAAGCATATCAAGAGGGTTTTCTTAAATAAACCGTCCAATGCAAGTAGCATTTAATTTAAATCTGATAAAAAAGGACACTTAAAGTGTCTTGTTTTGGTACCAAACTAGTGTTAATATGGAAAGGGCCATAATACCTCATGCTAAGCTTTGAAAAAAACTGCTCCTTTCCTTTTTGTTTCCTTAGGTGTGCCTTCTCAAAACATAAGAGCATCCAATCGTCTTCCTTTAGTTTCAAGTCTCGTTGATGTCGATTTGCTACCTTCTTATGTCGTTCTTGAGACTTCTCTAAAGCCTCACAGACCTTGGCAAAAGAAATGTCCAAGTCTCTCGTGTACTAGTCAGGTTCAAAAATCTTGTCTTTAGTGCTGAGAAAGGGTGGAACCTTTTGAGCACCTTCAACTATCTCAAATGGTGCCTTCCCCGTCGAAGAGTGAACCATGTTATTGTAGGAAAATTCCACCGAAGGCAAAAAAAAATCCCATTGAGTCTTTTGATCAGAGATGTAAGAATTCAATTAATCCAAAACAATTGAATTTGCAATCTCAGATTGCCCATCTTTCTGCAAGTGGAATGATGACAAGAACTGCAACCGCACGCCAATGTTCTCCTTCCCAGATAGCCCTCCAAAAAGAACTTGTGAATCGTGGATCTTTGTCGAAGACTATTGTCTCAGGCATGCCATGTAATCAAAATATATGTGCAATGAACAATCTCGCTAAATGATCTAGCTTGATTGTTTTCTTCATTGGACAATGAAGTGAGCTTGCTTGCTAAATATGTCAATGACAGTCCAAATGCCATCGTGCCCACTCTGTGTCTTCAGGAGATCAAAGATGAAATACATTGCAATACTTTTCCAAGGGTGGGTGAGAATGGGTAAATACTGTAGTAATCCTTGTGCCTTATGCCTGTCAAGCTTGACCTTCTGGAATACTAAACAACTGAAAAAAAAGTCGTCCACATCCTTCTTGAGTCTTGACCAAAACAAAAAAAATGTTCCACCCACTTCAAGGTGGTGTCAGTGACCTGTAAAAGGTGGACAATGGCACTCACCCAAAAACTTTTCCCTCAACGGCTATGTAACACAGAACATTGTTTCCTTCATCAAGTAGACATCCCGTATGGAATATCCTGGCAGTATCTCCACATTCTGTATCCGAGTAAAAACATCAAAAAAATTCGGATCGATGGCATACTAGTCAACCATATCCGTGAAGCTTCTATGATGGATTGCAGAAATAGCCAAGACGAGGGGCTTCCGAGACAATGCATCTACCACTAAGTTTTTATGTCCCTGAACATGGACAATTTGGAAGTGGAACTATGACAAGATGTTAGCCCACCGCATCTGCTTTTCTGAAAGTTGCTTCTGTGACAAGAAGTAGCGTAGACTTTAATGATCAGTAAACACCATGAAATCGGCTCCGAGTAGATAATGTTGCCACTGAGTAAGAGCACGGATCACTGCCAATAGCTCTTTCTCATAAATCTGTGCTACCAATTTTGACCTTGAAAACATTCTGCTTTCATAATCCATCACATGGCCTTCTTGCATCAAGACCACTCCCAAACTACGACCACAAGCACCGCGATAAACTTTGAATGGCTTTTGCAAGTCTGGCAAAGCCAACACTGGTCCCATAGTCAATTTTTCCTTAAGTTTCTGAAAGGCAATTACCTCTATCGGTCCCCACGAGAAAGAGACTCGTTTGTGGGTCAATAAGTGCAAAGGTGAACCTACCTCTGCAAACTTCCGAATGGACCACCGGTAGTAAGAACACAAGCCCAAAGAGCTTATGACTTCATGAACATTCTTCAAGTCTCGTCAATCGCGAATAGTCTCGATTTTGGTCGGGTCCATCTGTACTCCTACTCCTGAGACAACGTGTCACAGGAAGTGTATCTCCGGCAAGAAAAACTCGCCCTCTTTGGCATTGATGACCAATCTGTGATCACGCAATTCCTGAAAGACTTGTAGAAAATGGTGTCCATGCTCTGCTTCATCCTTGGAGGAAACTATAATATCATCAAAGAAAGTACCCACAAAAGATCAATGCTCTCGAAAAATCATATCCATCATTTGAAAGTCGCTGCAGCATTGGTCACCAAAAATTTGCATAGACCAAAGCTTGCCCGAAAGATTGTCTCATAGACATCTCTCGGAGCGACTCTGATTTGATGATATCCGCTTTTCAAATCAATCCTGTTGAAACAAGAGGATCCTTGAAGTCTGTCAAGAATATCATTGATTCTCGGAATCGGAAATTTGTTCTTGATGGTGATTTTATTGAGAGCTCTATAATCAATGCACATTCTCCAAGATCCGTCTTCTTTATTACCAACAAAATCGAAGAACAATAGGGTGAAATACTAGGCTGGATGAGACCGTTTTCAAGAAGGTTTGTAACTTGGTTCATAATTTCTTCATTCTAGGCTTGGCTAACACGGTAAGGTGGGTGGTTTGGTGTCATGGTTCTAGGAATCTAATCAATAGTATGGTCCTCAGGACAAGATGCGGGTAACTCTCCTGGCAGGCCTTCTGAGAAACAATCAGCATGTGTCTGCAAAAATTCTTGTCGTTCTTTGTCTAAGTCAGACATGTTCATTTGTTGTTCATCATTTTATTTGTTCAAATAGATCAATTAATCAAGGAGACTAGATTTCATTAATTTTGAAATGGTCAAATCCGATACAATAGGGATGGACTCACCCTTCAATTTTACAAGTACAATTTTCATGCCCTTCTCATTTGTCAAGGTTGATTTCTGAGCCCAATAGTTGATCACGGTGCTATTCTCATGGTACCAAGGGATTCCTAGGAGGTTGTCACACCCTTCCAAAGGCATGACGTAAGATTCTCATACCCTAAATACCCCTAACAATGCTAACGAAGTTTTCCAATGACAGGTGTAATGGCTACATCCCGTCCAGGCACCGCTAGAACTGCCTCTACCGATGGCCCCATCCTGTCGACCGTAATCTCAATCCGCACCTCCAATTTAGGTGAAATGAAGTTGGCCTTGGCTCCTCCATCAAAAGACATAAGGGCTTCTTGATCTTTCACTTTGCCCCACGTGCGGCAAAGTTCTATACTTTCATCCATCTGGCTTAGGCCGGTTCCCATGAAATCTGGTACCAGTCCCGCTTTCATCTTGCCTTTCTTCCATGTTCCTCTGCTGCTCTAGAACTCTCTGGCTTGTCTTCAGTCTGTCCTTGTTGTGCCTTTTTGGGGCACCTTGCGGAGATGTGCCCCTGTTCCCACAACCAAAACACTTCCCCTCTTTGAGATAGCTATCTCTCTCTTCAATAGTCAATCGGGGTCGTGCATCTTTCTTTTTTCGAGGATTCTTTTTCTTTCTATTTTCATTGGTTGAGGTTTGTCTAGTCCTCTGAGTCAAAATTTCATCAGTGGGGTAGGTCAAATTCCCTAAATTTATCAAGAATCCCCGTTTCGCATGTCCCATTAATTTTTGTATAGACTCGGACTTTTGTTCAAGGCAGTAATTCGGATCTCTGTAGGGAGTTTGCAGCAAAACCGCTCAATCTGTTCTTTAAAAGTGACCTTCTTGAATAAAGAGGTCAGTAGGAAAGAATCCCAAAAACTCTCGCAATATGCATCCAAAGTATCACCCTTGGTCATCTGAAGATGGTTCCAAGCAATTTTCACATCTCGTTTGTACTCTTGGGTCAACCAAGAAGAAATAAAGAGCCGATTGAACTTCAACCACTTGATCGGGGCTTCTTTCCTCAGAAGAAGAGTGGACCACCATGTTTGAGAATTTCCCTTTAAAAACGATGTTTCCCTCCTGATCTTGGAGTGCTCTGAGTAATGCCCTCCAGAGAAGGCTATGTCAAATTGCTGAATGAAATCCAAAGCCCTCCAAGCATCTCAAAATCCAGAAAAGGATTCAAATTTTATTAATTGTCCACCCTCTTTAAATTATTTTGTATTATTGATTTTATCTTTGAAATATCATATTGGTTGGCTCTGTAAAAGTGATTTTTTTTTCATAAAACATGTGATCGTCGGAGTCTGAACCGTCAGAGGATGACTCCTCCATAGAAATATCAGAAACTAGTCAGAATTTGATCTTCTTTGAATTTTTATTTTTCTTTCCAAAGCTTTGCTTCTTGCCCTTTCTATCCTCCTCGCTCAAGTTGGAAGAGGACGAGCTAGAAGAATTGTCGGAAGAAGAACTGGGTAGTCCTTCAAAACGCACACACTTCTTCTATTTTCGTGTAGATGCAAAAGAACATTGAAGGCCCAGGTAACCGGGGTAGTCAATCCCCTTCTTGCACCTCTTCAATTTCTTCTTTGATGGCTTCTTCGTGTCCAGAAGCTGACTGATTTGAGTCTGGACCACATCATGGAGTTCTTGTTCAGTGAAAATCCTCAGAGTAGGAGGCTTTTTGATTGCCGGTTTAATTGGTGGTTCAGTGACTTTCTACCACTGAGTATGCACTTCAGCCATCCATCAACTACTGGGTCAAAAAATTTGCCAATTGGGAATCCTTAGCAAACTCAAGCATCTGCTTTGTGCACTCATCACCCTACTGTCAACATTGCATCTCCAAGAGTTCATACTGTGTGGGCCAAGGTGGCATGTACTCCTCTTCTGCTAAGTCGCTTGATTTTTTTGTATTTCCTCCTCCCACCTCAGTGATTGCAAAAGAGGTTGATTGATTCTTTTTGGAATCCATAGGTGCCGAGAGAAAAAGGATCAGATCTCTTGGTAGAAGAGGAATTGGCCATGCTCTGATACCACTGTAACAAACTTGGACACCCCATGTCTAGATTTTTGTCACGATACAAAAGAGATTCACTTCAAAACACTTCACAATTCAACAGTCGACATGGCCCGGTGTAGTTTCGTGCCAAGAGAGATTGGCCTCAAAGACTGGCGCCCCTTTTGGTATTTCTTTATATTAATCTTTGAGCAAAGTACAACTCCCACGTGTGCTTTCTCTCAGACTCTACGTCCAGATGCTATGAAAACCAAGCCCCTATGGTCACTTATAAACATTACAAGGGGGATGACAAAAGCAGAGTCCCAAAAGCATGTACACTCAAAAGAAAAAGACCCAAAAATAGCCAGTGCTGCTCACAAAAATCCGTACAGTCATGCCACATCAGCATCATAAATTGTAGATGTCTGTACAATCTTCCACGTCAATAGTGTGAATCGTGGGCATCCGTACAATAGCCATGTCAGCATTACCTATGCATTATTTGAATGCTAGCTATCCCTTTTGGCCACTTGGTAGTTGTCCATAAGTTGAAACAACTTATATTCTTCAGTTATAGGCCTCTCGGATAGGCTCTATAAGTTGGTAAAACTTTATCTACCCTTTTGTCTAGGAGTTGGCTCTCCTTCTGTTTTGGAGTGTCTAGGTGGTCATGCCACATCATCACTTTGTGACACTCTCTCCTTGGCTAGAAGAATTAGCTCTTTGATGGACGGTTTTATTATTCAAGAGAAAAAAGGCTTCATAAAAGGAAGTTTCATTTGTGATGCTCTTATAACTATCTAGGAAGCTACTGAGTATGCTCAAGAAACAAGTCAAGACTTCATTTTTTTCGATAATTAAGCCAAACATGGGATGGTAAATCAAGGACATGGGTGCCACATGGGATCAAACCCGGGCAGCACCAATAGAAGCTCAAGCTATAGCTAGTAACCATCCCACCATGTGCTCATGCTTGTCCCAAATCTAGTGCAAAACAAAATTTTAATTAAGGGGTCATCCATCTCTCTACGCGGGGCCACCTCATTATTAGCCCGCTTATCCTATGATAGAATGAACGGGACTTTGTCTTTCAATCTCTATAGGATATTAGTCTAGGTAGAATTCGTCCATCTCTTTACATAGGCCACCCCATTATTGGCCCGATTATCCTATGATAGAATGGAACGGGACTTTGTCCTTCAATCTCTATAGGATATTGGTCTGGGTAGAATGTTTATCAAATTTTTGCATACTCTATTGCAATGCATATGAAAAAGTGACAGTTAATGGGGAAGTGTCTTTTCTCTCACAAGATCTGTTAGACAAGAATGTCCTTTGGCACCCTTGCTTTATGACATTGCATTGGATGCTCTAGGTTGGCTAGTTCAAGATATCATGCAAGAATGTAAGATTAAGGGGATTTCTATATCAGGTGCCTCCAAATATCTATGCCTTCAGCAATTGGTGATGACACGGATGCATTATTGTTAGAAGATGATCAATCCATTAGAAATTTTTGGAATTGTATGAATTAGTATTTCTTAGCTAGTGGATGAGAGATTAGTCACACAAAAACAAGTTATAAGTTCTTCACAAAGACAATGGCTCAAGTTATACAAAATGTTGGATACCAAGAGATTAAAGATGGTAAAATTTTGGGTTATTGGAACCCCCATGGGCGGTGGTAATAAGTATTTGAAAAATTCAAAAGCGAGGTCTTTGCTTTGCAAATTTTCCAACCTCCTTTCCCTGCTAGAACTCTTACGCTTAACAAATATCTCTTGCCATTTTTTTGTCATGCTGGAAACATGCTAAGTACTCGTTGCAAAAACTGACTTCTTTGGCAAGAATATTATTATGGGGAGGAGAAATTGAACATAGCAAGATCCCCAAAGTTGCATGGCACTTATGCACTAAGCCAAAATTCAAAGGTGTGTTGGGCATCATGGACATTGACATGATGGAATCATGGACATGGACATTGGCATCATGAACATTGACATGATGTCTAAAAAATGGATCCTTAGATTAGTGGACTCTCATAACTACTAGTTTATCCTTATCAAGAGGAAAATCCATCTTCCCTCTCTTGGGAAGTATAAAGCATGGAAGAACCTGTGAATCAAAGAAATTTGTCTATCCCCAATATATTTTAAATCAGTGGGTATCACCCTTATATGTAGATTTTGGGGGCTTGGAATCTTGGTAAGAAGGAATGGAAAGCTCCACATGCTGTCATCTATGATCCTTCCTTTCTCATGGAGGACTCAATTTGGTTTGGCATGCATGCTACAAAGTTCAAATTGCCTTTGTGTAGGAACACTCTTAGCTACATTAAACACATAATTAAACAATGAGAGAGAGAGAGAGAGAGAGAGAGAGAGAGAGAGAGAGAGAGAGAGAGAGAGAGAGAGAAGTCAACATGAAGCGAAAGATTTTCATTTCTAAATGTACTAGCCCCAAAGGCTAACGCCCCTTTTGGTATTTCTTTGTTGATTGATTATCACAAAGATCCTGCTCTACAATTTGCACATTTGAGATTGCCAGGTAGGTCCCCCAAGGATCAATTTTAAAGGCCCTAGGCCCTAAAATAATTAGATACAAAAGTAGCATTCAAAAATAGATTTCAAATTTTTAGTATTTTGTATAGTTTTGCGATTCACATTGCGAGTTTTGGAATAACCGTACCATGCCACATCATCCATTTTTGGTTAAATGTTAGTGCTCTTTGATTTTTCCCCCTTTAGGTGTTTAAAATAGGTTTTTTTGTTGGTCTTCCACGTTATCATATCTATGCAATGTCTACAAGGACCATGCTTGGTGAGTTGTTGCCTGGCTTGTGAAATTTATAACCTTTCTCCTGCTTGTCCTAATTGGCTATTGTGCAAGATCAACGTGATCAAGAGAAAGTAAAGGTTTGCATGCACAAGCAATCATGGTCTAATTGATACTCCAAAAGTAGCTAAACGCATTTACAGTGACTTTGGTCAAACATGATTTGTGTAAAGCTCTTTGAAGATAAAGTTAATGGCTCTATAAATTCAAAACACTCTAGGCCTTTCGCCAAGCAATCAAGCACAATTATTTGGGGAAGATAGTGGATTTTTTCCCGACTCCAAGAGAGAGATGGAAACAATACAACACCTATTCTTCTACTATCCCTACAAGATTTTTTTTTTGGAGAAACTTCAACAAGCATGTCAAGATTTCCAACCTCAAAAATTGTCAACACGTGAGACTTTTCTAGGTGATTGTAAGGGAATGGACACATTGCTATGGAATGTTTGGAGAGGAATGCATTGATGGCATGTCTAGAATAACAAGAAATCTTTTATTTTTCAAAAGCTTGTACAAAATTGTGTGAATCTTTTTTCCCATGACCTTCAAAGGTTAGCCTTTTTTGTACCTCCAATATCAAGACTGCTGACCACACCATCACTAAGCTAGTCCAGAAGTTTACTAGATTGTAATAGTGGTATAGAGTGCTTTCTACCTACTACTCCACTCATAGGATAAAGATGCTTTGTAATGTCTTGTGAGGATAATGTGTTTCCTTGTCCCCTTAACCACCTCTATACATTATTTCTTGAGAGATATGGGGTTGGCATCCCCTTCCTTGGAGGTCCTTGATTGTACTCTCTTTTATGCAATAAATCTCATACCATTTTACACAAAAACAACATTGATAGAGGTCACAAACACTTTTGCAAATGTTGTGTGCACTTGTTCTTTTCACTGCGTTAAAGCAGGGTCATCCTACTATAAAAGGAGTTCAAAGACTCACTCACCAAAACTATGGAAAGGGTTATGTGAGAGCAGTGTCCCACCAAGGATTTACAAGGGCTTGAGGTGCTACTGCCACCTAGTCAAGTGGTCATGTATATTGTTTACAAGGTTGTGAGAGCAATACACAATTACCCTAGCTACCACAGAAGGTACCCCAAAACAAAATTTGGTTGTGCAAGGTCTCCAAAATTGGAGATCATAGGTCATTGCACACCAAAATTGGAGATCATAGATCATACGACAATTGGTTGAATTTGACAAATATTTTAATCTTCTAATACGTAAATTAGGGAGAATATGTAAATGGAGAAGTGCAGGGGTGTAGCTATGAGCCCATGTGACTTCTCTGGGAGCATAGGAGGCATGCTTCAATCCAAGTATTGTAGCCCATACAAGCACTAAATGGGATACATCCATGTACTCTTTATCTTTAGAATGTGCTCTTGTGGATGCTTGAATACTATCAAACAATTGGCTCCAAGAGTGGCAAACAGACTAGGTTGACATCAATACCTTTGGACAAGGAGTTGGGGAATCCTCTACATCTCATTCATAGCGACTTGTGCGGACCTATGCCAATCAAGTCTATAGGGGCAGTGTTATACTTCCTAACATTCATAGAAGACTCTACTACAAAGGTGTGGGTTTATCTCTTGAAGCAAAAGAGCGACATCGTTAGTGTCTTTCAAAAGTTTTTAGCATTGGTAGAGAACCAATCGAGTAGAAAGCTTAAAGCTTTGCATAGTGACAATTGAGGTGAGTACATCTCCTCCAAGTTCACGGACTTTTACAACTCCTTACACACCCACCCAAAATGGTGTACCTGAGAGAATGAATAGAACCATTCAGGAATCTAAAAAGGTTATACAAGCTCACATGTGATATTCAATGAGTCTAAGATGCATAAAAAGCCAGTGAAAGACATTGAGTATCACAGAGTATGGTTTGAGGATGTTTCCTCATTGCCAGTTAAACAGAATGTTGGACGTGCTAGTGATGCACCTTCCACTAGTACACACACACATGTTGCTCCAGAGAGAGAGGACAATCATGCACTTTGGAGATCTACTCATACATCTTGTGCACCTTAGCATTTTAGGCTAGGATTAGACTACTTGCTAGTCATTGATTGCGGTGAATCCACTTGCTATAAAGAGGCCATTCACATGGATGAGGCTATGCAATTTGAGTATAACTCAATTTTAGCCAATAAAACTTGGAAATTGATAGAGTTACTTGCGGGTAAACAGACATTTCCATGCAAATGGGTGTACAAGAAGAAGAAGTCTATCACTGATGATCCTGAGCCTAAGTTTAAGGCTAGATTGGTTGCAAAAGGGTTCAAGCAAACGAAAGGTGTGGATTTTGATGAGATCTTTTCTCCAGTGGTCAAGATGCCTACATTGCATCTTATGCTTGGTCTAGTAGCCATTGAGGACTTGGAATTGGTCCAAATGGATGTAAAGATAATATTTCTTCATGGAGAACTTGAAGAGGAAGTCTACATGAAACAGCCAGAATGTTTTTCAATAAAGCATGAAAAGCCAACACAAGTAGAACTGGTGTGTAGACTCAAAAAAGATTTTTATGGATTAACGCAAGGCTCAAGGCAATGTTACATCAAGTTTGATAAGTACATTCAGTCACAGGGTTATGTATGGAGCCAAGAGGACTACTGCTTGTACACAAAGAGGTTGAATGATGGTTCCCTCATCATTTTGATTTTATACATGGATGATATGCTTATAGCTGGGAAGTCAAAACATGAGATTGCACTTCTCAAGGATGCCTTAAGCAAGCAGTTTTCTTTGAAAGATTTGGGCAATGCACATCATTTTCTTGGTATGCGTATCAAGAGCGTTCGCAAACATGGTATACTTGAACTTTTGTAGAAAGAGTATATTCACAAGGTCTTGCAATGTTTTAATATGCAAGGGGGGAAGCATTGAGTACCCCAATGGCTACATACAAAAACTTAGCAATCATGATTGTCCCAAATCGGATGCTGAAAAGGTAGACATGGAAAAGGTGCCATATTCTTTGGCAGTTGGCAGTCTTATGTTCACCATGGTTACACGGCTAGGCATTGCATATGCAGTGGGAGTGGTTAACAAGTTTATGGAAATCCAGGTAGAAAGCATTGGTAAGTAGTGAAGCACATCTTGAGATACATCAAGGGCTCAGGTAACAAGTGCTTACGCTTTGGGAACAATGATGCATCCATTGTTGGATACACTAATTTCGGACTATGCGGGCTGTGTGGACACTAGGCGACCCACATCTGGTTATATTTTCTTGTTTGCAAGAGCAAAAACTTCTTGGAGATCATGTATCTAGAATTGCACTTCGTCTTCCACCACTGAGGCAAAGTATGTTGCAGTTTCTAGTTCCAGTAAGGAAGCTCTGTGGTTATCTTGTCTAGTGGGAGACTTTGGTATACACCATACTCCAGTACTACATTGTGATAGTCAGAGTGCAATTGCGTTAGCAAAGAACCTGTGTTTCACTCCAAGTCAAAACACATAGAGGTCAGGTATCATGTGGTATCAGATATTTTGGCTAGAAAACGCATTGAGTTAGCCAAATTTCACACATATGAAAACCCAACGGATGCTTTAACAAAGATCTTAGCTTTAGAGCGGTTTGCACATTGCATAGAGATGATGGGTGTAGGGTGAAGCTACGGTCATGCTTTACATTTGTACAATTGTACATAATAGCCCCTTCATTCTTTAGCCACTCGGCCACATTGACCTCCAAGTGGGAGATTGTTGGGTTACAGGCCAGTGGCCGTTTATGGTTGGGTGCTCCCCCTCTTGTATTCTCTGGTTATATTGAGAATAAGGATAAGAGAGATAATACTCTCTACAAGCTCCACTACATAGTGTGTCTTCTCCATCCCCTTCCCCTTCTCTCCTTCCCTCTCTTGCACTCTCCACATCTAGATCTACATTCAAGAACTATTTCTAAAAATCCTTATCTGTGAATTTTTTACAAATAAAATGCACCCTTTTGCTATTGAATTTTAAATAGTTTTCCCAATTCCATTTTATGATAACCTTCTATATGTGAAAATGTGAGAAAAAATAAAATTCAATAACCCCTTTTATTGCACTCACGTGATAGTCACATGATTATTAAGTGAACCCCCCCCCCCCCCCCCCCGAGAATGATCTCTCTCAAGTTTTTTGTTTACCCATACATGACTCAGTTGAACAAGTTTGTGTAGAATAAGACTTACTTGTAGTAGTAAAAGACTCGTACAGAGAACAAAGAGGGGCTTCGGGTAAGATTGCTGCAACTGTTGAGGGAGTGGGTGTTTGTAGCAAAGAAGTTTTTTGTTGCAAGCTCAAGGATATTTCTACAGGTTATGATGCAAGTTTCATAGGAGGGTGCGAGCTAAGTGAGGATGGGTGCACCCTTCGCATAGTTATATGCACACGCGCCATGAATGCACCACTCCTTGGCTGTCTCGAAATTATATGCAATGGTCCATTATCCTCATTATTACAGACAAGATCTTTTTAATGATTGTGGCATTTATGCTGTGTTGGCTTATTGGGTTTGGGACCCATGTGAATGTGTTCTGAGGGTTGGCCAAAATTGGTACTAATTTCCATCTATGTTGGTTTTGGAATTGACCTTGAACTGACTCTACTCGCGTGATATGAAACAAATCCACGTTTCATCTTTTGATTGAGGTGGTATTTGTTCTACTGGGATATCTTATATCCTTGCAACTTGATCTTGGCCCATCGTATACCCCTGTCAAAAGCAATCCTGACAAATCTCTGAGCCTTATTGTACCATTGGAGAACACCTACTCTACCTCATATGGTCCTGACCAAGTTATCTTTAAATTTTGTTTCTTCGGTCCCAACATGGATTGATAGCAACACCAAATCACCCTTCTTGAACTCTCTGACCTTAATCTTACTGTCATGCCACTGCTTCCTCCTCTGTTGGACTTCTTCTTGTTCCAACATGGTCCTCTGTCTAATTTTGTCTAGCTGTAGAATCTTATCCAATATCTTATTCAAATTCCGATTAAAGTCAATTCCATACTCAACTGTGATTTTCAGACTAGGAATAGTAAATTCCACCAGGACTACTGTTTCTCTATCCCATACACCATTCTGAAAAGCGACCCACTTGTTGACATAACCGGTGGCCAGAACAATATACTTGTTCTTTCTTGGAGTTACCTTCTTAAACAGTCCATAAAATCTAGAACCCATTTCATGAAAATTCCCAATGGATATATTGGAGTCACTGGTGTCAGATCAGTTTTTGTTGGCATTCCCATTCTTTGGAAAATATCATATGTCTTAGAGAGAGCTCTAACATCCATAATCATAGTTTGCCACCAAAGTCCTTCCTGGAGGATCTTCTTATATGTGATATCTAATGGGAAAATTGTCCTCCTCCATCTCCATTCTGAGCTTCAATGATTACCTACATTCATCCCCTCATTAGTGCACATCAATGAATCACACCATCGATGCCTAGTCTGTATAGTGCATGATAAATTTTAGACTTTTTATGATTAGTGCCTTTTTCTTACTTTGGTACTAGTCATCGAGAAGGTTCCCTAGCTGAAGAAAATCATAAACATCTTGCCATCTTGGATGTGGTTCCACTTCAACTGTCGTATGAAATAACTCAGCATCTATTGGCTCATCTTGTAATGAAGTTTTTGAAAAACCCTTTGTACTTTAGGAAAGAAAATTAGCCCCACAGTGTGTTTTCCCTGGCTTGTGTGAAATCTTGAATTCAAATTACATTAAGGACATCATCATCCATCTGATTAGTCTTCCTTGTATAATAACGTTGTTTCATATAAAAAACAACAAATCTTGATGATCTACATAAAACTGAAATAATTTTCCCAAAAAATAGTGTCTAAATTTGGTAACTTTGAATACCATTTCCAATTCTTCTCTCTTAGTAGTAGAGTATCCTTGTTTAGCAGCACTGAACCTGTGACTGGCAAATTAGACCGAGTAGTTCGTCTTCCAATAAGCTTGGGCTAATATAGCTCCCATCGCCATGCCAGAAGAATCTAGATGTACATGAAAAATTACATCCCAGTTAGGCTGGTGAAGTACTTGCTTCCTGTTGATCGCATTCTTTAAGCACTAGAAACTTTGTTCACATTCTTCACTCTAGATAATTTTTTTTCCTTTTTTGGTTAGTTCATATAAAGGTAATGCCTTAGCTGTAAAAAATCATCTGTAAAAGTCGACGTACCCCAAAAAGGAACTCAATTCAAATACATTGGTCAGCGCTTTGGCTTGTTGAATGCACTTGATCTTATCATTTTCCATTTCAATCCCATTTTGGACACGATATGTCCCAAATGTTGTCCCCTCTAGAACATAAACACCAATTTGAAGGGGTTCATGTAGATCCTCTTCTCTTTGCATCTTTGGAAAACCATTCCTAGAAACATTAAGTGCATCTATTCAGTTGGAAAGACCGTAAAGTAACCCACAAAGATGGCCAGAAACTTATGCAAAAGTTCAGTGAAAATTTCCATCATACACCTCTGAAAAGTCATCAAAGCATTACAAAGCCCAAATCCAAAACACCAGATACATGATTGAATGCCCATTCAATGAGAAATGTAGTTTTGGCCCTATCCTTAGGTGCAACCTTTAGTTGTTTGTAGCCACTATAGCCATCCAAAAGGCTATACATTTGGTGGCCTACAATCTCATCTAGCATCACATCTATAAATGGAAATGGAAAAGGATCATGAATGGTCTACACATTTAGCTTTCTGTAGTCTTCACATACTCTCAAATTCCCATTCTTCTTAGAGACTACCACTATAGGAAACAACCAATCACTACTTGCTACCTCTGTGATGAACCCTTCTTTGAGAAGATTATCAATCTCCTCCTTGACCTTCTTAGCATAGTTATGGTTCATTCTTTACCTTTGCAACCTAGCTGGTCTAGAATTTGGCTTCAATGGTATTTGATGTTGGCACACTTCTGGATCTATGCCTTTCAGGTGAGTATGTTCCCATGTGAATATATCTTTGTATTTTTGGAACAGTGCCTTTTCCTTTTCTTTAATTTCTAGCCTTAGATGCTTGTTGATCATGATCATTCTAGGATTTTCTTTTGAGCCAAGATTCCACTCCTCTATGTCTCAATCATCTAGGTGTAACCAATTTGTCCCTCCTCCCTTTCCTTTGGACGTTGAATCTGCTTCCTTCTCAGTGCAAATGACAGCAGTATAATCATTGAAAGGAATACTTATTTTCACAAAATCATTTTATATTTTTGGTGTCAAATATGCTGGATGTCCTTCATCAACGCTTTTTGAACTAGTTTCTTTTTCTAATATGAAATTGAACTTATCGGATGTTGGATGTTTTGGAATATGCCCATCTATCTAAACTGGTCGTTCTCCACAATTCAGCTCAATAAATTGCTCTGGATATTGTTTCATGTGCCTTTCAACTTGTTCTTTATCCATAAGCACAACACTAAGATCAATATTTGTTAAAGGGAAAGTATTTATAGAAGCAAGCATTCTCTCAATCTTCTTTGTCCCATACTTCTTACGTAATTCATCAGGTCTTAGAAACTTCCTCTAGCCTCTAGTATCATTGGTCTTCTTATGTTGGAGCCCTCAATGGTCAAAGTCTAGTTTGCATAACTATAAAAAGCACTAGCAATTTTGAGCCACGATATGCCTAACAACATTCCATAAGATCCTTGCACATCCAATACCAAAAAACTAGTTTTGAAGTTCTCCTTTTCTACCCTAATTTTCATATTCTCAATGAGTCGAGCAGCTTGAACTAATTTGAGGTCATCTATTCTAACTCTAAATGGGGCTAGTTTTCTCTCATTTATCCCCTAGCTTCTTTCTCAAATGATCCTCGAGGATGTTCACTCTACCTCCCCCATCCAAAATTACTCCAGACAATGTTTCACATTGCTTCCTGACCTTGTAGTCTATCTGAATTATTGGAACCTTGTCATCCCTAATGACTACCAAGTACGCTACTCTGGCTTCATCTTCATTCTTTCTCTTCTGTCTGATAAAATTTGTAGCTACTGGTAATTTTTGTATAATATCGTCCAATTCTACTATCAATTTTTGTATCCTTTTAAGGACTTTGATGTAAATCTTGTATTGCTCATTTTTAGAATTGTTGTCTGAACTGGAAGATTTTTCCTTGGAATCTTCACAATTTCATTATGATTTTTGGTTGGCCACTAGCTGAACCTGAGATGAACCCTTTGATTGGCCCTCCATAAGTTCAGCTGAACCAGCTTTAGTCAACAAGTCTAGTCTCACTTGATGTACCTCATTGGCCAGACTTTGTACTATAGTTATTGTGGACTCGTCTAGTCCAGATATTGCCTTCTCCTTCTTGACCTCTGAAGATTGGGGTGGTAGCTTCTAAATTGTCGGAGCTTTAGAGCATTTTGGCTTTTCTGGCAGCTTCTTGGTAAGATTTTCAGTGATCTTTGCCACAAGCTCCCTTTGCTCCTGCCATCCATCCACTGCCTTTTCTTTACCCTTAGCCTTCTAGACTTTCTGCTCCCACTTTTTGGTTTTGGTAGTTTGTTTGACCTCTTTCTCATATGGGATCTCTTCAATGACTACATATCTACTCCTGGTTACCACCCTGACTTGCACTGGTTCTGGTGCCTTCTGGTCGTAGTCTTTGGCTTCAAACGTAGGTACTGGGCTGCAAAGTGGCCATAATTTCCGCATGTGTAATAGTTCATGATTCATTTTCCATAATTTCCTTGTCCTCTACCCCTACCAGTGCCTCCTTGATATTTACCTCTACCAGTACCAATACTTATACTGGTTTCATTATCCTCAGACCCCCTAGTCCCATTTGCTTTGGGTGCTTCAAGGTTGGTTAGTGAAATCATTGATAAGTGCTTACCTTTCTAAAAGTGACGAATTCTTATTTCACAATTGTTCCATAGATGACCATAGGCTTTGCAATAAGTGTATTGAGAACATTCATCAGTCCTATGATCCTTGGATGTGCACATTGAACACCAAATTTTTGTCTTCTTGATGACTGAAGGTCTTGTCTTTGTGATTTTAGTTATTTGCTTTGACATTTCCTCCAATCTTATGGTCCATGCATGACCCTTTCTTCTTTCCCTTCCCCTTATCGTCCAATTCACTTTTGTATGAGGTTGAGCTGGATTTTGAACTAGAAGACTCACTCTCATTGGATTGTTTTCTTTTATGCCCCTTTTCTTTCTTCGCCTGCTGCTCCATTTTCAAATCTCTTTGCACCAAATTTTTAAACTTCTTTGTTGGTACTGGTACTTCTCGTTCTTTCAATTTATTTCTTTTGAAGCGGCTCAAAAACCAAGCTTTCATTCTTTTCTCAAAAGGGGTTTCCTATAACTATTTGGTTAATTCTTTAATTTTTTCAATGTAGCTTCTGACATATAGCTTCCCTTGCTTAATTTTATCAAGCTCAAACAAACGTATCCTCAACCCCCCTATTGTTTGAGTATTACAGTTGGAAAGCCTTAAGAAGCTTGCTATAAGATCTTAGTTGGCAATCTGGGTACTGGTAATATCATTTTTGTGATGCCTCCTTGGAAAATACTCTTCCCATTCATCTTCATCAATATCTTTGAGTTTTGTGTATTGTTTAAAAGCCATCTGAATATGCACAATCAAGATCATCTTTTTTCCCACCTTTGAACACTGGGAAGGAAATCTTCAAATTACTAGAATGTTTAGCAAATTGACCAGTTTTGGATTTATGTGTTGGCTTCCTATCTTTGGATTTTCTCTTGCTGTAATGATTAGTGTTAGAATTCCAGTCCTTATCTATTTTTGTTTTTGATATAGTGTCCTCAAATTTGTTCTTCGTTGGCTTATGTGTTGATCTGTGCCTTTATTTTCCAATCTCACTTTCTTTAGTATGTCTACAGCTCCTCTGATATCCATGGGATTGGCTCCTCCTTTTGGCTCGCTTAGCCTATCTTCACTTGGAATGAGTAGAGTGATGAGAATCCCTTAATTCATCAGTAGTGCCTGGTCTTGGGGCCACATTTTTTTCATTTCTAGGTTTTTGTTCAGTTTCAAAGCCTCTCTCTGACTCTTCTGGGATTCGACTGACACGGTGAGGCGGTCCGGGATGGGCAACAAGAAGAGTGGCCTCTAAACACCCTTCGAGGCTTCCGTGCTGCTCAATTGGGGCTGGGGCAAGCACAATCATAGACAACAACAACTCACAGCCAGAAACCAAACAAGAAAAGGGCACCACCTAGTTGTAGATGCGAACTAGGGGGCACGTGATATTTCCTTGTACTCAAACGCACAAAGAGAGGGGAATGCAAGATATCCACACACACCAAACACAAACATTCACCATGCCAGAGAGAGGTAAAGAGCACAAATCAACTTGAGCAACTCAGTCTTAGCCTTAAAGACTAGATGCACACAAAGCTCGATGAGAAATAGAGAGACAACACAAAACTTGACCTTGTTGCCAATGCACAAATTGCCTTAGGGTCACGGGAGCCCTCTCACCGAGCACCCTCTTACAATTGACCTTTTAGGCAAACAATTCAACAAGCCCTCAAACCACCAAGCATGAAATGGCACAACAAACTTCAAGGACAATATACCTTCAACCACCTGATTATCCAACTTATCAAGTCAATTTGGAGAGAAAAGTTGTAGTTGCAGCATACAATTGCACCCAAAACTATAAATCTTATTTATGCACAAGAGTAGGCTACAAGTGTGGTGAAGAGTATGGCATACACTCCACTCCTCTAGATGGCATAACTAACTTCAAGCTTCTCCATGCACCTATGTGTAATGATGGAATAGAGCACTCACGATGCACACACTCTACACAACTAGGCTTGAAGAGTGGTGTGTTATGTGTTGAGAATGGTGTGGTGTAGTGTGATCATGTTATCTTTTACAAGGGAGAGAAGGGCTCTATTTATAGGTTTTAGAAGCCCCGATTAGGATTAGGCCTAATCAAGTTTATTTGAAGGAATAAAAGATTATGCATATTTTTATTTTTTTTATGAGGGTGGGTCTCTCTTGTCCTTTGAGTCACATGGATGTGGGCTCAAGGAAAGAGAATTATTGAGGATGAAAGGAGAGAGGATTGAGTGAATAATTGGGGAGTGCCTACTCTAGTAGAGGGTGCATTTTACAATAAGGTTAGTGGTTAGTAGTTAGTAATTATCACTACAAAATATTTACAAAATCATTCACCAAATGGTGAGATATATGATGAGAAAATTTAGAGAAGGGATGAGCTTGTAAAGAGAGGTTGAAGCTTTGGAGAAGTTGACATTCACCTCTTTACAGCACCGAAAGAAGAAGCAGTCAGCATGGCGAAGCAGCGCGTGTCGATGAAGCTATGTTATTTCAAACCTTGGAAAATTCATGATAAAAGCCTTCATTTGCAAAGGTTATCCTTGGATTTTTGCTGATTTTTTGAAGTTCTTTACAAAGCTGAAGAGAGTATAGTAATATGGACATATATGTAGAGAGAAAGGGGGACACATAGGGTGTAGAAATGGAGGATGAAGGCTATGGAGGTGTGAGAGATGTGGCAATGGTGAAAAGGGTGAATTAAGACATGGGAGTTGCAGGTTTGGGAGTGGGAAGGATAAAACCAATAAAACCATAGCTCACAGCTCGTAGCTCAAAAAAATATGAAAAAATTTGAGGTGAAAGTTCAGCTCACGAGCTACAACTTTTGTTTGTATCACCTTTTCAAATTAGGGGAGCATGTGATCTTTAAAAATTCAGCAAAACCGACTATTTTTTCCACTACACAAGGTCCTTGTGAGGTCCTTCTTTGGATGATTCTTTTGAATACCTCCAAGAGTGAGCTCCCCATGGTGCATGCATGCATGCCACATACCCTTGACCTTATTTGGTAGGTCTATAATTGAAGATATTGTTGAGATCATGATATAAGTGAATAGTACAACTAAGAAAATTAAATATTGAGGGGTTTAAAAAAATATGTACATGTCAAATATAAATACTATAGGTGGAAAAAATATAAAGGGGTCAAAATAAATCTCTCTCATTATAAGTATACCATAAAAAGATGAATATTTTTGGTGTTCTAATTTATGAGAGTAAAAGAGAATAGATGTAGGAAGGAAAAATCACAATAGTGAAAAAATATACACATAAATAAAACTAGTTTTTTTGGATTTTTGTTGGGATGGAGTTACACCAAAAATAAGAGAAGCTTGCATGAAATTATTTTTATATGGAATAAAGAGTATGCAAAATGGTAAGAAAAAATATGGTAATGGCGAGTCAATGTACATAGCATAAATAACACACCATAGGTAGAAATATTTAAATAAATACCAAAATAATGATGAAAAATCCTTTTATTTAGGCCCTATATACAATGAAATATTTACACACAAATGGGCCATAATATATTTTATTTTATTTTATTTTTTTAATTTTTTTGGCTCAACTAGCCCAGTGACTAGCTAGCTGAGGGTTTTTAAGAAAATATGGAGAAAGTCCCTAACTCACACACGCCTATGTACAGTGAAATGGTAGGGATAACCAAAATGTTTGAGTGATTTGATAGGGTGAGGTAGCTTACTATGGCAATTATGGAAAGCCAAAAAACGGCTATCAACGGTTTGGATCGTTCATCAATTTGATCATTGTCCATCGTTCTCTTTTGGGCCACATATCTGATATGTATTCGCTCTAACACCATTGGAAATAGTTCGCCTCTCTAGAGAAGCTTTAGCGCAAGCCATTGTGATTGCCAAAATGGAATGAGCTAAACGCATTCAGGCAACTATTCTAGGTTGGTAGTTCGAGTTAGTTCAGATCAAACCACAGACCAAAGATTCAGATTAGACTTAAGCACTACTGAAAGACAGAACTGGTATTGAAAATAGAGTGACATTGGAAAAAAAATTGAAACTGGAATTGTATTATTCGAAAAGTTTGTACAACTAGAGTCAATGATAAATGAATTTCCAACTTGATGAGAGTTACAAAGTATACTAGACAATGGCTCAAGATACAAAGTTTTAGGCTTAGGGTTAGGGATTAGACTATAGGCTATCAAACATGAGATACCCAAAATAAAGTAATGGGTTCTATTTATAGTGTTCCCAACTGGTTTTTGGCTGATGGTGTCAGGGGATATGTGTTCGCTACGTGAGCCGGGCAGGCGCCGCGCCTCTGGCTGTGGGAGGTGTGAAAGAGAGAGAACAATAACAACATATGTAATTGAATCTGGAAATCACTGTAATCATTAATTAATTGATTAACGCTTGAGTACAACCTAATCCTTAGCCAAGGCGGGCTGTTAACAACACCGTCACTTGGATCATCTGCTAACTAGAGTTTAAGCTCCCGTTTACAGGATTGACCGGGCCGTTAACGACATCGGACTTAACAGAATGTTAATTCAATTTCTAGTTGATGATGGTTATGGAAATTTTCTCCTGTCGCTTTATCTACTTCAAATACCTCGTGTATTCTGCAAGCTTCGACTCTGATCACTGCCTCAATCGTAAAGCTTCAGTAGTTATCAATTATCTGCTTTGTGCGCTTTGCACTACCTTATTTGCCATTCACGAGCCTCAACTTCTCCTTTACTCCGCTTGCTCTGATTTCCTTAACCCTTGGTGGGCCTACCTTGTGCTTTACTTCTACTTCCTTAATTAGGTCGATTCCTTTGCTTATGCTGAGATAGAGCCCCTTGATTTTGCGTCTCAAGCACGAGAGCGAAATAGCCTGTATCCTGCTTCAAATTTTCCCTTGCCGGCTTGCTAGCCGAGGTCTCCCTCCCCTCTTTTGTTTATTCCCTTAACGCCTCTTGCAGAGCTCCCCTCGCTTTACCAGCCTCTTTCTCTAGCACGGATCCTTGGAGAGAGAGAGAGAGAGAGAGAGAGAGAGAGAGAGAGAGAGAGAGAGAGAGAGAGAGAGAGAGAGAGAGAGAGAGAGAGAGAGAGAGAGAGAGAGAGAGAGAGAGAGAGAGAGAGAGAGAGAGAGAGAGAGAGAGAGAGAGCGAGGTTGCCCCAAGCTTGCCTTCCAACCTCCCTAAACTCTCGCTTTTCACGTATTCCTCTTACTTGCTTCTAGGATAAGAGCAAGGGAGAGTTTCCTCTTCGAGTCCTCGCATCCCTTCCTTCTAAGCTTTGCTTCCCTAGAGACCTTCTTCTTTCTCACTCGACTCCCTTCCTTTCCCTTGTCTCCCTCCCAGTTCTCATTGGCTTGCAATCCTTCCCATGCCAAAGGCCCTTCCTCTTCAATCGTTCTGCCCTCCTTGATTCCTTGCTTTTTCCCGCATGCAAAAAAACTCCTATTAATAGCTCTCTTGTTTTCCTAAGCAGGAACGCTCGTTGCTGACGTGGCAACTACGATTTTGACCAGTGCCATTTACGACGGGATTAGCGCCGAATATTGTCGTGCGGTTCTGCTGAGAAATTTTGTCTCTTGCTCGACGCCGTCGGAGCATCAACACCTGTGAGGCGAGAGCTATCCTCCCTTTCATGCTGCCTCCTCGCTGCCTCAGGCTACGCCTTGCTTGTTAAGCCCCCCTTATTTTTCCTCATGGGCGTCCACTTACTAAGGCTTATGTGGGTGGCCAGTTAATTGGCTTATGGGGTGAGACCACTTGGTTGCCTTTGGGCGGCCCTAAGCACCTTCAACTCATGGGCGGGTGGCCTTTGTAAGGGCATCACATTTGGCATACATGCCGACGGAGGTATTGCCAAGCAGTATCTCTTTCTCCATTGGGCGGCCACAGCATTTCAAAAGACGACATTTTTGAGAACTCAACAAGAACTTTTTGTGCCTTCGTAACAACACCACATTTCGCATGCACTTGTCGAACAAAGAACATTGCCAAGCACGACAACTTCCTTGAGTAGTTCCGCAGTCAATGCATTCCAAGAGACCATATTCCGAACACGAAGCTCTTCAAGCACTTTTTGTACTTTACGAGAAGTACACCACATTTGGCATACAAGTACCGTTGTTGGAAATATACCCTGCTATCAATGCACTGCATAAGATAATATTTTGGACAAATTCTCCTTGAGAACTTACTCTTTTGCATTCCAAAATCCCGGCTATAGCTCATTGACTGAGCTGACCGGAGTGGTACAGAACCGGCCCCCAGTGAATATTTACCGGCCAATACCTTGGCAACCGTAAACCAGATCACCGATCTGAAAAGACCGACGGGCTCGAAAAATTGAGCACTTCAGGCCCGTGCATTCATTTCAATTATGTCACATCAGCTGTAGTTGCCCAATCCGGTACGGATCTGCAATCAACTTGAACTTTAAACTGCCATAACTTCTTCACCGTAGCTCCAATGGACGAGCCGTAAAGACAGGCCGGTAGAGCACTTCAAGCATTGCAGTTTTAGATCATAATCTCCCATTTATGCCCACTTCAAGCATACTCATTTTTGGCATCATTAAGGCATCTGTTGGACCTTTCAAGCCACATCTAGCATACATTAATCATTTAACTTGGCCTGTTAACAAGCCCTGATCACTGACCATTAAATGTGTAGGCTTCAAAGAAGCTTAGCTTGCATTTCTCTGCTCTGTTACTCTACATGGCGACGGAGATGCACGACATCCACCCCCTCTGAACCTGCACAGCCTCCGGTCTGTGCCAACTTCACTTCAATCTGCATCTTCTATAGGTACCTTAAGCTTTTTCCATCATCATACTCACATTACTGGTAAACCATGAAAAACAAAATAAGGCTTATACCCTATCATCAATGTTCTAGCTTAAGCATTAGGTAGCTGCCCATAAAAAATCTTTGAATTGTATTTGTTGTATCTTCAAAGCATTCAATCATGGATAACTTGTTTAGTGAACCCCGCCAGACTCACGTGCTCCAGTTAATGATGCACACAGCTTGACCGTTAAGCTCTCTTTAAGGAACCCTCTCAAGCTCAAGTATGCCTTCCTCTGTCTACACATGGAATGGCCGTCAAGTCCTTTACTTCAAGTTCTGGTAGCAGAACCAACTCAAAAGATGTGAAGATACTTTATCAAGTATTCAAAGAAATCAACTGGAAGCCAGCCATGTAAGCTTATTGATCGCATAACAAAAAGAACTCTTCTGACTTAGCATAAATCTAGGAAACAAAACCTTGTACCATGCAACCTGCTACAACAGATAACTGGTACTTTTTAAATCTGGAACTTGCACTTCAGTAGCCCCCTGGATCAAACGGGAAACTTATCATTTGCCCCATTGTGAGCATTCCTTTAAAAAATTTGCACCATCCTCCAGGATCATAGGGAAAATACAAGAATTTCCAATCAATAGAGAATAAGCATAAATTAACCCACAAATCTTCATAAAAGCTGCCTGGATCATATGGCATATAAGTCAATTCGCCAGGACCATGCATATATCTGTCACCTCCTGGGTCAAAAGCTAGCTCAAAATCCCCTACATCATAGGGTAGCATTAGATTCCATATAGCATCAGGTAGCATCAAATACTGCCATATCCCCTATGCAACTGGCTCATCCAATTGTTGATCATCAATCACAGGTACAAGCATTGGCAGTGCACCTTCACTCTCACTAGTGTTGGAATCCCAATCATGCATATCTGAATACATCAAGTCTTTGGTAAAATCCTCTTCATTAGGCTCAAAAGATGCATTTGAAAACAATTCTCTATCTTGTAGAGGCTCAAAATCAAGTAAAGCATCATCCAGCAGCTGCATAAGTTCATCATCTGCTGAATCTGAACAAACTGGCTCATGAATGATTCTGAATTGATTGGTATCCTTAGCATCTGTGTTTGAGAACCCTTCCAAAGCTTCATCCAATAAGAACATAAGATCTAGGTCCACCGCTTGAGAAGGTTCCTCAATCTTGTACATCTCAGGTTGCTGCAATAAACGAGGATTTTCACATATGACATGCTCTTCATGGAAATGGGAACATCGTGAATAATCAATGGGAACAAGGGTTAGAATATAGACATGTGCTTACGGATCTATCTCAAGACGGGGCCAATGGTAAAGAGGCCCAAATGAGAGATGGTCATAAAAGAGAAAGGTTAAATAATGGAGCTTAAAAGACCTTAGGGTTAGCTTCATTAAAGACCTCCAGTGGTTAGTGTTAAAAGTGCTTTGACCTTAGGCAAGCTAGGACTAAGCTTGACTTACCTTTGACCTTAGGCAAGCTAGGACTTAGCTTGAGATGGGAACCCGACCTAAACATGCCTTTGACCTTAGGCAAGCCAGGGCTGAGCTTGAGGTGGGAACTCCACCTAAAGTGCTTGTCATGATTGATGACTAAGTTACTTGAGGTACTTGTCATACTTAATGACGAAGGTGCTTGAGCATCTTCCTATGCATGGGGGGTAAGGTGCTTGAGTCAAAAAGAGACCCTACAAACTTAATGAGGAAGTTTCTTGAGAAGCTTCCCATGCATGAAAGTCCCTAAGTTAGGGGAATCTTTGACCTAACCTTCCACTCACCCAAAGGGCACCCCTTTTCTAAAAGGGCACATGGGACACATGTCAGACTCTCACTAATCTTAACCACATGGTGTGCTTGAATGCTATTGGTTGGGCTAAAGAGGGGTCAAATGAGCTTCTAGTTCCATCCAACAAATATCTAGATATTTTCAATCTCTCTCTCTCTCTCTCTCTCTCTCTCTCTAAGGGGTAAGGAGGACACTTGTCAAAAGACTACCCATGTACTTGACTACATGTTGCATGTGATTGGCTAGGGGGAGGGGGGTCAAATGAGCTTGCAGCATGTGGAAAAGTTGCAACTCACCCCAAGAAAGCAAGGGGGGTGCTAGGGAGATCTACACCACACAAACACTCATTTTGTGGACCCATTCTCACTTGGTGAAAGTTGAGGAACTCCACCTCCTTCTCCAAGCTTGTGAGAAGTGAGAGCCTACACCAACACTCTTGGCTATGGAATGCAAATCCAACCAAGAGCCATGCTTCAATGCTTAAGCTTACCATCTTCTCCATCTTCATTACTATGCTATTATGTATGCTAGCAAGAAGAGTGATGATAAGTGAGGAACTATTTCTTTCTCTTATGGAATGTTTCTTCTTCCTCTTCCCTACCCTCATTCCCCACTAGCTCTCCCCACCTTCGAAGGTGTTTGAGGCCTTGGGACTGATGCTTGGGATAGTTAATGATTTCTACAAAGTTTATGTTATGTTTGTGATGCATGAAGATTTCCATCTTCATTTCATCACCTAGGTCACAAGGAACACAAAGATTGTATTGTACCAAGTCTCTCTTGATGGGAGAAATTATAATACGAATGCCTATTGGAGGGGGGACCGGCTCCGTATGAATCTGGTCCTCAACTATTGTCATGTTCTCTAAACTCTCTCTTGTGCAAAACTATTGTTCATGCCAAGTTAACTAAGTACCATGTTTATGTTGCTACCATCAATTAAGTTCACCTGCTATGCTCACAAAGTAATCTCAAAAAGTGCTTCACCTAGTTTCCTAATTCCGCTACTCTCACTAGGCAAAATTTGGACTCACAAAGGGGCCCTTTAAGGAGTTTGACTTTACCTCTCTCTACCAAAACGGGCGCATGGATAAATTTTTGCATACAAACTCCAAAGTTGGCGGAGGTTTGACAGTTAGAATGTCCTCTTCAAGCTCTATCTACTGATATATAGCACGCCATGAGATTCCTCATATTTTAGAAGATTCTTTTTTTGATTCACTTAGATTCCGACAGAGTTGTCACATCATAGGTGAATCAAAAAAGAATCTTCTAACATATGAAGAATCTCATGGCGTTCTATATATCAATAGATAGAGCTTGAAGAGGACATTCTAAGTGTCAAACCTCCGCCATCTTTGGAGTTTGTTTGCAAAAATTTATCCATGCGTCCGTTTTGGTAGAGAGAGGTAAAGTCAAACTCCTTAAAGGGCCCCTTTGTGAGTCCAAATTTTGCCTAATGCAAAGTTCATAGGTGATTTCCATTACATTGGTATCAGAGCATTTGGTTTCTCTTTTCTTGCTTAAGAAGAGAGGTCATTAAGTAGACTATTAATGGTTGTTTTTGTTAATTATACTAGGGTAAGTGGGACTAGGATCTATTATCGGTTTTGTTGAGCCCACTATGTGGGATATGGTGCACACCTCGGGAGATTTGGTCTTAATAATGGAGTCTATTTAGACTTGCCTACGGCTTTATCATTATTGAGCCATAAGAAGTCCAAAAGGAACTATCCCTCGGTAACTTCACTATGTTAGACTCACTCCACTACTGTCTATAATTAACCAATTCGAGTTGTGGGTTTAGATACTTAAGTGCCTATTTTCAAAGGCCAAGAGGAGTAGCAACTAAGGTTTTGAATTGCCAAAGAATACACTAAGTAAACACATAAGTTTAATTAGCATGGTTGACAATAACCAAGAGAGTAGAATGAACATTGCTAACTCTTTTGATTTTGCACATGAAGGTGCCAATGATGATGCCCCCATGTTTGTTAAGTATCTTGTCACTAGGTTGCAACAAGCTATGGGCAACCCCACTTTGCAAGCCTGAGTTACTCAACAACTTAGTGCTTATGGGATTTCATTTCCTCTCTAAGAGGAGAGAGAGAACTTACGAGGCCTCTTGATGAGACCCCCAAAAGAAGACTCTCTCCCATACGAGAGGAGGAATCCAAAGATCAGGAAAGCAATGAATCCCTAAATTCCTCCAAAGATGTGGCTCCACGAAGAAGGCGGACTAAACGATCGCCAACTCCTCCCAAGAAGAAACGTTTAACCCATAGTCCTTCTCCTCATCACTCCAAAAGGGAAGAGAGGAAACCAAGGAAGAAAAGGGCAAGAAAGAGGTCACCCTCTTCTCCTTCTTCTTCACCTTCCTCCTCTACCGATGAAAGCTATGGCTATTCTTCTAGAGAATATAAGAGGGGAGGACTTTGCAAATCTTACCCTGCATGGAAAAGGTCACAAAAGCTCAAGAAGTTCAAAAAGGGAGGAAAGAGTATCTCTTTTCTCACCTATGATGGTGCTACGAACAAAGTATTGGCCTTCATCCAACAACTTGATACGGACGTTGGAGACGAGGGCTTCAGGGAGTCCTCCAAGCTACACCATGTAGCTATGCACTTCCAAAAATTGGCTCGTCCATGGTGGGCTAGCCTTCGTGGCAATGGAGAATCCTCAAAGACATGGAAAACTCTACGATTTTCCATCATGAAGTGATTCCTTGCAAGCGATGCAAAGGAAAAAGTGCTCACCAAATGGCGGAGTTTGAGGCTTCTCTCTCATGAGACTATCCACAAATATGTGGACAAATTTTGGGATTTACATCTCAAGGCTACTATCTTCCAAAAGATAGACTTTGTTGAGCAAAAGCAACAATTCTGTGCGGGATTACCTGAAGAGATGGCCGAGTATGTCAACTCTCAATGGCCTGGTTCTATCAGTGAAGTAATCCACCATACCATGGTTGCTTCATGCATCAAGTTCCAACAAGGGGTTAGAAGGAATGTCAAGCCCATGGAAAATAAAGACAAAAGTGATGCAAAGGGAAAAATTAATGCCCAAATTTTTTCCCAAGTCCATTCCAACAGCAACAACAACAATCGGTCCAAGGAGAAAGGAGTTTACAAAGGTAAAAATAAACTCTCTCTTGAAGAGCTTGAAACTTTTTGCAACGATCACAAATGTTTTAATTGTGGGGAGCAATGACATGGTTATCGTTCGTGCCCCAAAAGAAATGCTCGCAATAAAACTCCTAGAGCTTCCAGTATAGAAGCTTGAAAAGAGGATGCTCATTGTAAAGGATCATCTCTCTCCTATGCTTTTTCCCCAAAAGAAATGCTCGCAATAAAACTCCTAGAGCTTCCACTATAGAAGCTCGAAAAGAGGATGCTTATTGTAAAGGATCACCTCTCTCCTATGCTTGGGGAAAGGTAAGGGAGAATGATGCCTTCATCTTGTTTGACCTTGGTTCTACTCACAACTTCATATCAATGGAGTTGGCCACCAAGTTGGGCATTCAAGATTTTGAGATGGGAGATGCTATAACTACCGGTGCCGCTTTCAAGGGACATCAAGCCTCCATTAGTCCCTTGATTGGGAAGTTGAGGCTTCATTTCCAAAGCTATGTCGACAAAGAAGACTTCTTTATCTCTCCTCTCCAACATGAGGATGCTATCCTAGGGGTACCATGGTTCAACCGCATGGCTACCAACATGAAGTTCCCTGAAAGGAGAATCTACTTCACCTACAGGAGAAAGAACATGTATATAGATGCTAATGAGTCTATATACACGTACTATACCACTTGTAAATCCTCTTGCTCTTGATAAATCAATGAAGAGCTCAGTTTTTGCGTACATGATTTTTGTCAAAAAGTCCCTAAAAGGCCCTAATGTTTCATCAAATGTGAATGGTAGGAATCAAGAAGAGTTAGGCTTGTCTAACTTTCTAAAAGGATTCCAAGATGTGTTCATCCATGATATCCCTATGGACTTACCTCCAAACGAGGGGATGATCACCATCGAATTGAGCTCATAGCAAGAAGTTCACCGCCTAATAAACCTCCTTATCGAGTTTCACAAGCTCAACAAGAGGAGATCATGAGGCAAGTACAAGAATTGGTAGACAAAGGGATTGGTGAGGCCTAGCTCCTCTCCCTTTCGTTCTCCAATACTTTTAGTGCAAAATAAAGATGGTACATATCCCATGTGTGTGGACTGTCACGCAATAAACCATATCACTATCAAAAACAAATTTCGCGTACCTCAGGTAGAAGATCTATTTGATAAGCTACAAGGATTTACCTACTTCAGTAGGATTGATCTTAAAAGTGTCTACCATCAAATAATGATAGTGAATGAAGATATCCTAAAGACCGTGTTTCGTACAACGTTTGGCCTTTATGAATATCTAGTCATGCCTTTTGAGTCTTACCAAGCACCGAGAAAACTTTACCGAGCAAACACAAAAATTGAGCAAAAAAATCCAGGCAAGAGAGAGAGAGACAACACAAATTAGTAAATCATAGGCTCATAGCATGGTCTATACAAATCATACAATGATATTAGTAAACCTTCGTGAGTTTAGTAAACCATATTTTTTATTGACACATCATCGTGTCAAGCTTCTTCTCAATCTTGTGTTCCTCCACTTTATCTTTGGTTAGGGAAGCTGTCATGAAATGATCTCAACCATATAATATATAAAAACAACATTGAGCAAATAAAAAATTAGAATAGAAATACCCAATAAACTTCCAATAAAATATACACAATTCACCCAATAATGATATCAACCGAATGTACATTGGAATAAATCATTGAAGAATAAACGCATAATTTATTGTCAACTTTCAGCAAGGCAAATTCAATGTCTCCTTGAAGTCCAATCATGACAGCCTTATTGCTTAACATGCTACCCACCAGGACATTGCCCTTAACAGTCCCGCGCCAACACAAGATAGGTTAGGGTAGTATCTAGGAAGGCCTTGCAATAGGATAATGATAGGAAGGATAGGCCTTTGATGATGATACGATCAATAAATGTATAGCAAAAAGAAGATAATCATTAATTAAATCTTAGCCATAACATGACTTGAATATCCTAAAGTAAAACTGAAGCCTATGATGCCATTAGAGTCTGCACCTGGACATCACCCTTAAGCATCCCGTGTCGGCGCGGAAGCATATAGGGAGATGTTTTGATCATTAAGTGTTTTTGGTCTCGGAAAAAGCCCTCAAATTGGCTGCAACCATGGCTGCAGCCAAAGTGCAGGTTGAGCAGCTCAAGAGCATAGCAACAGATTGGGCCAATGCACTAACCTATCCCGCACCAATGTGTTACTCATTACAACTATGTCAGCAAACTGAAATGGAAATATTTTTTTTCTTTCCAAGCTCTGCAGACAACATGTTTCCTTCTATTTACCCTCCCACACCGACACACGGTACCTAATGGGTTCAATCCCATACGGTACCTAATGGGTTCAATCCCATGTGAGCATGATTGGCTTTCCAAGCTCCGACAATAGCGTATTTACACTCCTTAAATTACCAACAGGTCACATACAATTCATAAACATAGGCAAGAACTTCCCATTTAAAGCTCCCCGTTTTCAGCCCTTAATACTCCTGCGCCAACGCGGTACTACTTTGGGCAATGTCCCATAATTTTGAAGAGCAAGGTAGTTTCAACATCTACACAGATTGGATGTTCAAAGCACAATCTCCTTCTGTGTCGGGCAATGTCTCATGAAGGTATGATTGCCATAAAGAAGCTAGAGCCTGCAGGGTTATAAGAAAACATAGAATTTCTTGCTGAAATGGAAACCTTAGGGAAGGATAAGCACAAGAACCTCGTTCCACTTCTGGTGTTACCTTCCATTTTTACACCACAGGTTAAACCCACAGGGACATGAAGGCAAGAGACAGTATTCTCCTGGATACCAATTTGAACAAAGGTAAAGATCAAGAATACTGCACGTTATGCTATGAAGCCTTGGCTTGGGTACAGGCGAGTTGGTGACGCAAAATCTGAAGAAACTCCACTTTAACGTTTGTTGCAGCAACTCCTTCCGTGCCGACGCGGTACCATCTGGGGCAGTTTCCACGAGGGAGCTCCTCTGTTTGATTTTAGTGCATGTGAAATTTCACTTTTACGTTTGCTGTAGTAACTCCTTCCGCGCCAACACTAGTACCATCTAGGGTAGTGTCCCATCTGTATATTATTTTTCTTTCTCTACAAAAGGGGTTGTTTTTGCCTTCCACGGGTTGGTTAAGGCCATGACCTAATGCTGAGGGCCAAGCATAATCTCCAACATGTTAGCCTACAAGGTCCCGACTCCGGCATTGACGTTGCATAGTCTAGGGCAATTCCCCTATTGTGTTTATGTTGTCGACAGCAGAAAAGAAATTGTGGAGGGGCGCCCATCTGCACGGACGTCAAGCATTACATTTTTTGTTGATCCCAACAATCATGCCAATGTTAAACAGCTGGCCTCATGCTCCTCACAAACGTCGGTGGCAAGATACTCAAACTTAACAGAGTAAAACTTAGTTGAAAGTTTTTTCCAAGTATATAAGTTCTTCATCTTTTGTTTTTTTTTTTTTTTGCTTAACAAAAATCGACATTATGTCTGACCCACAAATGGGTTGTGAAACCTCAAAGTAATTAAAATATGTGAAGAATACTAAGCCTATTAAATATTGTGACTTTGAGGTGGCTCCCAACTCATGAGCCCACTTGAGTTAGGATTCTGCGAGTTCTACGATGCAAGGGATGGGTCCCTTCTAAAAAGGTACCCCCGGGAGGGGGAGCCCTGGCTGTGGGCAGCTACTTTGCTCCTCCATCCCAGCCTCAAGCCCCAATTTTTTTGCACTCAAGGTGCCATGGGGGCCCCTTGCCTCGTGGAGGTTATGCCTCTCCCCATTTGCCACCTTATTTGTTGATGTCTCCCTGCATCAACTGATGTAAGTGTTGTATATTAGTAATATAATTGGGTGGCTCTCTCAGAGCTGATGTAAATTTTTTTGGTAGCCTTGCACCATTTGGTGAGGGTGATTTTCCAAGTATTTTTTCTTATTAATATATCCCACCCTCATATAGGAGGGTTTTTCTAAAAAAGTAAAGTTAAAAAATTTGCATAATTGAGGAAAGGTTGAGGAGATAAATAGAGGACAAAACGTATTCTTGGAACTGGAAACCTTTTTTGCGTTAGATTTTTTCATTTTCACACTTGGCATCAAAAAGAGCATTGCTCAGATAAAAACTCACCATTATCTTCTTTTCCCAAGAGATTGTCCCTCCTGAAAAAAGTAGTCTTTGCCTCACTCATGGCCAAATGTAGTGCAACCTGCAAAATGGGTTGTCATATCACTATTTTTGGTCTTGTACAACGTAAGCAGAAACTTGTTGGTCATATCACTATTTTTGGTCCTACTCTGGACATTATGGCATGTCTTAACTAAAAAAGCAATTTGTGTTACAAGGTTATTTACTAATTTCACTAGGTAAAATAACATGCTCGGGTTTTTTTGCTCTGTGTATGGATTTCCCCATGCCTTTTGGCTTGACTAATGCACCGGCTACATAATCAATTAATGGAGAAACTTTTTAGACCCTACCGCAAATTCACTGGAGTGTTCTTTGATGATATCATCATCTACTCCAATTCCTTGAAGGAACACAAGCAACATCTCCAAGTGATTTTTCAAGCATTAAGGGAGAATAATCTTTTTCTCAGTCAAAAGAAAAGTGAATTTTTCCTTCAAGAGATTCAATACTTAGGTCATATTATCTCTCGAGATGGTATCCATATGGATTCATCAAATTTGGAGGTAATAAAAGCATGGCCTAATCCAAGGAATCTACATGAGCTAAGAAGCTTTGTTGGTATGTGTGCATACTACAGACGCTTCATAGCAAAATTCTCTCAAATAGCAGGACCATTACATGACTTAACAAAGAAAAACGTTAAGTATTCATGGACTGCTAAGGAGCAAGGTGCTTTTGACAAGCTCAAATAGAAGCTTACCTCCCAACCAGTCCTTATGCTTCCGGGTCTCTCAAAGCCATTTGAGGTCCAATGTGATGATCGTGGTGATTGCCTTAGAGCAGTCTTACTTCAAGAAGGGCATGCCATAGCATATGAGATTCGAAGGCTCAGCACGGATGAACGGGTCTTAGGCATTTATGAGAAAGAGCTGTTAGTTGTCTACATGCCCTAGACACATGGAAGCACTATCTATTGGGGACTCCATTCATTTTACAAACAGACCATCGAAGTCTCAAGTACTTCATGACGCAAACAAAGCTTTCCGACAAACAAATGAGGTGGGAAAATTTTCTTTCGCAGTTTAATTTCCACATTGCTCACATTGTTGGTAAGCACAATCAAGTGGCTGATGCACTTTCACGACGACCAAAAGTTAATGCTGTGTCAATAGCAACTAACAATGATCTATATTCTATGATAGATGAGTATGCTACTGACCATGACTTTAAAGACATAATGTCAGCCCTTGATTTGGGGAATAAAGAGGAACCATTCACCTTGCAGGATGGTTATCTTATCCATGGCAATAGGCTATGTATTACCCACTCCCTTCATGAGAAAGTCGTGTATGAATCCCATGCTCCTCCCTATGCGGGGCATAGAGGCGCTCAACCTACTCTTCGAGGAGTAGAGACGTACTTTTATTGGCCTATCATGAAAGTGGACATACAAGAGTATGTTTCAAAATGTGTGGTATGCCAAAATACCAAGTATGATAGAGGAAAGCAACCTGGATTACTCCAGCCATTGCCAATTCCTAATTCACCATGGGAGAGTATATCCATGGATTACCCAAGTCTATCCATGGGAATACGGGAATATGGACAATAGTCAACAGGTTTAGCAAGAAAGCACACTTTATCCCTGTCAAGAAGACTATTAAGGCACACCAAATGGAAACTCTCTTCATATCATAGATTTTCAAACACCATGGATTGCCAACATCCATCGTGTCAGATAGAGATCCTAAAATGACCAGTAATTTTTGGAAAGGTCTCTTCAAAAATATAGGTACAAGATTGAATTTGTCTTTGGCCTATCACCCACAAACGGATGGCCAAAGTGAGATAGCAATCTTATGATTCTTGATCTACTAAAGACCTATGTTACAGAAGTAGATCAACGCTCACAATGGAAAAAGTACTTACCTCTTGTAGAGTATGCGTATAATAATACTATCCATACTTCTACGAGAAAGGCACCTTTTGAAATCATAGAGGGAAGACCTAAAAGTCCCTTGCTACTTAAAGTACATGGGAAGATCTTGGCTGCCGATGAGTATAGCCATGACCTGCAAGCATCTTTTCAAAAGATTAAGGAGGCTATATCCATCTCCCAACTAAGGCAAAAAGCTGATGCTCACAATAACAGAAGGGCCTTAACGTTCAAAGAAAATTATTGGGTCTTACTTAAGTTTCCTAAGGCTCGATTGAGGCAAACTACGGGCAAAAATCCTACAGGCCATCACAAGTATTATGCTAAACTAGCAAAAAGATACTATGGTCCTTTTCAAATTTTGAAGCCAATCAATGAATTGGCTTATCAACTCAAGTTGCCTAACCATTGGCTCATACACAATTCTTTTCATGTGAGCCTATTTAAGCCCTACAAAGGAGAGCCTCCAAATGAATCAATTATTGAAGACCCTCCCAAAACCGAAGACAAGAAGAGGTGCTACAATGCGAAGCTATCCTTTGGCATGAAGACAAGGTACTACGACATGGTAAGATTATCCAACAGTATCTTATTAAGTTCAAAAATTATCCTTTTGAAGACGCTAGATGGATGCAAGGAATCCAGCTTAAGGATATTAGGAACCTTGTCAACGCTTACAGTGCTTCATTAGAGTAAGAAAATGTACATGTTTCTTTTAAATGATCAATGTTTTTGTCTTATAAGACTAATTCTCTCTTTATTGTGCACATACTTAAGTAGTATGCATACTAAGAATCATGTTTGGGATGACGACGTCTCTCAAACACCATGTAGAATTTGTCACTCTACTTGGGAGGATGAAATGGACTAAAGAGCATACATGCTTGCGGCAGCTATGTCTCCCAAGCACCAAATGGATTAGTCGTCCATCTTGGAATGATGTCGTAGGATAAAAAGGATCCTCTCCGCTAAGACAAATTGACTAATGACTATGGCCTTATCTCTTTTACCTCATAGTCGAGGACGACTATGATTTCACGAGAGAGGTAATGTCATTAAATCTAATATCTAACCAACCCAAATGATTTTCTCATATTAAACTGATCATTTAATATGGGATAATAAACGGGAACAAGAATTAGAATATAGACATGTGCTTACAGATCTATCTCAACACGGGCCCAATGGTAAAGGGACCCAAATGAGAGATGGTATGTCAAAGAGCAAGGTTCACTAATGGAGCTTAAAAGTCCTTAGGGTTATCTTCATTAAAGACCTCCAATGGTTAGTGTTAAAAGTCCTTTGACCTTAGGTAAGCTAGGACTAAGCTTGAGGTAGGAACCCGACCTAAACTTACCTTTGACCTTAGGAAATGACCTTAGGCAAGCTAGGGTTGAGCTTGAGGTGGGAACCGGACCTAAACTTGCCTTTGACCTTAGGCAAGCTAGGATTGAGCTTGAGGTGGGAACTCCAACTAAGGTGCTTGTCATGCTTGATGACTAAGGTACTTGAGGTACTTGTCATACTTCACAAGGAAGGTGCTTGAGAAGCTTCCTATGCATGGGAGGTAAGGTGCTTGAGTCAAAAAGAGATCCTACAAACTTAATGAGGAAGTTTCTTGAGAAGCTTCCTATGCATGAAAGTCCCAAATTTAGGAGAATCTTTGACCTAACCTTCCACTCACCCAAAGGCCACCCCTTTTGTAAAAAGGCACATGGGACACATGTCAGACTCTCACTAAGCTAAAACACATGGTGTGCTTGAATGCTATTGGTTGGGCTAAAGAGGGTTCCAATGAGCTTCTAGTTCCATCCAACAAATATCTAGATATTTTCAAGCTCTCTCTCTCTCTCTCTCTCTCTCTCTCTCTAAGGGGTAAGGAGGACACTTGTCAAAAGGCTACCCATGTACTTGATTGCATGCTGCATGTAATTGGCTAGGGGGAGAGGGGTCCAATGAGCTTGCAGCATGTGGAAAAGTTGCAACTCACCCCAAGCAAGCAAGGGGGGTGCTAGGGGGATATACACCACACACACACACTCATTTTGTGGATCCATTCTCACTTGGTGAAAGTTGAGGAACTCCACCTCCTTCTCCAAGCTTGTGAGAAGTGAGATCCTACACCAACACTCTTGGCTATGGAATGCAAATCCAACCAAGAGCCATGCTTCAATGCTTAAGCTTACCATCTTCTCCATATTCATTACTATGCTATTATGTATGCTAGCAAGAAGAGTGATGATAAGTGAGGAACTATTTCTTTCTCCTATGGAATGTTTCTTCTTCCTCTTCCCTTCCCTCATTCCCTGCTAGCTCTCTCCACCTTCGAAGGTGTTTGAGGCCTTGGGACTGAGGCTTGGGATAGTTGATGCTTTTTACAAAGTTTATGTTATGTTTGTGATGCATGGAGACTTCCATCTTCATTGCATCACCTAGGTCACAAGGAACACAAATATTGTATTCTACCAAGTCTCTCTTGATGGGAGAAATAATAATACGAATGCCTATTGGAGGGGGGACCTGCTCCGTATGAATCTTGTCCTCAACTATTGTCATGTTCTCTAAACTATCTCTCTTGCAAAAGTATTGTTCATGCCAAGTTAACTAAGTACCATGTTTATGTTGGTACCATCAATTAAGTTCGCCTGCTATTTTCACAAAGTAATATCACAAAAGTTCTTCACCTAATTCCTCTACTCTCAAAGTTCATAGGCCATTTCCATTACACAATATCTCTTCAATAAGGGTTCAAAATTACACCAACAGCTTTAGACAGCCAAGGGATGAGTGCGAGATGGAATTCTGGAAGTATCTGGTTAACTCACCCCATTCCAGTACCCATGTTGCTCTATTACACTTTTGCACCAGCTCTCTCGTGATACCACCCAATCTCAAGCTAGACCACCTCTTGAGGCTAATAGTTTTTCGTGCACCTCGATTCCTTTCCAGTAACCACATTTAGAGAAACGTTTTGCTTTGTATGTCATATAGTTAGTCATGATATCCCATGACTGGTCTTATTTTGCGATGGAGACCACAAACTTGGCACACAAGGCCTCAATATGAACCACAGGGTTGAGAATTCTGAGGCCACCTTGGACCACTAGTCGAGCGACAACTTCCCATTTTTCCCATTGCCATGGTGATGAGGCTTTTGTGTTGTTCCTCCATAAGAATCTTTTAACAGGTTTCAAAAACTCCTTCCAATTACATTTGGCTATTTTGAGGAGCGGATTGGTGAAGGCAATATAAATATGTTGGCAAGGTATTGAAATACATGACACATGCATGAACGAGAGAGAGAGAGAGAGAGAGAAAGAGAGAGAGAGAGAGAGAGAGAGAGAGAGAGAGAGAGAGAGAGAGAGAGAGAGAGAATCCTAAGTAGGATATGGATAATTTTAAGCACTTCACTTATTGATAAATACGTTACAATTTCTATAAGAGTTTGACTTATGCAATAAAACTATGCAGGATTATACCCATTATGGATAACAAAGAACATCCACGTGCTATGATGACATTTCATGCACATCGCGTCTAATGTAAGTGAGAGCACAGTGTGTATTGACTAAATCATATAAAAAAGTATCATAATGTTGAGTGTTGTGGACTTAGCCACCACCCCCCGGACACGGTTCGGTAGGAGAAGATCGGTTTTCTTTATCAAAACCTATTCATATCAGAAGGATTTGAGGCCACCTCAAATTTCAAAAAAAGTAGTTGAAGAGTTCAAAATTATGTAGAATTTTCATTCTCAATATGGCTTGCACCTTCTCATAAACGGGTGAAAAGGATCCAAAGCCGAATTCATAAAATCATTTTCCCGAGTTGTGCCTCAGGTCCTTCCTTCGGCAAAAAGAATGAATTCCTCTTTTTCTCCCTCTCTCTCCCTCTCTCTCTCTCTCTCTCTCTCTCTTCAACTAAAATTTGATTGTCGGTTCACGGCCAACTTACATTCAAACAAAAACCACCATGGATGCATTCAATACACTATTAATAAGACAAACAGAAGTTCCTTACACACAATTATGGTCTATTTTATATAGCAAACCCCAAATCTATGTGTTCCATTGCATCAAAAATAAATACATATGGGGCGGGGATACATCACGGGTGAGGTGGATGAAAGAAGGGCGGTGGGGGGCCATATGCTCTGGGAGGAAACAAAGGTCGTGCCAACGGGGGCAGTGCATCAAATGGTGGGGGAACTCCTCCAAATGGCAGAGGGTACATACTATATGTGGGGGGGACTGTAGGTAGTGAAAGAGGCAATGGATCAACTCCGGGTGGGGCCTCAGATGTGGAGGTAATGAATGCAGTGGGAGATATTCCAGTTGCACGCCATGCCAAAATTGGGGCCGTGAAAGTGGGATACGGAGCTGCTACTGCCCCGCCCTGACTGCTGAGTGGTGTCGGGAAAGGTGGCTCCAGTAGATGAAGCTGCTCTGTCACCTGCTTTGGTTGCTCAGTTACCTGAGCTCTGTCACTCCTATGAAACATTAATGTCGAGCTGGCTCTAGACAAGCACTGAAAACTGACCAATCCTTATCACAAGTGATGCAATGCCTGCGTAGTAGTAAACATTGTGCTGCCAATGTCCCCACTCCTGCAAAACAATCCAACACAGCATCTCCCATGTCTGTGAAGGTACCTAGTAGCCATCTACAAAAAAAAGTAATCTTTGGATTTGTTATGCCTACAATTTTACAGGAACATGAAGAAAAACTTACAAAAAGTTTCTACCACCTGGAAAACGCTGGACTCCTCTCAACACCTCTATGATAAGGCATTCCCATACGATCAAGTGTCCATTGTGTGGAATCTGAACTTGGTAGCTTCTCCCACAACATGTCGTCATCTGCAGAGAAGCCACATACATTTGCTGCAATCTCTCCATCCGCTCGATCATACCTCGGAAGCCGACACCCACCGGTTCTAGGGGATGAAAAAATAACCAGCAACAAAGTGCCTACCTACGAATAACGGTTAAAATGTTTTTATTTTGAAATGCAAACATCGAAGTTACTATTCAATATCAAAACAAAAAATAAAATACCCCCTCTACATAGTCCTGAACAGTCGTGCAACTAGACTCCAATAGCTGTATGTACAATATCCTCAACAACTAGAAATGAGCTCCCTCTGCCTTCGAAGTGACAATGGATAGATGTTCTGCATGACATGTCACCACAACCATGCCACCAACGAAAAGAAACACGGCTGCCAGAAGGAATGCATCATCCACAAGCTCACTATCCCATTGGTTCCATAAAGGAACCCCACCCGTGCTAGCTGCATGTGGCCTAGTGTGTAAGGGAAAGGCCATGTACATCAAACGTACACCACCCAATCTCAATTTGGGGTTCATCTGCCATGTTCCTGATAGAGAGCCCAAGAATCTACGTAGTGACTGCATATAACTGCATGCAATCTTTGTTAGCACTAAAATTGTGGACATAACTTTGATTCTAAATTAGTGTGGCTTACTTGTCATTGCACATCACATGTAGAATAGCTTTTTCCAAGCACTTGACACTAGCATTTACTACAAGGTGGCATGGCTCTACATGCTTATCTGTATGTAGCAACATAATATCAAATATATCTTTCAAGCAATGCTAAAGAGAGAAACACAACATTAACCATTTTCACGTACCTGGAGGGTTTTCTCCCACAACTCTGGCCATGTCTGGTAGGTCCTCTGCAGCCCTGCCATGTGATGGTGAACATAGAGGGGACTCTTGGATGCCCCCTACTGGTCTTGGAGTGAAGGAAAGTGTCGGTACACTGTGGCTCATAGCACCAAGTCTATGAGCACTATCGCGGACTTCTACAAAATACTCCACTATTAATTAAAACAGAACATTTTTTGAGTCCATGTTGTATTGCTACATGGAAAAGGTAAAAACTATATAGTATGATACCTATGTATAGCGTTTCCTCTTTGGGTGGGTACTCCTTGTCCCGCTAGTCCAGCCATCAAGGACACTTGAGCCATGCTCCCTTTGGCCGCAAGTCGTCTATCCACTTGTCAGGATATAAGCCTGTCTCCTCTCTCTCCGACATGCAGTATGTATCACTGGGGTTCTCGGGAATGGGGAAGATAAGAGCATCTCTCCACCATATACAAGACAGACCACAATGTTTTGAGCCACCGAGAATAAGATTAGTATATTCTACTACATTCTTAATTTGTCAATTAAAGATGTCAAACCTGTACAACAAGTGTCGTGCCGTGCAAGAAAAGTGAGGTTGCTCTTCGGGATCCTGTGTGGACTTGATCCGAGCACTCCAATTCTTGAAGGACTTGTCAAAGTGCTTCCGTCTGTATGTCAGTAATGTGTGAGAAAGTGTGCAACCATGCCTACCTTCAGCCTTCTCGTGTTGGATAGCAACATTATGATTCTCGCCCTCCATTTTCTCGGCCATCTCAAGCACTCTCCTGCAGCAAATAATAGGTCACAAGTTAGATTATCAACAAATTGCTAGCTGGTGCACATAATCACTAAATCTAACCTTTCCAATTTCCACCAATACATGTGATATCGAAGCCACTGAATCCAGACCTTCTCCGTCAACCCTATGCCATTCTCCTTCAAGGATGCATCACCATTTTGGAGCAAATCAATTAAGCGGCACTTCCTAGCAAAGGAAAAGCGAGACTTATTTTTCATTGCTACATAATAGAAAGAGAAAGATATCGAATGATTTAAATGACATTTACTTACTCCTTCAGGCTAATGCATGCACGCGCAACCTGTGCCACTCTCGAGGGTGTCATTTTGGTGGTCTTCTCGCCCCAACCTATAAATGATATACATTTTTGGAAAAAATCGTTGCTAATCTCTGAATTTGCAATGATTGCTATCTCAAGACTTTGCGCATAAAATATTGTTCTATTTGAGATAGCGCTAGATTGATGCCTTCCTCGTATGTGTCAGGTGCCAACTCGTAGTCAAAACTCCCTTTTGATGGCAGCCCTTCCGTTTTACTACTATACATAGCACCAAACTCTTCCTATCAGTTGCCAAGGACTCAATCAAAATACACATAATAAGATTTTGCAATCAAAACATATTCTCATTTAGCATTGGTTTCAAGCATAGCTTCCAAATGAGTTACACAAGGACAACCATTGGCAGTTTCAGCCACTTTGATATGTTTGGACCCCTAAAATTCAAAGCCCTTTCTGCTGCCAGATGCACTTTTTAGGGAAATTTCTGCAAAAGTGAAGTAGGGTCCGCCAACCCTAGCTTTCTCATCATGAAAATATCATGAGCAATTGTGTGAGGCCTTGAAACCCTTGTGTCCCTGTTTAACACTCGATTGTAATTTACATTTTCAAAAAATAAGATGCATTTACATTCGCAAAAAAACAGTTGGGCTTACCTATTGATCATTCCCAAAACCAATAGAAACTCCGCTGTCTCGTGGGGTTGAAAATCAACAAGAACGCACTCCACCTTTGGTGCCTTCTCAATTGGGATGTCATTCTCATTCATCCACCGCATCCATGCCTCCAATCTGTGATACCATCCTAAACCACAAAGTACCTCTTGACCATGTGACTAAGCTCGGGGATTTGACGAAGCTCCTCATCCAAATCATATGACATTGCAAGATCTTTTGAAGTGTGACCACGATGAGAAAATTATTTATGATCCTCCCTAGAAATCCGTTCACTAACAATAAATCTTGTCGTGGTTGGTTGATAGCTTTTGTTTGCAATGGAGAGTTGAAAATCCACCACATGGTCATCATGCGTGCGGATGGCGGGGTTTAAAAGAAGTCGACATAGAGGCAAGCGTGGAAGTTTGCCATTGTATGGAGCTCTATGAGAATCCACCCAACCCAAAGAAATGTGCTTGTCGACCACATTTCCAAACTCTTCATCTCTTACATATTTAATAGTGGTAGCAATTTCCACACGATGACTGAATCCTCCACTTGATTATGTTGTTCCATCCACTCCGGTTATGATGGACACAATCCGATCTAAAGAACTCAAGGCTTGAGATTGTTCGGTCTCTTGAGTGCATCACGGAGGGACTTCTAACTTGTCAATTCACCTTGCACAAGCTGTAGGTCCCAAGGGACAAGCAAAGAAGTTAGAAGAGAGAGAGCCACCACGACCTAGGAGAGTCTTGCAATGTTGGAATTGTGGAGAGTCTGGACATGGTATGTATAATTGTCCTTGGCCCTGTGGGGAGCCAGGGAGACCTAAGGTGAAGGAACTAGTCAACAACCACGGCTTCTACAAAGGAAAAATGGAGCAAGACCATCTCCACGAGGAGTGGAAGGAGTTCCACCTTTGCCAGATCCAAATGTGCATGTGGTAGATGTGAAAAATTCCAATGAGGTGGACATGGAAGCAAATGGAATTAAGCGTGGCCGTGGAAAAGGTAAGGAGAGAGAAGGAGTCCCGTCACAAAGTGACCATGGACGAGAAAAGAAGGCAAACGAGACCAAGGAAACCAAGAGGACTCGACGTCGTATCAATCTCCAAGACTTCCCTCTTGGACATGGTATGGCTTCGTACAACTTGTTGGAAGACATGAGAGGTAAGGGTCCTGATATCTCATGGCCTCAATTTATTGCATTATATCCACAAGTTAGGAGGGATTTAACAAGGGCAGTTAGCACTAGGAGAAAGGTAAAAGAGAGTGTGCATGTTGTAAAAATTGTACAAGCTGAAATGAATGAGGACATCACACCGGTGCTAGACTGTTACATCAAAATAAGATTGGTTAGGAAAGGTCTAGTAGATAGGGGTGCACAAATTTGCATCATGACAGAGGGACTCATGCAAATACTAGTCATGCACATCCATGAGACACCTGAAATCAAAGTCAAGATGGAAAACAATAGCAAGGCTAGGTGTGTAGGACGTTTTTGTAGAGGCCTTTGGCATTAAGAAGGCGGTGGATTTTTATGTTATGTCGACCAAGGAAAGTGGTTATCCATTTATCCTAGGAAGAGCATGGCTAATGAAAATGCGAGCTTTGGAGGATTGGGAGAGTGGAAAATTAATTTGCAGGGATGACAATCATAAGAAGGTTTTCTTTGACATGAAGGAGCAACGCCAAGAGGAGCTCCACAAAGAATCATCTCAAAGTGAGATGGAAGAAGATTGGACCGATAACACTTCAGAAGAAGAAAGTAACGGCAGCATTACTGAAGAGGAGTCTTCAATCGAACTCATGGGGGTAAGGTTTAAGCCAGCCAACCAAGAGACCTCTTGTCAAGGTTTGGGGAGGTAGGTTCCCAAGAGAACCAAGATGTGGAAGATGAAGGAATGTTAGAAGGTATGTTGTCTACAACACTTACAAAGGATGAAAGAGAGGAGTTCAAATGTTTGTTAAGAAAATTTCCTAAACTTTTTGTTAAATACTACACCGACGTGCGTGGAGTAGATGATGTTCAACACAAGATCGCGCTAAAGCCAGAGGCCAAACCTAAAGCTCAAAAGCTATGAAGGCTAGGAGTCATCAATGAGCAGTCTTTACTTAAGGAGGTAAGAAAGCTTCTAGCAGCATGTTTTATTTATGGAGTGGAGAATTCGGAGTGGGTCTCTCCTGTTGTTGTCACTCCCAAGAAAAATGGCAAGTGGAGGGTATGTGTGGATTACCGTCCACTCAATGAGGCAACAAAAAGGGATCACTTTCCCCTCCCATTTCAGGATGATACTAAATGAGGTAGCTGGTCATGAGAAGTACACCCTGTGTGATGGCTACTTGGGTTACTTTCAAATAGGTATCACATTGGAGGATCAATTGAAAACAACCTTCATCACTCCTTGGCGTTGTTATGCTTTCAGAGTCATGCCATTTGGCCTGATGAATGCTCCTGCAACCTTCCAATGCTTCATGAACATGGTGTTTCAAGCATTCTTTGGAAAGTCCATTAGGGCTTTTATTGATGATTTTTGCATTTATAGCTCAAAATCATTGCATCTACAAAAGGTAGAAGAGGGTTTGAAGAAACTTTATGACATGGGAGGTCAACTCAACCCCGACAAGTGCCACATAGGTGAGGATGAAGTAATCTTGCTTGGTCATAAAGTTTCGTACAAAGGAATCGAGGTGGATCCTTCAAAGTTAAAGGCTCTTATTGAGTTACCGTCACCGAAGAGTCTTAAGGAGGTCATCTCATTCATTCAAAAGGTGAAGTATATGTCACGCTTCATTCACTTAGCCTCAGAGTTACTTCACCCTTTGCAAAAGTTGACACAACAAGTCAAGTTTCTTTGGTCTGATGAGCTTGAAGAATATTTTTGTAACATCAAAGTCATTCTGTCAGAGCTACCAACACTCATGCCTCCTTGTTGGGAGTACATATTCTTTGTTAGCTCTTGTGTTGGGAAAGAAACAATTGGTGCTGTTTTGCTACAACAAGATCCCCACAGTACCAGGATGTGACCCATCTACTTTGCTAGTAGGGTCATGAATGCTTTGGAGAGAGGCTACACGGAGGCAAAACTCATGATGCTTTCTCTCATGTTTGCGGTGAGAAAGTTTAGATCCTACTTGCTACCAAAACCTTTTGTCATTCTCACTAGAGAAAATTTGTTCCCTTGGGTGTCATCTCAAATGAATCTTAGTACTAGAATCTCAAAGTGGATTATGGAGTTGCAAGAGTTTCAATACTCTTTCAAGGTAGAAGATACTGTGCGTGAACAATTGGCAGGGATTCTCACTTATAGTGTACATGAAGAGGAGATTAAGGTTCCTAAAGTAAAGACCCTACCATTGCCACTACCAAAAATTATTCCTAATTCTTTTACCTTGTTCTTTGATGGAGCTTTTCGACGAGCCACAAGAAAAGCAGGGGGAAGGCTAGTATTGCTCAACCCAAGTGGAGAGGTGTTCATGAAAGAGAAGGTCAATCTACCAGGTTCAATTAGCAACAATGAAGCAGAATATGACACGCTACTTCATGGTTTGAAGATGTTCATTGACCAAGGTATACAGCATCTCATGGTAAAGGGGGTGTACACTTCACATTGTGAAATAGATTTTAGGCATTTGGGCATGCGAGAATGAAAGCTTAAGGAAAAAAGTTCACGCCATTCATAAATTGTTTAATTAGTTTGAAGAAGTGCATCTATCATAATAATCAATATCTAATTCTCCTAAATGATTTTCTCATGTTACACTGATCATTTATTATGGGGAAGTGCCAGGGGAGAAAAAGCTAGAATATTGGTTAAGTTAGCAGACCGGCCATAGTAGGGATCCAAAGAAGGGAAAATAGGGATCCAAAAGGGGGGCCATCTGCAAAAGAGCTATGTGCAACAATGGGCTTAAAAGACCTTAAGGTTTAAGCCCATTGAGACTTCCAAAATGCTAAGGTTCCAAAATTCAAAGGTTGTGTCCAAAGGTCAACTTTAGGGAAAATTGGATGCTTTGTGTGTGTCCCAAAAGTCTTTGTCAAGCCCTCATAGGAGGGGGCGAGCCCAAGAAGTAGGGGATGAGAGAGAAACTCATACACACACACACAATCTCCCTTTGTACACAAGGGGAAAGAGGGACACATGTCAGCTCCCTAGCCCAGATGCCCACAAGGTGTACTCAAATCCTATTGGATGGCCTTGGAGGTGCACCAATGAGAATTAGGCTAGAGTAAATCTAGTGTAATTAATTTAAAAACACTTAATAAAAGAATCAATAAGAATTAATCTCTCTAGAAGACTATTGGACAGTCTCCCAAGGGGACCAATGAGCATTCAGCAGCCCAATGGCTTGCACGATTCCTATTGGCCAGGATGTAAAGGGGTCCAATGAGATTTTAGTTGAATTATTAAATTACCTAAAGCTCTCAAAAAAGGGGAAAGGAGGACACATGTCATAAGGTCCAATAGGATGCTAGCATGAGTAATTAGCAAGGGGGTCGACCAAGAGAGAGAGGGGGCTGATTTTTGCAAGGCATTATTGACACACACACTCACACTATCTCAGGTGTGAAGTAAAGAAGACTCTCTCTCCTTCTCAAGCTTTAATGCAAAGCTTATCACCTACTCCAAGCTTGTGAGAAGGAAGGTCTACACCAACAACTCTTGGCTTTGTGATGGAAATCCAACCAAGAGCCAAGATTCAATACATGCTCATCTCCTCTACCATGCTAATTACTAAGCTAAGCTATGCTAATATGAGTGAGGAGATGTACATCTTTCTCGTAAGAATACTCCTTCTTCCTCTCAATCTACTCTCATACCCCGCCACCTCTCATCATCTTTGAAGGTGTGTGAGATCTTGGGTCTGAGACCGTGAGGGAATTGATGTTTGTTTGATAAGTGTTTTGTGTAGTGCATGAAGTTTCCGCCTTCATTGCACTATCTAGTATTGAAGGAACACAAGAAATTGTATTGTAAAATGTCTCTCTTGATGGGAGAAACCATAATACAAAGGCTTTTTGGAGGGGGGACTGGCTCCATGCAAATCCGGTCCTCAACTGATATCAATTGCTTAATTTCTCTTTTTTTCGAAGTATTGTTCATGCTACCTAACTAGGTGTTATGTTTTTTGTTGCTCTCTCCACCCAAGCACTCTTGTTAATCTCATTAGGAATCTATTCTAATGAAATGCTCACTATGTTCATGCTATTTTCCTCTACACACAAGTTACTAGGCCATTAGATGCTACATTGGTATCAGAGCACAAGGTTTCTCTTTTCTTTCTCATGAAGGGAGGTCCTCAAGCTAGCTGTAAATGGTTGGTACTATTAATTGCATGTGAGTAAGTACAATAGGGATTTTTCAGCCTTGCAATGCGCCTGCCTTTGTGCAGTTAATAGGGCATCACCGTGGAGAGCTATGATCTTAATAGTGGAGTCCTATGGGGATTTCCTATGGCTTAAGCACTATTAAGCTATTAGAAGCTTGACAGGAGGTGGTGATGTTTTTGTGTTGAACGACCCTCTCTTCTATTCCTTGCAATTAATGGTATTCAAGCCACGGGTACATTAGCTTGAGTGCTTTTCCTAAAGGGGTAAAGAGGAGTAGCAACTAGGGCTTGAAGTGCCGAAGTACACCTAAAAAGTTTACAACCTAAAAGTTGTTAGAATGGCTGAAAATATTAAAGAGAGTGAAATTAACGTTGATAACTTTGATTTTGCTAATGAGAAAGCTACTAATGATGCCCCGATGCTTGTTAACTATCTTGTTTCTAGGCTTCAACAAGCCATGGGAAATCCATCCCTCCAACGTGAAGTGCAATGGCAGCTTCGTGGTCATGGGATATTCCAAGATCCCACCATGATGAGAGAACACCTAGGAAGCCTCCTTGCGAGACTTCCAAAAGAGGTCTCTCTCCGATTCGGGAAGAAGAAGAGAATCCCTATGAAGGGCTCTAAAATTTTCTCCTTGATGATGCATCTCCTTATCAAATGAGAATTCAAGAGCCTCCACTAGTAACGAGAAATAAGTGAGTCTCCTGCCACCTCGGCGGAGATGGATCCACCAAGACGTCCGGATAAACGCTCTCTATCACCTCCAAAACGGAGAAGACCATCACATACTTCTCCACACCATACTTCAAAGAGGGATGACAAAAAGCAAGAGAAGAAAAAGGCGAGAAAGAGGACACCCTCTTCTCCATCTTCTTCATCCTCTTTCTCTTATGAAAGTGCTGGTGAAGACAAAGAAGATCAAGGAAAGAAAAAGGCGAGAAAGAGGTCACCCTCTTCTCCATCTTCCTCAAATTATTCATCTTCTGAAGAAAGTGATGGTGCAACCTTTGAACCATAAAAAGAAATAGGCCATAGGAAATCCTACGCCGCGTGGAAGAGGTCATCCAAACTCAAGAAATTCAAAGAGGGAGGGAAGAGCATGTCTTTCCTTACCTATGATGGCATTTTTGGTGCTACGAACAAAGTCTTGGCCTTTATCCAACAATTTGATGCGGCGTTTGGAGATGAGGGCTTCACGGAGTCCTCTAAGCTACGCCATGTACCTATGTACTTTTAAAAGTCTACCAGACAATGGTGGTCTAGCCTACGGGCCAACGATGAAGCTCCACGAACATGGAAAGATTTAAGAGCTTCCATTATGAAGCAGTTTTTGGCCACCGATGCCAAAGACAAAGTACTCACCAAATGGCGAAGCTTGAAGCTCTCTCCCTATGAATCCATCCACAAATATGTCGACAAGTTTTGGGACCTACAACTCAAAGCCACTGTCTTTAAAAATTTGGATTTTGGAGAGAAAAAGTAGTAATTTTGTGCGGGCTTAACCGAAGAAATGGTGGAGTATGTCAACTCCCAAAGGCCACGCACCATATGGGCAATAATACATCATACTATGGTGGCCTCTCGAATCAATTTCCAAACGGGGGCTAAGAGGAATTCTAAGCCCCCTGAAAACAAGGATTCCAATGAGCCTAAGGGGAAGGACAATGTCCAACAGTCTCCTAAGGGCAACTCCAACAAAGCTAAAGAGAAGGGAGTTTATAAAGGCAAAAATAAACTCTCTCCTGAGAGCTTGAGTGTTATCGCAAGGATAACGGATGTTTCAAGTGCGATGAACAAGGGCATGTGTACCGTGCTTGTCCCCAAAAGAACAACTGCCATGATCCTCCTAGACCTACCTTGGTCAAAATCCAAGAGGAGGAAACTCACCACAAAGGATCTCCTCTATGACATGCTTGGGGAAAGGTAAGAGAACATGATGCTTTTATTCTCTTTGACCCCGGATGTACTCACAATTTTATATCTATAGAGTTGGCCACCAAGCTAGGCATACAAGCCTACGAGATGGGAGATGTCCTATGTGCAGATGGTGCTTGCAAGGGGCAAGAAGCTTCAGTCACTCCCTTAATAGGGAAATTGAGGCTCCATGTCCAAAGTGATGTGGACAAAGAGGACTTCTTTATCTCTCCTCTCAAGCATGAGGATGTAATCCTAGGGGCACCATGGTTTGATCAGCTGCCAATGTTAAATTCCTTGAAAAGAGAATCTCCTTTAAGTTCAGGGAAAAAGATATGTATATAGATGCTAAGGAAATGGGTAACACTATACCCATTGTACATACACAAGCTTTCAACAAGTCAATAAAGAGCTCTATTTCCATGTACATGATTTTTGTTAAAGATTCTCAAATTGAACGTAATGTTTTAACAAAAGAAAATATACACAATCAAAAGGAATTAGAGTTATCCAATTTTCTCAAGGGGTTTCAAGATGTCTTTATTGACGACATCCCTTGTGAGCTACCTCCTAAACGAGGAAATGATGACCATGCAATTGAACTTCTTCCAGGCAGTTCACCGCCTAATAAACCTCCTTATAGAGTTTCTCAAGCTCAACAAGAGGAGATTATGCGGCAAGTGCATGAGTTAGTTGAGAGGCCATGGTTAGGCCTAGCTCATCTCCATTTTGTTCTCCTGTGCTACTAGTGAAAAAGAAAGACGACACATTTCGTATGTGTGTCGACTATAGAGCACTAAATAGGATCACTATCAAAAATAGGTTTCCTGTTCCACGGGTAGAAGACCTATTTGATAAGCTACAAGGCTCCACCTACTTCAGTAGGATCGACCTAAAAAGTGGCTATCATCAAATAAGGATAGTTGATCAAGACATTGTAAAGACCGCATTTTGCACTATGTTTGGTCTTTATGAATACATTGTCATGCCTTTTGGCTTGACCAATGTACCAGCCACATTCAACCGCTTGATGGAGAAGTTATTCAGGCCTCACCCAACTTTGACTAGAGTGTTATTTGATGATATCATCATCGACTCTAATTCATTAGACGAACACAAGTGACACCTCCAGGTAATATTTCAAGTTCTAAGAGAGAATAAACTTTATGTTAATTGAAAGAAAAGTGAATTTTTCTTACAAGAGATTTAGTATTTAGGTCACATTATCTCTGAAGATGGCATCCAAGAGTTATGCTAAATTTTGTTGCTCTCTCCACCCAAGCACTCTTGTTAATCTCATTAGGAATCTATTCTAATGAAATGCTGATGATGTTCATGCTATTTTCCGATACACACAAGTTACTAGGCCACTAAATGTGATAGCAAGAAGATCTTGCGAGCATTAATGTTGAAATTCCAAATGATGACTTAGTTTCAGTGACATTGAATGGTTTGGGACTGGAATACAAGTCATTGGATACATCTATATCTGTTCAAGGACACATGACTAATTTTGAAGAGTTAGTAAACCTTTGTTTGCAAGAATAGGTGAAGTTAGGCAAGTCAGGTCCTTCTACATAAAATAACAATTCCAGAGATCGGGTTTTTTACTCTAGAGGTCGTGGAAACAATAGAGGTGGAAGAGGAAACTATGGTCGTGGAAACAATGCTGGAAGAGGTCAATGGCAAAACCAACAAAGTCAAAGTTACAATGATTACAGCCAAAGAGGCAGGGGGAGAGCCTGACCTCGTGGACATGGAGGTGGACAATTTGTACATCCTCAAAAAGAGATGAATATTGTAACAGATGTGGCATTTATGGTCACTTTGAAAGAGAATGTTACACAAGGCTAAATCAAAATCGTGATCGTGGTGGAAGAGGCCGAGGTTATGGCAGACATGGAAGAAACTTTGCTGGATACAATCCTCATGATCAAAATAGATATGACAATAGATTGAGTGGATATTTATTTCCTATAGAGCATGTTGTTGGAAGCATGGGGGAGCCACATGATACAGATGATTGGTATTTAGATAGTGGTGACACAAATCATATGACATATCATGGTGAATGGTTTGACAGAAAAAAGAAGTTAGAAGAGGATGAGTTTGTCACTACAGGTGATGATACTATGCATCGGATAACGCATGTTGGTTCAGTTCCATTGCTAGAAAAATACGGGACATACAACACATTGGGAGATGTTCTATATGTGCCTTCAATCACAAAGGGTTTAGCATCAGTTGGAAAAATGACATATCAAGGGTTGCAAGTCCGTTTTAATCGTTATGGCTGCTTCATAGAGGAGTTTCACAAAGGCAAACCAAGCAATATATTGGCACGTGGAAGAAAGAAAGGTCGTTTGTTCTCATTGGAAGTTGGAGATCCATGTTTACACAGCGATATGTATGCAAACAAATCAGCCACTCAAGATGATTGGACAGAGTTATAGCATAAGAGGATTGGTCATGTCAATTTTAGAAGACTAAAGCATATGCAATCAAATCAAATTGTACGTGAATTACCAAAGTTTGACAGATTGAATTTTGATCATGTTTTTGAAGCTTGTCAATTTGGAAAGCAATCTCGTTTACCATTTCCAAAGAGGGGGAGAATTAGCCAAAGTCCTTTGAAAATTGTTCATTCAGATATTTGGGGACCTTGTGATCATGCTATGCCGAATGGTTGTTGATATTTTATCACATTCACAGATGATTATAGCATAATGACATGGGTTTACTTTCTAAAGGCAAAGTCAGAGGCATTTGAGGTATTCTTGGAGTTCAAAGTTATGGTTGAGAAAGAGAATGGTTGTCAAATTAAATGCCTACGTACAGATGGTGGGGGCGAGTACGTGTCACATAGTTTTGATGATTACTTACGTGAACAAGGCATAAGAAGACAGATTACTTGTAGATACACACCACAAAAAAATAGAGTTGCTGAGAGAAAGAATAGAGTCATAGCAGAGATTGCAAGAGCCATCATGAATGAGATGAATATTCCATTAACATATTGGTCTGAAGCAGTTCATACAACAGTACACATTATGAATCGAACACCAACAGCTTCCATTTATGAAATTTCACCTTATGAGAGACATTATGGGATCAAGCCAACAGTTTCCTACATGAAAGTTTTTGGATGTGTTTTCTATGTTCATGTGCCAAATGAACCAAGAAAGAAGATGGAGCCAAAGGCATGAAGTGTATATTCTTGGGCTATCCAGTTGAAAAGAAAGGTTACAAGTGCTATGATCCTACGAGAAGACAAGTTTATGTCAGTAGAGATGTTAGATTTTGTGAGCATGAACCATGGTATAATCCAAAGCCAGTGATGATAGAAGATGAGTATGAAGAGCAAGAGAATGTGCGTCATGTTGTTGATAAGCAAGGACCATCAACAAGAACTATTTCAGGACCACATATGGCAGAGGAGAGTACAGGAAGTGTCAACCTATGGAGCGATCGTTTGCGAGATAAGAAGCAAGACGAGAAAGGCAAGAAGAAAGTGGTTGAGGAGAGTTCTGGAGATGAAAGCCTCGATGAAGAGCATGGTTTACCACATTTGAGGACACTTGGCAGTAAACATGCTGAGAAATATGTACCCCCATATGCAAGAGTTGAAGAGAAGAGTGCACCACAGTTGAGAAGATCAGAGAGGGTGCGTTATCCAGTTGATAGATTGACATACAACAGTTACATGCGTACACATTATGCATACATGGTTTCATGTGTGTGCAACATAAAGAGCCTACATGTTTTCAAGGGGCAATTGGAAAATCATAATGGAGTTAGCTATGGATGATGAGATGGATGCTCTTGTGAAGAATGACACTTGGGATTTGGTTTGCTTGCCAAGTGGAAAGAAAGCAATTGGTTCAAAATGGGTATACAAAGTCAAGTGCAAGTTAGATGGTAGTGTGGAAAGATACAAAGCGAGGCTTGTTGCTAAAGGTTATGCACAGACAAAGGTCTTGATTATGATGAGACATTTAGTCCAGTTGCAAAGATGACAATAGTCAGATTGGTGATAGCAATGGAAAGTATGTTCAGTTGGAAGTTACGGCAAATGGATGTCAATAATGCATTCTTGAATGGTAACTTGGAAGAAGAAGTTTATATGATACAGCCAGAGGGTTATCAACATCCAGATTTTCCATATTATGTGTGTAAGTTGAAGAAAGAATTGTATGGTTTGAAGCAAGCATCTAGAGCTTGGTGTGAAAAGATAACCAGATTCTCGAAGAAGATTGGATTTAAACAGTCTACTACTAATCACTCATTGTTTTTGAAGCATGTTGATGGAGAGACCGTCATTATTGTTATCTATGTTGATGACTTGATTCTCACTGGAAGTCATGATGAGCAAATTTTGCATGTCAAGAAGAGTTTGTTGAGAGAATTCAACATGAAGGACCTTGTTATCAGGAATTTGGATGATACAGAGACAATATGCATTGGATATGCTTGAGAAGTATGGAATGACAGCGTGCAAACCGGTTGATACACCTCTTGATCAAAATGTGAAGTTGATTGATGATGGACATTACATTGAGGATGTCACTATGTATCGAAAGATGGTTGGAAGTCTTATTTACTTGACAATAACAAGGCCAGATTTGAGTTATGCAATGGGTGTTGTGAGTCAATTCATGCAAAAGCCATGTAAAAGCCATCTTGATGCAGTGAGACGGATTATGAGATATGTAAAAGCCACTGTCAATTATGGAATGTTTTATGAAAAGAATGTCAAGCTTTGTCTTTATGGTTACATAGATGCAGATTGGGCAGGAGATTTTATGGATAAAAGATCTACAAGTGGTTATGCATTTTCCATTGGCAATGGTCATCATATAATCTATTGAAGTTGTGTATGCCAAAATCCGTCTTTCTAGCAGAATCTATACTTGTCTAGCACCAAGAGTCACAAATTTCATTGAAATGTATGCCCATTCTGTGCATGAATTTGGTCTCACATGATCTAAAGAGTGTAGACTGCGTAGGTGATGGAGAAGGTAGGAAGAAGACTACGCACACACACCAACACACATCTAGACATGCACACACACAATCGTTACCCTGCTAGCAGCCATTCAATGTGCTGCTCTCACTCTTCTTCTCTTTAAACTATTATTCAAAGTATATTTACAACATAGTATAGTCAGTGTCCAACCGCCCATAGCACAACGGACATATTAACATCGTATTCTTTAACACTCCCCCTCAAGCTCAGAATGAGCTTGCATATGATGGATTCCCAATGCTTTACGAAAGTAGCAAAACTTCTCCTTTCCAAGAGCTTTTGTAAATATATTCGCAACTTGATCATTTGTCTTCACATACACCAAATCAATCTCACCTGCCAAAACTTTTTCTCTAATGCAGTGATAATGTACTTCAATGTGTTTAGTGTGACCATGGTAAACTGGATTCTTTGCCAACGTGATGTTGCTAATATTGTCACAATATATAATGACACTGTCAAGATAGTCAAAACCAAATAAAGTCTACCATAAGTACTCTCAACCATGACTCTTCAATGCTGCCAAAGCTACTCCACGATATTCAGCTTCTGTACTTGATAATGCTACAGTTAATTGCTTCTTGCTACTCCAACTTATCATACCATGGTATCCACAATTCCATTTATCTATCAAAAAGACAATGCATTTTGTGTGACCCGGTTTTGTTGACCCGGTTCTTTTACAATAATGCAACGAAATAATTTTCCTTTTTGTGAGAATTGCCAAAAATAATGTGTGATGTGATGCTTCCATAGAGCATCAAATGTCAATGTGGGGCTATGACAGTGTGACTTATGCAAGTCTAGAACCTTTGTGTGTACAATGTTGAAACAAGGATATTTGAAATATATTAAGGGAGCACACTTGACGACCGTTTTAGCTTCTTTGTTACATTTTTGAAGCAGGATTAATGTTGACTAGTATGGTCGGCCGCCTTCCGCGGCCTCTCTCTCTCTCTCTCAACCTTGTGTTGCTGTTTCTCTTTAACCTTGAGGATTGGTGGTCTTACAAATACTCTCCTTTGCACTGAACTCTCTCTTCCTCCATTCTTGGTGCTTTAGCATAGAGTCTATAATCATTCGTACAACGGCGTCGCCTTCGGCGATGGCACCACGATACTATGTGAATTTTCTTAGCTATATATATAAAGAAGTCGCCTTTGGAAGTGGCATCGTCACATGGACTTGAGCGTTTCTAGTTAGACCTCTCTCTCTCTCTCTCTCTCTCTCTCTCTCTCTCTCTCCCCTTTTATCGTTTTCTCTTGCTCAGTCGTGACTTATTCTCTTTCTATAGGATTCTCATCTTTTTTTAGCTACTCTTTTTAGATAGGTTAGGCATCTCTCTCTCTCTCTCTCTCTCTCTCTCTCTCTCTCTCTCTCTCTCTCTCTCTCTCTCTCTCGTTTACTCTCTTTTCTTATCTTTCTCTCTCTAAATCTTGACTTATTCGCTCTCTCTAGGATTCCCCTCTTTCTATCTACTCTCTCTACGCTCTCTCTTTCTCTCTCTCTCTCTAGATTTTCTTGGGATAGTTTCCTACAACATTAAAATTGTTCTTCTTCTTCCTCTCTCTCTCTCTCTCTCTCTCTCTCTCTCTCTCTCTCTCTCTCTCAGGAGTGCCAACTTCTCTCTCTATGTGCTACTCAAAGTTGGGACTTGGGCAGCTCCCCGCTTGAGCTCTTTTTGAGAGAGAGAGAGAGAGAGAGAGAGAGAGAGAGAGAGAGAGAGAGAGAGAGAGAGAGAGGAGTTGTTGAGTGATCACAACCGGTTGAAGGATTTAATGACACCTTGCAATGACATAATTGACTGCCCTATGTCCACAAACATGCCAGGTCAACTATAGGAGAAGACTCAAATACTCAAAACTGTGTGTGTGTGTGTGTGTGTGTGTGTGTGTGTGATCTCTACTACTTTTTGCAATGGTTACTTGTGAGTTTTGAGTAGTCTAGACTCTACACTACAACTATTCAAACTCCTAATGGGAAAGGGTTTCTGAACAAGAGGGTAGGGTACTCGAACCGACAACAATTGTAAGCCTATATGACCAAACAAATCTTTGAACTTCTAATGTCAAGTAGTAAAAATGACAGTTTCCTGTTCATTGTTTCATGGCCATTTGACAAATCACAAAACACAATGCCATATATTTTTTGTGTAGCTCAGGTGTTTTCTTCGTAGAGCTTGACTATAATCACCAGTCAAGACATGAAAAAACTTGCTTTATGCTCTGAAAATTTGTGGATGCTTTAGGTTTGCCTGGAAGGAAAGATTTCAAAAGAATCAGCATTGTGAAGTTTAAGTGAAGGGTCTGCTCCATCTGTAGGCGATCAAAGACCTTGGAAGGTCTCTGAACAGTTCCAAGATCCCGAGTTTCCAAGCCTCTCAGGGGCTTGCATTGTTCGAATTGTGGTTCATCCGAGTTTGATTAGAGTAAGTTTAGATGGAAGCATGTTTAGTAGTGTTTAAGTGCAGTCAAAGACGGTAAGCTGTGTTACCTATGCCTCGTAAAACCCCAGTACTATGTAGGCTTGGCAACACTCAATGATACCCACATTGAGAGAGAGAGAGAGAGAGAGAGAGAGAGAGAGAGAGAGAGAGAGAGAGAGAGAGAGAGAGAGAGAGAGAGAGAGAGAGAGAGAGAGAGAGAGAGAGACAAATTAAAACCCCAGTACTATGTAGGCTTGGCAACACTCAATGATACCCACATTGAGAGAGAGAGAGAGAGAGAGAGAGAGAGAGAGAGAGAGAGAGAGAGAGAGAGAGAGAGAGAGAGACAAATTAAAGTTACAATTGCATGTGTGTATATTGTATGTGTGCGAGAGTACTGTGTGTGTTGTGTTTTGGTGGGGGGGGAGTAGCTTGCAAAAAGCTATGAACGCGATAAGCACTCTCAATCGAGGACTCGAAGTAGGTAGTATAAGAGAGGAAGATGGGCCCTACATGAATCCTGCATCAGATGGGCATGAAGATGCTGGCCTTGCCGTGAAGCATCCTCATCAGGTGGGCACGTCAAAGATGCTGGCGCATGAAGATGTTGGCCCTGTCGTGAAGCACCCTCATCAGATGGGCATGTTGAAGATGCTAGCCGCCCTGCCGTGAAGTGCACATGAGGATGCTATAGTCCCTACCGTGTCGAAGTTCTAAGTCTCTCTCTCTTGACCAGTGTTGTAGATCCACCATGCCGTGAAGTGCCAGCATGAGAGAGAGAGAGAGAGAGAGAGAGAGAGAGAGAGAGAGAGAGGCTGTTGTATCAGCCTTCAACTCTAGTGGTGAAACAACAGTAAAACGTAGGCTCTGATCAGAGCATGGCAAGAGCAAAGGTCCACACAGAGAGGACGGCGATGGCGAACGCACAGAGGGAGAGGGTATTAGCTGTAAGGAGAGACTGGGGTTTAAGTCCCATCGTCATCCCGCAGTTTAAGATTGGGTATTAGCTAAGGCGTTTGATTACCCGCAACTCGATAGATACACGATTCATCTGCATTGCTTTGCTGGTGCTGGTTGTCTTGCCACGTTGGTGCCACCAATAGGGAGAGCAAGGGTGGGCAAGGGCCATCCTCTTGTGCTACAGGCATTTCCAGCCACGTGGATGGCCACCCCTCTCATTTTAATATAGTAATAGATTCTCATGAGAATTAATCATGTTTAAATTTGGAGCCTTGAATATTTTGATGGAATGGGGCCTTTTGTAAAGACTCCAACTACATTTGAAATTTTTGACGTAAAAATCCCCTTTGTAAAGGGCCACAAGCTTGTGTATTATAGGGTTGCAGTGTGGAAACATGGGTACATCAAAAAAATTGTAAAAAGAAACCCGGTCCCATGGCCTTTGTCTTGTTTTTGATAATGCTACTGGCAAGTACAAGTTGTCAATAAAGCTAATTGGAGAGCAAGGGGAAAGGAAAAATTCCACCTAAATTTTTAGAAAACCTATGTAAAAGTAGTGAAAATTAGCTCATTCTTTAAAAAAAACTTTTGGGTAAAGGTGCAAGATACACTGCTCCCCTTTGGTGGACGTGGGCCAAATGGAGTCTTTGTTCTCTCTCTCTCTCTCTCTCTCTCTCTCTCTCTCTCTCTCATTTCATATCCATTTTCCCACAACCAATTTTTTCTTTCTCATCTAGCCCCTCCTTCTGATTACTAGGCCACAATGTTGCTTTTTCTCAAACCCAAAATCCACATTATTTAAAGATACATGGCTCCACTTCAGCCTCTCGTCTCCTCTAGCATGCGTGGCCCCAATTTGCCCACTTACCTCTAGCCCCAATGATACATCATCGATCCCCTTTTGCAACTTCCAAATTATCTTCAACATTGAAACCTCAAGCTAAGCTAGTGAGTGTAGTGGATAGTGGAAACCACATCTTGACAAAAGTGCCGTAGTCCAATAGAGGGAGGATTATTAGAGCTCTCCACTGAGTGAAACACATCTGCAACTCATGACACAAGTGAATACAGCATGGGAAAGAGCTTCACCATTGTCTTAACACACACCCTGCTACCCATGACACAAGACAGGAGTGGACGAGGGTGCAACGTTCTCTCTTGTAGGTGTGTGCATTTTGGCATCGAAGCATCATCGACACATGTCAAAGGCCATGATTTTTAAAAAAATCCATGATGGTATTTAAAAAATAACTAACCTCTACCTAAATCATTTTTTACAAATATAATATATTGTTATAAATAGTTTCCTTGATGCAATTCAAAATTCTTTTTCTCATTATCGAGCTAAAAGATAAGATTTCTTGAATTATTTTTGGGCACTTCTTGTTCAAGTGTCTAGTGCATGGGGGTGGATCCCAAGGATGGTGAGAGAGCTAAAATAGAACACCATAAATAAACACAAAAATTGGGAATCCATCATAGAACGAATGTGAGCAGCTCGAGACTCGCTTTTGGGGGGCGGGGGGGGGGGGGTTGGGTGGGTGGGTTAGGTCCATAACAATCGTGAAGGACCTTCTTGCCTGAAAACCCAAGAGCAACTAGGGAAGTCCTCCCAAGCACTAAAAAGTGGAGTAAAGGTCATCCCTAGCTTTTGATTATTGTCTTCCTCCTACTGAAAACACCTATCCTAGTGATCCAAAAGATAGTCATCTCACCTACATTTAGTAAAGGAGACAAAGGATGGAAGCATGTTTGACAAACATCTCTTGCAACAAATGGTTCAAATCACAAGCTAGGGTGATTGGACAACTAAAAGAAAACCCACTAGATAATTGAACACCTTTTTTTTGTACAATAATCATTTTTATGTATTGCGGGATTCTAATCCCAAAAACTTCAAGAAAACAAAGCTGGAAATCTTTTAGACCAAGGTTGAGAAAATGCAAATGAAAGACTAAAACCTAAAAGAGAATAATGAGGAAGTTTCCCTCAAGGTGGAGGATTTTCTACCTCTCTCTCAAGATGGAAGATATCGTTATCTAATCGTGGAACAACACACCCTATTTTGGGATGAAGTACAAAAATCTAGGGAAGTTAATTGTTGGGCCATCCAAGGGCATCACTTAGATGCTTCTAGTAGTAGAAAGCAAGTTTCAAGCCAGAAGCGGGTATTTTATGGTGACAAAGGTATAGGTGGGTGTTATCATTGTGGATAGAGACCTTGAGATGTTAGGACAAGGGTTCTGTAGGGGCAAAGCCTAAACCTAAGGACTAGGACGGTCATGGACTACGGCCACGGGGCGGGCTAGACATTGTGAATAGGGGATCCGTCTAGGGCAAGGGGCTAGGAGCCCGCCTATATAATGGGGGGTTGGGAGGAGGATCCTATGGTCTAGCGGAGGACATGGAAGGACAGTCAATCGGCCCCGGTCTGTTTTGACCCGGTAGACATGTTGGCCCGACCACCCGCATGCATGGCTCAAAAGGGAAGTGAGGATTCGAACCATCACCATCCCAACATCACGGCCTTGAATTATGCTCGCATGCATGGCTCAAAAGGGAGTCACATGCAGTCGTCCAAGGGCCGTTTTGAGCTCACCATTGTGAATCCATATGAGCTTAAGCATGCTCAGGCTACGTGCCTTCTATTTTTCCGCTTCATAGCACATGTCTATTGCTGATTCGCCGTGCGGAGTGCAGTCCAGTATCAATATCATCTTTGCCTATCCAAGCTACAATTGACATGATTATTTTGGAAAGCGTTGACTACGTCAACATTGATTTGACGATTGTAACCGGTACAATTGACTATCGAAGGGATAAAGTATTGAAGGATTTAAGCGGCGTTGGTATCTGCTGCAACTCCTTCGGCATATTGCGAGGTATTTTGGACAATCTGGTAAAAAATCATCTATTTCTGTTAAAGTTTGCTTTTGGTTTGGGTTCCAACTTGTGAATGGATTTCCGCCCACGGGGTAGGTTGTACTTTATCAAGCAAGGATGTATTGTCATTACAGCACGACTCTATTGACTTTAGTCACTCCCATTGCTTGGCATACAGGATTGACTAACATGACTGATCATTCATGCATATGTCTTCAGCACATGGGACATACTTCTTATTTGCAGCTTTGGTTATTGCCTGCCATGTTCCATACACTGTAGCCTTGACCCACAACACAGGTCATCAGCAGTTTAACTTTGAGGTGCAAGCATAGCAACTCGATTTTGTTTTGGCATCTCACAAAGATTGGCAAGGCCTGTACCTAGACTCATGAACGGTGAAAAATTATTGGCATGGCCAACTCTTTGCACATCCAACAAGGCTCTCTTTCCCATGTTTCGGACAGCTGACAGCGGCACATATGTTCAACAAGGTCATCTACTTGTTCTCGCTTCTAGAAGCTAGCAAATACCGCAATTTTACTTATCAACCTGATGAGCTCTTTGACGTGGTCGTTAGATGCACATTGTCAAGGATGACATATTCGACATGGTCGATTCAGTTTTTCCATGATATATGTGGGTCAATAACGACATTTGTTGGCTACACATTACTTATGTGACACACGTCTTTAATTTATGCATTTTGCATTACGACTTCCCAAGATTGGCATATGCTATGAGCTACATGCTCGGGAGGGATTTGACACATATGCTTGCAGGATCTTTCATTACATACCATGCCATATGAGCGTGTATATGATACATGTGACAACTATCTCTTGCTCATTCAAGTTGGCTATGAGTCGGATTCGAGCAAGTTTCTTCTTCAAAAGGTCGGGACGTCTTTTTACAATCGGAAGACCAAGTTAGTCTATGTTAAGATCTGCTTGATTTTTCGTGCTTATGCATTTTCATTGGAAAGGATTGTTCGTTATGCAAGCAAAGAGCTTTACCAGCTACCTGTGACGTAAGGGTTCTAACTCGTGCTAAGATACTACCTCTTGACTGGGCATCAATGGCATTGGCACACAAGTTTGGGGCATTGGCAACCATCGGGATATCACCTCACGACATCCCTACTAGTATCGACTGTGCGAGGCACTTATGATTTGGGCTTTTATGTTTGAGCCCGTCACTGTAGACAAGGGCTTACAGTAGGATGGTCTCGATATGATTTTGGTTACCTCTCTCGATGAGAGCGTCATCAAGGTAGATTGTTGCATGCATATAGGATACGCTACATGCTAGGTATAAGATGCACACGAACATGGGCACCCACTATACCGTACACGTCACACCAGTTTAAGAAAAGTTCCTCAACCCCGCATGCTCTCCTTCTCTCCCTTTCTTATTTCTCTCAAAGAATAATGAATATGTTTTGCTTGTGAATTAGCTTGAGCCATGGCGCTCTAACTCTCAGCTAGAACTTGGCCAAGATGCCATTCACATTAGTCTTCATCGATTCGTCAATTGAACACTAAGTGCCATAAGGGCCATGAGCCACACACGCTGGCCACGAGTCATTGTCAGATCTCGGGTAAGACCCAATTGCTGGCATTTCTTGGGTGATTGTTCTCCAGCTTGAATAGACCTCCCAGTGGACTCCCCATCGACGTTAATGGCTAATCAAGAGTCTTGCCATTACATATGGGTATTTTGTAAGCACTACAGGTTTTGGTGCGCCAACTGAGCTGAGTTTTGAATGAACTTACACTCGCATAGGCTGATCTATAAAACGACGTATAGATGCAGCAAGAATTTCAAATAGCATGGCTGTCCAATACGAGTTGGGCATTTCACTTGTGTGGATATCTTGCTCTTTCTATAACACTATGAGTGTCTATGGAAGTACAATTTTAAGGTAAGACCTAGTGGGTGTTTACTAAATCATCCCATCGGCCTTGAGGATAATAGTTTTATCTATCCCATTTCACTTTCAAGGAAAGAAGCCCGTCATCTACCACGGGGTAGTAGACAAATTTAACTTTTTAAGTTGATTCCAATCATTTTGTACACAGTTGACTATGTTGGTTAACGTTGCCTACTCATTGAGCATTTTCTACAAAGGGTCTTACCAAGGGGTTTGACTGCGTAGATTCTAACCAACGGGTTTGAATTGTGAAGGAAATACCCAGTGTTTCCAGTGCAATGTGCTTGGTTTTTTTTAGGTGGGCGACGTGCTCTTCTGCATTTGAATACGGGTTAGTTACCATTAAGTTCAGATCTCTAGGTACGCATCTATTAATATGGTGTACTCCATTTTTTACTATGCTTTGCTTGGTTTCTTCAAGTCATATAAATCTGCTTGAATATTTTTGAGCTATGCCAAGGGCATGTCGGAACAAAGTATTTTGGGCCATTGTGTCCAATATACATTATGTTGTCATGAACCCACTTGTCGGGTTCGATTTGGCACATGTTGTCACATGGGATACAACATGCTCTAGGAACTCAAGGAGTTCAGTTTAGCCAATGTGGAGCAATGATAATGAGGGTCCCTCTCACTCGCGTCGCAGAGTGTTTGTAGTTACCTCCACACACAGGTACATCTCGTACTTGAAGGATGTTATTTTTACAGACATCCTTATTCGATACATATTCCACATGTGGAGAATATGAGTCTTTGGGACTGTCATTGGCGCCTAATTCCTAATATGTATCGTGACAAAGTCCCTACGTGCTGGTCGCATCCGTTCATTAGACCATTTGGAGCACACATTATCACGAACAATTTTAGTGGGCAGAAATTGTAGGATACTCGGTACAGACTTGTTGCAATGACAAGTGCTGTGAAACCACCTTAACGGAGGGTCATTTCTACATATAGCCAAGTATGCTAAGTTACCGAGAATGTCTTATGGTTGGTACTTAGGTGTGACTGAGCTTTCACATTCGGTTATGGTCCAACTCTTGTTGAAAGGATTTCACATACGTACCGTTGTCGTGACGTGCCACATCCACTAGGAGAACCTCAGTCAAGAGACGATTTTTGGATACTGTTAATCCTCAGGTGGAATCATCGTGATTGCAAAGATATGCTTGACATGATAGTAGAAGAAATGTATACCAAAGGTGGTGCACCTCGAGAAGAAGATCAATTTTTAAAGTCCTTTTTTATCAAAATTATGCCAAGAGAGAGTCAGGAGGGTCCCCACTTCAGATCATCGATGTCGTGTGCTTCAAGTGATTGCGAAGATGCTTGTTTGGAGAATCATTTCGAAATGATTTACTACGAATAACAAGCTTTTGATAGACAATAGCCAATAATATTGAAGAGAGGACTTTGACCGCCAATAGGGGCGTGTGAACGGCCAACCAAAGCTACAAATAAAAATAGAGCTAGGCTATGTTTACAATATATATATATATATATATATATATAAATAAAGAAGAGGTTGACGGGGAACGCACTGTTGGAGTCGCTTTTGGTGGCCGACGGCGACCAGGCGAAGATCAAGGCCGAAGGCAGCGCGGTGAAAAGTTGACGAGCCGTCGGCCAGCGCGAGGAGAAAAGCAAGAGCGGCATCTGTAGGTGGTGAGGGCGGACGTCAACTAGGGCATTAGAGAGCTGCCGTGCAGGGTCGAGAGCAGTAAGGGAAAGAGGTAGTGGTGCTGCAGGGCCGTCAAGCAGTAGGTGGAAGGCGTTCCATCAAGGGTGGTTATAGAAAACAGTGCTGACGAGGGTAACGAACGAGGGGTGCACGGAGAAAATAACGAGGCAGCCGTCGAGCCGGTGAGAGTGCGACAAGAAGGCGGTGGAGTCGAGCTGCAGGGCCGGATGAGTTGTAGCAAGAGGTGATAAACGCAGCGAGTTGAAGGGGACGAGCATAAAGCGGGTGTCGACTGCAGACAGCAAGAAAAAAAACGCAGGGCCGCATGAGCTGTAACGCGAGGTGAAAAGCAGACAGAGACCTAGATTGAGGTGGTCGACGAGAAGGAGGGAGCCGCCATCTGAGCGAGAAGACGAGGCCACCTTTCTATGGACCAGCTTTTGCTTGGCCTACTTAAAGTTTCGCATATTAGTGATAGTGATGGCTTGAAAGAGGCTGGAGTTTCTTCATCTACGGTGAAGGCAGAGATTGAGAAAACGAGATACCGGGCCTCGATTGGGTCTGCCAGTGTATAGCACCTGAGAAAGAGTTGGCGGGAGTTGACGCAGTCGAGCAGTTTTTAGAGGTTTACTTGAGTACAAAGAAGACCGAAGGAAGTGACGGCAAAGTAAGTGCTGTGAAGGTGGTTGGGAAGAGCAAGGGAAGGGCATTGAGGCCATACAGATTTGGCATTTGCACTTCGGCTCATAGTCTCGGAGAGTTCAAGAGCACTTGTTGCCTTTTGCGATCAAGTTATTTTTTTTATTTCAGATTTTAGTTCGTTTAAGTAATTCAATTCAAGTTGTACAAGGTGTTCTTTTGGTGCTATATTCTCTTGAGATGTGCATCTTTCTCTTACCGTTTTCCACAGTGCGCAGCCCGGTGCTGACCCGGCTCAACTCACGAATATAAAATCCCTCGACATCTTTGGTGAACCCGACGCGAAGCGAGCCTGGGTGGGAAATTTTGGCAGAGAGGATGACGACGACATCTCAAGTAGAGATGATGCAGTAGATGATACAGCTATTCGATGGTTTCTTGCAGCAACAACAAAAACGGGTTACCTTTGAGCAATTTGGTTTGGACCAAGAAGAGTTTTTACGAGGATTAGCCCAACGAGATGAAGCAGTGGAAGTAGCATTGGATAAAGTATGTTCTGAAAGAGATAGTTTTGATGGCTACGATAGTGATGAATATCTTGCGTGCTACAGGTCAGAGATGGAGCTTATGGATATTTCAACTAAGCATATGATCAAGGAGTTTGACCGGTTAGTAGCTCCAGAATTATGTGATTAGATACAGAAGCTTATCGATAAGTATACAGATAACTGGGCTAAATTTGAAGAAGCAGTTGTACAAGTGGGTGATCAACACATAGCCTTGGAAATAGAGCAAATGAATCAAGAGAAGCAGGTTACTATCAGTAAGGGTGATGGAGATCAATTGCAGACAATCAGTTATAATGAATTTTGGGAGCAGATTCATGCAGGAAGTAAAGCTAAAGCAGATGCAGCTTTGCAAGTACGAGATTTTGTCCCAGAGGATCGTGCTTCAAGCAATCTAGTACAGGTAAATAACGAATTTCAAACTAAATCCATTGATGAAAAATTTTCAGAGCTTGCTCACATGGTAGCTGCCTCTATCATTGGATCTTGTGAAGAACTAGACGAAGGTCAAAGTTTTGTTGTCAGTGTTCCACATACTAGTAATCTTTGCACCATGGAACGTTCTCAAGAAGTTCAAGACAATCCTTTATGTCAAGGTGTTGATGGTCTTGATCTCAGCACAATGGAAGCATGTGAGGCCAAGCAGAATAGCAGGTTTCTTGAAGATGATTGCATAGATAAAATCACTTGTGTTGTAACAAATGAAGTGCAAGAAATCATGGAGTCAATAGAGGATGCGCATGATTCTACAATTGCTGTTGACGATATGTTTACAGGTACTGATATCACAGAGCAAGATGATGATGCGAATAGTGACTCTTCCTTGTCACGGTTGAGAGAAGAGAATGCCATTATTGATGTCTTTTTATCTGATTGTGGTATGTGTGAGCAACATATTATGGATGATTTCTCTACTACTAGTACCTATTCAGAGGAGGTGCATGAAGAGTCTTCACAGAGCATCCATGGATCTTTGGCTACGATAGAAGTGTGTGGAGTGGATCAGGATGAAGAGATCTATGAGGATTGCTTAGATGATGTTCTTTGTGTGCCTGACATTTTTGACATGACTGAAGTACAGGATAGTGGACACGAAGTTTCTTCTTCTGTTATTTCTCTCGAGCTACATGAAGAAGCAACCCACAATTCTTTTATAGATGATGAGAGTATTCACTGCTCTACTGATCCAAAAGTGGATGCAAATTCACAAGTTACAGCTCTTTTTCATGGTCAGACTGGAGTTGCGAGTAATGATGTCTCAGACACTGATGCAAGATTTTCAGAGGTGCGTGATAACTATGAAGTCAGAGGGGGTGAATCACTATCGATTAAGCAAAGGATGCACATGCTTCTTCAGTTTTTTCGAGGAGGTTTTGGCTATGGTTGGATCCATATACTCTTTCTACTTCAGTTTTTTCGAGGAGGTTTTGGCTATGGTTGGATCCATATACTCTTTCTACTTATGCTTATGTCAATTCTATTATGGTTACCGGTAAAAGCTATGCAGTGTTCCTATATGCTTGCTGAGCAAAAGCTGTCAAATGTTTGTGAGAGCTGGGTGTTGCATAATGATTCAAGGGAAGTTTTACTCTACTGTGAGGCTCATAGATGCTATGTGTTTGCTATGGTATTCGACCCAAGAGATTCTGAGGTCCTTAAGAAGCAGGTTGAATATGGTTGGGTTCTTCTAGGTGCACAATGTTATCGGTTGCTGATTGATCCAGGAAGAACAAGCTTACACCAAGGTTGTTTGATGTCAATTGAGATCAATAATGTATGTTCATGTAGATTTTATATAGCTCTAGTGCTTGGGCCATATCCTCTTAAGACATTTGATCCAGGAGGACAGGTTTATGAGAACAGCTTATCGTAGTTGATATATAGACCATATGACCTTGGTGGTGTTCATCATGCTTACAGGTTATGCCAAGAGATTTACAGACTTTGCAGTGGATCATGCTTATGATTTATTCAATGGAACTACTTGATTGATGAAAAGTTTCTGAGTTTTCCCTTCGATCCTAGAGGTTTATGCCTACTTGAAGTCAAATTCTAGAGAGATTAGTGAAACCATGCTTACAGTGAGGAGTGGTTAGATTTTATGCTTGCAGATTTTTGAAGATGGTTGGCACAAATCGGAGGATGTGCAGGTTCGGAGGGGGTGGATGTCGTAATGTCGTACGTATAAATGGAGAATTTTATGTATGAGTCGCATATTTAGTGTTTTTATGAGTGCTTGAAATATGGCTAGGAGCATAGAATTTTCATACAATGGCAAGCTTGCAATGGCCGTCATGTGGCGTGGGAACGGTTTTTTATATCACTTCTTGAAGTCTGAAGGCGTCAATGTTAGAAGTTTTTGAAGTGAAGATTATGCTATGGGATTTGATCTCGAGTGCTGACGGTATCACTCATGCCGATGCAAGAGCAGTGGAAGCACTCATGAACGATAAGGATGTGCTTGGCGAAGCTTTGGTCGATATTTGTGCCAAATAACGTGTGCTTAAAGAGCTAAGCTAGATCCAAGGGTGTTTTACAAACTAGACATCGACGAAGTCAAGGAGGCTACAAAAATGATGGCAATGCGCATTGTACCTACCATATTGTTTGTTATACAAGCCAAAGGTGGTACGCTCGTGAATTTTCTTGATGGGATTTATATTTTTCATCGATCCGAATACATTGAATACAACGATGGCTAACTTGAAGGGGGATGAGCATGTGAATGCTTGCTTGCTGTTTAATAGAACACAGAAGTTATTTTGGGAATAAGAAAACGATGAGCTCCCTAATAATAAAGGGTCGGGTGACTTAAAAGCATGGGAAATCATCGTTAGACAGGTTGACGAGTCAGAAAAGGAGCTCACAGAAAGCACGCGAGGAGGAGAGGGTCGTCGTCGAGCAGCAAGGAGCCGTAGCCATCGAGCACTATGAGTAGAGGGCCGAGAGCAGCATCATGAGGTGGTCGTTATCAGCAGACAAAGAGTATACAGGGGATCTTCAACTGTAGAAGGGTGACACTGGGTTTTAGAAGACGAGGCCACCTTGAGCTGGCAGGGAGAACGTGAGGAGATAGAGAGGGGAGCCGGGGAGCCTGGCAGGAGCCGGCGACTGCTGCAGAGGGCAAACCGCGAGAAGATTCAATTGCTCGTAAACAGTACTTGGGAGGATGTTTATTTTACGAAATAGCATGCCTTTATTCCCCCCAGCTATGCCCTTGTTCCAAATGTGGCCCATGCAGAAGCATAGTTATTAAGGTAGAGGCACCTCAGACAAGTCCAAGAAGAGGCTCTTGTTGACAGGAGGAGCTGTGCCGCGTTATTAGAGAAGAGGAGCATCGTGGACAGGGATCACAGAGAAAAGGAACGAGCGTGAGCAAGGGAGAGTACAAGCCAGCGCAAGAAGCAAAGCGGGAGGAGAGGAGCTTCATCGGAAGGGCCGAGAGCAGCGAGAGAAGGCTGCCGAGTACGAGTTGCAAGAGGTTGCCGAGGCACTGAAGTGGCCTAGCTTCAGTGTTTTCAATGGATACGGCAGCGGTTTGACAGTCCACAATCAAAAATTTGTGTAATTGGGGTTGTGTTTGAAGATGGAGACAATCATACCTTGGTGAAGTTTTTTTAGAAACGAGAGCTATGTCATAAAGAAGGTGGCTTTAAGTTTGAGTTAAGAGAAGACCAAAGCAAGCGACGGCAAAGTGAGTGCACGTGAAGGTGGTCGAGAAGAGCAAGGGAAGGAAACTGAAGCAAATAAGGATTTGGTGTTTGTGCTTCCACTCAAGATCTCGACGGTTTTAAGAGCACAATGATCCTATTGCGACGGTCAAGTCTTTTGTATTTAGCTTTTGAGTTTATTCAATATTTTAGTTTAAGATTTTCATAAGCGTCTTTTGTTCAATATTCTCTTGTGTTGTGCATCTCTCTCTAACTATTTCCCACAGCAAGCAGCCCTGTGCTGACCCGGCTCACTAACCACACAAATTACCCCGCGACACCGTGGAAAGTCTCGTCATGGAATTGCGGTTTGGATAAATTTGTGTTAAATGCATGCACACTAGGTGTTGTGGGCCCTAGTGTTTAACACTGATTTATTTGGAGCGGTATGCCAATTCATGGACTTTACTATCTGTGCACCTTTTTGCATTGCAAGTGCAATTTTTGTTGCAGAGTTATGATGAGTTTACACCCTTCCATACAAGGTAATGGCTCAATATGGGTATTTGTGGTTCCTTGGTCTAAACTCTAAGAGTTCACTCCACTCCAACCGCTTTAAACCTAGTTGGTTGCCTTCACTCCATATCGATTATATGGTTGGATACTCACTGGTTGAGTCATAGTTTATCGTCAGTTATAGAAGACTGTCTGTAAGTGGTTGGGGGACAGTACCTCACTCTAACTACTGCTATTCATTAAGCGTTGGATGGGCAGCTTACAAGTATTTTTGCCTAAGGATCTGCTAAGAGCATAGTTTAGCACAACGCATTTCTGAATGGGGATTCTCTCCCTCTTCTAGAATTTTCTTAAGTAAGGTTTTCAACTTTGAACACCTATTGTGGTGGGGTTGTATACCGTTTCAATAGTTTCATACGTCAAGGACTTAATAGGTGTATTGACAAAGTATGTTGGTAGGTAACCTTTATTAGGGGTGAACATGTAGTTATGTGTGTTCCAAAATTTTCAAAAGTCTAACATAAGGACACACCCTATTCTACTTCTTAGTAGCTATGAGCTTTTTAAGATACTCACACGAGTTGGAAATCTGGCTCACAACTTCATGGAAAGTTGTGCCAAGGTTTTCTTGCATTATTCTAGTACCCTCGGAAGATCTGAAAACTGGTTATGCCTTTGGAGAACTCTTAGTTGTGGTTACTTCTTTATAGTACTCAAGTGAGCTATAAATGGAGTTACCATTTAGACCCAAGTGGTTGCAAAAGGACAACAATGTTGAAAATCAAGATGTTGCTCTTGGTTTCATTGAGCTTCCTCAGTGCACCAATTACCGGTCATACAGACAATTGGCCCACATATGGGACGTCAATAAAGAAAACACCAGTCTTCTTAAGAAGATATTACTACTTGTGTTTTCGATGACGAAAACTCTTCCTTAAGGGGGGAGTAATGTCAGGACAAGGGTTTTGTAGGGGCAAGGCCCAAATTTAAGGACTAGGGCAGCCATGGACTATGGCCAGGGACCGAGCTAGACAGTGTGGACAGGGCATCCGTCTAGGGAAGGGGGCTAGGAGTCCTCCTATATAATGGGGGATTGGGAGGAGCATCCTATGGTCTAGCAACCCTAGTTCTTACATGAGACCAAAGTGGTTGGTCCTCAAGCATGCATTAGGGGTCGTCCTAGAGTGAAGGTCAACTAGGCTAGACTAATCACCATTATCAACATTTATGTCCCTTGAAATGTCAAAGATAAGAGCCAGATTGTGGAGGAATCTTAGAGACACCCCTATGGAACGAGAATGGATCTAGATATGAGAGCTCAATATGGTAGAGAAGAGGAAGTACATAACAAGCAAGTCCTCAAGTCTATTGGCAGGCTCTAAAAAATTAAGATTTTGTGTGAGAAATGGGCATTGATGGACCTAGACCTATGGTTGACTGCTCCATGGAATAACATGTTGGGCGGATTTTAACTTTGCAGAGATTGTTAGATCACCTGCTGCTCTTCATGAAACTTAGAAAAGACAAGGGGGATGGGTCATACCTCTAATGTAAGAACTAGGGGAAACTAGACTGAAGATCCTCTTCCTAACCTCCCATTATATAGGCGGGCTCCTAGCCTCTTGCCCTAGACGGATCCCCTGTCCACATTGTCTAGCCCGACCCTTGGCCATAGTCCATGACCATCCTAGTTCTTAGGTTACAAAACCCCTGTCCTGACATTACTCCCCCCTTAAGAAGATTTTTCTTCATTGAAAACAAAAGTGGGAAACTTCTTCTTAAGAACACTAATGTTTTCCCAAGTGGCACCTTCTTCAGGTCGGTCTTTCCACTTGATTAAGGCTTGTTGTCGTACGTGATGTCGAGTACGCAACTCATGATAATCCACAACGTGTTCACATTCATGCGGTAAGGTAGTAGGTTCAATGTAATCAACCAAAACCTGTTGGTCAATGACGTTGTCCTCCCCATGTAACCGCTTTCGTAGACGGCTTACATGAAACACCGGATGAATGCGAGAATGTGATGGTAGTAATAGTTTGTAGGCACAATCACCGACTCGCTTGAGTATTTTGAAAGGCCCACAATATTGGGGAGATAATTTAGGTGTCAATCCAGTTTTCAGACTTTTTGAATTCGTGTGCTTGCCGGACATTCTGACGAGCAAGTTTCAACATATCCATGTGGTCTTGGAGAAAATCCTTAACCTGTTGGAGTTTTTCGGTTGCCAACCCCACCGTAACTGGTGACCTAGGTTGAAACCCGTACATGAGCATGAAAGGACTAAAACCTGTTGTGACATGCTTAGAAATATTGTAGGCAAACTCGAGAATAGGTAAGTATTCTTCCTAGTCTGACTGTTTTTTGCTGATGTATGCTCTTAGCATATTCTCTAGCACCTGGTTAACCCGTTCCGTTATGGCTCCACACTTTGGAATATGTTTCATCATGCTCATATTTTCCCTTGAGAAAATCTAGAAATTCACTACGAAGTTCCGTGAACAAGAGCGAATTGATCTCTGGCATTTGACTGAGAGAGTCTACCACTACATTGTATCGGCCTTTGTGATACCTTAATTTGGTGTCATATTCGTGAAGGATCTTGGCCCACCTGGATTTTCGACCCTTTAAATTTTTAGGGTCTTGAAGGTTGCCATTTCCCATCAATCCAAAGGCCAAGATCCTTCACGATTTTAGGAGGTTGCCATTTCCGAATAGTTCTGCTTAGCTGCATAAGCTCAGTGGTACAAATTAGTGGTGATAAAGGTATATCCTTTTCTCCTAACATCAACACATGTGTGCCATGGGAATCAAACATCAAGCTGTTGTGCTCATAGCTACGCTTCACTGATGGTCCTAGGCTATGTAGCCACTCCCTACCAAGAACCTCATCAGCCCTTTCCATGTTCATAACCTGAAAATCCAAACAAGTAGAGTACCCTTGTACTTCCAATGGAATAACTCGACATTGAGTATCCCATATTTCAGTATCATGTCCATTCATCATTGCTACCTTGTAGCGGTGGGTACTCGGAGTTTGAGGTAGTTTGAGCTTTTTCACCAATCCATAATTGATGAAATTGTGTGTAGCACCGTCATCTACCAAGATGCACACCTTGTGCCCTTGCAGATATCCGTGCATACCTACTCACTCATGTGGTCCAAAGGTTTGTTTCCACATGGAAGCTGTGAGACAGCATTTATACACCACCTCAGTGTGTGTTATTTCCACTATGGAGAATTTTGAGGAAGACTCAAGAGGCAGTAGTTGCACCGTGTGCACTGCTTTCTCCTTCCCTTGAGCAGAAGATTTTCCCTTGGAACAATCCTTTTTGCCATGGCCTCTTCCTAAACATTGAAAACATAGCTTCTCTTTCTTGGCTTTATCAAAATCCTCAAGAGAGAGAGGACCTCTGGACCCCTTGGGTTTTTAATATGCACATGAATTAGCAACTAGAAAGTTTATTTTATTGTGCCCGTACTGAGTGCATGTATTACTATGTATACTAACAGGCACATTACTATTATGTGTTTTCTTATCATCAGGGTCATCATGAATATGTGCTTTCATATGGCTTCCTCAAGTGTTTTAGGGTCTTGGGTCTTGACATACTTCTTAAGTTCTGGAGTCAAACCTCGTATGAACCCTCGTACTTGTTGAAAGGTATCCAAGCCTTCCAACTTGAGGATGACGTCCCGATAGTGAGAGATATATTCAAGGAGTGATGGATATTGGCACATGGAACATGTGTCCCAAGCGGTCGAATTCCGATCGGCCTCGTTTGTAGGAAAAAATTCCTTGCTAAACATTGTTTCAAAGGCTGCCCAACTCTGTGGTATTATGTTCTTCTCCTTGAGAGACATCCACCATTTGTAGGCCTTGCCTTCTAGAGTTAAGCTTGTTTGCAGAGCTCTAACTACATCCGGAGTACGCCGTAAGGCGTGAATTGGATCCCATTTACTGAGAAAGATATTCATTGCATCCTTATTGCGGTCTTGGTCTTCGACCTTGAAAAGTGGTGGTTTAAAGTTCTTTAACAAGTCATCTACCTCTTTGGTAGTGAGAGTATGTAGTGTTTCATTAATTGGGCCTTGCCCTTGTGTTCCAACGTGCTCATGCATGTGGGTGCTAGAAGCACTCTTAGATTGCTCTCGCATTAATTGAATGACTAATGTGGAAAGTTTAGTAATAATTTCATTTAAAGATTTAAAATTTTCATCCATGACTGTAATGCGTGTCTCAAGTGCACGAAATTCTTGAATATCGAGCAATTCATAAGTATCTTCTCCTGCCGTAGAATCGCGGGTACTCTCCTCGAGAGGATTCGGCCGCGAGCCGTCATTGGTAGGATCAGGAGTACTTTGCTCAAAATCGAATGTCATGTTGATATCCGAATCCATGGCAACACAGTGCAGTGAAAGAAGTACTTAGAAAAAATACATGATGTTGGTAGCACTTGCCAAGTAAAGCTAGCTCCACTTGTATGTCGTAGCACGTGACTGTCGAAAAAAGAAGAATTTGCACAAGTGGTGTAAAAATAGAACTCCGCACAATCGCCCGTGGTTCACAAGATGACTAAAATCTTGTAGTGGAGATGGTCGAATTGTCACCGTTGTGAAGAAGCTTAATTATTAAAAGCTTTCGTAATCGGTGAACGATTACGTTGCATGAACACCAATTGAAACTATCACAATTGCAGAAACCTGGAATTTTTTGCAAGATTTGAGCGGACTCGTAAGCCGTCAGGCTCGAGGGAGGTCGAGGCTTGTGGGAATTTCCTTGCTTGTGGGAAGGGCCACCAAGAATGTCCAAGGCTCAAAATCTTGTGTCAATTGGCCATGCCATATGAAATCGATGAGTTTTAAGTGCAAAAAAACTCACAGGCAGCGTGGAGAAGAAACGCGAGTAGCAAGGAGACTGTGTGCGGCTTCCAGTGGCAGAATTAGGCCACGAGCTCTTGGAAGCACACCCCCTTCCCCAGAGCGCTCCTGTCAAGCCCAAGAGCGCGCAACTCCGTGCACCACACCTCCCCTTCCAAAATGGGAAACGTTCCCGATTTAGGCAAGCACTCTTACTAAAATTGGTAAAAGCCCTACAAAAGCCACGGTTCTCAGCTCAAGGCCCTATTTTTAGGAGCAAAAAGTGACCACGCCTAGAGAGAGAGTGGAAGAGAGACTTCCTCCGTTAACCTAAGCTCTGATACCAGTGTAAGAACTAGGGGAAACTAGACTAAACATCTTCCTCCCAACGTCCCATTATATAGGCGCGCTCCTAGCCTCTTGTCCTAGACGGGTCCCCTGTCCACATTGTCTAACCCTTGTCCTAGTTCTTAGGTTACAGAACCCTTGTCCTGACACCTAAGGGTTAAAGAATAATTAAGTCACGGAGGGAACACCATTTCAAAGACAGCCTCTTTCAAAGCCTAGCCAAAAAAATCCCTACACAAGCTAGGTAAACATGTAGAAATGAAGAATCCTAGAGCATGGGTTGTCTTTCCTCATAGTATACAAAAGGTGATTAAAAGAATAGGCCCAACAATGAAGAAAATTGGAGACGATTACCAAAGAAAACAAGAAAAGACAACCTCACGGAACACAAGAGATGGCCCAAAGCAAAAATAGATCTAGCTGAGAAACAACTTGAAGAGGTAAAGAAGGCTAGATTATTATCTAGAGAGATTCTAGTTGAGCAACAACTTGAAGAGGTAAAGAAGGCTAGATTATTATCTAGAGATTTTTTCTTGCAATGTGAGGCTGCCAATCAATAAATCTTCTTTAGGGCAATCGAGAGGAGTTGAAGAACCCTAATCTCTTTGAAAATTGAGGAGGAGAATGTTATGCAATAGCCCACTAATATGGCTAAGCTGATGCTTAATCACGTAAGTCTAATCATAGGGTAACTAGATTCCCAATATAGAGAAGTGAGCAAAGATAGAGCGTCTCTCCCTGGGTGTGCCATCTCTCAAACAAAAGAAAATATACTCGAGAAGGTCTTTACCAAGAAAGAATGCTCCCTTGCTCTTTGTTTACTATGAAGGGAGAACTCCCCTAGATGGGATAGTTTGATGATTGGGTTACTCATAGATTTCTAGGAGGACTTGAAGGCCCCTATTATGCATATGGCTAACCTAGCCTTGGTGGAAGGGGTTCTTGACATAAGCATTAAAAGGGTCCTAATTGAACCCACCCCTAAGCAAGTATGTTCTCCCAAGTGAGATACTAGTGGCCAATCACAATGATGACAACGGTACAACCAAAGTTGGTAAGAGCTCGGAAGTGTGTTATGCAGTGCTATGGGTGTAGAGAAAAGTGCTAAAGCAGGTACAAAAGTCCTGGGTAGGCAAGTGATAGCTAACATGTATGCTGGATGGGTTTCTTTTAGTCCAGAGGGGATCCAAAATGGGCCAAGTATGTTGGTAGGATGTAGTGTCCAAAGTGATGAGAATTCTCATGGGAATGTGAAGTTCAAGATGTTGTGCGAGACGAACTAGGATGCTCCTCAAACGGAGTCATGGTGCAAAAATTATGTTAGTTCAAAGTTAGAAGATGTTGCAAATTCTGAATAGACACATCAACCGGGGACAGACGGGCAAAGCTAATGTGAGCAGATAGATACGAAATACTTGAGTTGTGGAGCATGCAGGTCCTTTCGGATCTTCAGTCCGATCTTGAATGTGCAAGTTATGGCTAGTTGCAAATTTGTCGGAGGCCAGTTATGTGCCAAGTTGGTCGCATTGGTAGGCATTCCATTTGATGTTTTTTTGGGCCTTTCCAAAGCTTGGGAAGGTAGGGTGTGATATGTGGAATCAAGAGGAATTGACGTCTCATCAAACAGGGTCATGATTGCCGCGTTATGACCGAGGTCAAAGTCCAGGACAATTGCCAGAGAGATGCTTGTAGGCTATCTTTTGCATTTTTTGTGACCTCGATTGATGGGCCTGGAGGAGTAAAAGTCTAGTGGGGTTTACATGGCTTGGAGCAAACATGGTGAGGATCCAAAATGATTTTGTAGCTTGGTGACTGCATCAGTGTGTTGAAATTAGGGTTGTAGGAGAGCAGACACATCTTGGAGAAGACTAAGGAAGCTCAAGGCACACAACCAAGAGTGTATTACTTAGTGTGCAATGGAAAGATAGATATCCCTAGAATGATGTCCATATATAAAATGCACGGAGAAAAAATCCCCCCTAGAGTGATGTGGTGAATGAGAGCTGGCACATAGAGTAAAGGGAAGTGCCATGCCTTGAGGATATGATCAGTCCACAAAGGGGAGTAAGCCCAAAGATTTGGGAAAAGCTTCAAACTTCTCACAAGACAATGCCTTTGTGAAAAGATCTGCAAGGTTGTCCTGTGTTGGCACATAAACCAAACTGATCTCTCTTGTTGAGAGCCTCTCCTTGACATAGTGGTAATGCACCTCAATGTGCTTTATGAGATCATGAAAAACTGGGTTCCTTGCAACTCCCAATGCACTCTGACTGTCAGTGTGGATATTGTTGGCAATGTCCTGTCCAACACCCAAATTAGCCACCATAAGGCGTACCCTCTTTCTTCTTTGCCTCTTTGGCTTTCAACTTACGACATTGCTTGATCAAGTGATCATTAGCTTTACAATAATGGAAACGCATCTTATTTTTTCCCTTATCACCAAAATTTCCATGCAAATTCTTGCCAGCAGAAGCATTAGGAACATGTGATTTCCCACTCATAGAAGAACCATGAGAAGTGGCTATATTATTGCTACCACCTTTTCTTTGAGCAACAATGAAGGCATGTTCAATTGCATGCTATCTAGTCCTAACTTTTATGGAAAGCGGCTCTTGCAACAAAAATGTGCATAATGCATCAAACTTTACAACTTCAAGATTTCCTTGGGTCATAAGTCTCCAAGTACTAGCAAAGTCTGGTAAGAATCTGGCAAGGCATCAAGAACAGTCTTCACAAGGGAGCTGTTTGAAATGACTTCACGTGGAGAAATAAGTTGCTCATTGATATTCTTGACACCAGCAAGGAAAGTCTCCATATCATCTTCCTCATGTATAATCTTCAACTCCAGCTCTCTACGTAGCAACGCAATTTTTTTCTCATTGCGGCTTGCATAAAGACTAGCCAGAATATCCCAAGTCTATTCTGCAGATTTCATTGAAATAATGTGAGAAGTAATGGTGTGCTTCATAGAAAACACAACGAATGCATGAGATTGTGCATCTTTAACCTCCCAATGAGCTTGTTCTACCATAGGCAAAACAACTCTAACAGCAGCAATCCTTGCAGGAATACCTGCAACATCCTCAACATTGCCTACATCCTCAGATTCAGGACGTACATCAATTCCCTACACAATATTCCAGATGCCCTTCGACACATAAACATGTTGCATAATATAAGCCCACACAGGGTAATTGTCCCCATCCAATCTGTCCTCATAGCAAACATCTTGAACACATACGTGTTGCATGGTAGATGTTGCACCTGATGTGAAAACTGCCCAAAAAGAGGAGAAACAAAGCGAGAACAACACGTGCTATATAGCACAAACCATAGAAGACTATGAGGGACTTGTTATGCAAAAAACCACATAGACAAAAAAATTGCATAAACTGACAAAATAGCTTGTGTAATATTGCTTGTAGTGGAAACGTAGGCCAAAATGAGCCCGAATCAAAAATTTGATCAGATTAAGCTCTTTGAGCCAACCCAAAACTTTTGTGGACCTGCAAATGCTCACCAAAGCTCACAGAAATTGGAGAAAGTGAGCAGGTGTGTGATGGAGCTGCTGGCGACTAAGCCCGAGATGATGCAACCTGCTCTAATACCAATTGTTGGAATTAGGGTTGCAGGAGAACACACACATCTTGGAGAATATGAAGGAAGCTCAAGGCACTAAATTGAAAGTGTATTACCTAGTGTGCAATGGAAAGATAGATAGCCCTAGAATGATGGGCGTATATACAATGCAAGGGGAAAAAACCTCCTAAAGAGGGAAAAATGCCCCAGCGGTCCAAAGTGTGTTTACACAAATAACTACCACATGTATATGGTAACACAATGCGCATCAAGTTGTAGGGTTCTGAAAGGGGCACCCAAGGAAGATTGTGGATGGGGGTGATACTTGAAGTTTTTGGAGAATTTTGAGATGGAGTCGCTCACAAAGTGCTACGTGGATGAGTAATAAGCCCACATGCGCATATATGACAAAAGAAAACTAGGATTTAAATCTTGGAGTGGTGCCATACATTGGTGTACAATTGAGGGAAGGGGGAGCTCCTCTCGTGAGCTATGGAGATATTTCGTGGAGCACTCCATGCAGATTTGGTGGTGCCAGTGGGTATAAAGCAGACGCTTTTGGCACCAAATGGCCAGGTGCTAGGTTGAAGATGGTGCTTGGTTGGTTTCTGACATGGCATTTGTTAGGTGTGGTCCTGCGGGTGGCCATTGGCTTCCGAGCCTTTTGAAGGCTAAGTGTGAACGCCCCCCCCCCCCCCCCCCCCCCCCCCCCCCCCCCCCCCCCCCCCCCCCCCCCCCCTAACCCACCCACCCACCCAAACCCCACTAACGAGGTCGCTACTGCCTCAGGGAGGGAGAGGTTGTGAGAGGGAAATCATGTTCATAAGAGTGGGAAGAGTTTGATGGAATATGAGAGAGAGAGAGAGAGAGAGAGAGAGAGAGAGAGAGAGAGAGAGAGAGAGAGAGAGAGAGAGAGAGAGAGAGAGAGAGTTCAAAGGTTTGAAAACTGATGGTCAAATGCCAAGTAAGAGAGTGGACAAAGCGGCCTCCCAAGGGACAATTTAAGTGGTCACTCAAAGGTGATCAGAAAGAGGCACATGGACAAATTTCCAAGGTGAAAAAGGGTAAGGTGGGAGAGAAAAATAATATTAAAAAAATGATAGGGACACTAGCGACATAGCTAGTGCACCCCCTCTTCAAGCGAGTAGTTTAGAGAGATCTTGCAAAGGTAATTCCCTCTCCAAATTTCCAAATTGAGTTGCCAAGTGGGCCAAGTAGCGGACCCTTTCCCAAAAATGAAGAGTTCCCCGTATATAAGTCGTTTTTTGTACATTTTCAATGCTTTTTTTCAAGGGGCGTTTTGGCTAGAGGTCTTGAGCCTTGAGTTTGTGTCTATAGAGAGGGACTTTTGGACAGATGCCTGTGCCTATCAAGACCAAGTAGAGAGAGTTTGATGTATGCTTTTTGGCCTAGGATTTTTGGGGAGCAGGCTGTGGAGATCCAAAGAGAGTGAGTGTGTAAGTTTTTGGTGGGCTTCTTTGTGCAGAGGTGTGTGCTTGCAAAGCCCAAGAGTGTGTTTTTTGGCTTCGCAACCATGTGGGTGTGTGTTTTTTATATAAATGAGTTGTACATGGTGTTTTTGAGCATGGGGGAGCTTCCATAGATATTTATTGAGGGTTGTTTCTCTCCTAACCCCCTTCTTTACTTGTTTTTCTTTTGTGTGGTGTCGGTGTGTGTGAGTAGGTGTTCTCTTGGGCGCTTTTGTGTGAAAAATGGAAGTGAGAGAGTGGTTTTGTCTGTGGCACTGGTGTGTGTTTTGAAATGAGCACTGAAATGCATGTGGGTATGTGAGGCGAGCATGTTTACACATCGGTGTGGGTGTAGGTGGTGGCTTGCTTGTGGAATTGTGTTATTTAAAGGTGTTGTTTGAGAGGGTAGGGGTGTGAATGCCTTGAGCTATAGAGAGGCCTTTGCTTTGTATACTGGGTGTGTTACCCCATTCCCCCTCTCCATCTTCTTGTGTCCGCACTGAGAAGCACACCGACTTCTCCTTGGTGGTAAGTTCTCGTGATCAAAGATTTGGTAGAGTTCGGGATCGATTTTCAAGAGTGATGAAGATGCGGAAAAATGGATGACCGATCTTGAGCTATTCATTCTCTTGTTGGGATGCAAAGTGGTGAAGAAAATGTGCAGATGGTGCCATTGGTTCTACAAGGTAAAGTGAAGGCCTGGTTCAATGTCTTGCAGGATGCAAGCAAGAAGAGTTGGATCAATTTTTGGGAGCAATTTATGTGCAAATTTTGAAAGATGGTGTTGGTTGGTGAAGTAGATGCAAGGATTAAAGGTATACAACAAGATGTAAGTGAAGATTTTGGAATTTTTGTTGATAAGGTTGAAGCTTGTTGGAGCGATTTGGTGGTTGTCACCCAAGTGGTCAATGTAGATTATTTCAAGCTCGAGAAGTTTCTAGCTTACATGTATCCTTGTGTTCAAGGGAAGGTCAATTATGAAGAGCCGAGAAGCTATGCCAAGGTTGTCCAAGTTGCAAAAGTGAAGAGAAAGTTGGAGTTGGGCTTCCTAAAGCCTACAGAGTATATGCATGTTGTTGTTGCAGGGTTCTCTATGAATCAATCCAAGATGGGGCCAAATGTACAAAGTGTGGAACCTGTTGAGGTAAGATATTTGATTGATTAAGTTCCTATGGGATTGCCTATTTATGAAATGGATATGCCAATTGTGGAGGATCTTGTCAATGAAGATGAGCCCTTTGTTAAAGAGAGACTGTACGCAAAGGAGTTAGAAAATTCCAAATACCTAGTGTAGCTTGGAGAGGTGGAGTCTGCTCTTGTGGAATGTTTGTATAAAAAAGTAGCAAAGTGTGGCCAAGTAGTAGATTCCAGGAGCTTGGCAATGGGTGAAAAGTATATGTACAACCAAGATGATGGTCAAGCTCTTGTAATCAAAGGGAGAATGAGGATGCAGATACAGAGTTAGCATGTGCTGATGACGGTGGAAATACAATTGAGAGACAAGAGAGGAGGATAGAGCGGATAGTTCCACATCCTATGGCAAGGAAATGAATTCTATTAATCTTGTACTGTTAAGGGTAAAGCTAACCTATTATAGGTCTGATAGTATGGTGATTGACAATGTAAATGAAGAGCATATTTAAGTATGAAAGTTTGTGGATGAGGATATAATGTCAAAGAGGACACACAATGCGAGGTTGGTGGCCATGCTTATGAAAGTAGCGGTGGAAGGTGTTATGGTAATGCAACTGGTTCAAATATTTTCAAAGGAGGGAAAGGCTACATCTATGGATAGCCAAGTAGGCCTACAAGACGATGATGAAGTGAAGGCCAAGGGAATTGAGTGGTCTACTTGTACTCATGACATGCATTTGCAATTGCATACGGATTGTGTGGTGATGCCTTGGCTATAGGTTTTTTTGACCAGGTATGCATTGAAGGTGAAGTCAATTGAGGATTTGATGACCTAGTTAGTCATATGGATAAAGAGACACAAGTTCTTGCTGGTAAGGATTTGGCCACGATACAGGTGATGCGAGGGTTTCTCCCTCCATGAGTGGAGGTTCATTTGGGAGAGCAATGGTCGGCTACTATGATTATGCTCGCAGAGGCTGATGTGGAGGAGAGTTTCTATCAATCGCAATGCCCTTTGGAGTAGATCTATTGCATGGAGGTCATGCCAGTATATGGCTGGGAGGGAGGGGCTAGTACATATATGTCTGAGGAAAGTGATAATGTGCTTGGGGATCCTTCATTTGAGGTGATCAGTTTGTCGATGAGTGCTTGTAGTGGTGAAGGCATGATGTGGGAAATTTGGGTATGCACTTGGCTATGTCCCTTGGTGAGGTACTATGGAGAGTTTCTGCAAGTGGATGGATGAGATCAAAGCGAGGTATTTGACCTAGGTGGAAGTCATGATGTGATGCCGTGGGTTGGGAAAACCGTTGATGGTACAAAGATATCATGCACACACTCACACACCCTAAAACCTTAACGCTCCACAAGGTACTTGTATTCAGTTAGTTTTATCACCTCACTCACCACCACTCAAAACCTCAATGAAAATAGTACCCACAAGCTCAATTCAAACTCCAAACACCTCGACCTACAAGCCCTTGCCGGCCCGCAGACACTACAAGGTGAGTAAAGTTGATGAGCACTTGAAATCACACTTGATGGTGACCAAATATACAAGAAAAAACATCAAAAGCTAAAAAATACAGCTATAAAGTTCCTCCCTCAAACCATTGCAAAACCTTCACCAAACTCCACTCTGTTGGACTCTTTTCAGTAGCCCCAACCCTAATGGCACCGATACAGGGTCACATGGTCTTGCAAAAATCCGCACCTTTCTTACCTCAATTCCTTGCACACATGTATCCATGGAAACTTAATAAATTCAATAGAATCTCTCAAGTGCAAAATTGAAGAGAAAAAACTATCACTCACTCGTCCACACACTCAAAAACAGGATGCAAACGCGACGGGACTTCACTAAACCACTTGTAGGAACCCTTCTTTCTCCCACACACAGAGAGGTGAAAGTATTGAGTCTTAGCTTCAAAATTTCTCCTCCATCATGAACACTCATGCAACCATGACTGATGTGGTAATTTAGAGCCTTTTTACACCATTTACGGTCATTTTTTACCTTTTTGGGCCCGACCTTGGCCAGTTTGAGCCCTCGACGAGCAATTTTTCATGAGGAAAACCCCAAATGGACTCCAAAATTCACCAAAATTTGTACTCTTGATCCTTGATATCCCAATTCCTTTTCCACATCTGCACATTCCATTTTTTGACCACTTCTAGTGTAGTGCACGCATCACCGTAGATCAGGCACCGTAAATACACAGTTATTGCATGTGTCAAACTTCTCGGGCGAGATGATGGTTCCCACACCTCCCACTTGCATTATTTATGTTCTAGAAATCTCAAACACATTTCGTAGATCCAAAAGAATCCACTTGGAACCATATCTAAGGTGCCGACACCATGTCCAGGCACATATGTGTGCTTGGATGTTGACATGTGAACCTAACTATTCACAATGTGTACAAGCTGCATCATTTTTACAGCTTAAAACCACTTTGCAAAGATCCCAAATGCATGCATTTAAATATTTTTGTACATATGCCTATGCATATACACGCTATTTTGTACATGCCAAAAGTGGTCTATCATCATTGCCCACCCTCTAGGTAGAGCATTTATGTTCAACCAAGAGACTATTTGCATCTAGATTTCTTCAATTTATAACCATTTATTCTATAGCGCAAGTGTTCACCAGTGATCCTTTCCAAATCATATGTGCCATTCAAAAATACATGCTTCACTCTGTCTGGTCCCAACCATTTGTCCCTCAACTTCTTTTGAAAAGTGAAATCCAAGCGAGAGTCATACTTCATTACCAGATCTCCCTCTTTAATCTCTTTCTTTGGAAGCCTCTTATTCATTTTCTCCATCCTTGTCTCCGCTTGTTGAAGATAATAATCACTGGATTTCTCTCTATTCATTTTCTACAACTCTAGAGCAAGAATTATTTCTTGAACCTTGTGATTATGTGTTAAGTATGGAGCCTGATTTACCCTTGTAATTTTCTGTGGTAAAAGCGCACATTTGTAAGGCCCCCATTATGAGGAGAAGCCATCGTGCGTGAAGGAAAATCACTCACCAGAAACCAAAATTTTCACGGACAAGAATCAGGGGCAACTTTAAAGGCCTCGGGGACGGAGGCCCCCGAGACTTTTTTTCGCCAGAATATTATGACCGGACGGCAGTCGAAAAGTGGTCGGAAAACAACCGGTCGGTTGGCCGGTGGCCGGTAGTCAATGGCCGATGGCCGGTGGTTGGAAGTCAATGGCCGGTGGCCGATGGTCGGAAGTTAATGGCCGGTGGCCGGTGGCCAAATTCAAAAGCGGACTTGTCTTCTCAAGGGCGGCCACACATGGGTGGATTGGAGGGTCCGATTTGGACTTATTCGCACAAGGGCGGCTACACATGGCTGTCTCTCATAAGAGAGGGCAGCCCTTTTGGCCTATAAAAGGAGGCCATTTCTACACACATTTCATAGTGTGAAGTTGATGCAACAAGGTGAGTGTGAGGTGGTGAGAGTGAAGCAAGGCGGGAGCTCCATTAAGGGTATAATCCCTTTGTAAACTACTTCTTGTTTTGAAGTACTAAAGCCATTGAGTGGCTGCTTTCCCGTGGACGTAGCCCACATTGGGTGAACCACGTATATCGTGTGTACTCTCTCTCTCTCTCTCTACTCTATAATCTCGTGTATATAAATCTGTCTCTCTCCATTAAGTAATCTACTCAATTATCTATTTAGCTACGTCTTATTTCCTAACAACTGGTATCAGAGCAAGGTTTGCTCGTAGCTAAATTATCTCAAGGAAAGGATTCCTTGAATTGAGTGGGAGTTATGGCGGAGGAAGGGAAGCTCAAGATTGAGAAGTTCAACGGCAAAAACTACCAACATTGGAAGATGCAGATTGAAGACTATCTCTACCAGAAGGACCTCTATTTGCCACTAGGCGGTCTTGCGAAGAAGCCCGCAACAATGGCAGATGAAGCATGGATTGTCCTTGATCGAAAGGCACTGGGAACAATCCGGTTAAGCTTGGCGTCAACGGTGGCCTTCAATGTTTCGGAGATGAAGACCACAGAGGACTTGATGAAGTCACTTGACGACTTCTACGAAAAACCATCAGCATCCAATAAGGTATTTCTTATGAAGCGCTTGTTCAATCTAAAGATGGCAGAGAATGGTTCAGTTGCAGAACACCTAAATGACTTTAACACAAACATAAGTCAACTTCGATCAGTGAAAATCAATTTCAATGATGAAGTGCGAGCTCTCCTTATACTATCATCTCTACCGGATAGTTGGGACAGCCTTGTGATGGCTGTAAGTAATTCTATCTCTGGCACAAATACTCTTAAGTTTGATGATGTTGTGGGTGTTCTCCTGAGCGAGGAAATGCGAAGGAGAAGCACAGGAGAATCATCAAGTGCTGCACTATCAGTGGAAACAAGAGGAAGGCTTAAGGAGAGGTTCAAAAACCAAAAGGGTCGTGATCGCTCAAGGCGGAGCAAGTCACGCACAAAGTCAGTTCTTGAATGTTGGAACTGCGGCAAGAAGGGCCACGTCAAGAAGGATTGCTGGTCCAAGAAGAAGAAGGAGACAGAGTCTCAAGACAACAAGCCAACATCGGAGGCCAATGTGGCAGGTAAAGTAGAGCAAGATGCTCTAATTCTCTCATTATACAATGTGTCTAATTCCTGGATAGTAGATTCCGGGGCTTCATTCCATGCGACACCACACAAGCAACATTTCCAAGACTACACCAAAGGTAATTTTGGGTATGTATACTTGGGAGATGATGAAGCTTGTGAGATTGTCGGCAAAGGTAGAATTTCTGTCAAAACTGCTAACGGAAATGAATGGAATCTTAAAGATGTTAGGCATGTTCCTTCTCTTCGCAAAAATTTGATCTCTACAGGACAATTGGACGATGAAGGTCACAACATTGCATTCAGAAACAAACGGTGGAAGATCTCAAAGGGATCTTTGGTGGTTGCCAAGGGTGAAAAAGTAGGTACACTTTACTTGTGTACTGTTAGCACGCAACCTTCAGCTTGTGCAGCAACTACAGAAGTTGACAGTGCGGTGTGGCACTACCGACTTGGGCATATAAGTGCCAAAGGAATGCAAATCCTTCAAACAAAGAAGCTTCTACCAGGTTTGAAAGAAGTGGACTTAGAGTTTTGTGAAGATTGTGTTTATGGTAAAAAAAAGAGGGTAGAATTTCAAAAATCAGGAAATGAAAGAAAAAATAAAAAACTTGAGTTGGTCCTTTGGATGATGTTTGGGGTCCTGCAAGTACACCATCACTTGGTGGCTCATTGTACTATGTAACATTCATAGACGATGCGACTAGAAAAACATGGGTTTATGTCATGAAGAATAAATCCGATGTATTTTCCATATTTCAAAGGTGGAAAGCCTTTGTGGAGAATGAAACAGGTACCAAGGTTAAATGCCTCAGATCCGACAATGGAGGCGAATATTGCAGCCAAGATTTTGAAAGCTTTTGTGCTAGCAATGGCATTCGGAGGCAAAGGACAACCCCAAGGACACCTCAACAAAATGGGATTTCGGAAAGGATGAACAGGACAATCATGGAACGAGCACGAAGCATGCGGCTACATGCAGGCCTACCGCTTGAGCTTTGGGCGGAAGCTGTAAGTACGTCTGTGTACTTAATCAATCGGTCACCCTCAACAGCATTGGATGGGGGAGTTCCAGAAGAGGCATGGACAGGTAAACCGGTGAATTATGCATTTCTCAAAGTGTTTGGGTGTGAGGCTTTCATGCACATAGATAGAAGCCTAAGATCAAAGTTAGATGCAAAGTCCAAAAAGTGTTTCTTCATTGGCTATGGAGAAGGAGACTTTGGGTATCGCCTATGGAATCCTGAAGATGGTAAAATCTTAAGGAGTAGGGATGTAATTTTTAACGAACAAAATATGTACAAAGATTACTTGGAAAGAAAACAAACAAAAGAAACAGGTGATGAGTACATGGAGCTTGAGGACAGTGAAGACTCAAGGACTGCAAACGGTGACAATGTGCAACAACGTCAACCAAATGAGGAGCCTCAACCTATTCCCCGAAGATCTACAAGAGCAAGTAGACCTCCAGAAAGGTTTGTTCCTTCCTTCAACCATCTCTTGATCTCAGATTCTGGAGAGCCGGAATCATATGAAGAAGCTATGCAACATGAATCCAAAGAAGAATGGACGAAGAGCATGCAAGTGGAGATGGACTCACTACATCACAACCAAACATGGGAGTTAGTTGAGTTGCCTAAAGGTAGGCGGGCACTTCAAAACAAATGGGTGTACAAGCTAAAGGAAGAAGAAGGTGGGAAGAAAAGGTACAAGTCTAGGCTTGTGGTAAAAGGTTTTTCTCAAAAGAAAGGTATTGACTTCAATGAAATATTTTCTCCTGTTGTAAAAATGAACTCAATTAGGCTTGTCTTAAGCCTTGTGGCTGCTCATGATCTAAATCTCAAGCAAATGGATGTAAATACGGCATTCCCTCACGGTGACTTAGAGGAGGAAATCTACATGCTTCAACCAAAGGGGTATGAAGTAAAAGGTAAGGAGAAAATGGTTTGCAGATTAAAGAAGATCTTGTATGGTTTAAAGCAAGCATCAAGACAATGATACTTGAAGTTTGATTGATGGATGTTGGATCATGGATTCACAAGATGCAACTCGGATCACTGCGTCTACACGGAGAATTTGGGAGATGGGAAATTCATCATCCTAATGTTGTATGTTGATGACATGTTGATTGCAAGTGCTAACATGCAGGACATCAAAGACCTAAAAGAGGAGCTGTCCAAATCTTTTTCAATGAAAGATTTAGGTGCTGCAAAGAGGATACTTGGTATGAAAATATCAAGGGACACGACGAAGAAGACAATAAAGCTATCTCAAGAAGATTACATCAAGAAGGTACGAGAAAGGTTTGCAATGCAAAATGTAAAACCAGTTTCTACACCTTTGGCTGGTCATTTTAAACTAACGAAGGATATGTGTCCAAAGACACAAGAGGAGATAGCCTATATGTCTAAAGTTCCATATGCTGCAGCGGTAGGTTCTCTAATGTATGCTATGGTCTGGACAAGGCCAAACATTGCACATGTAGTGGGAGTTGTGAGTAGGTTCATGGACAACCCAAGTAAAGAGCATTGGCAAGCTGTGAAGTGGATACTTAGGTATCTAAAAGGGACAACAACAAATGCTTTGTATTTTGGAGGAATTGATATTTTTCTAGAAGGGTATGCTGATGCAGATATGGCAGGTGACAAAGATACTCGAAGGAGCACTACTGGCTATGTGTTCACGGTTGGAGGCACAGCAGTAAGCTGGGCTTCAAAGCTGCAGAAAGTGGTTTCACTTTCTACCACGGAAGCAGAGTATGTAGCAATGACGGAGGCAAGCAAAGAAATTCTGTGCCTTCACAGATTCTTAGAAGAGCTTGGATTCAAACAAGACAATTGTGTCTTGTACAATGATAGCCAAAGAGCTATCCATCTTGCGAAGAACTCAGCCTTTCATTCAAGGACAAAGCACATTGAGGTGAGATATCACTTCATACGCACTCTTTTGGAAGAGGGACAACTAAAGCTAGGAAAGGTGCATACAAGTGAAAATCCTGCAGACATGTTTACAAAGGTGGTCAACAAGGAGATGTTGAGCTTTTTCTCATCTTCAATCGGCATTCAAGGATAAGAAGCCAGAATGGAAAGCAGTCACAGGTTTGGTTTGGAGATCAGTCTCCAAGTGGGAGATTGTTAAGTATGGAGCCTGATTTACCCTTGTAATTTTCTGTGGTAAAAGCGCACATTTGTAAGGCCCCCATTATGAGGAGAAGCCATCGTGCGTGAAGGAAAATCACTCACCGGAAACCAAAATTTTCACGGACAAGAATCAGGGGCAACTTTAAAGGCCTCGGGGACGGAGGCCCCCGAGACTTTTTTTTTCGCCGGAATATTATGACAGGACGGCGGCCAGAAAGTGGTCAGAAAACAACCGGTCGGTTGGCCGGTGGCCGGTAGTCAATGGCCGATGGCCGGTGGTCGGAAGTCAATGGCCGGTGGCCGGTGGCCGAGTTCAAAAGCGGACTTGTCTTCTCAAGGGCGGCCACACATGGGCGGATTGGAGGGTCCGATTTGGACTTATTTGCACAAGGGCGGCTACACATGGCTGTCTCTCATAAGAGAGGGCATCCCTTTTGGCCTATAAAAGGAGGCCATTTCTATACACATTTCATAGTGTGAAGTTGATGCAACAAGGTGAGTGTGAGGTGGTGAGAGTGAAGCAAGGTGGGAGCTCCATTAAGGGTATAATCCCTTTGTAAACTACTTCTTGTTTTGAAGTACTAAAGCCATTGAGTGGCTGCTTTCCCGTGGACGTAGCCCACATTGGGTGAACCACGTATATCATGTGTACTCTCTCTCTCTCTCTCTACTCTATAATCTCGTGTATATAAATCTGTCTCTCTCCATTAAGTAATCTACTCAATTATCTATTTAGCTACGTCTTATTTCTTAACATTATGCACACCTTGCATTTTTCACAACAACTTTAAGGCATCCAATTGCACTTGTATGGGCATAAGAGCTTCCTTTCCATAAACAAGCTCATATGGCATGAGCTGTGTTGACACTCTATACGTAGTTCTCTAAGGCCACAAACATTTTTGCAAGTCCAAGTTCCACTCTTTAGGATTATCTCTAGCATACTTTGATAACATTTTCACAATTTGACCATTACAATTTTCAACCAGCACATTGCATTGTGGATAGTGAGGAGAAGAATCACTATACTGAATTTTCAATTTCTCCATGAGAGCACCAACAAGTTTTTCCCTAAACCCCAGTCCACGATTAAAAATGATAACCATAGGAGCTCCAAACCTGCAACACACCTATTCATACAAAAAAGAGGCCACTCTTCCTGCTGTTACATCTTTTACCGCTCTTGCTTCCACCCATTTTCTCAAATAGTCCATAGCCACAAGGTTATACTTTTTTCCATTATTGGTCCTTGGCATTGGACCTATAACATCCACTCCCCATTTTGCAAATGCATGAAAAGACATTATAGATTTTTGAGGCTCAGCCAAGATCTTTCAATTTGCAAACTCTTGGCATTCATGGCATAACTTGCACCTAAAATAAGAATCTCTCATCATAGAGGGCCAACAATAACCCGCCCTCAAAATACAAAAGACAACTTGATCTTTACCTTGATGGCCTGTTTCTTCATGGCACTGCTTCAAAATCAAACCTATTTCTTCTTTTAAAACATTAGATCCTCACCCACCAATGCGTAGTTTCTTGCTTTGCCAACTATTTTCTTACGCCGAACCTTTGGTATGCCCTCTGGACATTGTACTTTACCAAGAAAGTAGATCTTGAAATGATTCCCTTCCTATATACAAGGCTTCCTTGGCATTTAAAGGAGACACCAAGGCATCCAGCTTGTCCCTAGCCAACTCATTAGATTCTTTATTTTGCTCACGAGGAGCCTGCTTAAACTGTATCTTCTCAAACTCATGCAAAAGCTTCTTGATTTCATAAAACAACTTCTTCAGATTGTCTTTCTTAACATTCCATAAACTAAACAAGTGATTCATGACTAGCATTGCATCCATTTTGCAATGACCCTCTTCAATCCAAACTCAACACACTACTTCAATCCAAGGAAGAGTGTCAAGTACTTGGCCTCATTGTTACTTTCAGCTTCATCAAGATTGTAAGCTCTAGAAAAGATTACATTTCCTTTTGGTTCTTAATGACTACCCCGCCACTTTCCTTTTGAAGAACTTTCCTGTATGCACCATCGAACATCGTTGTATACGTATCTGTAATATCTACTTCCTCTTCATGATCATCCTTGTCAACCCTTGCGAGAGATGAAAGCTCCCCTCCCTTGTGTACCACTATGTCCACCAAGTGAGCTTTAATAGAATGATTCACTTTAAACTAAAACTCATACTTTTGAAGCTCCAAAGTCCACTTTAAGATGCACTTGGTAGGCTTCAAATTCTATACCACACCCGGAAAAAGGTTTGATGTTATGAGCACATAGAACTTTTGGGGCAACCGATATGTTTTGAATCTTTGACAAGCAAGAACCAAGGTGAAGACTCATTGTTTTATTTCTGTGTAAAAGAACTCTCTTACCTTCTTCATCTTGCTCTCAAAATAGACCGGCTTGAAGGTCCTTCCCTGCTTTTGTAAGAGCACCGACCCAAAAGCTACTGACCCCACATTGATAGATACATAAAAGGGGGGCGAGGGGATAGGGGAATATTCCAATGAAATGGGGGATTTTATTTAAAAAAAGATCGAGTAGGCCTAGTAGGACTAATAGGGGAGTTTAGCGAAAATAGTTTGGGAAGTCCGAGCATAGATATCCAAGGTAGCATAAAATCACCTCATTTCCATTAGTCGCCCTTGGAGAAGAGAGATTTTGACCTTCTTCGCGCGCGATTTTCGGAGTCCACAGTCGCCCATTTACAATGCCATCTCACACGAGATATGAGGGATAAGTTCTATGCTTATCAATGATCAACTCTATATGACCGGTAGCAAGTCTAAGCTCAAGGACAAAACCCTAGAAACCGAGCAGTGCACAAAGTCCTACGACCCAAAATTGACCATAGCGCCCTGTCAGCTCAACCGAATTGGACGAGACTTGAACTGTAGCATGCCCCTATATAATAGAACACTTTATATCACCAGATGACCATTCGGCATGGGTCGAGGGGGGTCCCATGTAGAAAAGCTAGGTTTTTGCCATATGCCAGAATTGGATTCTAACTCCATAGACAGATTATAGACTGGGTCTATACACAATGTACATGGATAGTTTCAAGAAAACAGTCAAGGCAAAAAGCAAAAAACAGCTCGAAGTCTATAAAGCGTTAAACTTGACATATAAAGTCAAGCTAACTCCAAATGGGCCAAAACTAGATGGGTAGCTTCAGGACTATGTAGCGGACCAGTCTATGGCTTCAAAAGTGACTAACCAACTCCACAGGCCAATTAGTCACAAAAATCTTTCAATTCAGAGTCGACAAAGCACGAAGTGATGGCGACACGACAAAACTTTATCAAATTCAATTTAGGGCTTGTTTTAGATGTATTGAATATATTTAAGTAAAAAATTTGTCAAGTTTAGCAAAAAAACTGACTGTTGTACATAATTGTGATTATTTACTTTTGTAATTTTTTGGCTTGAAAATGATACCTTCACTTCACCTATCACTTGTCCACACCTGTTACATGCCACATTTCAAGTATGAGCCAAAATGATCAAGAAAAACTTGAAAATTATCTAAAAACGCAAAGAAGTCTTTCCAATCCAATTTTTGAGTTATCTGTCATATTGTTTGATCCAAATCACCCCATATCTCATACACAGGGTCCACATCATGCCTAGAACCAAGTTGCACCAAGAAATGTACATTTTGATGAAGAAGTTAATAATCGCGATTACTTACTTTCTTGCCAAAATGGAAAAAGATTGCAACTCTGACCTTTTGGGACCAAAGAATATAGTGTCCCAAGTACACTGACCAATTTTGAGCAACTTTGGATCTCAAAATCTCAAAATCCCTTTATATCTATTGTTTCAAAGACTGAAAGCCTATATCTGGCACCATTTCCACCCAGTGCACTCAATTGAGCCCACACTTCATTCACAGCACCTAAATGCTATATAGTTCAAGCCTATGATGTCAAAAATGCAAAAAGTTGGAAAATCTCCCCAGCTGTAAATAATCGCGATTATTTATATTTGTTGTATTTTTTGCCTGAACTGTATGATTTTGATCTTTAAATGTTTTTACGCATCCACGCATGTTCCAAAATTGATTTGAAGCAAATTGGACTCAATTTGTCAGCAAATCAAACTCAAGGGCATTTCAGAGCGGAATGTACAGAATTTTCTAACTTTGGCACTGTATTCACTTTACAGGAGCAATGCAAGCTTCCGAGAAGGCCAACAAAAGGGTATCCCAGAAAGAAAAGCTGCAAGAGCTTTCCCCCTACCAACTGGACCCAAGTTCAATAAAGATGGCCAAGGCAACATACTTGTCAAGAGAGCAGCTTGAGGAAAAACAATACAACGGTTTTCACTGGCAGGTTTAAGAGTGAAGAATAACACCAAGTAGAGCTGCAAATGCTCTCAGAAGAAATATATGATGTAGCTGTCAAGCTAGACACAAAATAAGCCAACATAAGGCTGGGCCTCAAGGACTTCTACGACCAGGAACCATGCGGCGTAGATTTCCAGAAAGCCTGTTTGTGGGTCGCCGCGACGGACGTCCATAGCATAGCTCTCAAGCATCAACATATTTATCAATACAAGGGAAGCGACCAGGATGAGGCATGGAAACTCACTAGGGTGTCACTCCTAATGAAGTGAACTCGATGAGATGCATCTACTCACTCTACAAGCAAATCAAACGCACTATCACCAAGTAATTTGACTTTGTCCTTCTACACAGCTCTACAGTCGTCACGCCCGTTTACCATGCAAATCTATTCGGAATCGCACGAAACTTGAAGGGAAGCTACAGGGGACTATCAGGATTGTATCCTATCACTGTCATAGCATTCTGGAAAGGTACAAAGATTGCGATCGTTCGTCCCTAAGTCAGCAAAAACAGCGAACAGATGATCCTAATGGGTCGTTTTAGGGTCCCTAAAGCCTCTCCTAGGGTCAAAACAACATAAAATACGCATATAGACACTCAAAACAACGATTTAAGGTCTCAAACTTGTAGTTAAAAACCTACACCGAATCTTGAATGATTACACTTGAATGGAAGAGCAAGGTAAGAGGAACACAATGCAATAAACGAATCTGAATTTGGATTACCGTAGCCATAATGGTGAAGATTACAAGTTGGAGCAAGAAGGAGCTCTCAAACTTACAGTGTCTTTTCAGTTTTCTATCAAAAGATCATGTTCAAACTTACAAAAAATGACCTTTATAGTTCAGGTCTTTACAAATGGCTTGTCCGGCCAAAAGCTCCTAAACTTCTAATTGGCTCTCTAATATACAATTGCTCCCAAAAGAATAAGCATAAATCCTTTGACAAGTTCTCAGTTTAGAAATGCTCCCTTACAAAAGAAATTTACAAAGGTTTCTCATAAAAATATGACCCTTATCTAGAAACGGCCGCTTGTCGCTTCGTCCGCCAAACACTCCCCCCTTCCTTATCCTTGCACGCCCTCGTGCATGTTCAGTGCTTTGGCTGTTGATGTGGCTCCAATGAAGCAAGTGTTTCTGAAAAGCTTCTTGTTCAAAGGACAGCTTCCAGGGCTTCTTGATGCTATCTGAAAGGATTTTCACTTAATGTGTGTTGGTATGCTACATACCGTGCCTTGAGGTCCTTCGCCATAGGATGGAAAATCCTTGAGTCAATTTCAAAGAATCCTGTGACGAAGGCCTCTTCGAATGTTTGCAAGTAGTGTGAAGGCAGGTACATTAGCCTGGAGTACATTGCCATCAAAATGTGTCATGGTAGTGAATCTTAGAGATTCCAGCAGATCCTCTGTGCCCTTCTAAGAACCGATTCCATGGATGATCTTCGCCTTCAGTGTCTTTAAACACCTGGATGCAGGTGATGATCATCCGGGCTATCTTTACTAGCATTTGACAAGCCATGTCGGTGACATCCCGCAGCAAGGTGACTGTGGAATTCAATGTGTTGACCATGTAGGCTACTGTAGGAGGCTGCTGTGCTGTCAAGACTGGGTAGTTCAGCTTTTTCTTCCTTGAGCCTCTCCATGTGGCAAAATCCATATATGGTGAAAATGTTCTCATACAAAAACTGTGCTGTCATTTTTGCATCATTTTTGGTTGTTGCTTTTGCTTCCACCCATTTTGTTAGATAATCTGTTGCCACAATAATGTCTTGAGCGTTCGTTTTATATCTCGGAGGCGCTATCGGTCCTACAAAATCTATTTCCCATTTCGCAAACGCTCTTACCCCCATCATTGGCCTCAAGGACATATAATCTCGTGCTCTAGGAATATTTATCTTCTGGCAATCATCACATCGTTTCACAGACTCTTCAGCGTCCATGAATAGTGTAGGCCACCATATGCCTGCAATAAGAATTGCTTTGGCCGTTTTGTCAGCTAAGAAATTTCCACCAGCTTGTCCGTCATGTTCTTGCTCTAAGATAGGAATGTATTCCTCTTCAATCGTGCACATTCTCAATTGATTGTCTTTTCCCCTCTTGTAAAGATTGACCTCAATCAGTACATAGTTTTCTGCCTCTTTCGTGATCGATTTGATACGGGATCTACTCATCCCTTCAGGCAGTATCCTGGTGGTGAGGTATTCAGCAATGTAGTTACTCCATCGGGGTGCTATAGATAATTTGAATAGAGTTGCATATTCTATTGGCTTTTGAAGTGTGCATTTAACGCATGATTTGATATGCATATGAACACTATGTTGCATTTTCGGCCAATACACACCCATTGTCATCAATCTTTGATACGTCTGTGCATGGCCATTATGAATCCCCGTTGTTTGTACATTAGCTTGGTTTAGATACAATTCCTGTTCACTCGATTCAGCACAAAGCATAAGGATTTGATCCGATCCCTGTTTGTATAGCCTTCCCGCCAACATTACCAATGATCTAGATGCTGCAATGGTAGATGTTTGTCTTGTCACATTCAATGACCCAATAATCAGCAAAGGAATTACATCCTCGCTCCATCTTGGAACCATTTCTATGTTGAAAAGATATGCATCTGGCAAATCATCATCAACTCCTACCGGGTTTTCTCCATACATCATTTTAGATAAATGATCCACTCTTTGGTGTGTAGTTCCTTTTTTGACTACTATAGTGAAGTCAAACTCAAGCAGTATGATGAACCACCGAACAATGCTCCCCATACTGCAAAGTTTGTTTACTAAATACAACAGTGCTTGGTGATCAACGAAGAATACAAATTTATTGGAAAGTCAGTAGTGTCTAAAATTTTTCACCGCATAGATCATACCCAAACCCTCCCTTTCAGTTGTGTAATTCTTCTCTGCATTGTTCAGTTGTCTACTGGAGTAACTGATTGGAAAATCCATGTTGTTCTCTCCAGGTTGTGCAAGTATGCATCCTATAGCATATGCTGATGCATCTACGTGGATGTGGAATATCTTTTCCCAATCCAGAGCCTTCAAAATTGGAGCGGAAATCAATCTTTGCTTCAAAGTTTGAAAAGCTTTCTCGCACTCATCTGTCCACTCAAATTTAGTTATCAGAGCGTAAAGTGGTTTTGCAATTATAGCGTATGAGTAGATAAATCTGCGATAATATCCACAATGGCCCATAAATGCCTGTACCTCCTTTACCTTTACTTGTCGTGGTAGATCAACAATGATGCTGATCTTCTCCATGTCTATTGAAATACCGTTTTTGGACACTATATGTCCCAATATTTTTCCCTTTCTTACCATGAAGACACATTTCTTTGGATTCAGGCAAATCCGATACACTCTGCATTTTTCGAACACCTTGGTCAAGTGCACTATGTGCTCCAATCTTACAAGAGAGTGAACGCACAAGTCATCCATGTAAATTTCTAGGAACTGTCTTATATATTCTTTAAAAGCATGACCCATCAGCCTCTGAAATGTGGCTGGTGCATTTGTTAAGCCAAAAGACATTACCCGGAATGCAAAAATACCCCATTCAGTTGCGAAAGCAGTCTTGTACTGATCCTCTGGCTTTATTGCAAGTTGGTTGTAACCCGAAAAGCCATCTAAGAAACTATAAGCTTCTTTACCTGCCACTCTTTCTATTACATGATTAGTAATGGGTAGGGAATAGTTTTCTCGAATTGTAGAAGCGTTTACTTTCTTGAGATTGATGTACACTCTTAACTTTCTATTTTTCTTCGAGACCACCACAATCGGTGAAACCCAACCGGTGTGCTCAATTTCGTAAATAAACTCTAACTCTTTAAGCTTATCTATCTCCTCCTTGATCTTTTTTGCAATCGTCTCATTGTAAGTATAGGGACGTTGTTTCCTGGGTTTGGCGTCATTCTTAAGGGGTATTGTGTATTGACAAATACTTGGATCCACCCCCTTAAGATCTTTGTATGACCATGCAAACACATCTCTATACTGTTTAAGAGTAGCTACCAAAAGCTTTTCCTCGTCTTCAGTAAGATCCGTGGCAATATATACAGGTTTTGGATCTTCTCCCGGCTCCGCTAGATCTATTCGTTTAGCTTTCTCAGGACAGTCGTACGATGTACTAGGTTCCTTCAATTCCCTCATCGATTGTTGCACTATGATTTTCCTATCTTGTATGGTATATTTCTTATAATGGGACGGTGCATCCATCTTGTCAGAATTCCTGTTTTCATTTGTTTTCAATTCAATCGTCCATATGTCTTTGAGGGTTCGCTTGAGCTTATTGTACTCTGTTTTCCTCTCTGTTTTGGTCATTCCAGACCCTATTTTCCCCCCCTTTAAGTGACTTAGTCGTTCGCTTTTCGTGCCTGTTCTTCTTGTTGTTCTTCCATGTTTTAGTTTTGATAAACCGGCCAGTGACCTCGTCTTTGACATAATCGTCAGCTTTGACAAGCTTTGGATATCCCGTTCTGTCATTGACAAGAGGCATCAGATTATGCTTATTCGCTCTTGATTTTCTTGTTCTTTTGGATTTATACCGCTCTTGTCGACTAGGTTTTTGGTTAGGAAACTCATAAAACCTGTCCTGTCTCGACCTGTATTTCCTATTTGTCTCTGATCCACTTGATTTTTCATCATCAACATCTATCATTTGGATTCCATCACCCAGTGATGGAAGGTCAACGCTTAGTGAATCCGTGAATTCCTCTTCTGTTCGATCCCTATCGTTCACTACAGATATCTCATCAATTATTCTTTTACACTCAGTCTCACGTGGTGGTTCTTCTTGTTCCTCGCTCTATGATCCTGACTCATGGATGACGCTAGCCATTTGCAACGTTACTAGGTCGTATCCTTCATCATCACAAAATTTTGTAGGCGTGCATTCGTTAACACATACGTCCAAGGTTGACAATATTTGAGTCCACTCAAATGGCTCAAATAAATGTTCAGGGAAAGGTTCTGGGAGATAAGCCTCCGGATCTTTCCAATACGCACTCTTCTTTGATTATGTCTCCACAATCAGATGCTCCACACATCCAGACATGTGCTTTCGTTTGCATCCATGCAGGTATTTCTTTTTCAGTTACTGTGGTCGAATTAAATTCTTGGACTGGCGTTTTTGCAACGTCTCTATAGTTGTGATCCTTCATGTTGATTTTCGTTATTAGATCTTTGTGCATTAGGTAAATTTGGTCATACCCCCAATCTTGTATCATTTTGAGTTGACGCATAAAAGGTCGCCCCAAAATAATGTCAAAGTTGTTCGTTTTTCCAAAATCCACCACAGCAAAGGTGTGCTCATAGTTCATTCCACACGAAGTTACAACTATTTGGTTCAGGATTCCCAATGGTCTCTCTACATACCCATCTGCAAGTTGCAGTTTCATTCTTGTCTTTCTAAGAGCTGGACGGCCCCATTTCTCCCAGATTTTCTTTGTAGCAATAACCACTCCCGCTCCACTATCTAGGATAGCTATCGTTTTTATATCCTGATATTCAATAGGTAAGGTTGTATTACCTTCCTCCCCTTCACAGTAATCTCCGACCTTGTTTATGGGCACTGGTTGGGCTTTGGGCTGACCTTCCCGTTTGTTTTCTTCTCCCGTAGGGTTTGTCTGAAGAGGAATCTTTACTCCTTTATTCTCCAAATTCTTCCCATGTCTTCCCATAAGTGTGGTATGACTCTCAAGAGTTCTGACAATGTGATTGTGCATGTTGCAGGTGTCGACAGCATTTCTTGAAGACTTGTTGAGTCAATCATTTGTGGAATAGTTCTCATCTGGAATGGAACTAACCTTATCTCCGATTGTGCCTCGTGTTCACCTATAAATGAAGGTAGGGTTTTCAAGGATTGAGCTTTGCTTTCCATCAAAACCTCCGTTCCCGCATCCCCATACACCGATTGTATATCTCCTGGATAAAATCCATTATCCAAATTAATCTCAGGAATTGGAGCAGACTATAACATTGCACTTCCATTCTTTCTATTTCTAATGGTTTTCCATAAGTGTTGTGGCCATGGTTCTTCAACTTCTGGAATTGGCATTATAGTCATTGACTTAGCGTCATCGGTGGTGTTCAGCATCACTCGGTGATCCAATGACAATATCGTTTCATGCGTGGGTTCGTTTACTTATTCTGTTTCATCGATTTTTAGTTTTTCTCGCTCTTTATGAATCAGCACTTCCTGTTCTGGGGTTCTAACCACCTTAGGTTCCATCAATGCCTGGGCTGTTTCAATGAGGTGTTTACACATTTCCAAACGCTTCGTTTCCACTTCTGGTTGAGGATAAGTTAACCATCTCTGCTCTAAGGTTTGGTTTGTTTTTAGCCTTGCTTCGTACGCTTGTAATAGAGCATCTAAAGGCTCTAGCACTTTCTCAACCAAGACTGATCCTCTTGAGGACGCTTTCCTCGGCTTGTTGTTATCCTCAGCAGTTTTACTATCTCTCTCTTGTTTCAGTTGCTCTTTCGTTTCATGTAATTCGTTTTGCATGGAAATTTGGGTTTTCAACCTTCTTGTTTTCATCCTGGCTCGTTTCGCCTTCCAGGATTTTCGATGGGTTCTCACAGATAAACTCTCATTTTCTGTGGGTATTGGCAACTCGAGCTTTCCCTCCAATGGCTTTTTTTTCTCTAAGTCCTTAGCTTGGGCTCTGGTTATCGCATTGATCTGGATCAGGGGATTGATTTTTGATCCACTGCTTGCACTTGGTAACACCCCCATAATATTTATATAAGTTGCTTTTCCCTTGTTGTCCGGATTTCTTGGGCAATATGGCAATATGTGATTCACACCACATTTGTCACAAAACCCAAAAATTTTCACTCTTTCGCCTTTGAAAGGGCAGCTACGCTCCCATCGATCCGTACTTCCACAGTTATAGCACTGTCCAATTGGTGGTTGATTTTGAGGAGGTGGTCCCATAGGTTGTCTTGCCCTATTAGGATATCCCCTTGGTTTGTAGTTCTGGTTCGCAATGAACATTAGCGTTCTTTCGTCCACCAAATATTGATCTCTCGAAGGTTGTGTTACATACGTTGGTGATGCCATACCCTCGCTATTTCCCCATGGTTGATAGGCTTTGTCTGCGTACATTTGTGATTCAGGTTCTGTTACATAAGGCTCATTCGGTTCCTCATAATAAGAAACTTGAAGTGTACTATTTGTTCCTGGTGATGCTTCACAAGGTTGAGCATACCTAATCATGGCTCTATTTTCCTGTGGTAATGGAGGTTGTTGATCCAACACAGGTTGAGGTTTATCTGCTCCTGCTACCATATTCATATTTGGTCCAACTTGATATCTTGGAGGAGGTGGCTGGGGTGGTCCTGCTGGAGGTCCATACGGTCTTTCCCTCACATAGTTTTTGTTGTAAAAACACTCTTCCGTGCCATGATTTGTCCATTTTTGCTCTATGGCGCACCATTTCAGTACTCGTCCATTCGCAACTAGTGCTTTCGGCTGTTGTGTGCACCATGGCGTCGGGTGATCCCCCCCACATATGTCACATTTCCTTGTCTGAGACTGCCTCATCACCGGATTTGATCTCATATGTTGTTGCATTCTCTTCGTTACCTCCTCTATCATTTGGTCAGCTGTCGGCATCAAGGAAGCTTGAGCATCTTTCTTGGTAGAGGGTTCACTCTTAATAGATGAAGAGCCACTGGTTACTGAATCAGTATCCTCTAACACTTCCCCATATGATTTGCAGTTATCAACAAGATATAACGCTTCCCTTGTAACCTGTTGAAATGTGCTATAGGCCTTCAAGTGAAGGTCCTTTTTCAAGGTTTTGTTCTTAAGTCCTTCAATGAAGAGCACAGACAATCTCTCATCCTGCGGTAATTCCCTCCTCGGACACCTCTCAATGTATTGCTTGAATCCCAAGGATGCTTCCTTCACTTTTTTGCTCTCCCTTTGTTTAAAAGCATATATCTGTGATACAGTATTATGCTTTATACCCCGTTTTGAGAATTCTTCCGTGAACTCGCGCAATACATGTTCAATATTCGAACAAGTTTTAGGGTTCAAAGGTTGAAACCATGTTAAGGCCGTCCCTTCCAAGGTCATCCCGAATCCCTCGTATTGAGTATGGAAATCAGTGATCTGCTCTGCTCTTAAGACTCGCTTGAAGAGCGATACATGGGCATATGGATCCCTTGATCCACTATACTTCTTCAGCATGCACTTCGCTACTTGGGATGGCCTAATCCGTCTATGGTCTGTGACCAGTCTCCTCCCGTGTCTCGACTTAATCGTTCTCGTGCATCATGGATGTCGTGGGTTGCTCTCGTTGGCTCGCCTGCCCCGAATCTACTACTAGGAAGCAAATGTGATGGTGTGGCTGCAAATGTCGGACCTACTGCTGTATGTGTAGAGATAGGAACCGGCTACCTTGATTTGTAGTCATTGATTCTCTGGAATGTAACGTTCCCATGGGGCTTGGCATAGAATAATGAGGTCGTCTGAAAGAATCAGCTACATGAGTCCTTTCTCCACCTGTTGTCATCGGGTCTGGCACGACAGTTGTAGGTGCTGGTCTTAGTGGGCTTGGAGTGACATAATACTGGTGAAGTGGTCCCCCAAAGTACGTATATCCTTCCAACTCCTTTTTATCGATTGTTGCGTACCGTCTTCCATACTTGTTGTATGCGGCGATTTTCGTTTCTGCTCCATCTGTGTAGGTGAAGACATAAAGTCTTTTCCGCTCCATCATCTCTCCAACGTAGGGTTCCTCGCATCTATAATAGAGATCTTGCTCTCCATTATTATACTTGTATAACCCCAAGTAGACATTATCCGTGTTGACTCTCAACGTTTCGTTTTCTCGCCTTATCCTCGCATTAGGTAAGCTCATTGTTGGTGCCTTTTCCTCATGTTCCTCATCTATTTTGCCTTTCGTGCCCATCAATCCCCACGTGTCTACAATGTTAGGATTCAGGACTACCAAGTACATGATACCCTCGTCATCTAGGTACCTATCTCTGCTATAGCTCACAGGCACTAAGTCCCTGAACTCACTTGGTCTATCTTCTATTTTCACACAGTAGCGGTCCATACCATCTTTGTATATCTTGGCACCTTGCTTGTTGTCATATTGATACTTGATGAACAATAGCTTCATTGTGGCCGAGGGGTCTGATGGTCCTGCTGCCATGTTTTCTCTTCTGTTTAGCTTTAATTGTCACAAGTGTTCTGTGAAATACTCTTAAGATCTCTTTGAAGAAGTATCGGAGATGCCTTCTTCAAGGATCGGCTCTAACGGTCGTACTACCCCTTGGTTTACACTCTCCTCCGTTGATAAAACCCTTGCTTGATCCGCTAAATTGCGGTGTCGGATGTTGATTTGTTTTCCCGATATCAAAAACATGAAGAAAGTGGGATCTACTGACTGAATCCAAACCTCTTACCTGGAGATGGAGTGATCTTCCAACTCCTGCGAGACTGCATGGATTGCTACTTGATCGGTCTCTGCAAATGAATACACTTTATGGCTATGAGATCACTGTATCATTCCAATTGTCAGCAGATTCAACACTTTCACAATGACTTCAACACAATTTTGCTTGCAGATTATTGACAGTATGTCGAATTTGATTTTTGACAACTCATGATATCTTAAATAGTCTAGGTCTATGAACAGGTCAAAAATGAGTTAGATCTAGGCAGAGGTACACCGATCATGATCGTACTTCTGAGCCTAAATTTGACCAAACTTCATGAGCTTGTTCACTAGGCTATTTTAAGGCTACCTCTATGATACTTTTGTAATCAGACTCTAAAAGTCAAGCTTTTTCCAGTTCTTGGTTGGAAGTGTCTGTTTTCCAGAATCTGTCAGTTTGATCTGGTTTTGGTGCTTGATTAGGGAATTTGGCAACTATCTGGGGTTGTCCTGTGCACAAGCTATCCCTCTGTATGGTTTCTTCCCAATTTTGATGTGTTTTGGTCTATTGAAAGTCAATTTCTATGCCAATTTAGCAGTTTTTGACTTGGATATGTATTCAGATGGTTTGACAGGTATTTTGAGGTTTCTGGCTCTAGGTCCTTTAGACGTTTATGTTTGTATACACCTGAGGATCCCACAGATGAAATCTGGTCAAAATCTTGCACTTAGGTACACCAATCGCGATCGTACTTCTGAGCCCAAATTAGATCACATTTGACATGCTTGTAGACACTGATGTTTTAGAGCTATTCCCCAAGTCTTTTTGCATTTGGATCATTAAAAGCCAAGATTTTGCACTTTCTAGGTCTTTCAGGATAGTTTCACCCAAGTGGCTTGATTTCCTTGATTTTTGATGTTTTTGGGTGTCGTTGCTTTAGACAAACTTGTATAGAATCTTATCAAGAAGGCACACAACAAATCTAGTCAAAGACTTGTGAAGCCCTGGATAGAGTACTTACGGGAGGATTTTATTGTTATCCATTTTTCCACTTGACTTGAATTCAACTCCTCTCAAGATCCCTATTCTTTGCCTACAACCTGGTTCTTCAATCGTTAAATGTATAAGAATTTGTAGACGGCATCGAAATGCCCTACCCTGTGATGTGCTGAAATTAACCTCCCCGCCATATTAAGCCTGTAGTAGCACCCATGCGTGTCTGGCATGGGTGCGTCAGTATCCTCATCCTCTACGTCAAGGGTGGCACGCTCTGAAAGTGGGGACTCCGTTCCCCGCCACTACCAAAACATGTGAAACCACAAGATACACCGCCGCTTCATCTCTCACGACGCTCATTGCCCTAAGACAAGCGTCGACGTGCGCTGCCAGAGAAAGTCCATCGACGATGTTCTGGCAAAGCCGGAGTGGAATGGAGTGGCGTAGGACCCTGTAATGCGATGGGAGTAGGACCCTGCAATGCAAGGGGAGTAGGACCCTGCAATGGAATAGGAGTAGGACGATAGGAAGGGAGAGTAGAGAGAGGTGCTGTCGGTGCGACGCTCTGTAGGTAAGGAGTCCCTCCCTGACTCCCCCATGGTGTAGTCTGCGGAGAAATGTTGTAGGTTGCAAGCTGCTGTGGAGTGTAGCAGCCAAACAAATCCTCCATCGAATGGAGGTACTGCTCTCCTATAGAGATAGCCCGTTGAAAGTCAGGATCTACGACCAGTGGAGGAATCTGAGAAGGGTAGGTGTAGGATGGCCATGCTTGCAAATAACAAAAAAGAAAACCTATGACACTCATGGTTTATGGTTAACTACGTAGAAACATTATTTATTTATTTGCTTGTTCTCACCGACTCGAGACTCAGGTCCACTGGAAGCGATGTCCACCCCGGGTGGGAGCCCACCTGAAATGTGAACCAACCAAAAGAAGAGCCAACTGGCTTCTCATCACCAATTGGTATGTCATCTGACATCTACATTACAAAGAGCAATATAAGATTAAGCTTTCCACCCTAGTCACTCATCTATAAATACGTACACAAGTATATTACCACACAAACACGTATATACATATACATACTAGTAGACCTAAGTAGAGGCTAGTAGTGCCAAAGGTCAGTTGCACCTCTTTAGATATCATCGCAGTCTCAATCGTGGTAAAATCAAAGGTACGTTGCGGTAATCCATGCATGAGTGGATCAATGACCGCAACGCTACAATTAAAAAAGGACTATACCCAAGAGGAAGCGTCTAACCTTTGGATGCTATGCTCTCGTACTTAGTGCCTACATACATGCATAAACAGATCAGCATGTTTTACAAGTGGAACCCAATGTCTTCTACCTACACCCTCCAAGCTTGGGGATGGGTTGCCCTTCGCTTTCTCTCTCTTTCTCTCCCTCTTTCCCTCTCTTTCTTTCTCTACCTCTCTTTCTCTACCTCTTTCCCTCTATCTCTCTCTCTCTCTCTCCCTCTCTTTCTCTATCTCTCTTTCCCTCTCTCCCTCTCTTTCTCTATCTCTCTTTCTTTCTCTCTATCTCTATTCCTCTCTATCTATTCTCTCTCTTTCCTATCCCTATTTCACTCTATCTCTCTCTTTCTCTCCCTCTCTCACTCTATCTCTCCCTCTTTCCCTCTCTCCCTCTATCTCTCTCTATTTATTTCTCTACCTCTCTTTCTCTCCCTCTTCCCTCTATCTCTGTCTTTCTCTCCCTCTCTCCCTCTATCTCTCTCTCTCTTTATTTCTCTACCTCTCTTTCTCTCCCTCTTTCCCTCTATCGCTCTCTCTCTCTCCCTATTTCCCTCTCTCACTCTATCTCTCCCTCTTTCCTTCTCTCTCTATCTCTCTCTCTTTCTCTCCATATTTCTATCTCCCTATCTCTCTCCCTCTTTCCCTATCACTCTCTCCCTCTATCCCTATCCCTATCTCTTTCCCTCTCTCTCTCTCTCTCTCTCTCTCTCTCTCTCTCTCTCTTGCCCTATTTCTATCTCTCTCTTTCTCTCCCTATCTCTCTCCATCTTTCTATCTCTCCCTCTCTCTCTCTCTCTCTCTCTCTCATCTTTCCCTCTTTCCCTCTCTCCCTCTCTCTCTCTCTCTCTCTCTTTCCCGCTTTCCCTATTTTGCTAGCACTCTCCCTCTCTCTCTCTCTGTCTCTCTCTCTTTCTATTTCTATCTCCCTATCTCTCTCCCTCTTTCCCTATCACTCTCTCCCTCTATCCCTATCCCTATCTCTTTCCCTCTCTCCCTCTCTCTCTCTCTCTCTCTCTCTTTCTCTTTCTCTCCCTATTTCTATCTCTCTATCTCTCTCCCTCTTTCCCTATCTCTCTCTCTCTCTCTCTCTCTCATCTCTCCCTCTTTCCCTCTCTCCCTCTCTCTATCTCTCTCCCTCTTTCCCTATCTCTCTCTCTCTCATCTCTCCCTCTTTCCCTCTCTCCCTCTCTCTATATCTCTCTCTATCTCCCTCTCATTCTCTCTCTCGCTATTTATCTACCTCTCTCTCTCTCTAACATTTCTCTCCCTCTCTCTCTCTCTCTCTCTCTCTCTCTCTCTCTCTCTATCTAACATTTACCTCTCTTTATCTAACATTTCTCTCCCTCTCTCACTCTCTTTATCTATTTCTCTCTCTCTATCTAACATTTATCTCCCTCTCTCTCTCTCTCTCTCTCACACACACACACACACACATTAATTCTCTCTCTCCCTCTCTTTTTCTACCTCTATTCCTTTTTCTCTCTCACTCTCTTTATCTATTTCTCTCTCTCTATCTAACATTTCTCTCCCTCTTTATCTATTTCTTTCTCTCTCTATCTAACATTTACCTCTCTTTATCTAACATTTCTCTCCCTCCCTCACTCTCTTTATCTATTTCTCTCTCTCTATCTAACATTTCTCTCGCTCCCTCTCTCTCTCTCTCTCTCTTCATTTATCTCTTTCTCTCTCTCTATTTCATCTAACACTATCCAAACAATAATTTTCAAAACGTGCGTGACAAATCAATCATTTTCAAACGTGCGTAGCAAAGCAACCATCAAACGTGCTTAGCAAAGCAACCATTTCAAACAAGCCGTGTGAAACAACCATTTCCTAATGAACGAGGTATGTTATAATGGATTCTCTATTTTTATTTATTTATGTGTGTGTGTGTGTGTGTGTAGTAGAAAACAAAAGGGGAAGAGGGAGGATGTGCTTTTGTGTATACCTCTTCTTTGTAGCGTGGTTGAGCTTTGAATAGGTTGAGCGTCCAAATAAGATGGCGGAATACCCCCTTGCCGAGACTTGGACGAAACCCAGTTCGACGAAACTTGAGAAGCTTGGAGAAGGAGAGAGGGCGAAGGGAGAGGGGGGGGTGGGGGAGGCTTGTTGAAGGAGAGAGAGGGTAGGGAGAAGGGGGGTGGGGGAGGGGAGAGGGGGGGAGCTTGGGAGCGATGGCAGAGATCAAGAATGCAGGGTATGCTGCAAAAACGCGACATACTTTGCCTTCTTTCCTTTTTTAGGTGCCAATTATTATCGTGGCTATTACCGCCCATATTACCGCGAACAATCATTTCAAACGATTACATGCAAATCCCAGGTTGTCGGGGGGGGGGGTGGGGTACAAACCACCCCCCCTACCCTTAGCTATACATTATTTCATTTTTTAACCTTTTGAGTTTTTTGGTGAAGAGTTTTAATTTTTTATGGATACTTTATTTTGTAGTACTTTCAAATGTTTATTAATTGAATTTTTTAAAATCTCTTTTTGTTAAAATATAATTTTGACACTCATTGTCATTTATTCCCTTTGACTTTAACTATATGTAATTTTTCTAACGGAATTAAGTGTTTTTCTAATTATTTATTGTTTAGGACACATGACTAAATAAACAACCTTTCGCATGTGTAGGACATCAACTAGGATGATCGTGGTCCTCCTGGAGGCCCAGAGAGAGATCGTTGGCTCAAGGAAAAAATACCTTGTCCTTGTGCCAAGTGCAAAAGGATAATTCCTCGCTTGAGGCGCATTGCTTTGGAGCACGTGGAGGACGAAGGGCTTTGACATCCTCGGGAAAGCGCTCGGAGAGATGATAGCGCGACTCACCCGTCACTTGAGGAGGTGCCCCATTGGTGTGTGCTCGGTGGCGGTGCACCGGCACGCAAGGCTGAATGGCAGAGGTAAGAGCGACTGGGCGATTTGGGTGCACCGCATGGTGATCCTCCCATTGGCTCTACGTCGGCAACTCATACGGCGTCCCACGATTGGCACAAGATGCATTCAATTGTATGGGTTGAAGCATTCAATTGTATGGGTTCAAGTCCCACGATTGGCACAAGATGCTTCAGGTAATCTTCATACTCCCTATTCTATCTATAGTTTGTGTGTATGACTATCACTCACTTTCCCTTTTCCTGATTTACATTGTAGTTCATTCTGTCAGTGAGTATGAGTATATGTCGGGACAGGAAAGTCAGGGAGGCTATTTTCAAATTAGGAGAGCTAGTAAGGTACACCACAAGACTCCACTCAACTACACCTTCTTTATGTACACAATAATTTCAACTAGCACTTAGTGTATTTTTGTATGTTTTCTTGCAGATTTGTGAGCTCCAAGGAAATCGAAATAGATGCTATCACTGCTGCTCAAACACTTGCAACAGAAACTGTGTGTGCCATTGAAGATGCATTTCCTCGATTGGTCCTTCTTAGTCAAATTCACCTCTTGGTTCACGTGGTGGAGGAGATAGCTATATGTGGAGTAGTGCACGCACGATGGATGTTCTTCTTAGAGAGGTTTTTAAAGACTCTCAAAGATTTTGTGCGGCTACAGTCTCAACTAGAGCCATGTATGGCCGAGGGTGGATTGTTCAAGAGGCATTTGTTTACATATCAGAGTATTTGGCACAAGTTCATCCTTCAATGCCTCACATGTGGTCAGACAAGGAAGATTCAAGGATGACTTCACACTTGACAAGTGGAAAGGGGAAACTACTTAACATGGATATGAACCTATCATGAGTGGTTGATAACTTTTACATTCTCAATGCAAAGATTATGACCAAGTGGGTGGACTTGTGGATAGTGGCAAAGGCCAGTCGTTTGCAAGAGAGGGAAGCATGGAAACAAGCACATGGAGGAAGGAGGGCACCCCCAGTGACTAGACACCTTACATGTTTCCCAGATCTCATTAGTGCAGAGTGGATTCGTGAGAGAATGACCGAGGCAAAAGTGCGCGGAGAAGACATCACCAACAAAGAATGGAATATGCACGAGGCTAGTAGAGTAGTCATATACCTAAACCATATTTTCGTGCTATTTCTTGTGATTATCTTTAACATGTATTTGATAAAGTAATATATTTTTCTATTTTGTAGTGCCTTTCCTTTAACTCTATGTGGTCAAAGGGTTGTCACTTTCGCACGCGCCACATTGACGAGCGTAGAACCACCATGGATTGTGCCATCATGGGAAACTTTGACACAGATGGTGATGAAGCCAAGTACTACGGAACTATTGAAAGGATAGTAAAGGTTAATTTTAGAACCTTTCATAGCTTCATCTTTGAGTGTAAGTGGTTTGCAAATGTGTCTAGACGACATGAGAATGGCCTCTACATGGTAGACTCTAGTGTGCATCACGCAGGGAGGTATGACAATTTAGTTTTACACGCAATTGTGAGCAAGTGAGGGCCATGTACCTTTTTTATTCTTATTTACTTGTTGTAGCGTTAGTTATACCAATGTTACTCACTTTGAGCTTCTATTTTATAGGTCATCTATATTCCAGCAATCCACCAACCAAAACTTTGGTTTGTAATTCTTGTAACACATCGGGAGAGAACCATTTTTTCCACTAATGAAGTGGAGACTATCTTCGACCCTCTTCCACCTCCGACTTTGGATGAGGTGGAAACAGAGGAGAGGGAGGTCGATGAATCATGTCCGGTGGCAGCAAGTCTTAGCAAGGATGATTGTCATGATAATAAAGATGATGAGATGGAGGATGACGAACTCAAAGATGATGAAGCTGGCAATGCATCCACAAACGACAATTCCGTTTCTCTCTTTATTGATTTTAGGAGCTATGGGCTTAGAATTGGATGATGCTTCATGTAGAGATCTTTTGGAAGATGATTCATAAACATTTTGCAGTTATGAAGTTTTTTGGTCATGTAATCCATTCACCTCTCTCTCCCTCCTCTTCCTCTCTTTAGATTTGAGAATATGCTCAATTATGTTAATCAATTGACAATGATTGTTTTAGTTGTAACCAAGGGTAATCTTAGGCTGGGTTCAGACGAGGCTGGAGGAAGAAATTCTTTCTGCAGGTCTACCGCCGCCTCGTTTGAACGGTGTTGGAGGAAGCAGAGTAAAAAACAGAGAGAGGTGGAGAGAGGCCAGCAGATCTTCCAAGGGGGGGTGCCGGAAGAAAAATGGCGGGCCCGGAGGAAGATGATACCTGCTGCAGTAAATAGGCTTTTGCCACCCAGCTTAGATGCCCCTGTGGGAAGCATTTCCGCCACAGCATCTAAACCGGGCCTTATATCCCCCGCCTCCTTCTCCCCCCGCTTTCTCTTTCTCTCTCTCTCTCTTTCTTTCTCCTTTTTTTATATTTTAAAATTATATACAATATTCTTTAATTTTTATTGAGAGGAGGAAAACGCCAAAATTTGAATGGGGGGGGTTAAGCCAGAATTTGAAAGTTTAGGTGCTAGATTTGGGTAGCGGATATAACGACGGTAATGAGTGCGGTAATAACAACAGTAATAACAGCGGATAAAGTCGCGGTAATACTTTAAACACACAAAAAAACATCGCCCTCCTCTCTCTTATTTCTCTCATTGAATTTACATCTTCTCTCTACAAAACGCGATAAAACAGCGTGATAAACACTTGGAGATTTTTATAGTGTAACATTGTACAAGCTCTAACATTGTACATGCTCAAAAGTCCAAAATCTTTTTTCTGGGGCTCAAAAGTAAATAATCGTGATTATTTACTTTTTACACTTTTTAAGCTTTTTTTTCCAAGTAATCACCTTTTTGTGGTCTCTGAACAAGTTTAATTGAGTTTGAATAAGTTTTGTCCAAGTTATCAACTGTTTAGTGTCTCTCGACTCTGATTCCAAGAATCTGGCTTAAGTCTCAATTTTGCGATCCGAATTTCACCAAATTTGATTTATGGAGTCTACTTGATATGCTTGACCCTGTGGTATACTCAATTGTGCAAAATTTCTCAATACTGGAGCAAATGTAAATAATCGCGATTATTTACTATTGAGATTTTTTTTCTTTTTTTTTCCAGCTTTTTGCCAAAATGTTGATACCAGTTGATTAAGAAACTAAACTTAAGCTGCTTAGCCAAGTTTCACTAAGTTTGGATAATTACTGCTCAATTTGTCACAGTTTTCTGTTTAAAGAGTGACTTTACAAATTTAGCCACAATTTTCACTTAAGAGATCCAAATCTTACCAAATTTGATATGAATGCTGAATATAACATGATAAAACTGGTGGTATTCTTAGTTGGTCAAAAAAGTTGAAAAATATGACAAAAGTAAGTAATCGTGATTATTTACTTTTGCTAATTTTTGCATATTTTTGGTCACTTGAGTACACATGTTAAATACTTCAATTTAAGCCTTTGAGTCAAGTTTTATTGAATTTGAACAAGATTTACCAAGTCACACTCAAGTTCACGGCATTCAGTACAGATTTCAATTTTTATCAAGGTTTTGGTCCGTTTTGTGATCCAAACTCTATGAGCCTTCACAAAAGATGTTTATAATCATGCATAGAGTCTGTGGTATCAACCTTGATCATTTTTGAGCTAAAAGTAAATAATCACGATTATTTACTTTTGACCTAAAATGAATATTTTTTTCACTTTTTCAATACTCAGTCTTTTAGTGACATGTTTCAAGCCTTTGAGTCAAGTTTCACCAAATTTGAACAAGATTCATCAAGTCAGACACAATTTCTCGACAATCAGTACCAATTTCAGTTTTCATCAAGTTTTTGGTATGTTTTGTGATCCAAACTCTATGAGCCTTCACAAAAGATGTTTGTAATCATGCATGGAGTCTCAGGTATCAACCTTGGTCAATTTAGAGCTAAAAATAAATGATCGCAATTATTTACTTTTGGTCCAAAATGAACTTTTTTTTTTGCTTTTTCAGTGGATAGTCTTTTTATGATCTATTTTAAGCCTCTAAGTCAAGTCAAATCTTAATTTGGCCTAAAATGTCAAGAAAAAGTAAATAATTTGAGTTTTTGAAAACTCTTGAAAATTTTCCTCAAATTTGTCCTTAAGCTTACCCCCTGGTTCATACAACTTTTAAAGCATAATCTCCAACCGGATTCACTGGTTGATAATCTTTTGGTGCTGTTTCAACCCGTAGACCTTAAATTCTGTAACTTCACATAAACAACTCACAGATGATTCTTTTGGAGTGAGCAATGATTTGAGATCTCACCTCGGATTCTACTTACCCTACTCCTAGGTTCTTCTACAATTGGGTTGTGAAAAGTGTTCACAAACACTGGTTTTCTTATTTTTTATGGTTTTTTAAACTTTGATCTTAAGACTTTTCTTGCCCATCAATCATTTTAAAAATCCTAATTTAATCCTACAAGCTACTTAGCAAGTATAATCTACTTCCAAGCTACCTCTACACAACAAAAAACGACACTCTTACGCTATGCGGTTTTAAAGAGAAAGTTTAACTCTAGGTGAACCTAGAGGAAGTTAATGGACAACTACACAAGACGCTCTTGCTTTCCCTAGTTTAGGTTTATTCGTTCCCCGAAAACGGAGCCAAATGTGGGACGGGTGTCTAACCTCACTCCTATCTTATTGTAGACATAGCGAGAACCACGAATATAATTGTCAATCCATGGGATGAAGCTGACTTGGCTAGTGCATAGAGGCTACAAAATGTTTTCAATCTCTTGGAAAACAAAAAACAACTCGCATCTAACTCAAGATACACTCAAATGACAGAAATCACCAAAAGCTAGTCGCTCATCGGTAACAAATCACATGCATTACAACATCAATTGACATCCAAACGTTACAAAACTTCCAGGACATGTTTATAAGACCTAAGCACAAATGCTTATGGTCTCAAATTTCACTTTAGGTCAAGTGCAAAAATTGTGATTATTAACAGCAGTGAGTTTTTGACCTAGTCATTTTCGACCAAGAATGCATCTAAATGTTTAGCAATGATGCCCCAATACCCTGTCTATACTTAGTTTATGATTTTAAAGCTTAAATTCCTATTTATGAGAAAATTAGTCCATGGGTCGGCCATGACAAAAGCTACGGATTACCATGAAATGGTTACGTCAATGTGTAGAGCTCTTACCTGGGTTGCAACGCAACAGACAACACTGCAATGTGACAACCGAGAAGGGAGTACGAATCACGAGAAGGAGAGAAGTGAGTGCTGTTATCTCACGTTGTGTTCTATTATCCAAAAACTTAATAATAAAATTTACAAAGTTGGCTTTTATACCTTAGCTAAGGTCTAAAATATTTAATGTCTGGCACCCAAGACCTTTGAGGCTCCACACTTATTGTATCTACAACCCAAGTAAACTAAGTGAACCATGCTTTACATCTTGGAACTCTTATTGAGCCCGTAACAAGTTACAATTATCACAATGGCTAAATAAATCGTGAAATTACAATACATGACCATTTTGGAGAAATGTGAAAAGTGTGTAACTACAATCTTCATTCTTCATACTCATCTTCGATGTGCATTCATAAGGCTTTGATATTTAGCATCTCCTGTTAATTGACGTCGGCTCGGTTAACCTCTCCTTTGTAGGGCTTAAGTAGGCTCACATGAAAGGCATTGTGTATGAGCCAATGGTTGGGAAACTTGAGTAACTGGTAATCCGTCTCATTGATGAGCTTCAAGATTTGGAAAGGACCATAGTATCTTTTTGCTAGCTTAGCATAATACTTTTGATGGCCCATAGATTTTTTGCCGTCGTTTGCCTTAATCGAGCCTTAGGCAACTTAAGTAGGACCCAATCATTTTATTTTAATATTAAGACCCTTATGTGCTTGTCAGCAACAACTTTTTTCCTTTGTTGTGAGATGGATATAGCCTCCCTAATCTTTTGAAATTATTCTTGTAGGTCATGGCTATACTCATCGATGGCAAAGATCTTCCCATGTACTTTGAGTAGCAAGGGACTTTTAGGTCTTCCCTCAATGATCTCAAAAGATTCTTTTCACAAAGAAGTATGTACAATATTATTGTAGGCATACTCTACAAGAGGTACGTACTTTTTCCATTGTGAGCATTAATCTACTTCTGTAATATAAGTCTTGAGTACATCGAGTATCGTAAGGTTGGCTATCTCACTTTGGCTATCCGTTTGTGGGTGATAGGCCAAAGAGAAATTCAATCTTGCTCTTAGATTTTCAAAGAGAACTTTCCAAAAATTACTAATCATTCTAGGATCTATATGATGGATGTTGTAATCCATGGTGTTTGAAAATTTGTGATATGAAGAGATTTTCAATTTTGTGTGCCTTTATAGTCTTTTTGATAGGAATAAAGTGTGCTTGCTTGCTAAACCTGTTGACTATTGTCCATATTCGTGTATTCCCATGGATAGACTTGGGCAATCCAAAGATGAAATCCATGGATATACTCTTCTATGGTGAGTTTGGGATAGGCAATGGCTGAAGCAATCCAAGTTGCTTCCCTCTATCATACTTGGTCTTTTGGCATACTATGCATTTTGAAACATACTCTTGTATGTCCACTTTCATGGTAGATCAATAGAAATATGTCTCTACTATTTGAAGAGTAGGTTGAATACCTCTATGCCCTGCATAGGGAGGAGCATTGGATTCATACATAAGTTTCTCGTGAAGGGAATGGGTAACACATAGCCTATTGCCGTGGAGAAGATGACCATCCTGCAAGGTGAATGGTTCCTCTTTCTTACCCGAGGCAAGGGCTGACATTATGTCTCTAAAGTCAGGTCAGTAGCATACTCATCTATCATAGAAGATAGATCATTGTGAGTATCTATGGACACCACATTAAGTTTTGGTTTTTGTGAAAGTGCATCGGCCACTTGATTGTGCTTACCAGCAATGTGAGTAATATGTAAATTAAATTGCGAAAGAAGATTTTCCCACCTCATTTGTTTGTTGGAAAGCTTGGTTTACGTCATGAAATACTTGAGACTTTAGTGGTTGGTTCGTGGAATAAATGGAGTCCCCAATAAGCAGTGCTTCCATGTGTTGAGGACATGTAGAATAGCTAAAAGCTCTTTCTCATAAATGCCCAAGACTCGCTCATTGATATTGAGCCTTCGGCTCTCATATGCTATGGCATGCCCTTCTTGAAGCAAAACTGCTCCAAGGCAATCACCACAAGTATCACATTGGACCTAAATTGGCTTTGAGAGATTCGGAAGCATGAGGACTGGTTGGGAGGTAAACTTATCCTTGAGCTTTTCAAAAGCATTTTGCTCCTTAGTAGTCCATACAGAGTTAATGTTCTGCGTAGTTAAGTCATGTACTAGTCCTGCTATTTGAGATAATTTTGCTATGAAGCATCTATAGTATGTGCACATATAACCAATAAAGCTTCTTAGATCATGTGGATTCCTTGGATTAGGCCATGTTTTTATTACCTCTAATTTTGATGATCCATATGGATACCATCTTTAGAGATAATATGACCTAGGTATTGAATCTCTTGGAGAAAAAATTCATTTTTCTTTTGGTTGAGTAAAAGCTTGTTCTTCCTCAATGCTTGAAAAATCACTTGGAGATGTTGCTTATGTTTATCCAAATACTTAGAGTTGATGATGATATCATCAAAGAACACTCCATAGAATTTACGGTAGGGTCCAAAAAAGTTTTTCCAGTAGAGGATTGAACGTAGCTGGTGCATTAGTCAAGCCAAAAGGCATGACTAGATATTCATAAAGACCAAACATGGTGCTAAACGCGTTCTTTAGGATATCTTCATCCACTATCCTTATTTGATGATAGACACTTTTAAGGTCAATCCTACTGAAGTAGGTAGAGCCTTGTATCTTATCAAATAGATCTTCTATCGGAGGCACGAGAAATCTATTTTTGATAGTGATATGGTTTATTGCTTGATAGTCCACACACATACGGTATGTATCATCTTTCTTTTGCACTAAAAGGACTAGAGAACAAAAGGGAGAGGAGCTAGGCCTCACCATCCATTTTTCTACCAATTCTTGTACTTGCCTCATGATCTCCTCTTATTGATCTTGTGAGACTCAATAAGGAGGCTTATTAGGTGGTGAACTTCCTGGAAGGAGCTCAATGCAATGGTCATCATCCCCTCGTTTTGGAGGTAAGTCTATAGGGATATCATTGATGAAAAAACATTGGAATCCTTTTTAAAAATTAGATAAGTCTAACTCTTCTTGATTCCTACCATTTATGTTTGATGAAACATTAGGATCTTTTAGAGACTCTTTGACAAAAAATCATGTATGCAGAAAGTGAGCTCTTCATTGCTTTATCAAAAGCAGGAGGATCTACAAGTGGAATAGTGTGACCACACTCACTAGCATCTATAATCATGTTCTTTCCCCTGTAGGTGAAGTAGATTCTCCTTTCAAGGAACTTTACATTGGCAGCTACGCAATCAAACCATGGCGCCCCTAGGATAGCATTGTCATGTTGGAGAGGAGAGATGAAAAAGTCTTCTTTGTTGACATAGCTTTTGACACGAAGCCTCAACTTCCCAATCAAGTGAGTAACAGAGGCTTGCTTTCCCTTGAAAGCTATGTCAGTCGTTACAATATCTCCCATCTCAAAATATTGAATGCCCAGTTTAGTGGCCAACTCCATTGATATGAAGTTGTGAGTAGAGCCAAGGTCAAACAAGATTAATGCATCATGCTCTCTTACCTTTCCCCAAGCATAGGATCCTTTGCAATGAGCATCCTCTTCTAGAGCTTCGATGGTGGAAGCCCTAGGAGTCTCATTGCAAGTATTCTTCTTGGGGCAAGAACAATAGCCATGTCCTTGCTCCCCACAGTTGAAACACTAATGGTCCTTGCAAAAAGCTTCAAGATCTTTAGAAGAGAGTTTATTTTTTCCTTTGTAAGCTCCCTTCTCCTTGGATGGATTGTTGTTTTTGTTGTTGGAAGTACCTTGGGAAGAATTTTGAGCATTGGTTTTCCCCTTTGCATCATTTTTATCTTTGTTTTCCATGGGCTTGACATTAGCCCCTTGCTGGAAACTGATGCGTGAATCAACCATGGTGTGATGGATTACTTTGGTGATAGAACCCGGCAGTTGAGAGTTTACATTCTGAGTGGGATGGAAACACACACAATGCCTCTATAATTACCCCGATACACACTCTTAAAATAATACACACACACACACACACAATATGGGGCACCACTCGGCTTACACAACCCACCTAGCCGAGACAGGGAACACACCGATGGAGTGAGAGGAGAGAGACTATCCATTTTCCCACTCAACACAGACACTTACACACACATAAATTAGCTCAAAAGAGAAAGATTTCTAATTCTTAGATACAAGTGAGCTTGGTCCAACACCAATGGGACAAATAGCTCACACAATATGGCTGAAATATGCTAGATACACTCACAAACTGGAGCAGAGGCTTTGCTCACAGGAGAAAATTACCGAGCCAAAACATCAGGAAAAAAATGAGGAATTTGCCAAAATAAACAGCGACGGAATGGCCAAAAATCCCACTCTACAATATCAAAATGCTTAAATCCATGAGCAGTTTATGGCCAAAACAGGTTCCAAAAACAACAAAAATTGAGTAGCAGCTCTTCATCCTCTTCTCTCCATATTTTTTTGGTTTTCTCTCAATTTTTTTAGTGTCCACACTTCACCTTATCCCTTGGGCACCTTTGGCCTTTTGATTGACCTCAAACGGATCCCAAACAGGCAAATGGCCATGCAGTGCGTTTTTGTTACCCTTCTGCATCCATCTGTACACCTGGCACTTAATTTTTCCCAATAATGCATCCTTTTTTCTAAGCTTTGGACCCGTAGTCACGTGAAGTGGCCCCCAAATATAGTTCTCATGATGACCTTTTTGCATAATTCATCACAAGAAAACACCCCTGTTGTGTCCTCACTTACCCACGTGCAAGTCTTGATCCTATTCGACCTCTTGATGCCACTGGATGTCATCTTCCGCACCTGCTTATTTCATGTCGTGGGCCCACTGATAGCTTGCTCAAGAAATTTTATGCTCTACCAACTCCTCATTTTAATATAAAAACACATTGATATTGGTGATAATGAAAATCGATGTACTATGTACACAGTGTCCTACATTTACAATGTGGGCCACAGGTAACCACTCGACTCTGGACAATGTGCAATTCTTTACTTGATGCACCATGCATGTGTATGTACATATTTTGAATTACTTCTTCCAAAAAACTCCTAACATAATTTGCCCATCCCCTAGCCTGCTAGATCATTCATGATCTCAGCAGTAGCAAAAAAGAGATACGAGACTCGCCACATCACAGGTCTCCTCATCCCTCGAAGAAATTACTTGTTATTCAGATAGCTCATCTTGCTCCACCATCATTAATCTAGCATTATATAATTTAAGATGCAATCCATTTACCCTTGACTTATGTAGATTCCCATCCAGGTTAGCCAGCTGACATGTACCATTCAAAAACACTAAACTACCTTGAAAGGGCCTTCCCACTTAACTTGCAATTTCTTTTGGAATGTCTTGTCCAGCTTACTGTTGTAGCACAAAACCAAGTCATGTTTCTTGATACCCTTACGTTTGACCTTTTCATTTATCTTTACTAAAGCCTTATCTTGTATCTATCCATAATGTTTTGATGCGCTCATCCTATCCAGCTGAACCTCTTGTAATTTTGAGAGCATCTCTTTGAATGCATCACTGGACTGTCCAAGAAACTTCTCTAACATCTTGACCGCAAGAAACTCTACTTTTTATGCGCGAAGATGAAGATTAGAAACTAGTATACCACTCATGTCACTTCTTCATGTCAAAGACAACCTGTTTATGATTTTCACTCCTGCAAATCAACTTTTCACTTTCCCAATCCTACAAAGCTCACACCTTTATTAGACATGGTCTTCATAGGATAAATGGATAGCCACTTCCCTTGGTCGACATAACGTAAAAATCCATTTCCTTCTTAATGCCAAAGGCCTCCACAAAAACATTTTTACAAATGCCTACGCACCTGTAGGGAGGTGTTGTAGCTCGACCTAATTGCAAGCCACAAAATTGTCAAATCGTGGATTGGCAACCCGGAATAAGGCATGGAAGCACGAGCCTAGGATGTATAGACATAGAGGATTCAAGGGATCCTTCTACTCATCATAGAGAGAATCCATGGAAGGGCTTCCTCTAATCAGCAACACATTCCTACTTTCTAATCACTTGTACACAATCATGTGGTTGAAATTAACCTCTCACATCAATCAGCTCTAAATCCTGGTCCCTTATCCGAAAGTAGCTCCTATGGCACCCCAAACTTGCAACATATTTCATCGTACACAAATTTTGACACATACTTTGTAGTGATTTGTTTTATTGCTATAGCCTCTGCCCATCTAGAGAGATAGTCTATTGTAGTCAAAATATATCTTTTGCCCTTGCTTGTGATAGGTAACGGGCCTATTGCATCAATGCCCCACTTTTCAAACACGTTAAACGCCATAATGGTTTTTTGTAGCTCTAGCTTCAACACTCTCTTCCCAAATTCTTGACATCTATTGCAAGACCAACACCAATGGTGAACATCCTTGTGCAAACTAGGCCATACATACCCCTCTTGCAAGATCTTATGCAAGGTGATTTTTAGAGAAAAATGACCGCCACATGCACCTTCATGATTCTCTTCCAACACTCTATAAAGCTCCTCCCACCAAGGTACACGGATGAACACTAGATCAGCCCCTTTCATGTGCATGACATCACCAATCAATTTGTACTTGGATGCTCTACGTAGGAAACCATACTTCTTAGACTTCTGAATGTCCTTCGGAATGGTTCCTGTTAGCAAAAACTCCTCTTCGTAAGCCAAACTTTCTCGGCCATGATAAATAGTAAATTAGTCCCTAGCACAAATAGCTCCCCAATCATGCTTTGAGCTGCTTCATGTGCCTCTCCATTTAGAGCACGTTCAATGTGTCTGGTGCTCCATGCTTCAAACTTTTTTAACATGCCTTTAATTTTGAAACACATTTCCTTCAATGAGGTGTTCTTGCTCTTCCACACACCCAACACTTGCTTCACAACTAACAAGGCATCACTTTTTATGCTCAACCTTTTAATACCATGCTTCAAACAAATGTGTAATCCGGCTTTCAAAGTAACATATCCAACCTCATTATTACTATGAGCATCCAATTTGAACCCTCTCTTGCATACTAGCTTCCCCTCTAGATTGTAAAGTGCTATACCCCCTCAAGTTTCATCATGGATCTTTTTGTATGAGCCATCAACAAAGAACAACACATGTGCATTGTTGATATGTGACACTTCTTCAACTACCCTTCTCACCACCTCTTCCTTAACAAGAAGGGGATTCTCCTTGAAAGTCAACAAATCATCTTGGGTAGATCTTGTATTGTCTTCCACTAAAAAAGAGAACTCAAACTCTTGCAGCTCAGTTACCCATTTCTTGACCACATTTGACATGTTAGTGCCATTAGTTAACTCTGGCAAAAAGGCATAACTCGTTAAGAAAACAAAAGGTCCTGGTAGCAAGTAATGACGAAATCATCAACATGCAAATATTACACTGTCCATCACTAGCTGTACTTCCAACAATTTTCTTTCTGCTATCAACTTCACTCGGCTTGCACAATACACTGGCCTCATATAATGGCTGCCCTTCCCCTTTTGCAATAACATGGCTCCAATGGAATCATCCCCTACTGATGGTTTTACATAAAACACTTGCTCCCAATCAGGAGCCTACACGGTTGATAGCTCCCCTAACACCTCTTTCGCCTCTTGAAACACTTCTTCACACTTGTCATCCCATTGCAATGGATCATGCTTTGCCACTTGTCATAATGGATAAAGGAGCTGTGAAGACAATGGAATAAACCGCGCCATGTACTTCACTTTGTGTATAAAGGTTGCCAATTGCTTTGTACTCTTAGGTGATAGAAGAAGAATAATAGACTTAACCTTGTCTGGATCAGCCTAAATCCCATTTTCTTCCACCAGACGACCCAATAACTTCACCCTTGTGTGCTAGATGACATCTCTTTGGATTTAGTTGTCCTCCACATTCATCATATGGAGCCAATACCATCTGCAGGTTCTCATGGTGTTCAGTCCTACTGCTTAGACACAAAAGTCTTCTATAAAATCTTTAACACAACTACCAATGGATGGTGACAATACCCAATTTTCTCTCTCTTGATAGAAGAATGGTCCATTTGACAACCCAAATGGAAATACCATGTAGCAATAACAACCCCATGGCATAATGAAAGTTGTCTTTGTTTGGTCTTTAAGTCCAATCCTCAATTGAAAATAGCCTGAAAAACCATCACACACATTGTACCTCTCATAACCTGCCACTGAATCCAAGATCTAATCAATAAATGGAAGAGGATATTGGTTCTTCTTAGTGGCTGTATTTAAGGGTTTAAAATATACACAAATTCTCCACTTTCCATCCTTCTTTGGACTGGACTCACCCATTTTGTGGTCTCCACTGGGACTATGAACCCTGCCTTCAATAGCTTGCCCACCTCTTCCCTTAAGGCTTCCATCTGCTCTCGACCCATCCTTCTTAGCCTTTTCCACACTGGCTTAGCACCTTCCTTCAGCTATATATGCATCTCTTCTCCTTTGAACTCTCTAATCTCTTCATAAGAAGTAATGAACAAATTAGGAAAACTAGTCAACATGTGCAAATTATTTCTCCTTCTCCACAGTTGAGAGGTCTCCACTAATTATTTGGGTCATCAATTCCTGCTTCTTTGACAATTCAAGCTTGGTTTGCATCAGCTCTTTAATCACTTAATAAGGCCCTTCACTTTCATCTTGAATCTCATTTGCAAATGCAAATAAACTAGACTCGTGGATTTCTTTGCCCATCAGAAGAAATGCAGCATCAACATCCTCATCACTGCTGGTAGTACTATCACTATCCTTGTCAGACACTGTGGAATAGTCTTCATCACTAGATTCATGCTCATCTTTATAAAGTTCCTCCAATATTTTTCTTATGTCCATATTATATAGCTTCTTGGCACCTATCTTTCCATAGAGGCTAATCATACCACTTCTCCAATCTTGAGCAACTCCCACTGCATGTAACCATGGTCTGCCGAGTATAATAAGATATGCTCCCACCCTGGTGGCATCACATGAAGATCAACCACCACCTTTGCATCATATGCCTCCACTTCTAAGCTCTTTACAACACCCAGATATTTTACTTTCTGATGTTTTTCCAATTTGATCCAAAAGCATCTTCAAGACCCATCTTCTCAATGTATGAGTGTGTTATGATACATATTTGGGCTCCACCATCAACATGCCCTTGTCCCAGATTTTTTCTTTTATGCCACGCATCTACTATTGGGAAAATGTTTGGTAGCTCATCCAAACCACTCTCTCGTTCTTTCTCCATTGGGCTAACCATCCTCTTCCACTGTTGCTTTAGCTTAGACACTGTCTCTATAAGTTGCCCAAAAGTAACATCTCCTTTCTTGTTTGTCAGATCCTCCTTCAAGTCATAGCTTAATTTCCCATCTTTCAGTGAAAAATATGAAACATGAAACTTACGAGCCCTTGTTTTCCTCTTGGCCTTGACATCCTCGTCTTCATGTCTCTTTACCTTCTTCTTACTAGGACCTACACCATTTCTTCCTTCCTTATCCTTTGTGGTCCTCTTCCTAAAATGAATCACTTTTGTCTTTCCATTTTCTTCTTGGGTTAATCCACTGGGTCCTCCTTCTCTCTTAATTTCAATGCCATAATCATTTGACCTAGTTTGTACGTGTCTTGGTAATGGATACATGTTTCCCTCCATCCTTGGTGTCTTATCACATTATGGCCTGATGTATCCCAACTCTCCACAATTATAACACGTGGGTGTCTGCCTCCAGACCCTATCATTGCTTTGTCCAACACCATTCCTAGGTTTTTCTTCACCTCTTGGCTGATTTGCAAGGTTGATTTGCAAACCTCACCCAACCTCGATTATTTCCCACATCACCTAGCATGTTTAGATTGAGATTATTTATTAAATCTACCATTTGCGTCATGTCTTGTCTTAGCCCATTATAGTGACCATTGCTGGCATAATTTGAGGAGTAACAAAAACCATCGGTTCATGATGAACGCCTAGAATGTGACCTTGCAAAGAATCCATAGGCTAAAACTTAGGCCTCTTCCAGGGCAAATACTCTACTCCTAGCTGACTCATTCTTCTCAACTTCCACTCTTTGTTTGTCACTACATCTAGTGCATCTTCATATGTCCTAGGCTTCTTTAGATCCACTCTCCAGCATAAATTCTCCCAAAGACCAGCCAATAATATGTCCTTCTTCATCATGTCAGGTGGGAGTACCTGTAGTGCTAAGGCCTTGCATATCCGCTCCCATGCCATTGAAAACTTATGTATGTACTCATCTACTGGCTCACCTTCCCTTTGCACCAAACCCTATACTTCTTGCCACACTTTCTCAGGATCTTCTGTCTTCACAAACTCCGCTTCCAATCCATGCCTTAGATTGTCCCAACTTAATCTTACAGGTGGATCAGCCGCACACAACTCCTCTTCAAATGCTTTGGGACAAACTCGTGCATCACTCTTCAAACAAATCTAGAGAGAAACAATAACATCTGTGCAGGATCATGAATCTGGTTGCTGATGCAGACAACCTCCATCTTTTCCAAAAAGTCTTTCACATCTTCATCAATTCTTCCATGAAATTATGGATAAAAGAAAGCCATGGCTACCCAAGTTACAATGCTTTGAGAACCCCTTCTAACATAGGTGCAATAACCCAAAACTTTTTACTAACTCAATCCCCAGAAACTTCAATGGAGCTCAAGCTTTTAGAAAATGATGAACACATACACATCAAATGAGTTTTCATAGTTAATCATTGGAATTACAATAGGCAAAGGAGATTCGAGTATATCTCTTAATCTTCTTGGCCCAAACATAAAGACTATGCACTGCTGGTAAAAAATCTTCCTGTCCACATGAACATTTATCTAGATTCTTTGTGCAAAATGAAAAGGAGTGAACTGAGGTTCGTAGTGATTATCCATTAAAGGCCAACCATGAAGCTCCCAAGAAAGTGCACTTGACTAATTACGCTCTGATTTTGCCAGAATTTCAGCAACATAACAACATAAATGGCTCAAAAGACCAAAAATCCAGCCATCACAACTTGGAAAATTTTTGGCAGAGTTTCCCCAAAATTAGAGCAGTAAAATCCCAAAATATAGGCAGTATATGTATGCATAACCTGCCAGCAATGGCACCCAAGCATCAAGTAGGAATCACTAGTACATAGCCTATGATGAGGTCACAAAAAGGGTACTCCAGCCACCTATATCACCAAAAGGATCTCACACTTGAGAATCCCCTCCTCACCACGACCCTCTCACAAAGGCTTATATAAATATCATATAGTCAAGCCTAAAAAATGACTATCTTCCAGATCAAGTCTCAAAAATGGTTGGGACTGCAAAATAAAACCAAGTATGGCTCCACAAAGACATACAATGGCAGTATCCACAAATAACGTACAATACAAGACAATGTGCTCAAACATGCACCAAATGATGCATACACATGGTACCTACAAGTGACTTCCACTTGCTAGTATACCACTCTACTCTAGCTACCTGTACCTATGTAAATCACCTATACCTGTACCTCTAATCTTAACCTGTAATCTATAATCTCGAAGCTAAAGGACTCGAAGAAGATCCTCCATGGGGGCGCCAAAAGAATGTGAGCGGGATAGAAACACACACAATGCCTCTATAATCACTCGACACACACTCTTGGAATAATACACACACACACACACACACACACACACACACACACACACACACACACACACACACACACACACACACACGCACACACACACTATGGGGCACCACACAGCTTACACAACCCACCTGACCGAGATAGGGAACACACCGATGGAGTGAGAGGAGAGAGACTATCCATTTGCCCACTCAACATAGACACCGACACACACACACACACACACAAATCAACTCAAAAGAGGAAATTTTTTATTCTTAGATATAATTGAGCTTGGGTCAACACCAATGGGGAAAATAGCTCATACAATATGGATGAAATATGCCAAATACAATCACAAATTTGAGTAGAGGCTTTGCTCACAGGAGAACATTACATAGACAAAAAAGTAGGAAAACAGTGAGGAATTTGGTAAAATGAACAGCTCCATTGTGTCAAAAACGGCCAAAAACCCCACTCTACAATATCAAAGTGCTCAAATCCGAGCTCGAATGAGCAGTTTATGGCCAAAACAGGCTCCAAAAACAACAAAAATTGAGTAGCATCTCTTCATCCTCTTCTCTCCATGTTTTTTTGGTTTGTTTCTTAGGTTTTTAGTGTCCACACTTCATTTTATCCCTTAGGCACCTTTGGCCTTGTGATTGACCTTAAACATTCGTTTTTGTTACCCTTTTGCATCCATCTGCACACCTGTCACTCAACTTTTCTCAATAATGCATCCTTTTTTCTAAGATTTGGAACTGTAATCATGTGAAGTGGCCCCCAAATATAGTTCTCATGATGACCTTTTTGCATCATTCATCACAAGAAAAACCCCCGTTGTGTCCTCACTTACCCACGTGCAAGTCTTGATCCCATTGGACCTCCTCACGACCCTCGATGTCATCTGACGCACCTATTTACCTCATAATGTGGGCCTGTTGATAGCTTTCTCAAGAAGTTTTATGCTCCACCAACTCCTTGTTATTATATAAAAACACACTGATACTGGTGATAATGAAAATCAATGGCATATGTACACATTGTCCTAGCTGTACACATGTGGGCCCCACGTAATCACCTGCCTCTAGACAATGAGCAATTATTTATTCAATGCACCATGCATGTGTACCTACATATGCACAATTACTTCTTCCAAAAAACTCCTAACAACATATTCGGCCATCTCTTCATGTAATCTTGAACAAAGTTGTTGCTTTCAAGCCCTTTTCTTCCTTTGTTTCCTCTCTTCCCTTTCGGAATGACGAGGAGAAGGACTATGTGTTGACCTTTTCCTCTTGGGAGGAGTGGGCGATTGTCTAGACCGTCATCTTCGTGGAGCCACATCTTCAAAGGAACTTAAAGTTTCATTGCTTTCTTGATTTTAGGTTTCCTCCTATCGTATGGGAGAGAGTCTTGTTTTTGGGGTCTCTTCAACAGGCCTCCTAAGCTCTCTCTCCTCTTGGAGAGAAAGGGAAATTCCATAAGTGCAAAGTTGTTGAGTAAATTTGGCTTGCAAAGCAGGGTTGTCCATAGCTTGATGCAACCAAGTAATGAGATAATTAACAAACGTGGGGGCATCATCATTAGCACCTTCATGTGCAAAATCAAAGCTATGTATTCGCATTCTACACTCTTGGTTATTATCAGTCATGTTAACAAAATTTATGTACATACTTGGTGTATGCTTTGGCAATTCAAAACCTTAGTTGCCACTCCTCTTAGCCTTTGAAAACTGGCTCTTAAGTATCTACACCCACGGCTCGAAGTGGTTAATTATAGAGAGTAGTGGAGTAGGTCTAACATAGCAGAGTTGTTGAGGGCTAGCTCCTTCTGGACTTCTTATGGCTCAATAATGGTAAATCCGTAGGCAAGTCTTAAAAAACTCCATTATTAAGTCCAAATCTCTTGAGGTGTGCACCATATCCCACATAGTGGGCTCAACAAAACCGATAATAGACCCCAGTTCCACTTACCCTAATATAATTAACAAAATCAACCATTTATAGGCTACTTAAGGACCTCTCTTCTTAAGCAAGAAAAGAGAAACCAAATGCTCTGATACCAATGTAATGGAATTGGCCTATTAACTTGAGAATAGCGAAAATTAAAGAGAGTACTTTTGTGAGCATAGTGGGTGAACGTAATTGATGGTAGAAATATAACGTTTAGTTAACTTGGCATGAACAATACTTTTGCAAGAGGGAGAATTTAGAGAACATGACAACAATTGAGGACCGGATTCATGTGGAGACGGTCCCCCCTCCAATAGGCATTTGTATTATGGTTTCTCCCATCAAGAGAGACTTGTTACAATACAATCTTTCTGTTCCTTGTGACCTAGGTGATGTAATGAATATGGAAAGCTTCATGAATCACAATAATAACATGTACTTTGTGGAAAGCATTAACTATCCCAAGCCTCAGTCCCAAGACCTCAAACACCTTCTAAGGTGCAAAGAGCTAGTAGGGAATGAGGGTAGGGAAAATGAAGTAGAAACATTTCATACAAGAAAGAACTGGTTCCTCACTTATCATCACTCTTCTTGCTAGCATACATAACAGCATATTAATGAAGATGGATAGGATGTCAAATTTAAGCATTCAAGCATGGCTCTTGGTTGGATTTAGATTCCATAGCCAAGAGTGTTGGTGTAGGCTCTCAACCTCTCTACTTGCTTGGAGAAGGAGAGGGAGCTCTTGCACTTTGCACTTCACACAATTGAGTGTGTGTGTGTGTGTGTGTGGGAGATTATACCCCTCAAGCATGACCACTACTTGCTTTGGTCCACCCTCCCTTGTAGCTAATGCATGAAGCTCATTCGACCCCTTAGGCCTAGCCAATCAAGTAGGAGTCTTACCAAGCAGGCATACTAGTCTTGGGACAAGTGTCCCTCTTTCCCTTGTGAGAGAAAGGACTTGGTAAATGAAAAGACAATTGATTAAATCTTCTAGATTATCATTGGACCCCTTGGGCAGCCAACCAATAGGATTCATGCACACCATGAGGGCAACATGAGGAGGAACTTGAAAAGTGTCCCTTTTTCTTTCTTTGTACCAAGCATGCCTTGTGTGAGTGTGTGTGTGTGTGTGTGTTCTCTCTCATCCCCCCTCTTGTAGGGATTGCCCTCTTCTTGTAGGGATTAGTGCTGACTTTTGCACACCTCAAGCCACTCAGCTTTGGACCCGCCAGTTCCCACCACAAGATTGGCCCTTAAGCCCCTCAAGCTTGGGCTAGGTTCCTACCTCAAGTACAACCCTAGAATCTCAAGCATGACAAGCACCTCAAACATCTCAGTCATCAAGCACCTTAATCACCTTAAACACCTCAAGCATCTCAATCATCAAGCACATCAAGCACCTTAAGCTTGGGCCGGGTTCCCACCTCAAGATTAGCCTTAGATTACCTATGGTCAAAGGACTTTTACACTAACTATTGGAGTTCTTCAATGAATCTAACCCTAAGGTATTTATGCTCCATTGGTTATCCTTGCTCTTTGACAAACCATCTCTCATTTCCGACCCTTTACTATTGGCCCCATGTTGAGATAGATCTATAAGCACATGTCTATACCTTAACCCTTGTTCCCGTTTATTCTCCCACATTAAATGACCAGTTTAATATGAGAAAATCATTTGGGTTGGTTAGATATTAGATTTTGTGACATTACCTCTCTCTTGAAATCATAGTCGTCCTCGACTATGAGGTAGAAGAGATAAAGCCTTAGTCATTATTATTAGTCAATCTTATTTAGTGGGTAGAGGATCCTTTTTACCATACGACATCTCAAGATGGATGACCAATCCATTCGGTGCTTGGGAGACATAGGTACCGCAAGAATGTCTGCTCTTTAGTTCACTTCATTCTCCCAAAGTAGAGTGACAAATTCTACTTGTCATTTGAGAGACGTTGTCATCACAAACATGATTCTAAGCATGCATACTATTCAAATTTGTGCACAATTAAAAACAGAACTAGTCTTATAAGACAAAAACATGGGTCATTTAAAAGAAATTTATACATTTTCTTACTCTATTATAGCATTGTAAGCATTGACAAGGTTCATGCTATCCTTAAGCTGTATTCCTTGCATCCATCTAGCATCTTCAAAAGGATAATTTTTTAACTTAATAAGATACCATCGGATAATGTCACCATGTCTAGTACCTTGTCTTCATGCTGAAGTATATATAGCTTTGGGTTGTAGCACCTCTTCTTGGTCTTCAAATTCAATAATTGGTTCATCAAAAGTCTCCAAGTGATTTTTCAAGCATTGAGGGAGAAAAAGCTTTTTTGCAACCAAAAGAAAAGTGAAATTTTTCCTCCAAGAGATTCAATACCTAGGTCATATTATCTCTCAAGATGGTATCCGTATGGATCCATCAAAATTAGAGGTAATAAAAGTATGGCATAATTCAAGGAATCTACTCGAGCTAAGAAGATTTATTGGTATGTGCGCATACTATAAACGCTTCATAGCAAAGTTCTGTCAAATAGCAGGAGCACTACATGACTTAAATAAGAAGAATATTAAGTATGTATGGACTGCTAAGGAGAAAAATTCTTTTCACAAGCTCAAGGAGAAGCTTTCCTCCCAACTAGTCCTCATGCTTCCAGATCTCTTAAAGACATTTGAGGTACAATGTGATGCTTCTGATGATTGCCTTGGAGCATTTTTGCTTCAAGAAGGGTATGCCATACCATATGAGAGCCGAAGTCTCAATACCAAATGCAATGGTCATCATCCCCTCTTTTTGGAGGTAAGTACATAGGGATATCATCAATGAACACATCTTGGAATCCTTCTTGAAAATTAGAACAGTCTAACTCTTCTTGATTCCTACCATTTACATTTGATGAAATATTAGGATTTTTTAGAGACTCTTTGACAAAAAGCATGTACGCTCTAGGAGTCTCATTATGAGTATTCTTCTTGGGGCAAGAACGATAGCCATGTCCTTGCTTCCCACACTTGAAACACTTACGATCCTTGCAAAAAGCTTCAAGCTCTTCAGAAGAGAGTTTGTTTTTGGCTTTGTAAACCCTGTTCTCCTTAGACTGATTGTTGTTGTTTTTGTTGGAAGTGCCTTGGGATTTTCCTCTTTTCATCATTTTTATCTTTGTTTTCCATGGGCTTGACATTCCATCTAGCCCCTTGTTGGAAATTGAAGTGTGAAGCAACCATGGTGTGATGCATTAGCTCGGAAAAGTCTATCTTTTGGAAGACAATATCCTTGATATGTAAATCCCAAAACTTGCCTACATACTTGTGGATAGAATCATGAGAGAGAAGCTTCAAGTTGCACCATTCAGTGAGCACTTTTTCCTTTGCATCACTTCATAAGAATTGCTTCCATGTCTTTAGGGCTTCGCCATTGCAACGAAGGCTAGCCCACCATTGACGAGCTGATTTTTGGAAGTGCATAGCTACATAGCATAGCTTGGAGGACTTTGTGAAGCCCTTGTCTCCAAAGGCTGCATCAAATTGTTGGATGAAGGCCAACACTTTGTCGGTAGCACCAAAGGTTCCATTATAGGTGAGAAAAGAGATACCCTTTCCTCCCTCCTTGAACTTCCTTAGCTTTTGTGACCTTCACCATGCAAGGTATGATTTACGCCATCTTCCTGGAGCCACATCTTTAGAGGAACTTAAAGTTTCATTGCTTTCTTGCTCTTTGAATTCCTCCTCTCGTATGGGAGAGAGTCTTGTTTTGGGGGTCTCTTCAAGAGGCTTCGTAAGCTCTCTCTCCTCTTGGAGAGGAAGGGAAATTCCATAAGCGCGAAGTTGTTGAGTAACTACGTCTTGCAAAGCAGGGTTTCCCATAGCTTGATGCAACCTAGTAACGAGATAATTAACAAACATGGGTGCATCATCATTAGCACCCTCGTGTCCAAAATCAAAGCTACGTATTTTCATTCTACTCTCTTGGTTATTGTCATCCATATTAACAAAATTTATGTACGTACTTAGTGTATGATTTTGAAATTTGAAACTTTAGTTGCCACTCCTCTTAGCCTTTGAAAATTGGCTCTTAAGTATCTACACCCATGGCTCGAAGTGGTTAATTATAGAGAGTAGTGGAGTAGGTCTAACATAGCAGATTTGTTGAGGTCTAGCTCCTTTGGGACTTCTTATGGCTCAATAATGGTAAATCCGTAGGAAAGCCTAAAAGGACTCCATTATTAAGTCCAAAGCTCCCAAGGTGTGCACCATATCCCACATAGTGAGCTCAACAAAACCAATAATAGATCCCAGTTCCACTTAACCTTAATATAATTAACAACATCAACCATTTATAGGCTACTTAAGGACCTCTCTTCTTAGGCAAGAAAAGAGAAACCAAATTCTCTAATACCAATGTACAAGTCGTAGGGCATTCATGAGAAATAGCTTTTAGCTGTTCTACATGACCTCGACACATGGCAGCACTACTTATTCACGACTCCATATATTATATGAACCGACCACCAAAGCCTCAAGCATTTCATGACGCAAACTCCCAATTTACCCCCCCACTCTCATTACCCCCCCGGCCAGGCGAAAGCTTTGATCATTCATTACCCCCCCCCCCCCCCCCCCCCCCCCCCCCCTCCGCTCTCCCGTATTCTTACACTCACCCTTTACTTTCCCCCCCACACTTTCCCCCCCCTTGGCCCGCTAATATTCCCCCCCCCCCCCCCCCCCCCGACCCCTCCCCCGTCTTCCCCACCCGCTCGGATCACCCTCCCCCTCGGCTCATCCCCCCCCCCCCCTTGGCCCGCTGATATATTCCCTCACTCCCACCCGTTGACTTGCTTCCCTCCTCTCGTCCTCAAGCTCCCATGCGAGACAGTAGAACCTCCCCCCCCCTCTCTCTCACTCACACATCTCCCCTACCCCACTCCATTGCCAACCCCCCCCCCCTTCCTTCACTCTCTTGTCCGATGGCCCACAAGGCAAAGCCCTCCTCCCTCTATTCCCTCTCTCTCTCTCTCTCTCTCTCTCTCTCTCTTATCCACACACCTCATCCCTCCCTCTCCCTCAAAATCTCTCTCTTTTAGCCATGCACAGGCCACCCTCTCCCTCCCACTCGGGCGCTCTGGCCGCGCAGAAATTCTCTCTCTCTCTCTCCTTCTGACGGACAACGGCAGTAGAGCCTCCCTCTCTCTCTCTCTCTCTCTCTCTCTCTCTCTCTCTCTCTCTCTCTCTCTCTCTCTCTCTCTCTCTCTCTCTCTCTCTCTCTCTCTCTCTCTCTCTCTGTGTGACCATACACACACACACACACCCCATCACCCCCCCCCCCCCCCTCCCCTTTGGCGTTGTGCACGAGCCCACAATAGCACCCTCTCTCTCTCTCCCACCCGGGCGCTCAAGCACCAGACCATATACACACACACACAACACACACACACCATACCCACACACACGCACACCACACACACACTCACACTCTCTCTCTACCCCATCTTCGCCCCCTATCCGCCCTGCGTAATTTGGCAGACAGCCGGCCGTCAGCCATCAACGAAAAAAAAAATAAAAATAAATAAATAAATAAATAAATAAATATATATATATATAGTATATATATAAAGCCCTTCCCACGCACGTTTTCGTGCACCCACATACATATACATACACACACACGCCCTCATACACGAATACATACACACACACGCATATACGCACCGCACCATAAATACAAAAATACAAAGGAAAAACGATTACGACATCGACGAATAAAGAAGAAGGATCCAAAGCACGCCCGCCAACAACAAAAAGAGAAAATGCGCCGAAGGCATGCCCGGTCGACTCCGAAAAGAAGTACGCTCGACATCGACGCACTGGCAGCATACCATTCGCTGGCAACGCGCAACCACGACGCCATTTCAGTACTTTATAGGTTATTTTCATCATTTTCTTCAGTTTTCACCCGAGCCATTGTAAATTTCCAATTTTTTGTAAATATCCTCTCTCTAGGTGATGGTCACAAAGGCCCACTTAGAGATTCCCATCTTTTAATAACCTCCCAAAACAAAGCAAGGGTCAACCACACCGGGCTCACCACTTGCTTTGTCTCCCCGATTAAGCTTACCCTAACCACAGTGGGATTACCATAATCCAAGCAGCCAACACCTATAAATTGGCACTGAGAGGTCACTATCGGGGGGGGCAATTCATGAGGAGCCAAGCATTTGGTAGAGTGTAGTGGGAAGGATTGACACTATCACCATCACGGGGAGGGGGCTTGTGTGTTGGGTTTTCCTTGGGAATTGCACCATGCGAAGGGAACCACATCCATCTCTCGTCTCCAATGGTCGATGCACACACATATGCATGCTCTTGGTAGTAATTATTGACAATCATTGAGTCGTCTTAGAGAACGCACCAAGTAGGTTGCACCACCTCATCTCCCTACCTCTCTACCACCACGGCATGCCACTTTGTAAATGTTGCAGAAATAATTCACCCTCACAACCCCCAGGGCTTTCATCATTTGAAAATCTCTCTCTCTCTCTCTCTCTCTCTCTCTCTCTCTCTCTCTCTCTCTCTCTCTCTCTCTCTCTCTCTTGGTGTGTAAGTTTGCGGTGTTCATATCATCGTGGTTTGCGTCCTAGCCACTCAAAGCTACGTGGTGCCCCCTGTTCACTTTATCGTGGCAGGCTCGAGGCCATTCGGCCCCCGGTGTTTTAGAGGCCGTCAAGGTTCAAGGTCCTCTTTGCGTCCGTCATTTGGTGCCCCCACGGAGGAGGGCTTTTCTAAGACCCTTCAGTTTACAATGCTGAAAGTGACGCCCACTATCAATCATGGACGAATGGCTGAAGGAATTTTCTAACTGGAGGACGGAAGAAGAGGAGACGAAGGAGGCACTAGCTGCCTTCATTGAGGTGCTACTGCCAGGCTGCAGTGTCGTCAGCATTCAAGAGGTAAATTTTCCATCTCGTGTCGCTTGTTCTAACTATAAATCGAAAGCACTAGGTGGGAGGTTGGTGAAGTTCCATCATTGTTGTCAACCAAGGCACACTGTCAATGAGTGCCAGCAACAAAGGCAACGAAAGGGCTGAAGTCATCTACATTGACATTCATTGTGAAGAAATCATTCACGTCAAGGAATGGAAGCAAACGGTGAGACCTCTTTTCCCTAAAGAAACTGCAGTCAAAGATATAACTCCAAAGTGGCCTAAAGGGGCTGCTCGAGCCAAAGGCAAGGAGAAGATAAGCCGGTCTGGAAACACATGACCCCGAAGGAAGAAGCATATGGCCAAGCAAGTGCTTCAAGCTCAGAAATCCGGGTTGTACCCACTTTGTCAAGGAAGAAGTCATTCGAGGCTAAGCGGCGGAAGTTTTCTTACTGATTTGCACGATGCATGCGAGTGCTACCAATCCACTTCGACAATCTGGAAGAAGAAGTGGTAAGAATATTCCCATGTCTTAGAGAAGAGTGATTCAGCTACTGCTCTCGCTATTTTGGGAAGTGAGTGGAGGACCTTCCTCCTCTCCCTGTACAACTTATTCTGAAGAAGCTCTCTACCACGGGAGAAACCCAGTGGGTTGGGGACGAGCTGCAACTGAATGGAGTAGAATTCATGCAACACGCCGATTACAGAAATTACCTGCAATTGCTATTAGCCAAAAGGCTGGGAGTGGTCAGATGCGTCGCCATCACCCCGTACGTGCTGAGCAACAAAGGAAAGGTAGAGCGCATGAAAGGCGATGATCTCTTGTGGATGTGCCGACTCATCAACACTGGCATGGTAAGAGTATAAGTATTCCACCCTCTGTGCATGATGGAAAACGGGCCGACGGCATTCCCGTTCAGATTCCTACAGCATATGCATGTGAATATCTATGTAGATAGGAAAGTCTTCTACCAACAGAAGATCGTATACCTATTCGGTGCGGCGGTACTAGGAGAAATCCTCAATTCCCCGAACCTTATCATTCTCCCCATATTAGATTACCATCATTCCTTTAATGTCTCTATTTTTATCCTATTTTAACTTATCCATCCACCCTTGTAAAAAGCCGCTATGAGCCGCTATTGTTAAGGTAAAAGAAAAAAAAAGAGGTTTGTAATTTCCTGAGTCACCACCATGGCAAGCGTTTCTTTCCCCTTGTTCAGTGGAAAGAAGGGAGAGGATCTCACCACCGACTTTTTGGATGATTTTGACATTGCTTGTGTTGTCTCCAACAAAGATGACGACGTTTCACGACATAGAATTTTTCCTCTACTGATGAAAGTAGAGGCCAAGTCCTGGTATAGTGCATTGCCCCAAGCTACCAAGAATGCATGGATGTGTTAAGGGCTGCTTTTGTAAAGAGGTTTGGTGGAGGCACAAGCTCGGAGAAGCTATGGCAGCTACTGACAGAATTAAAGCAGGGAGGCCTGCTGGAGTATGCCACCTACGAGTCAAAATTTGTGGACTTATGGGAGAGATGGGTTGCCACACTGGAGGAGGGAAAAGGAGCACATAATTTCCTAAAGAAGGACCGTTTCATTGCTGGTCTATGGTCACCGCTTAGAGAGAAGGTGAAGGGAAGGTTTCCTGCAACATATGAGTTGGCAGTCGAAGTAGCCCGCCTTAAAGACGAAAAGCTGTGCATGCAAGAAAGAGTAAATGAGTCAGAGGAAACAAGCTCGGCCCGACCAACTCCTGTGGCTACAACAGCCAATCATAGAGTCCAACCGCAGGAGGCATCAGAAGAACAACAAGACCTACTGAGTCGCATCACCACCCAACTAGAGAGTTTATCTGTGCATCTGGTGCAGCAAGGGCATGCGTCTGGAAGAAACCCAGAACAAGGAAGGGGACAATTGAAGGCAGAACCCAGAGTACCACTGTTACAACTGCGGGGAAGATGGCCATGGAATGTACTACTGTCCACACCCAAGGAGGCAGAATTTCAATAGAGGGGGGAGACAGAATCAGATCTCTCCGCCAAGAGCAAGACCACCACCACCTAGGCAGCCAGGACCAATTCCACCGGTCCAAATCCTTTGACCACCTGTACAACAACAACCACCACCCCAACCTCTCATTCCGCCACTACCCCCACCACGTGTTGTGAACCAAGTGGTGAGTGTTATTAGCTTAGAGGCTAAAGGGAAGACGAAGGTAGAAGAATCAGCTCAAGAGAAGCACAAAGAAAAAGCGAAGGTAGAAGAAGTGGATGCTATGGGAGTGAAACGTGCAAGGCACGAGGAGGCATCCCAAAGAGAAGAGAAGATGAAAGGGAAGGCCGAGTCTAGCAAGCAAGCAGCTAAACCGCGGCGGAAGATAGACATCGTGGACTTCTCACTAGGTGAGTATGCAAGACCCTATGAATTAGTTCAGGATGTGTTAATGCAGGGCTCGAAGATAACTTGGCCCCAATTACTCCACCTTGCACCCAGAATGAGGAGGCAATGGACGAAAATAAGTACCAAGAAATCAAGACCCAGGATAGCTGGGGCTATCTCTGGGAGGGATCGCGACAACATCCTGCCAACCATGGACGCTCACATCAAGGGGCAATGGATTTCGAACGTCTACATAGATGGTGGCGCGCAAATATGCGTCATGAGTGAAAAGATGATGCACCATCTAGGTCTAGAGGTAAGTAGGCCGGCACCTTGCCGAGCCAAGATGGCAAACAATGTAAGAGTGAAATGCGTAGGCATTGTAAATGCGGTCAAAGTAAAAGAATTCAATACAGAAGTGGAGGTATACATCTCCGTCATGCCACACAAAGGGGAGGGCTACCCCATCATTCTTGGAAGGCCTTGGCTTATGGCTATGGAAGCTAAACAAGACTGGAGCACCGGGATGATCCAGATGAAGGATGCTAAAGGGAAGTCCATATTCTATGACATGAGGCTAGGAATTCAGCGCAACATGATCTTGGAGGCTTCAGAAGACGAGTCCACCAGCGACTACTCGTCTACTTGAGGAGAAGAGACGACCACCACCGACGGAAGTGACAGTAGCATTGAAGTAATGGGAGTCATTCTTAAAGACCCAAATAGATTAACACAATCTGAAGAAACCTCGGCAAACCAAGAGGGATCATCAGGTATGCAGTCCTTGGAGGATGTAGGTAAGCTACAAAAAATGCTCTCAAATGAGTTAACCAATGAAGAAAGGAAGGAGTACGTCTCCATGTTAGGTAACTTCACTACTTTGTTCATTGATGGCTATGATAAGATCACAGGAATTACAGTAGTACAACACCACATAAAGTTCAAGGAAGGCAGTAAACCCGTAGTACAAAAGCTCAGAAGACTTGGAGTAATTCAACAAGAGGCATTGCTTAAAGAAGTGAAAAGTTTTCTACAAGCAGGTTTCATCTATCCGGTCGAAGACTCAGAATGGGATTTGTGGAGAGTCTTTGTGGATTATAAACCTCTCAATGTAGCCATGAAGAGGGACCACTTTCCCCTCCCATTCTAGGATGAAATACTCAATGAAGTGGCAGGTCACGAACGATACACGGTATGCGATGGCTACTCAGGATACTTCCAGATTAGCATTGCGGAGGAGGATCAGAAAAAGACAACCTTCATCACACCATGGGGATGTTTTGCCTACAGAGTGATGCCGTTTGGCCTTACTAACGCCCCGGCCACGTTTCAACGCTATGTGACTTTTGTTTTCCAACCCTACTTTGGAGCATCAATACGGGTTTTCATAGATGATTTTTGCATTTATAGCTCACGAGCCCTTCATTTAAGCAAAGTCTATGATGGCTTAACCAAGCTACAAACCTTGGGTGGCCAACTCAACGTGGACAAGTGTCAAATTGGTGAGAGCAAAGTCACTCTCCTTGGTCATGTAATTTCAGCAAAAGGAATCGAGGCTGACCCAAGCAAAATTCAAGCTCTGGTATCTTTATCATCACCCACCATCGCCAAGCAGCTGGTTTCTTTCCTTCATAAGGTAAGATACTTAAGCAGGTTCATTCACTTGCTATCTCAAGTGGTCCTTCCCCTACAACAACTCACCCAAAGGGATGTCCTCTCATGGAGTGAAGAGAGCGAGCAGCAGTTTACTGAGGTGAAGCAAATCCTAGCTAAGCTTCCCACTATTTCACCTCCTAAGTGGGACGAGCCATTTTATGTGAACCCTAGTGTGGGAAGTGATACACTCGGAGCAGTGCTAATGTAAAAGGATCCCAAAACTTCTTTCATGCACCCTATTTACTTCTCTAGTCGGGTCATGACCCCGTCAGAAAAAGGATTTACCGAAGTAGAACACATGATTCTGGCACTAATGTTTGCTACTACAAAGTTCCGCTCCTATCTCTTGCCTAGACCCTTTGTAATCCTCACAATGGAGGAGGTCTTTCCATATGTAATGCAACACATGGATGTCTCATCTAGGATCTCAAAGTGGTTAATTAGACTACAAGAGTTTGAGTACACCATGCAAGTAGAAAACTCTATCAGAACTAGTTTAGCGAGAATTCTCACTCATTGCCATTATGAGAGGAAGCTGAAGGTCAACACGGAAGCAAAGGAAGAAACACCAATGATAGAAAGTCCTAGGCTAGAGAGAGCTCACTCTCTTTTCTTTGACGGAGCATACAAGAGAACAATGGATCAGTCTGCAGCAGGCATGGTCATTTTCAATGAACAGCAAGAAAGAGTATTCTCCATGGGGCAGTTATTACACTCCCACTCCAACAATGAAGCAGAATATGCAGCCCTAATTCTTCGGTTGGAACAATGTATTTCACAAAGAATTGAGTGCCTAAATGTGTTCGGCGACGCTTTGCTTTTGATAAAGCAGATAAATGGCACCTGGGATTGCAAAAATCAGGTTTTACTTGGTCAACTTTGCCAAGTTAAGGACCTTCTAAAGAAGTTTGAAGCAGTGAAACTATTCCATGTCCCCAGAGCAGAAAATCAAGAGGCAGATGCACTAGCTAAAGAAAGAATACAAGACGTTCCCGTAGGGGCAATCAAATTAAAACTACCCCTTTTCCAAGGTAGTGATGCTATGCCTAATATCATCAGTTTTCTAGATACAGGAGAATGTCCAACAGGACACACCAAAGGCCAAAAACAATGGCTGGTAAGGTAGGCTACTAGGTACCGCCTTATAGACGACCACTTGTATTGTAAGGGCAAAGATCAAATTCTCAGGTAGGTGTCAACCTCCGGTGAAATCACATAGGTAATTTCAAGTTGCCATGACGGCATCTGTGGCAGTCATTTTGCTCTAGATATCACCAGTAGGAAGATTCTACAGGCAGGATACTTTTGGCCTAGTTTAAACAGGGATGTACACCATTGGTGTAAAACATGTAAGGCTTGTCAAGTGGCCAGTGATCGCACATTAACGTATGAGCCACAAACCCCTATCATTTCATATGTTCCTTTTGAGAAATAGGAAATAGATGCAATCGGTCCTTTACCAAGGGCCCAATCAGGTAAACTGTACATCATAGTGGGTGTAGACTACATGACTCGATGGGCAGAAGCAACGGCCACCACCCGCATTACAGCCCAAGAGGTGGCAAAGTTCATTTTTTATGATATCGTTTGCCATTTTGGCACTCCTCTTGAGATAATATCAGATAGAGGACCAGGATTCAGAGGTGACTTGGTGGGAGAACTGATGAAGAAGTTAGGCATCACACGTAGGCATTCCACACTATACTATCCACAATGCAATGGTATGGTAGAGAAGGTAAATGGAATGATTTTCAAAATCATCACAAAACAGGTGAACAACCACACAGGGGACTGGGATAAACATCTCATGGCAGCTCTTTGGGCCTACAGAACAACGTTCCCAACATCACTAGGTTTCAATCCTTTCCATCTAGTTTATGGGAAGGAGGCAATTCTACCCATTGAGGTACAAATAGCCAGCTTACGAGTCTTGGCTAGCCAGACACATTGTCCAATTGTAAACCTCCGAAACCACATCTTGGATCTGGATAGACTCCAACTGGAGAGGGAAGAAGCAATCAATCACTATGCAGCACAGGTAGAATGACGTCGTCTCACTTTCAACCAAGGGCTTAAAGAAAAGGGACTGGAAAAAGGCATGTTATTACTACGATACGACAACAGATTTGACACTAGGAAGGATAAGAAATTTCAAACCAGATGGGAAGGGCCATTCATCATCAAGAAACGCTATGACAACGGCAGCTATAAGCTGATGGAAGCAGATGGGAGAATTCACAAGACTGGGGTCAATGGATGGAGACTGAAAAGGTATTTTCTTGGGTTTGACCGAGAATTCGTGCTAGACATTCCAGAAGAGGGAGAACCCTCTAACTCTACAGTTGAAGAAGCAGAAGAAGGGCTAGAAGCATGACTGCAACTAGCCAAAGGGAGAGGGCTAATGATAGCCGCCTTTCAATAATTATTCCCCCCCCCCCCCCCACCCCACTCTCAGTACCCTCCCCCCGTAGCTTATTCGCCCCCCCCCCCCGCCGGACGCGCATTGGATAAAATAACACCCTCTCTCTCTCTCTCTCTCCCTCATTTTCCCTACATACCCCTCCCTAATATCCTCTCTCCCAATTTACCCCCCACTCTCATTACCCCCCCGGCAAGGCAAAAGCTTTGAGCACTCACTACCCCCCACCGACCTCTCTCTTCTGCTCCCTCTGTGTGAGCCGCATGGAAACCCCCCCCCCCCCCCCCCCCCTCCGCTCTCCCGTATTCTGACACTCACCCTTTACATTCCCCCCCACTCTCATTACCCCGCCCCCCCCCTGGCCCGCTAATATTCCCTCCCCGACCCGTCCCCCCTCTTCCCCACCCGCTCGCCTCACCCTCCCCCTCGGCTCATTCCCCCCCCCTTGGCCCGTTGACATATTCCCTCACTCCCACCCATTGACTTGCTTCCCTCCTCTCATCCTCGAGCTCCGATGAAAGAGACTAGAACCTCCCCCCCCTCTCTCTCACCCACACATCTCCCCTCCCCTACCTCACTCCATTGCCAAGACCCCCCCCCCCCCCCCCCCCCCCCCCCTTCCTTCTCTCTCTCCGGCGGCCCACAATCTCTTATCCACACACCTCATCCCTCCCTCTCCCTCATAATCTCTCTCTCTCAGCCCAGCGCGGACCACCCTCTCTCTACCACTCGGGCGCTCAGGCCGCGCATAAATTCTCTCTCTCTCTCTCCTTCTCACGGACAGCAGCAGTAGAGCCTCCCTCTCTCTCTCTCACCATAATCACACACACACCATCACACCCCCCCCCCCCCCCTCTCCCCTTTGGCGCTGTGCACGAGCCCACAATAGCACCCTCTCTCTCTCCCACCCGGGCGCTCACGCACCGCAGCAGACCATATACACACACACACCATACCCACACACACGCACACCACACACACACTCATGCTCTCTCTCTCTACCCCATCTTCCCTCCCTCATCTGCCCTGCGTAATTTGGCAGACAGCCGGCCGTCAGCCATCAACGAAAAAAAAAAACATATATATATATATATATATATATATATATATATATATATATATATATATATATATATATATATTGTATATATATAAAGCTCTTCCCATGCACGTTTTTGCGCACCCACATACATATACATACACACACACCCGCCCTCATGCACGAATACATACACACACACGCATATATGCACCGCACCATAAATACAAAAATACAAAGGAAAAACGACTACGACATCGACGAATAAAGAAGAAGGAACCAAAGCACGCGCCGCCAACAACAAAAAGAGAAAATACACTGAAGGCATGCCCCGGCCGACTCCGAAAAGAAGTACACTTGACATCGACGCACCGGTAACACACCATTCGTCGGCAACGTGCAACCACGATGCCATTTCAGTACTTTATAGGTTATTTTCATCATTTTCTTCAGTTTTCACCCGAGCCATTGTAAATTTCCAATTTTTTGTAAATATCCTCTCTCTAGGTGATGGTCACAAAGGACCACTTAGAGATTCCCATCTTTTAATAACCTCCCAAAACAAAGCAAGGGTCAACCACACCGGGCCCACCACTTGCTTTGTCTCCCTGATTAAGCTTACCCTAACCACAGTGGGATTACCATAATCCAAGCAACCAACACCTATAAATTGGCACTGAGAGGTCACTATCGGGGGGGGGGGGGGGCAATTCATGAGGAGCCAAGCATTTGGTAGAGTGTAGTGGGAAGGATTGACACTAAATGCAAAGATAATTAATTAAATTGTCTAAATTATCATTGGACCCCTTGGGTGGCCAACCAATCGGATTCAGGCACACCATGAGGACAACATGAGGAGGAGATTGACAAGTGTTCCTCTTTCTTTCTTCCTAACAAGCATGCCTTGTGTGAGTGTGTGTGTGTGTGTGTGTGTGATCTCTCTCATCCCCCCTCTCGTAGGTCTCGCCCCCTTCTTGTAGGGATTAGTGTTGACTTTTGTGCACCTCAAGCCACTCAATTTTGGACCCGGTTCCAACCACAAGCTTGGCCCTTAAACCCCTCAATCTTGGGCCGAGTTCCTACCTCAAGCACAACCCTGGCATCTCAAGCATGACAAGCACCTCAAGCATCTCAGTCATGAAGCACCTCAATCACCTCAAGCATCTTAGTCATCAAGCACTTCAAGCACCTCAAGCACCTTAAGCTTGGGCTGGGTTCCCACCTCAAGCTCAGCCTTAGCTTACTTGAGGTCAAAGAACTTTTACACTAACTATTGGAGTACTTCAATGAAGCTAACCCTAAGGTCTTTATGCTCCATTGTTGAAACAATAATAGAATTGTCAAAATAGTGTTCAGTCAGATTATGTCATGCTGGTCGGATTTAGTCTTAGTCGGAATATGGTTAGGTTGGATTTTGCTCAGTCGGATATGTATGCCAAGAACATTCAATTAGACAGTTGTAACTCTTTTTATTGTAGAACTTACGGGTAACAAGCACATGAGAGTAGAGATGTATCCAAGCTTGATCAGTGGAGTTTACTTACTGTGTCTGATCTTTTTCTCTTGGATCTGACCTTGCTCTATCTTAAATTGTTTGACTGTGCTTCTTGATGAGTCTGATTATGGAGTGAAGTTTCATTCTATGTTGAGAGTATGTTTGTTGAGAGAGATCATTGTGTTGTATAACCCCAACACATTTGGCGATCCTGCTATGCTTACATATTTGTTAGAGTTTGGTCAAAATTCTCTTATTGTCAACATTTCTACGGGTATCTCTCAGTCCATTAACTGATGATGTATGTCAGAGCGACCAAGAAGGGTATGGAGGTTCTATTACACAAGGTCTCATACTCAAGCAAGGAATATTGATCCTTTTCATTATGAAGATACAATAGAGAAAGAAGTAGAAGTGGATGTCTCAGAAGTGCAACTATGGAATCGGGTAGGGGAGAGTTCAGGATCAACAGTAGGAAGGCATGTGGGCCAGTTTGTTGGTACTCTACTCTTGACGGCAAGATCTACAAGAAGTAGAAGAAGACTCGACATTGAACCACTACAGGTATCTACCAGGCAAAGACCTAGGAGAGTACCTCAACCTCCCCCTATGGCTCAACCACCTCCTAATCTCAAGGTTAAAGCACCAAAATTCAGAGGCAAGTCAGGTGAAGATGCAGATTGTCATGTGGCTCAATTTGAGACCAAGTGGCAAGCTAAGTAGACATCAGGCAGTATATGGTGATGCTATAAAATTGCAACAATTTGCAGCAACACTGGAAGGTAAATCAAGGAGTTGGTTCGGTCAATATGGAATTTCACACTTTGCAACGTATGTTGCACTCAGAGTAGCATTCTTAGAGAGATTCAAAAAAGAAAAAACTCCGATTGATATTCTAAAGAAAATGAGGGATAGTAGACAGGGAAGTATAATGATGGAAGATTATGCTCAGAAATTCAAAATTTTGGTGGAGAGATTACATGGTAATGAGATACCCACAAATGAGATGTTAGCAGGTTATTTTTTGAAAGGTCTAAGAAGGGGATTGAAGAATCTTGTGGCCAGTATAGACATTGTAGGTGGCTTCAACAATTTGGTCACAGCAGCTGCAGCAAGGGTTGAAAAAAGACTTGGTATGACCAGGTCAAAATCTAGGAGCAAGCATAGCTCTGAATCAGAAGCAAAGTCAGATGTTGATTTTGGAATTGATGAAGATAGTGATTCTAAGGTGTCCTCTGATAGTGAGGTTGAAAGCAGTAAAGAAAAACAGAAGAAGAAGAAGAAGTAGAGTGGTAAGAAGAAAAAAGATAAAAAAGACAAACAAGAAGATTTGATTATTCAGTTGAAGAAAATTGGATATTCTATTGTAGCTCCAAAGGAAAAGCAGTATTGTTAGATTTGTGAAAGGGAAAGCCATAACACAACCCAATGTTGGTACAAGCCGGAGGCCACCATTTTAAAGACCTCCAAGACCACCTTGGAGAAATCAAGTTAATAATCAGAGAAGACCACCAGGCATCATGCCATGTGTGTATTGTTCAGCACCAGATCATTGGTTTGGTATGAATTGTGCTTTGTGGGTCAAGCATAGAGAGGAAAGAGGGATGTCAATTGTACCCTACAATCAAGATAATTAGCACGTTAACCCACAGTAGTAGCACCAACATCAACCACCAGCTCAAGCAAATGTCATCATAATTGACATTTATGAGCAACAAACATCAGATGTGTTCCTTTGTAAGAATATGGAGTTTCCATATCAAGAGCATTGTGATGAACGGGCTTGTGACTGTAATCGGTGGGGGGAGAACCAAGAGATAGATACAGTGTCTATTACAAGCTCTAATGCTAAAGGTCCTATTGATTGGAAGGAAGAAAAAGAAATCAGAGACCAGGTTCAAAAACAGGTGCAGAAGGACCAAAAGAATTAGAATGTGGATGATAGTACTTCAGATGTTCAGGGGGATCGATTGCAACAGCACTATGAGACACCCTTAATAAACTCTCCATTGCAGATGTCCTTGGATCAATTATTATGTATGGTTCCAGCCTTTAAAGAAAAATTATTGAATAGATTGCTATCAAGGGAGTATCCAGTTCAAACAAATAACATACTTGAGCCAGTAGTGAACAAAGTTGATCCAGCAAATGTAGACTTTGGAGTTTCTGTTATAAAAGTTGTATTTCACGGCACGTTGCTTAATGAAGTATTATTGGATGGAGGATCTGTAGTCAACATTCTGGCTGAGTCGGTGTATTATAAAATGAAGTTGGGAGAATTGCAGTCAGCACCATTTCAGGTGAAGATGGCAGATCAGAGGAGAGTTCAACCATCAGGAATATTGAGACAACAATCTATCTATATTGCAAGAATTCAATTGCACGTGAATTTTGTTGTGTTGAAGATGGAGAGAGGTGAAACCTCCTATGATATGTTGTTGGGGAGGCCCTGGTTTAGATTGGCTAAGGTCAAGCAGGATTGGGGTGAGAATGAAGTTGTCATAAAGAAAGGGAAGCAGGAAATTGCAATTCCTATGCTTGGGAGAAAGAATATTCCTTTTAAGGAAAGACCATTGTATGATTAATTAATTAATTTGGCAGAAGAAGTGGAGGATTATGAAGAAGAAGAATTTTTCAAAGCAAATCCAACCATTATACCAGTATTTGAAGTTGATGTTGAAGGTATCCTGCAAAAGGATGAAGAGCAAGAACAAGAAGATTCCTCCTTATTACTTGGACAGATAATACAGGGATCAGAGTTGGTGCAGCTGGTGGATCAGAATTCAAATTCCAATCCAAAGGAATCCTTACACATAGAGGAAAAGGAAGCAAGATAGTTGGCTGAAAAGATTTACAATAAAAGATTTGGAGGATCAGCTAGGGTGAAGTAAGATGAGCTAAAGGATCTCAATTGGGTACAAAAGAGGATCCCAAAATTGTCGAGGTCAGTATTCATATAAATGGGGATTTTTTGCATGAGTTGTTTCAGTTGTTGAAGGAGTACAAAGATGTTTTTGCATGGGACTATTGTGAAGTGAAAGGTATAGGTATCCGGGCTTACATCAACATCGCATTAATCTAAAGGAGGATGCAGTTTTGATTTTGCAACAGAGGTATAGAATGAATCCAAAATTTGTAGAACAAGTAGAGCAGGAGATTGATAAGTTATTAGTTCTTGGGTTTATCAAACCAATTCATGAGGTTACATGGTTGTCGCCAATCATTGTGGTGCCCAAGAAAAATGGAAAAATCAAAGTTTGTGTTGATTAAAAAAAGTTGAATGCAGCCACTATTACATATCCTTTTCCAATGCCATTTTGTGATGCCATATTGGATGTTGTAGTAGGGAAAGAAATTATAGCTTCGTGGATGGTTTTTCAGGGTATAATCCGATTCAGGTAGCTGAAGAGGATCAACACAAAACAACTTTTATAACAGAGTGGGGTGCTTTTGCATCTACAATTATGAATTTTGGACTCAAAAATGGGCCACCATCATTCAATTTTATAGCATACAAGACATTTGAACCTTATATTTGCAGGATTTTATGAGAGTTTTTGTGGATGATTTTTCAGTATTTGGAAAGAATTAACTATATCTACAGCATTTGAGGTTATGTTTTGAAAGGTGTAGAAAATTCAAAATGTGCCTTAATCCTTTTAAAAGTGTTATTGTTGTCAAAAGTGGAGTACTTTTAGGGCATGTGGTTTGTAACATTTAATGGCCTAGTAACTTGTGTGTAGCGGAAAATAGCATAAACATAGTGACCATTTCATTAGAATAGATTCCTAATGAGAATAACAAGAGTGCTTGGGTGGAAAGAGCAACAAAAATCATAACACCTAGTTAGATAGCATGAAAAATACTTCAAAAGAGAGAGAAATTAGGCTATCGACAACAATTGAGGACCGGATTTGCATGGAGTCGGTCCCCCCTCCAAAAGGCTTTGTATTATGGTTTCTCCCATCAAGAGAGACATTGTACAATACAATTCTTTGTGTTCCTTCAATACTAGCTAGTGCAATGAAGATGGAAACTTCAAGCACTAAGCACAACATGTATTAAACACTACATCAATTCCCTCACGGTCTCTAACCCAAGACCTCACACACCTTCGAAGATGGTGAGAGCTAGCGGGGTATGAGTAGATTGAGAGGAAGAAGAAGTAGTCTTACGAGAAGGATGTACATCTCCTCACATAATCACTCATATTAGCATAGCTTAGATTAGTGGTTATCATGGTAGAGCAGATGATCATGCATTGAAACTTGGCTCTTGGTTGGATTTGCATCACAAAGCCAAGAGTTGTTGGTGTAGGCATCCCTTCTCACAAGCTTGGAGTAGGTGGTAAGCTTTCCATTAAAGCTTGAGAAGGAGAGAGAGAGTCTTCTTGCTCCACACATGCGATTGTGTGAGTGTGTAAGTGATAATGCCTTTGAAAAATCAGCCCCCTCTCTCTCTTGGTCGACCCCTCTTGCTATTTGCTCATGTCACATCCTATTGGCCCATGCTAGGCTTAGCCAATGAAATTTAAGCAGTATACATGAAAGCCTTTTGACATTTATCCCCCTTTCCCCGTTTGTGAGAGCTTTATGTAATTAATTAATGAAACTAAACTCTCATTGTACCCCTTTGTCTCCTAGCCAATAGGAGTCAGGCAAGGATGCGAAATGCTCATTGGACACCTTGGGAGACTCTCCAATAGTCTTCTAGATATCTTAATTCTTATTGATTCTTTTATTAAGAGTTTTTAAATTAATTAAACTAGATTCACTCTAGCCTAATTCTCATTGGTCCACCTCCATGGCCATCTAATAGGAATTGAGTACACCTTGTGGGCATCTGGGCTAGGGAGCTGACATGTGTCCCTCTTTTCCCTTGTGTGCAAAGGAAGCTTGTGAGAGTGTGTGTGTGTGTGTGTGTGTGTGTGTGTGTGTGTGTGTGTGTTTCTCTCTCATCCCCTACTTCTTGGGCTCACCCCCTCCTTTGTAGGACTTGGGAAGGCTTTTTTACACACATATAAAGCATCCAAATTTCCTAAGCTTTGACCATTGGACTCAACCTTTGAATTTTGGAACCTTAGCATTTTGAAAGCCTTAATGGGCTGAACCTTAGGGTCTTTCAAGCCCATTGTTACACATTGCTCTTTTTTAGATGGCTCCCCCTTTGGATCCCTACTGTGGCCGGTCTGCCAGCTTAACCAATATTCTAGCTTTTTCTTTCCTGGTACTTTTCCATATTAAATGATCAGTTTAACATGAGAAAATCATTTAGGAGAATTAGATATTAGTTATTATGAGATTACATCTCTCTTGAAATCATAGTCGACACACATACGATATGTGCTGTCTTTCTTTTGCACTAATAGCACAGGTGAGTAAAATGGAGATGAGCTCGGCCTAACCATGCCCTTCTCAACTAAATCATGGACTTGCTGCATAATCTCCTCTTGTTGATCTTGAGAAACTCTATAAGGAGGTTTATTAGGCAGTGAACTTTCTGGAAGAAGTTCAATTGCATGGTCATCATTACCTTATTTAGGAGGTAGCTCACAAGGGATGCCGTCAATAAAGACATCTTGAAACCCCTTGAGAGATTTGGATACCTCTAATTCTTTGTGATTGTTTTTATTTGCTTTTGTTAAAGCATTAGGTTCATTTTGAAAATCTTTAACAAAAATCATATACATAGAAATAGAGCTCTTTATTGACTTGTTAAAAGCTTGCAAATGTACAATGGGTATGGTGTTACCCATTTACTTAGCATCTATGTACATATCTTTTCCCTGAATCTAAAATAGATTCTTCTTTTAGGGAATTTAACATTGACAGCCATGCAATCAAACCATGGTGCCCCTAAGATTACATCATCATGCTTGAGAGGAGAGATAAAGAAGTCCTCTTTGTCCACATAGCTTTGGACATGGAGCCTCAATTTCTCGATTAAGGGAATGACTGAAGCTTCTTGCCCCTTGAAAGCACCATCTATGGGTAGGACATCTCCCATCTCATAGGCTTGTATGCCTAGCTTGGTGGCCAACTCTGTGGATATGAAATTGTGAGTAGAACCAGGGTCAAAGAGAATAAAAGCATCATGTTCTCTTACCTTTCCCCAAGCATGGCATAGAGGAGATCCTTTGTGGTGAGTTTCCTCGTCTTGGATTTTGATCAAGGTAGCTCTAGGAGGTTCATGGAAGTTTTTCTTTTGGGGACAAGCACAGTATACATGCCCTTGCTTGCGGCACTTGAAACAGCCGTTATCCTTTTGATAACGCTCAAGCTCTTCAAGAGAGAGTTTATTTGTGCCTTCATAAACTCCCTTCTCTCTAGCTTTGTTGGAATTGCCCTTAGGAGACTTTTGGACATTGTCCTTCCCCTTAGGCTCATTGGAACCCTTTTTTTCCGTGTGCTTAGAATTTATTTTAGCCCCTGTTTGGAAATTGATTGGAGAAGCCACCATAGTATGGTGTATAATCGCCGATATGGTGCGTGGCCTTTGGGAGTTGACATACTCCGCCATTTCTTCAGTTAAGCCCGCAAAAAACTGTTGGTTTTGCTCTCCAAAATCCAACCTTTTGCAGACAGTGGTTTTGAGTTGTAAGTCCCAAAACTTGTCTACATATTTGTGAATGGATTCGTAGGGAGAGAGCTTCAAGCTTTGCCATTCGGTGAGTACTTTGTCTTTGGCATCGGTGGCCAAAAATTGCTTCATAATGGAAGCTCTTAAAGCTTTCCATGTTTGTGGAGCTTCACTGTTGGCCCATAGGCTAGACCACCATCGCCTAGCGGTGGCCAAAAACTGCTTCATAATGGAAGCTCTTAAAGCTTTCCATGTTTGTGGAGCTTCACTGTTGGCCCGTAGGCTAGACCACCATTGCCTAGCGGACTTTTGAAAGTGCATAGCTATATGGCGTAGCTTAGAGGACTCCGTGAAGCCCTCATCTCCAAATGCCACATTGAACTGTTGGATAAAGGCCAAGACTCTATCCGTAGCACCAAAGGTGCCATCGTAGGTAAGGAAAGAGATGCTCTTTCCTCCATCTTTGAATTTCTTGAGCTTGGACGACCTCTTCCACGTGGCATAGGATTTCTTATGGCCTCTTCTTTTTTATGGTTCAAAGGTTGCACCATCACTTTCTTCAGAAGATGAATAATTTGAGGAATATGGAGAAGAGGGTGACCTCTTTCTAGACTTTTTCTTGCCTTAATCTTCTTTGTCTTCACCATCACTTTCATAAGAGGAAGAGGACAAAGAAGATGGAGAAGAGAATGTCCTCTTTCTTGCCTTTTTCTTCTCTTGCTTTTTGTCATCCCTCTTTGAATTATGGTGTGGAGAAGTGTGCGATGGTCTTCTCCGTTTTGGAGGTGATGGAGAGCGTTTTGCCCGCCATCTTTGTGGAGCCATCTCCGCCAAGGTGGCAGGAGACTCACTTCTTTCTTGTTCCTTCAGTGGGGCTCTTGTTCTCTTTTGGGAAGAAGATGCATCATCAAGGAGCAAATTTTTCAGCCCTTTCTATGGATCCTCTTCTTCTTCCCTAATCGGAGAGAGGCCTCTTTTGGAAGTCTCACAAGGAGGCTTCCTAGGTACTCTCCCGTCATGGTGGGGAGCTTGGAGAATCCCATGAGCACGAAGCTACCGTTGCACTTCACTTTGGAGGGATGGATTGTCCATAGCTTGTTGAAGCCTAGAAACAAGGTAGTTAACAAGCATAGGGGCATCATTAGTAGCCTACTCATTAGAAAAATCAAAGCTATCACCATTAATTTCACTCTCTTTACTATTGTCAGCCATGCTAACGACTTTTAGGTGTACTTTGGCACTTCAAGCATGAATTGCTACTCGTCTTTACCCCTTTAGAAAAATCACTCAAGCTATTGTACCCGTGGCTCGAATACCATTAATTGCAAGGAATAGAAGAGAGGGTTGTTCAACACCAAAACAGTACTAGATCTTGTCAAGTATAGCTCAACAATCATAGCACAAATGCTTTGGTAGACACAGGAGCTAGATTGAATGCAGTCAGTTATTCCACATACAAGAAGGCAACAAGTCAAGCATTGACAGCAGGAATAGCTACAACCAAAGGATGCAACAAGAATCCAACTCCAACATTGGGAGTAGTCAACTTGAATGTGGTAGTACATGGATGTTCATGTCCTCATCAGTTTGTATGCTTGCTAGATGAACACATGAATGAGACAATGATTCTTGGAATTCCTTAGATGCATACATACAAAGAAATACTAGATTGGGATATGAATCAACTAAAGCTATCACCTAAAGGAGGGTAACTCATTGTTCCAATTGCACCAAGCAAGGAGGAATGGAAAAGAAGCAATCAGCAGACCAATCCACGAAGCCAATATTCTCCATCCCCTCGACAATCAAATGCTATATGTAGCATGCAAGGAGTCAGGAAAATTTGGGTACCAAAAGCACAGCTTACGAATAAACCGAATCAGATATGGGTGCCTAAAACTCCACCGAAGAAACAAAAGAAGTTTCCAAGGGTTCGAACACAGAGTCGAGCATCTCCAAGCAAGGAACCTAACATGAAAAGGTTTTGGAAGAAAAAGGAGCACTAATCTTCTCCACAAACCACGAAACCAATCAAGCAATGGCGAGTTAAGTCTGAACCGACTCCACCACACCATGTAGCACCAAGCCGACCGAGTACCAATGGAGAGAAAAAGCTCGACAACAGTCGAAAGTGCTATCAACAGCTCAAGAAATCAAAGTGCTAAAGCACCCTGATGGTACAATCAAGCATATAGCACAAAAGCTACAAGAATTGCTCTTTGGAAGACATCAGTAGCAAACCTCGACATCGGAAACCCTTGAGTCAATTACTCAAGACCCAACTCTGGCACAACATATGGTTTGAATTACATTGATCTTCACATCATGGTAGAGCCAATCATGGCTATGCACAGAGACAATTGTTCAACCCATGCACACAGTCATCCTAGAGTACACCACCTAGGAGGGATGGAAGGGCACTAAGTACTAAGTAATTAAGGGCAATGTTTGAAGAGGGAGGAAAACGTTCTATGTTAACGTGTGAATTTTTGCAAAATTACATAATGATGCCCTTATAATTCATCATCAAGGGAAAATTCACTGATAATACCTTCTCGATGAGTGTAAATAGTGTATATACTATCAGAAAATCATCAAAAAAAGTCATTTTTTGGGTATTTTTCATCAATTTTGTTGATAAGGAGGCTTAAAAATGGAGAAATCCAACAAAAAACAATAAAGATGTGTTTTTCAAGGGATTCTCTTAATTATACTTTAGTTTCTTAGAGCATTTTGCTATTTTCTTAGATTTTTTCAAATAAAATTAATAATAAATAGCAGAGAAGCTCAGATAAAAAAATGGAAGACACGATGATGATCAGAAAGACAATGCGGACAAGCACAAAAATTTTCAATGAAATCAGAAGACGGAAGCGGGAAGCCTAAATTAGGCGGCCAGGCCTACTTTTGCAAAATTCTTGCAGAATGAACTACAGGAATCCGATCAGGGAAATTTTTGAGTCTAACATAGATTTCACAGCCTAGTAGGACTAACGAGGGAATCTGGGGAAATTTGGTTTGGGAAGTCCAGGTATAGATATCCATGGTAGGGTAAAACTACTTCATTTCCACTTGGAGCCTTTGTAGAGAGAGATTTCGGCCTCTTTCGCGCGACATTTCCAGAGCCCACAGTTGACCATTTTCAGTGCCGTCTCACACGAGACATGAGGGGTAAGTTCTTTACTCAATGATGATCCATTTTGTACGGCCGGTAGGTAGTCTAAAGCCTTAGAAAAAACCCTAGAAACCGAGCAATGCACGAAGACCTACAACCTAAAACTGACCATAACGGCTTGTCAGCTTGACCAAATCGGATGGGATTTGAACCATAGAATTCCCTAACATAATAGAATCTTTCTATACCATCAGACGACCATTCGACTAGGGTCAAGGGGGTCCCCAATAGAAAAGTTAGGTTTTTGGCAAATGCCAAAATTCCGACCTAACTCCACAGATGGCTTGCTAAGGAGGTCCATATACAATGTATATGATTGGTTTGGTGAAATCCATCAAGCAAAGCCCTCGAAAAGTAGAAAAGGGCTCGAAGGTTACAAAGCGTCAAGTTCGACATACGAGGCCAAACTGACTCCAAATGAGCCAGAATTGGACATGTTGCTTCACGAATATGTTACGGACAAGTCCAAAGACTCAAAGTTGACCGACCAGCCCAACAGACAGAGTAGTCACAAAAAATGGTGATTTCAGAGTCGACAGAGCACAAAGTGATGCCGGCATGACCAAACTTGACCAAATTCAATTTAGGACTTGTATTAGGTGTATGAAACATGTCTAGGTCAAAATTTGTGGGTTTTACAAAGTTTTTGTCACTGAAGTTAATAATCGCGATTATTTACTTTTGCATTAGTTTTGCTTGAAAATTGTCAAATCATCTACCTATCATGTTTACACATATATTGCATGCCAAAAGTCAAGTATGAGCCAAAATGACCACCCATTACTTGTAAATTTGCCAAAAAACGCAAAGAAGTCTTTGCAAGCCAAAATTTGGGTTATGAACAACTTTTCTTGATCCAAATCACCTCATATATCATACCCAAGGTCTATACCATGTGTAGAACCAATTTATACCAAAAAACGTCAATTTTGGAAAAAAAGTTGATAATCACAATTATTTACTTTTTGGTCAAAATTAGGGAATGTTGATGTTTTGTCATCATATATCCAAAGTACATGTTGTGACAAGCCCACTAGCCAACTTTGAATCAATTTGGAGTTCAAAAACTCAAATTTTCTTTATATCTACTGTTTTAGAGACGTAAAGCCAAAATTTGGTACCATTTTCAACCTGTGCATCCAAATGAGCCCATATTTCACTCAGGGCATGTATTTGGTATATACTTCAAGCCTATAAAGCCAAGTTTGCAAAAAGTTGAAAATTTTCCTCAGTTGTAAATAATCGCGATTATTTACTTTTGTTGCAAATTTTTGTTTTGACCATACAGCTTTGTTCCTTGCATGATTTTATGCATCTTTGCTTGTTCAAAAATTGATTTGAAGCAATTTGGACCAGATTATCAGTATTTTAGTCTAAAAGGACATTCTAGAGAAAAATCCGACAAATATGCTAACTTTGCACTCTATTCACTGAACAGGAGCAATGCAAGCAATGGAGAAGGCCAAGAAGAAGCTAAACCAGAAAGAGAAACTATAATAACTGTCTGCATATCAACTAGACCCAGAGTCAGTTAAAGCGGCAAAGGCATCCTATCTCTCTAAAGAACAGTTGGAAGAGCACCACACTATGGTCTTCACTGGCAGGTTCAAGAGTGAAGAAGGACATCAGGTGGAGTTGCAAATCCTGCCTAAAGAGGTCTATGATGTAGCTGCCAAGCCAGAAACCAAAGAGGCTAACTGCAAGTTGGGGCTCAGGCATTTCTATGAACAAGAGCCTTGCGGAGTGGACTTTCAGAAAGCTTACGAGCTTCTATCCACCATCAAAGAGGACATTTACCAAGGAGACAACTGCGGCTACATTCACCAATCTTATCCACAAACAGGTGGAAGAGCCAACCCATTTGTACCATCAACACTTCCATTTTCTGGCAAAAAGGCCACCAAGGTACACTACACCAAATCACGCCATGGCCACCATCGAGTCACTCACGTTCTTAAGTCAACAAAAAGGTAGCCTTTGGACCACACGCAGTATGTCTTGACAACTTTGAAGGGCACCAAGAAGGAGGGCAAATTCACATACTTGGGCGCGCCAAAAGTGTTGACCAGAATAGCCTATCATGCCATTGGCATGGCCGACAACCTACCATCTGCTCCTGATCAGAATACATGGATCTTGGCAGCACAACCCTCTCCACGAGCTACAAGTTCAGGTAAAAGGTCACAAAAATCAGATGATGAGTCAGCTGATAGCTCACCATAGCGGCACAGCAGCGAGAGCTCTGACAACGAAGAAAAGAGAGCTCGGAGGGAAGAGATGAAGAGGAAAGCAATGGCTGCCCACCAAGAGGAGCCAGCTCAAAAACAAGCGTGTTTTGAAAGATAAAAACAGGCTTACTAGTATAGTAGGCAAGCACAAGGAAAGGACCCAGAAAAGTGGGTACCCATAGGACTGAAAGGACCTCGAACAAAGCATCATACAAGAAAAGATTATTTAGAAAGAAAAGAGGGGGATGATCCATAAGATTATTTAGAAAGAATGTACCAAGAGGACGAAGCCCTAAAGCTGAAAGAGGCAAAAGAAGCAGCAAAGAAAGCTGAGGAATCGGCTACACAAGAGTAGAGCCATGGATCTCCCCGACCCACCTCACCGCCTCCGGAACAACAAGACCATCCCATGCCTAGCCCACCACCATCACCAGCAGGCAAAGGTACCAATGAAGAAGCAGAGACTGAAAAAGAGAAAGATTCTGAGTCCACCCAATGAGCAGAATCTACACAAAAATCTGACCACACCGACGGACATAAGGAAAAAGAAGCTGAGCCAAAACGGGAGCAAGCAGCAGAAGAGACTCAAAAGCTAGAGGAAGAAACTAATAAGGAAACAGATATAGAAAAAGAGTCTACCACTACACATGAGACGGAGCCCAAGCCAGAGAAGGCAGAAAGGCTGGTACCTGAAGAGATAGTAAGGGTTGAGACCACACCATCTACTTCTACTCAGCCAGACGCTGCCGAGGCATCAAAGCCTCAGGATGGCCAAGAAGAAGACCGACCATCTACCACCACACAAGAACCACTTGGCAGTCAAATGAAAAAGTGATAATACAGGTCAATGAATATGCACGTCAGATGCAGGAAATGATGGAGAGACTCCATTCAGCAGCTTTGAACCGCAGCACAAAGGCCAAAGAACTGGAAATGGTGATCGACGCTCTTCAAGGAGAGTTATAAGATAGGATGATTATCATCACTGATCTCGAAAGGCAAGTGCAACAGCTGAAGGCAGAAGCGGATCAGCATCAGATGGCCAAAGATAAACAACAAAAAGAAATGGTGGAGCTAGGTGATCTCCTCACCAAATTATCTGATGCGTGCAAGGTAAAAGACGAGCACTTGACAGAAGTCACGAATGAACTTCCTACGACCTCCCTGTCAGCTCAGAAAATTCAAGTGCACTTAGATGTTACCAATGCTTCCCTGTAATATATGAACAAAGAATCAATGATTAGGCCATTTTCTTACTGCAAATCAGAGAAAACCCAACCGTGGCCTCGATCAAGGGAACTGATGAAGTGTACAAGGCACTTGAAAAGAAAAATAAGGACTTAGAATTGGAATTGAAGCTTGAACAATCACAGCGCAGAGACCTGGCACGGATGCGGATTCAAAGAGAGGAGGAGCTCCTAAAGGAGATAGCAGAACTCAAGCGGATAAATCAACTCCTCAGAGATGGAAAGCCAGACACGCAGGAGGAGGCGGGCACTTCAGAGCCACCACAAATAGACATTCAAGTTGAGTTTGAAACGCAGTCCACAGCCGAGCCGAGTGGTGATGAAGATTTTCAGATTCACATCACGGATGCAGATACAGTGTCCATGATCCAGCTGTCAAAAGCTGAAGAAGACGCATTGAAGGAGAAGATCACCTTAGAGGTGGATGAGCAGTAAAAGGCCGCTATGGATTGGGAGTTGAGATTTTTACACTCTATCAACGTCACTCAACTCACTCCCAATCAAATCAATGCTCAATGGAACCAACTATCCCTGCCGTACCCTCTCATCAAAGTAGAACTTTTACAGGTAAAAGAAAGGCTGTAGAAGGATATGCAAGAAGATGGCGCAAATAAAGACCACCCAAAGTGGAGGTTAAGCTGGATGAACAAGAATCTGAGATACCTGATTCTGTTCACAAGAGCACCTGCAGCCTTACAAAGAGATCCAACATTCTGTCATGTACCCAGAGTAAGGTCATGGCAAGCGCATGAAGCACTGTAGAAGAAGAGGCCAACTTGGCTCAACTTTCCTAGTTGCCAGCTCCAAAGAGAGGCCAAGAGACAGAAGAATACATGGTGAAAACCCTAATGGGCACCATGCCATTCTTCAAGAGTTTGCCAGATCTCTCCTGTGCAATGTTATATAAGATCTACAGGATGCTACTCACATGCATACAAGTTTTCAATGAGCCTGAGCAGACAGGAGCCCCATGGCTCTCATTCTTGGAAGGAAACAAAGGCTTATGCTACGATCTGAGTGGGCAACCTTCACAAGAAATCCTTTATGGATTCTATGTCAGATGCATGTTCCTACCCTTGCATAATATGTTAGCTTCTGAAGAAGCATTCTACACTGGATTCTTCACCTCGAACGAAGATATTTGTACCGGTGATAAGCAACCTAGCATCCAGGTTTGTAGGCTACTCAGCGGTGGAACTGAAGCATCAAGTCACCATGCAATTTCTGCAAGTGCTCGACAAAGAAAGAAGAATCAGATACCAGAAGTCACTGAAAGCACTTAAAGACCGCCTCGTCCGCCGTCAGCTGAAAGAATACTTCAGCCCATAAATCTGTGTCAAGGGATGACACAGGCGAGGAGGGGGGGAATGTATGCAGTAAGCTAACGCGGACACCATTTTTCAGAGTTCTCCTTGTAGGACATTTATTATTTTGATAAATCAAGAATATTGTAACTCCTATTTTCTTTGATAAACCTTGTAATTAATGATCCAGGGCTACAAGCTTCTAGATTGTATTAGCCAATCAATTCCCAGCTTTGGTAGAACTCTAGATTATAAGTTTTGACCACCCAAAAACCTTGGCTAAGGTATAAAAAGCCAACTTTTGTAAGTTTTTTATAAGCTTTTTGGATAAGAAATGCACAGCGTGAGCTAACGGCGCTCACTTCTCTCCTTCCCGTGCTTCCTAATCCCTCTCCGGTTGTCACATTGCGAATGTGTTTATTGCATTGCAACCGCAGGTAAGAGCTTTACGCGTTGACATAAGCCATTCACAGTACTTTTTAGCTTTTGGCGTCGCCGACCCGCAGTCTAATTTCATCATAACTAGAAATTTATACTTTTAAATCGAAAACTAAGCATAGGCGGGGTATTGGGGCATCATTGCTAAGCATTTAGATGCATTCTGGGTCGAAAACGACTAGGTAAAAAATCCACTGTTGTTAATAATCGGGATTTTGAAACTTGACCTAAAGTGGGGTTTGAGGCCATAGGCATGTGTGCCTAGGTCTTCTAAACTTGTCCTAGAAGATTCATTACATTTAGATGTCATTTGTTGTTGTAACGGATGTGATTTTCTTGCCGATGAGCGATTGGCTTTTGTTGATTTCAGTCACTTGAGTGTAGCTTGAGTTAGATGTGAGTTGTTAGTTGTTTTCCGAGAGATTGACAACCTCTTGTAGCCTCTATGCACTAGTCAAGTCAGCTTCGTCCCATGGTTTGATGAATTAATCGTGGTTCTCGCTAATACTGCAATAAGATAGGATGGTGAGGTTAAACATGCGTCCCACAAAGATCAAAGAAGAGATTGAAAAACTAAACGAAGCCAAATTCATTTACGAAATTGAGCACACAGATTGGATGTCTCCAATTGTGGTAGTATCCATGAAGAATGGAAAATTGCGAGTATGTGTCAATCTCAAAAAGGTAAATGCAACTACCATTAGAGACAACTTTCCACTTCTAATGACTGGGCATGTTTTAGAACGAGTTGCAGGAAAGAAGCTTACAGCTTCTTAGATGGCTTTTCGGGATACAATCAACTTTTGGTTGACCCAAAAGATCAGCATAAAGGTGCTTTTGGAACAGAATGGGGTATTTTTGCCTATTGGGGAATGCCGTTTGGTTCAACTAATGCTTTGGCCACATTTCAAATATTGATGAGCCATACTTTTAAAGAATATCTTAGGAAATTCATGGAAGTATATATGGATGATCTATGAGTATATTCATCAATCTGCGCTGATCATTTTGAACAGCTCAAACATGTATTCAAAAAATGTAGACTTTATAGGATTTGCTTAAATCTTAAAAAGTGCACATTCATGGGTAGAGAAGGAAAAATTATTGGGCATATAGTGTCTAAAAATGGCATAGCTACTAAAATTGAAAAAACCACATCATTGTTCATTTACCTAGACCGACAAGAGTCAAAGAGGTACAAGCCTTCATGGGACATTGTGGATATTACAGACGGTTCATCTACATGTACGCTACAATTGCAAAACCCATGTATAGCTTGATTACACACTTTGAGTGGACTGAGGCATGTGAAGAATCCTTCATGAAGCTTAAGCAAGCTCTGACCTCAGCTCTAATATTGAAAGCACTAGAATGGGATAAGATATTCCACATACATGTTGATGCTTTCAATTTTGCCATCGGTTGTATAATAGCTCAACCAGGACATGGGAAAATTGACTTTCCTATTTCTTATGCTCGCCAACAGTTGAACATGGCAGAAAAAATTACACTACCACTGAAATGGAAGGACTAGGAATGATCTATGCCGTTAAAAAGTATAGACATTACCTATTAGCCAACAAGTTTGTGTTCTTTGTGGACCACCAAGCTTTGTTGTACTTGGTCAAAAAGCCATGCATCACAGGAAGAATAGTGAGATGGTTCATCATTCTTCTAGAATTTAATTTCACTGTGGTTGTAAAAAAGAGAACTACACATCAAAGAGCAGATCATTTGTCAAGGATTGTTTCAGGAATCACCTAAAAGGATAGATGATGATCTACTCGATGCATATTTTTTCTCTGTGGAAATGATACCGCGACGGTCGGAAAACATGGTATCATTAAGGATAATAGCTCAAGTGGATTCACAAATACCACTTCCTATTACAATTGGATTAATCGAGCAATCAGCTATGTATCAATTACTAGCTGGTAGGCTATACAAAAGAAATCAAGATGGAATATTTCTCTTATCTGAAGAAAAAAACCAATACCAAAGTCAAGCACATGTTACCATAGTAGGACTTCACTTTGCAAAAGACCAAACTATGCAAAGAATCCTGAGACTCGGAGTATTCTGGCCAACTATGAGGAGTGATGTTTGTTCATTTGTAAAGGATTGTCCTCAATGTCAAAAACAAACACCTATACCTCATGTAATATTATTCCAAATGTCGCATGTTTCTAAGTGGAGTAACTATCTGGTTACTTGCTTATCAAGCCAAACATTTTCTGAGGATATGAGTAAAAGTTGTCAAAGAGCAATTGAAACTGAAGCAAGAGATTATGCTCTTATTGGAAACCAATTGTATCGGAGAGGTAAGGATCAACATTTGTGTCTTTGTGCAAATGAAGACGAGTATATTCGGATTATAGAACAAGCACATTTTGGACTAGTTGGAGGTCACTTTTCTAGTGAGACCACCACAAGAGCAATCTTGATGGGAGGCATATGGTGGCCAACACTTTTTGCAGATGCCAAAGAATATGTTCAAAGATGTGATGCTTGTCATTGATCAAAAATGGCAACCCGAGTAGATAGCATGCCCTTAAGACCAATGATGGGGACAATAGCTTTCACAAAATGGGGTATAGATTTTGTTGGGCCAATACAACCACTTGCTTATAGAACCCAAGCTCAATCCATTATTATAGCTATGGAATATTTGACTAAGTGGGATGAGGCTAAAGCAACTCAAAAGAATGATTCCATAACCACTGCCACTTTCTTATATGGGTATGTATTCATGAGATATGGACTGCAATAGAAATTGTCAGTGATCAGGGAACTCATTCCTCAATGAGGTAATCGAATATTTGCTTAATGAGTTTATGGTCATCCATAACAAGTCAGCTCCCTATCACCCACAAGCAAACAGACAAGCTGAGCATACGAACAATATTCTTAGCTCAGTGTTGACTAGAGTGGTTAGTTCAAGAAGGACAAATTGGGAAATGAATCTCCATGCTGCTCTATGGGCTTATCGAGTTTCATTCAAAACACCTTTAAATGCTACAACCTTTAACCGTGTTTATGGTCTTGATGCCATACTGCCAATAGAATTTCTATTGCCTACATTAAGGGTAGAAAAGGATCTTGAGTGGGCTGGAAATGAATTGTCAAAAAACCTTGAAGATTTGGAAAGCCTGGATGAGCAAAGGCTAACTGCTGTAGCTCAAATCTATGCACAAAAGAGGAAACAAAAATAGATTTTTGATTCCCACCTAATTAGGAAGATCTTCAAGAAAGGGGACTTAGTTTTAATCTATTCCCTTAAGCAACACATTCCCAAGTTTAAGAAAAAGGGAAACGGACCCTTTATCATTGAAGATGTATCTCCAAGTGGGGCAGTTAAGTTGTCCACCCTAGATGGTGAACCAATGGCTAATTGGATTAATGGATCTCGTTTAAAGAAGTACAATGTGCCGCTAACCAATGAATTGCTAGAAAGGATGCATGCAGCTAAGCAAAGAAGGATTAAACGATAGCAGGTTATTGATGAAGCCCAAGAGGAAGCTCGGCTTCTGATACTCAAACGGAAAGCTGCTCTAAAAAATCAACAGATATCGATTCCCATCACCACTCTGGAAATAGATAACCGACAATGGAAATTACCAAAAGATGCCATATCAACAGATGAAGAATGGTTAGACGGAATGGACCTTTGCATCAAAGTACAGCTCAACAATCATAGCACAAATTCTTTGGTCGACGCGAAAGCTAGAGTAAATGCAGTCAGTTATTCCACCTACAAGGCATTAGGAAGAGAATGGGGTCTAGGAGGGCCTCTTTATTTGGTAGTTTAAGGAAGTCAAAGCTCTAGTATTAAGAAAGAAATCAAAGGCGATATTTTGAATTCAAATAGACAAAATGGCTAGTTTATTTGAATTCAAATTTTCCCCCCAAAATGAAATTTAAAATCTAGCGGACAAAACTATATCAAGTAACATATCTACGGAAAGATTTCGACGTGTAGATTATAGATCTATAATCTTCACTCAAATTTGAGATCGTATGTAAAAGTTATGGAAGGTAAAAAATCATAAAGTTGTTCCCCCCTTTTTTGGGGAAAAAGTGCATCCTTTGACCATTGTTACACCTCTCTTACACACCCACCATTCTTGCACAAATGGCATGCACCTATTTGTCAAAATGTTAATCACCTCCATAATCTCATGGCAAATAAAGAGGCCCTACTAGACCTCATTCTCTTCCTAATGAAGCAACAAGTCAAGCATTGACATGTAATAACAACTATCAAAGGATGCAACAAGAACCCAACACCAACATTGGGGGTAGTCAACTTGAACGTGCTAGTACATGGATGTTCATGTCCTCATCAGTTTGTATGCTTACCAGATGAACACATGAATGAGACAATGATTCTTGGAATTCTCTGGATGCAGACATATAAGGCAGTACCAGATTGGGATACGAATCAACTCAAGCTATCACCAAAAGGCGAACAACTCATTGCTCCAATTGCACCAAGCAAAGAGGAATGGAAAGGCAATCAACAGCAGAGCAAATCATGAAGTAATCAATCTTCTCCATCCTCTCGACAAGCAAATGCTACAAGTAGCATGCAAGGAGTCAGGCAAATTTGGGTACCAAAAGCACAAGTTAAGGACAACCCGATTCAAATCTGAGTGCCCAAAACATCATCGACAAAGCCAAAGGAGGTTCCAAAGGTCAAAAATAAGATACGAGCATCTCCGAGCAAGGAACCTACCAAGAAATGGGTTTGGAAGGAAAAAAGAGCACTTATCTTCTCCGCAAACCGTAAAACCAATCAAGCAATGGAGAGTTAAGTCTAAAAAGACTCCACCACACCATTCTGCACCAAGCAAACCAAGCTACCAACGATGAGAAAAAGCTCAACAACAACCATTGTTGATACCAAAACCTCAGGCAACCAGCGTGTTGAAGCATACTGATGGTACAATCAAACAGAGAGCACACAAGCTACAAGATTTTCTCTTTGGAAGACAGCAATAGCAAGCCTCGACATCAGAAACCCTTGAGTTAATTACTCAAGACCCACCTCTTGGACAACATAATGGTTTGAACTGCATTGATCTTCAAAGCATGGTAGAGCCAACCACGGCTATGCATAAGACACAATTGTCCAACTCATGCACACAGTCGTCCCGAAGTAGGCCATCTAGGAGGGGTGGAAGGGCACAAGCAATAAAGAGCAATAAAGGGCAATGTTTGAAGAGGGAGGAAAAAGTTTGATGTTAGCGTGTGATTTTTTGTAAAATTACCTAATAATGCCCTTATAATTCATCAACTAGGGAAAATTTACTGTAAATATCTTCCCGTGAGTGTAAATAGTGTATATATTATCAGAAAATCATCAAAAAATAGTCCTTTTTTGTTATTTTTCATCATTTTTCTCGATATTGAGACTTGAAAATAGAGAAATCCAACAAAAAACAATAAAGCTATTTTTTTCGATGGATTTTCTTAATTATTGTATTTTCACTTTACTTTTTTAATGCATTTTGTTATTTTCTTTGATTTTTTTTCAATAAACAGGTCAAAAATTAATGATAAATAGCAAAGGAGCTCAGATGGAAAAACGAAAGACATGATGGTGATAAAAAAGACAACACGAACAAGCACAAAAAGTTTCAATGAAATCGGAAGATGGAAGCGGGAAGCCTAAATTATGCAACCAGGCCTACTTTTGCAAAATTCTTGCAGAATGAGCTACAGGAATTCGATAGAGGAAATTTTTGAGTCTAACATAGATTTCAAGGCCTAGTAGGACTAATGGGAGAATCTGGGGGAAATTGGTTCGGCAAGTCTGGGTATAGATATCCAAGGTAGGCTAAAACCACCTCATTTCCACTTGTGGCCTTTGTAGAGAGAGCTTTTCGACCTCTTTCGCGCATCTTTTCCGGAGTCTATAGTTGCCCCTTTTCAGCGCTGTCTCACACGAGACATGAGGGGTAAGTTCTTTACGCATCAATGATCCATTTTTTATGGCCGGTAGCTAGTCTAAACCCCTAGAAAAAACTCTAGAAACCAAGCAGTGCATGAAGACCTACGACCAAAAACTGATCGTAGTACCGGCCCGTCAGCTTGACCAAATTGGATGATATTTGAATTGTAGCATGTCCTAACATAATAGATCCTTTCTATATCATCAGTTGACCATTCGGCAGGGGTTGAGGGGGTCCCCCAGTAGAAAAGCTAGGTTTTTGGCAGATGCCAGAATTTCGATCTGACTCATAGACAACATGCCTACAAGGTCTATATACAATGTGTATGATTGGTTTTATGAAATCAATCAAGCAAATCCCTCGAAAAGAAAAAAACGGCTCAAAGGCTACAAAGCGTTAAATTCTACATATGAGGTAAAACTGACTCCAAATGAGCCAAAATTGGTTGAGTTGCTTCACGACTATGTTGCGGACAAGTCCAAAGCCTCAAAAGTGACTAACCAACTCAGCAGGTAGTGTAGTCACAAAAATCGGTGATTTTAGAGTCAACAAAGCACAAAGTGATGCCGGCAAGACCCCAAACTCAATTTAGGACGTGTTTTAGGTGTATAAAATGTGTTTAGGTCAAAATTTTTAAGTTTTGCAAGAAATTTGTGACTGCTATAAATAATCATGATTATTTACTTTTGCACTATTTTTGCATGGAAATTGTATCATCACCTCACCTATCATGTGTACACACCTATTACATGCAAAAACTCAAGTATGAGCCAAAATGAGCACCTATAACTTGGAAAATTGCTAAAAAGAACAAAAAAGTCTTTGCAACCAATTTTTGAGTTATGGACCACATTTCTTGATCCAAATCACCTCATATCTCATACACAAGGTCTATACAATGCCAAGAACCAAGTTGTACAAAAAATTGTTGATTTTGGTAGAAAAGTTAATAATCGCGATTATTTACTTTTATCCCAAAATGAGGGAATTTTTCTATTTTGCCATTATGCATCCAAAGTACATGATGTAATAAGCCCACTAGCCAAGTTTGAACCAATTTGGAGCCCAAAATCTCAAATTTCCTTTATCTCTACTATTTCAAAGACCTAAAGCCAAAATCTGGCACCATTTTTACCCTATGCATCCAAATGAGTCATTAATTCATTCAAAGTATGTATTTGGTATATACTTCAAGCCTGGGATGCCAAGTTTGCAAAAAGTTGGAGAAATTACTCAGCTGTAAATACTCACGATTATTTACTTTGGTTGCAAATTTTTGTGTGGACTTTACAATTTTGTTCCTTACATGTTTTTATGCATCTAAGCTTGTTCAAAAATTGATTTGAAGCAAATTGGACGAAATTGGTTGTATTTCAGACTAAAGAACATTTTAGAGAAAAATATGAGAACTCTGCTAACTTTGACACTCTATTCACTGAACAGGAGCAATGCAAGTAGCAAAGAGGGCCAAGAAGAAGCTCAACCAAAAAGAGAAATTGCAAGAGCTACCCGCATACCAATTGGACCCCGATTCATCAGTCAAAACAGCCAAGGCAACTTATCTTTTGAAAGAACAGCTTGAAGAGCATCACACCACAGTGTTCACTGGCAGATTCAAGAGCGAGGAGGGACATCAGGTAAAGTTGCAACTCCTACCAAAAGAAGTTTACGATGTCGCCGCAAATCCTGAGACCAAAGAAGCCAACCATAGGCTTGGACTCAGAGATTTCTATGAACAGGAGCCGTGTGGTGTGGATTTTCAAAAACTTACGAGATTCTAACCACAATTAAAGAAGATGGAACTGCACAGATTTTTCACCTCAAGGGAATAAAGTTGAAATGGTGATAACCAAGGAAATAGTGGCAGAAGCACTTAGACTACCCACAGAAGGAATGACAACGAGGGCAAGGGACAGGAAGACGGTAGGTACTTTCACCAAAGAAGCTCCCGCAGCCACCTTTGTTGACCTTATTCACAAACAGGTTGAAGAGCAAGCAAGGTTATACCACCAGCATTTCCACTTCTTAGCTAAGAGGCCACCAAGGTATACCATGCCCAATCATGCGGCTGCCACCACTTTTACTCAAGTCCTCAAGTCAACAACCAGTCAATCGGCGGACCACGCACAATATCTCTTGACCACTTTGAAGGGAACAAAGAAAGAAGGGTTACATACTTGGGTGCACCAGAGGTGTTGACAAGGATTGTATACCATGCCATCAGCATGGCCGACAACCTACCACCTGCCCCAGATCAGAACACTTGGATAGTGTCAGCTCAACCCTCTCCTCGAGCTATGAGATCTGCCAAAAGAGCATACAAATCAGGTGAAGAGTCTGCTGAGGGCTCGATGTAATGACACAGTAGTGAGAGCTTGGATAACGAATAAAGGAGAGCGTGTATTGAAGAGATGAAGAGAAAATCCGTGGCAGCACACCAGGAAGAGCCTGTCCAAAACCAAGCCCGTTTTGAAAGAGAGAAACATTCATACCAATTGCCAACACAAGGAAAGAACCCAAAAAAGTGGGTGCCTGCTAAACTTAAAGGCCCAAGAACCAAGTAGCACACCAGAAAGCAAGCTAAAGGACCCATAGAGGTGCTAGAAAAATGGAATCAAGAAGCCAAAGCTCTAAAGCTAAAAGAAGCACAAGAGGTAGAAAAGCAAGTGACAGAGGCAGCAGAACTGCAAAAGAGAGCAGAGGAAGCCACTGCATAAGGAGAAGCACATACCCAAGGTGATGTGTCTCCCCGCATCTATTCTCCTGTCTTTGAACACCTTGATCAACCACTACCGAGCGCGCCACCATCACCAGCAGTTAGAGATACAACCACTGAGCAAACGAAAGAGATAGAGCTTGAACAGTAGAAGGCTGATGAAGCTACACAACAAGCACCTGAATCTACTGAAGAGCAGCAAATAGAGAAAGAGCCAGAGACAAAAAAGGCATCCAGTCCTACACAAGAAGAGGACAACCACACAGTTTGAGTAGCCAAAGGAGCAAAAGGCAGCGGAACCACTCTCTACCTCAACACAGCAAGAGATGGCTGAGGAACAACCCTCTACCTCAACGAAAAAAGAACAGCCACAGTCACAAGAACAACAACAACAACCAGCCATCATGACACAGCCAAAAGATACACAAGAGGCTGCAAAAACATCAAGTCAGTTGGCATGCAATGAAGATTGGCAATCCAATGACGAAGTCATCCTGCAAGTTAACAAATATGTTAAGCAAATGCAAGAGATGACTGAAAGACTTCTCTCAGCAGCACTTGGCCGAAGCACAAGGGCCAAAGAGTTAGAGATGCTGATCGATGCACTCCAAGGGGAGTTGGATGACAAACTTAATGTCATCACCAATCTACAGAGTCAAGTGCAGGAGTTGAGAGCGGAAGCTGAACAACATCAGCTCGCAAGAAGTAAGCAACAAAAAGAAATGGAGGAACTGGGTGAGCTTCTCACAAAACTCTCAGACGCATGCAAAGCAAAGGATGATCAGCTGACGGAAGTAAAAAATGAGCTTCTAACTATAACCCTCTCAACTCAAAATATCCAGGTACAGTTAGATGTAGCCAATGCTTCTCTACATGATTTAGAGCAAAGGATAAATGATCAGGCTATATTCTTGCAGCAAATACGAGAGAATCTAGCCATGGCCTCGATCAAGGGAACAGACGAGGTCTACAGGGCACGAAAAAAGAAAAATAAAGACCTCAAGCTCGAGCTGAAGTTAGAGCAGTCTCAATGCAGAGACCTCGCCTTGATGTGGGTCCAAAGAGAAGATGAACTGCTAAAGGAGATAGCTGAACTCAAACAAGTCAACCAGCTAATGAGAGAGGGAAGGTCAGAAACGCAAGAAGAGGCAGGCACTTTGGAGAAGACTCAATTAGAAATCCCCTCAGTATCATTTGCTAAAATGGAGATGCAATCTGCAGTACAGCTGAGTAGCAAGGAAGATTTTCAAATACCCATTACGGAAGCAGACATAGTGCCCATGGTCCAGCTTTCAAAAGCTGAAGAAGATGCACTAAAGGAGAAAAATTACACAAGAGGTAGATGAGAAGTGGAAGGCAGCAATGGATTGGGATCTGAGAGTACTTCATTCCATCAATGTCACACAACTCACTCCCAATCAAATAAATGTGCAATGGCATCAACAGTCCCTGCCCTACCCTGTGATTAAAGTTGAGTTGCTACAGGTAAAAGAAAGGTTGTACACAGACATGCAAGTCGAGGGCGTAGATAAAGAACACCCAAAGTGGAGGTTGAGCTGGCTGAACAAAAATCCAAGGTACTTGAATCTGTTCACAAGAGCACCTGCGGCCCTGCAAAAGGATCCGACTTTCTGTCTTGTACCAAGAGTAAGGACCTGGATAGCACATGAGGCACTACTCAAGAAGCGGCCAGCTTGGCTAAATTACCCAAGATTGCTGCTCTAGAAAAGGGACAGCCGGCTGAAGAATACAGGGTGAAAACCCTAAAGGGCGACATGTCATTCTTTAAAAGTCTACCAGATTCGTCATGTGCTATGCTATAAAAAATCTGTTGAATGCTGCTCACATGTATCAAAGTGTTCAATGAGCCAGAGCAAGCAAGTCCCCTTGGATGTCATTTCTCAAGGGTAACAAAGGTTTGTTCTATGATCTTAGTGGCCAACCTTTCAAAGAAGTCCTCTATGGATTCTACGCCAGATGTATGTTTCTACCTTCTCACAATATGTTGGCATTCGAGGAAGCGTTCTACACAGGATTCTTCACTTGGCAAACGAAGATATTTGCGCCAGTGATCAGCAACCTCATATGAAGGTTTGTAGGCAACTCAATAGTGGAGCTAGAAAACAGAGTAACTATGCAATTTTTGCAAGTGTCGGATAAGGAACGGTATATTAGATATCAAAAGGCTCTAACAGCACTTAAACACCACCTCGCCAGCCGCCAGCCTGAAGACTACTTCATCCCATAAAGCTGTGTCAAGGGACAACACAAGCAAGGAGGGGGGGAATGTTAGCAACAAGCTAACATGGATACCACAGATACCATTTTTCAAAGTTCTCGTTGTAAAACACTTATTATTTTTTATAAATTGGGAATTTTGTAACTCCTATTTTCTCGGATAAACTTTGTAATCGATGAGCCAAGGCTACAAGCTTCCAGATTGTATCAACTTGTCATTACCCATCTTTGGTAGAATTCCGAGATTATTAGTTTTGACCACCAAAAACCTTGGCTAAGGTATAAAAGCCAAAACTTGTAAGTTATTATTGAGTTTTGGATAATGATATACATAGCGTGAGCTAACAGCATTCCCTCCTCTCCTTCTTGCGCTTCCTACTCCCTCACCGGTTGTCAGATTGTAGTCGTGTTTGTTGCATTGCAACCGCAGGTAAGAGCTCTACGCATTGACGTAAGCAGTTCATAGTATTTTGTAGCGTTTGGCATCACAAACCCGTGGCCTAATTTCATCATAACTAGGAATTTACACTTTCAAATCAATAACTATTCATAAGCAAGGTGTTGGGGCATCATTGCTAAGCATTTAGGTGCATTCTGGGTCAAAAACGACTAGTTCAAAAATCCACTACTGTTAATAATCGTGATTTTGGCACTTGACCTAAAATGGGGTTTGAGACCATAAGCATATATGCTTAGGTCTTATAAACTTGTCCTAGAAGTTTCCTTACATTTGGATGTCATTTGATGTTGTAACGGATGTGATTTGTTTGCTAATGAGCAATTGGCTTTTGGTGATTTCAGTCACTTGAGTGTAGCTTGAGTTAGATGCGAGTTGTTAGTTGTTTTCCAAGAGATTGACACCCTCTTGTAGCCACTATGCACTAGTCGAGTTAGCTTCATCCCATGGATTGACAATTTAATTGTGGTTCTCACTAATACTACAATAAGATAGGATAGTGAGGTTAGACACGCATCCCACAACATCAGCAGCCCTGAGGAGGAGGAAGATTCGGGAGAAGAATAAGTGGTTGTAGACACTCCTCTCAGCACAGCAAAACTGCGGCAGTCCTTGATGGATCCTTTTATGGATTTAAGGTATCTAGAGACTTGACACTAGAGTCCAATGTGGCATGGTTAGAAAGATAGGGCTGCATGTATTTGCAACACTACCATGGGATGAATGGAACTTTAACTACTATGCAAAATCCAAGCTGGATATGCTCCAAAAAACAAGAGGTATGATTTCAAGCACATTAGCCTTTACCCCGGAATTGGTTTCACATGTATTTCATTTACCATTGAAAGGTATCCTCATAATCCCTAAGTGTTCTGAAGCTTTGTTGAGAAAGGAGTTTGAGCCTACAGAGGGTAACAGGAAGTATTACATGCTGAAGAATGTAAATTATGCAAGGCGAGAGCAACTCAAATGGTATTTGGAAAGATTATGCTTTCTCATTAAGTTTGACTATATGTCAAAGGAAAACTATGGACCATTATGTTTTACAGAGCAAGGAGGTACAGTAAATTGGGAAAATTGGCTGTATGACAAAAATACAACTGATGTTTACATGTCACATAAAAGAAAGGCTCAAAATTGCAGCAGGTTATCTGCATTTTTCAGTTATGTTCAGTTTTTCGAACAAATCCCTGAGTGAACATAAGGGTGCAAATTAGCAAACAGGTGTAGGATTGTTGGGCAGAATAGAGGTGCTAAAGGAGGATGAGAATTCAAGACAAAAGTTTGAGCTATCAGCACATGTGCAAGAAAATCAAGAAAAGATGTCTTCCTTTAGATTTTTGGTACAAGCAGGATATTCAAAGGAGGAAGCATTGAAGGCTGTGCAAAATACAGAGGTAAGTGAATCCATGAAGAAGCTGGATGCTCCAATTATTACATCTAATAAGAAGGTGCCAAGAACAACAACCAAATTGAGAAAGGTCTTCACATTGTCAAAGAAAAGAACAACAACCAAATTCAGAACAACAACCCTGGGCTATAGTGAGGCATTGTGTTGTGTGTTGGGTGTGTTCCCCTTTCCCCCTCTCCATCTTCTGGTGCCCCCACTGAGGAGTTGTTTGATGCTCCAGTTTGAGGTTGGAAGCAGTGTTTTCTAGCCGTCAAAGTGGTTGGCTGATGGTCGAGGTGTTTGATGGTCAAGTTTAAAGATACCAGAGATCATGTGGAGCCAGGTTTTGGCCCCATATTTATGGGTGTTGAAGATCCCGAGGATTGGTTAGCGGATTTCAATTATGGTTGCTGTCGATGCGTATGTTAACGGATGCAAAAACGTTGTAGACGGTGCCACTGTTAATGCGAGGACGAGCCAAGGTGTGATTCGATGGTTTAAAGAGCAGTGCTCAAGAATCATGGAAAAGATTGCAAAGTCAATTTTTGGAGCTGTTTCCAGAGGTGATTACGCCAGAAGAAGCTGGTGCAAAGCTGAAGGTGGTACACCAAGATGTAAGTAAGGATTTCTCCATGTTCATTCAGCAGTTTGAACCTTGTTGGAAGTAGTTAGAGGTTGATACTATGGTCAAAAAAGAAATCAGTATTTGAAGCTGTCAAAGCTGCTAGAGTGCTTGTATCCATGGATTAGACAAAAGGTGGAAGATGGTGCGGATACCTATGAATACATGTTCTATTTGGCTAAGATAAAGAGAAGAAAGGTCAAGCGGGAGCTAGAATTGGGTGTGTTGAAGTCATCCGATTACATGACTATTGTGGAGGTTGCAAAGTGCTCTTTGGTCCGACCAAAGGCTGTTCCAATTGTTCAAAGTGTGGAGAGGTAAGGCCTACTGTTGGTTATGTTCCTTGGAGATTTCTGTTTTGTGATGTGCATATGCCAAGGGTGGACGTGTTTGTCAACGAGGAAAAGCTCCATGTCGAGAGGAACCAAGATGCAAAAGCAGTAGCAGATGTGGAGGTTTCAATGTGGGTTGAAGAGGTAAAGCCTGTTCTTTTGGAAAGTTTGCATGAAAAGGTAGCAGAATGCAATCGTGTTGCAGATACCGAGGGTTCACAAGATGATGAAGAAAGTGATCAAAGCCGTGAAGATGGTCAAGCTTTTGTGGAGCAGCGAGCAGATGAAGATGCAGATATGGAGTCGGTATATGATGCTGGTGATGATGAAGATACAAGCTCCAATTGTTGGGATACAAGTGTGGATAATAGGGTGGATGAGTCCATATCATATGATGGGGAGACAGAGTTTGATGAAGCTGAGCTGGTAAAGGTAAAGCTTCCCTCTTATGTGTTTGATGATATGGTAATCCCCCATGTGCAAGAAGAGCAGGGAATAGAGAAAATCGAGGTGTTTCATGAAGACCAAGTGGAGTGGTCCAGGCCTACAGATGACGGTATGCAGGTACAATTGGTGTGTGGTGCCATGCTAATGGTTGTGCTACTAAAAGTAGTGGTGGAATGTGCCATGGTGGTGCAAAAGGTGCAGAATGGTGTCATTCCCACTTCCCCCTTCTCTATTCTCGGCTTGTATGCATGTGTTTCCAGGCGTGTGTTGGCGTGTGTGCGCTCCCAAAGGTTGTTGTGCAAAGAGAGATAGAGAGAGGCTGTGTGTGTGTGGAAGGATGTGAAGTGAGCGGACCAGAGTGGTTGTGTCTATCTAGTGCATTGCGAGGCGTGTGTGCATATAGTTGTGTGCAAGCGGTGGTTTGCTTGCGGGTAGTGTCGAGTTTCAAAGGTGAACTCTAGTGTATTGGGGCTAATTACTGTTGATAGAGGAGAGCAAAATGCAGATGAAACTCGGGATTTCTTTCCTCGCTTGGGCATTAAATTGGATCTCACCACAACATACAATCTAGAGGGTAATGGTAAAAGTGAAAAAGGGCATCCTCCTATTGTTAAAGCTCTAGCAAAGGCATGCCAAGGATATATTGGTGATTGGTGTAAACTGCTACAATTTGCTTTATGGGATGATCAAACTACACATAGTTTTGTTACAGGTTTTATGCCATTTGAGCTAATGTATGGGCAAAAACCCATCATGCCTACAGAGGAAGCGGTTATTTCTTGGACCATAATGCCATGGGAAGAAGGTATGTCTACAAAAGATTTGCTTTCTTTACACACTCACCAACTTGAAAGGAGTCAAGAAGATATTGAATAGGCCAAAGTAAAGCTTAAGAAGCAAGGTTAAAGAATAAAGAATCATTTGATGGTAAGCATAGACTACGAGCTCATGCTACTAAAGATGGGGATTCGGTCCTTGTATATGACAGTAGCCTAGAACATTAGTACACCGCTATGTGGAAGATGGTTAAAAGATGGTTTGGACCATATGTAGTACTTCATGTTTATGATAATGCGACCTATAAGTTATGTGAGCTTGATAGCACTGAGCTTAAAGTGCCTATTGCAGGGAAAAAAGTTAAGATGTTAATGCAACGAGAAGGTGAGATTAATATTATAGATTTCAATATAGATCAACCTCCAAAAGATAATGCTATGTAGGCATCAGACAATGAGTCTGATGATGCTCTTGATGATGCTTCTTAAGTGTAGCTAGCATAGACCAGAGGCTGTGCAGGTTCAGAGGGGGTGGATGTCGTGCAACTCTGCTCCTATGCTAAGAAAGATACCATGAAGATGTACGTCGAACTTATTTGAAGCTTACTAGATTGACGTCAAGTACCAGTGACAGTGCCCAGTCTCTAATGATAGCGTCAGTGTCATCAGTTTAGTGTTTTTAGTGTTCAGTATTGGAGTGTCTCAAGCATCAGTGACTCGAGAGTCAGCTGCACCAGTTCCAGTTTTAGCATCCAGCTGCACCATTTCCACTGTCAGCGCCAGTTATACTAGTTACATTGTTAGCACCAGTTGCACTAGTCCCAATGTAAGAGCCAGCTACACCAGTTTCAGTATCTCGAGAGCCAGTTCTTGTGTCACCGTCAGCTGCACCAGTTCCAATGTCAGCGTCAGTTGCACCAGGTCCAGTGTCAGTGCCAGCTGCACCAGTTCTAATGTCAACGTCAGCCGCTCCAGTTCCAGTGTCAGCATTAGTATGACTGGTATGAGTACTCAAGTATTGAGCCGTGGAGCTTAAGGCAAGCTAAGAATAGCATTTAAAGGGGCTAAAAATAGGGAAAATCAAGGACTATACACGCCATGCAGAAGCTAGATTAAGATGAAGGGGGGGGGGGGGGGGGCTAAAAATAGGAGATTGGACGCGCCTTTAAAAAGGGAGTTTTTTGACAGTTTTGGAGATAAAGATAGATACGGATACACAGAGAGACTGATACACAGAGGGATAGATACACGAATACAAATACACAGAGATATGAATATACAAAGATATTCATAGATATACATAGTTTTTTTTTTTTGCAGAGAAAGGCTCTTTCTTTCTCGTGGATCATAAGAAAGAGGAAAGCACAAAGGCCAACACAAAGGAGTTCTTCATCATAATCCTTAGCTCAAGCTTGTATATCATGTTGATCAATTTTGGAGTCGTTAACGGCCCTTGTAATCATGTAAAGGGAGCTTAAACTCCTATTTGTCTGTTAATCAAGTCTTGATGCTGCTAATCGCCCGCCTTGGCTACTGATTACATTGTAATCAAAGCTTGAATTGATTAATTGAAGATTACGGTGATTGCCAAATCCATATGCATCTGTTTTTCTTGCTCTCTTTCACACCTGCCACAGCCCGAGGCCCGGCGCCTTCCCGGCTCACGTTTTGAATACATATCCCTCGACAACAGTGTTGCTAACAGTCTACCTTGGCTAAGGATTAAGATGTACTCAATGTTTTAACTCAATTTATTGAAGGTTACGATGATTACCAGATCTTTCAATGTTTGTTGTTCTTATTTTCTCTCACACCTCTCACAGCCAGAGGCCCGGCGCCTTCTCGGCTCACGTTTCGAACACATATCCCCCGACAACGCTCAACACCACCACAAACCCAAAGCATTCATGCTCTGCTCTCGCTATGTAGTTTCCTCTTCTCACTACCCAATTTTCTCTTTCTCAAGCTCTCAACTCCGCATTAATTTGTCGATTCTGTAGACGCTCAAAAATCCCCCATATGCTTGATTTTCTTTGCATTGACTAGTGTTGTAGGTCGTTTTGACTTTCCAATCACTCCTCAATTGCCCTCGATTTTCCTCAAGCTCATCGCTTGCTTCCTTTGTTCCTACTTGCTCGAGTTTTAGCTCGACTTTGCTTAATAGCTGCTCAATGCTGCCTTGGTTTTGTAGGGCCTGCCCAATTTTCCCCTTTGGCCTTGCTTTGCAATTTTCTTGATTTACTTGCTAAGACTTTGCTCACTTAGCTTCTTGGATTTCAAACTTGCAAAGCTTTGTTTGCACTCAAAATTCCAAGCTCTGCACTAAGTAGGCTTTGCCCCGTTTATCTGCAGATCCACCACCCAAAAACCTTCAAGATTCCGAAAGGCCCAAGAGGAGTTTCACACACATTTCTTTGGTCTTGTCTATCCACTTTGATCAAGCCCCAACACTGTCTCCTACATGAGATCCACCATCACTGCAAAGCTCTCAAACCCGAGATCTACAAACATCCGCTCTTGAGACCTTCGTCGAGAGCTTGCTAGGAGAATGAAGTGCGCATGCCGATCGTTGCAAATCTCTAATACCAATTGAAGAGTGCATGTGCATGGGCACAACATCTATAGTTCAAGATGGACATTGAAACCAATATTTTTTGTGCTCTTAGACATGAGCATGGAGGCATTTACACACCTTTGTAGTGGTCTCTTGAGAGACACAATTTCCTGAGCACACACTCACTCATTGTGATACTACAAGCTTAATATCCTTAGGCCTAGGATTTCTAATTTTAGTATTCAAAAGACAAGAAGGTCTTCTTGACTCATTCCATTATTCCAAAGCACTACATTTCATGTAGGAATCGTTGTAAAGCTATGGTGGATAGACCAACAATGAATTCATGATTGCACCATAGCCAATAAATAATTAGGAATAGATTAGAGAGTGATTTCAACATACAATATAGAATAAAAATAACTTGCTTGATTTATTGAAATTGGAGAGAGACCGCAAAGATATTTACAAGCTTTGGATATTGGCCATTATAGGCTCAATTTTGAGAAGTGAAATCAATGATTGGATGGATATGACTACAAGTGTAAATGGACTAGTAATGTGAGCTAGCACAAGTCGATATGGCCATCAAGTGTGTAGCATGTGTGCAAGAAATGAGTAGCATGTGTGAGGTTTATAGATTCCATACAAAAAATGTGACTTTGCACTTAAATGGTACGTGATTGGCTTTTAGGAAGTGTTCTCACTATGAGTGTAAGCCAAAGCTTACCCCAACAAACGCCCTCATAAGCTGAATCTTACACAACACAACATGGATTCTGGTTTGGAGGGCTACATCTACGGGTAACTGCATGGGGCTCATAGAGACGAAATCTATTGCAAAAAATAGTGTAGGTCCTACCTCCAAACTATATGGTTTGGGGCAGTGTCTAAACACTTATAATGTAGGGCATTATTTTCTTTTTGGGAACTATTGGCCTCATCATCGATGCATTAAGCTCCTTGCTTTTTGGAATCTAGAGAATTCTAATAATGGTGCACATGTGGGATGCACATGGGATTTGTGTTAGGTGCATATACATCATGAAAACACATTTTGGGTATGTGTGTGATTATATTGGTGCTTTGGTTTTGGATATGCTGGTAGTGTCTATAACCCCTTACAATCTCAAGATTAGGTATACCATACATAACATAAATGGTTACACTTTTTTGTAGGAAATTTTGACTCAAATTTTGCATACATTACAATTCTATCAAAGCTTAAATGTGTGAAGGCCTAGTTCTCATGCTTGATTGACTTGAATGCTTGATTTTCTTTGAGATGCTCTTGCTTTGGGAAGATATTTCCATATGTAGTGGCCCTTTGGAGATTGATTTCTTTATTGATGCTTGTGGAGCTTTAAAATGTTGTATGAATGAAGCATTAGTGCCTAAAATATGGCCATGGATGGATTTCTTGATTGGCAAGGAATTTGCAAGATCAAAGGGTGTGTGTGCTCGATGTTGGATGTGGATCTTAAAAGCTAAAAGTAAAAAAGGAAATTTTTGGACTCTGCATAGAAAATCTTTAAATATCTAAGATTGGGATAGCACAAAAGTCATAATGACAACGAGCATTTTACTGCAATATTCAGCCAGGGCTAGGATGGACTCTTCAACAATTGCGTAGTGTGACCAGGTTGTGGTTCAGGAGGGTAAACCATGATGATTACAAGGAGTGGTGGGGACCACTAGAATGGTGCTATGGCAATAGGCTATGTGTTACTAGCTCACTACGTGAGAAAGTGATGTATGAATCTCATGCTCCAAGAGGAGAGCGGTCGTGGTTGAGGAGTGTGAATTGTGATGATGACAAGAGCAGTGGGGACCATTAAATTTGTGTGAGACGAGGGCGTTGTGAAGGAGTATGAGCGGAAGTGCGATGAGAGAGAGAGTGCGAGAAGAAGAGCACGACGATATGGTGAACTCGCTCTACTGTAATGTGTAGAGCATAGTGAGTTCTTATTAGGTTTTTACAAAAGAATATGTGTACATACCTGGCGGCCCGCCCACTTACCTGGGCGACAACATTGGGCTTTATACCCCAACAACCTCCCACTTAAAGTCCAATGTGGTACTTTAAGTGTGAGAGAAGCTACTATACAAGCTAATATACAAGAGATGTAGAGAAGTGATGTACTACCCTACACCTAAATGCTTGCGAAAATGCGCAAAGCTCTCTGAGGGAAGTCCTTTTGTAAGTAGATCAGCAGGATTTTCTGTGGTGTGAACCTTGAGAAGCTGAAGTTGCTTATCCTCGAGCATTTCCCTGATGAAATGATACTTCACATCCACATGCTTTGTCTTTGAGTGATAAACTGGATTGCGAGCCAATTGTATAGCACTTTGACTATCAGAATATAACACAGGCATCTCTTCTTTGATTCCCAAATTTGTTACTAGTCGATTAAGCCAAATTGATTCTTTGCATGCCTCTGATGCTGCAACATATTCAGCCTTTGTAGTAGACTGAGTAACACAATCTTGTAATCTAGAACGCCATTATACTGCTCCACCAGCCAATGTAAAGACATACCCTGACGTAGACCTTCGATTGTCTAAGTCACCTGCATAATCTGAGTCTGTAAAACCCTTTACACTTAGCTCCTGACTCCCATAGCATATACGCATACTCTTTGTAGCTTTCAGGTATCTCAATATTCCTTTCACTGCCTCCCAATGTTTCTTGCCTGGGTTTGACATGTATCGACTTACTACTCCCACTGCAAATGCAATGTCTGGGCGAGTAGCAATCATTGCATACATCAAACTACCCACTGCAGACACATATGGAATCTTATCCCTTTCAGCTTGTTCTTCCTCAGACACAGGACAATCTTGTTTGCTAAGTTTCACATATGGTGGCAATGGAACACTCAATGACTTTCCCTTCTCCATATTGAAACGTTGCAAAACCTTGTCAATATACTATGTTTGAGATAACCAAATCAACTTCTGTGATCTGTCTCTCTCAATGCGCATACCAAGTATATGACTTGCCTCACCCATGTCTTTCATGTCAAGCGATTTTGCCATCTTTGACTTCAAAGCTGAAATTTATTCCAAGTGCTCGCCAGCAATCAACATGTCATCCACATACAAAATAAGGATCAGCCAACTGCCATCCTTAGCCTTCTTTGTATATAGACAGTGATTGAACTCACTTCGTTTGTAGCCTTGAGAAAGCATAAACTTGTGGAACTTATGGTACCATGCCCTCGGTGATTGTTTTAAGCCATAAAGACTCTTTAAAAACTGTCATACCCAATCTTCCTTGCCTTTCTCAACAAACCCTTCTGGTTGCTGCATGTAAATTTCCACATCTAAATCACCATGCAAGAACACTGTCTTGACATCCATTTGGTGCAACACCAAATCTAATATGGCAACCAATGCAAGAAAGCATCTCAATGTAGTCATCTTGACCATCGGAGAGAAGACTTCATCAAAGTCAATGCCTTGTTCTTGCTTAAAGCCCTTGGCAACAAGCCTTGCTTTGTACTTTAGCTGACTATCATGAGCGGTGATCTTATAACACCATTTTAGATAATTTGGGAAAATCCCGTTTCCCAAATTCTAAATGTGTATGCTAGGATTGTGTTATTTAATGATTTTTAAGCTCTAGTTGCCTTTAATTTAGATCAATTATCATGATTGTATGAGTCTATTTTAATTTCTCTACTATAAAATTTAAGAATAAACCTCCAATATAGTTTTTGGAAAGAGGATTTGTATGACATCAGTGCTTTTCAAAATTCAACAAATGCTTCTAGAAGTAGCTTCTCAAAAAATGAGGTGTCAAAAAAACCAATATATTGATATGATTTTAAAGCAGCATATAGATTGATTACAGCAATTAAAAAAGATAATATGTAAAGGCAAATACTATTAAACACTCTTGTCATAATTTGGTGACCTTAATCCATGTATAACAAAATACTTGGTCATGGTTTTGTAGCATGCTATCAAGTTTTAAATACACGATACTTTAAACAACATTCAACTAATATTTCACACTTAAAAAGTCAAAACAATACTATATAGTATCCTATGGCTATAAGACCATGAGATGCCATCTATTGCACCTATGGCCTTAAGGCCATATGGTGCTGTTTGTAGACATGTCTATGACTTTAATATGTCTCTTTATGACCTCAAGGCCATAGGGTTAGGATTGTTAGCTGGTCCCAACGTATAAAGAGATCCAGTCCTTTCAAGCCATATGGGACTTTATTTAAGTGCCACCCTATGTCCCTAAGGCTGTAGGTTGTCTTAGGGCCACAAGATGTTGTTTATGCCAATAAGAAACCCTTCTATGCTCTATGTTGGCACTCTATGTCCCAAGGCACACAAGGTGTGACTCGTATGCTAGTTAGAAACCCTTTATTCTATATGTTGTCACCATATGGCCTTAGACCATAGGGTGCCCTCTGTGCTAGTAAGAACTCCTCTATACTCTGTGTTTGCACCCTATGGACCTAGGGCCACAAGGTACCCTCTATGCTAGTAAGAAATCCTCTACGCTCAATATTGAGACCATGTGGCCTCAAAGCCATAGGATATCCTCTATGGTAGTGAGAAAAACCCTCTATGATCTATGTTCACAAACAAGTAAAAAATCTAAACAATACTATAGAGTATCCTATGGCCCTAAGACCATAAGATGTCATCTATTGCACCTATAATTCCATTTGGTATTTTATTTAACTATACAAAGTTAGATGAGGCTCTTACTTAGATAAACTATCATAATTCTAACTTTCAAATTATTTCTTAACATAAAACTACAATATAAAAACTCCTAATATAAGTTTGTGCCAAAGAATCAATGTTAAGATGAAGATTTTGTACATCAAGTACATGCTTTAAAACTTCACTCAAAGGTTTTAGAGACGGTGTCTCAAAAAAAGGAGGTGTTTAAAAACACCATTTGATGTGAATAATATGAATTGTATACATTGATTATGTCAAAATAGTATAAAGTATAAACATAAAGATTACCACCAACTTGACAGTTTCATAAAAATGATGGTCTTTATCGCATGTACAATAAAGTACTAACTAGAAAGAGTATGATATCTCCAAGATTGAGGGTGTTCAAAAAACACCGTTTTGTAACACTACCAAATGTCAAGAACATTCTGATTGTTTGGATCACTTAATAAAGACAATTAATAAGAAGAAAAAGTTAACAATACCATAGAAGCATCAAACAATGAAACCAAAGAACTTGAATGAGAGAAGTCTCCTGACAATAGGATGCACTTCATTAAAAAAACAATTTAAAGATGTTTCAAGATATCCCACAATATTCCATCAAGTTTAAATTTTGAAAAGTACACATTGCCAAATACTTGGTAGATGGTATTTAGAATACTTAACTAGTACACTTAAAATGGCCTCCTTCTCTTGAGATTTTGAGTCCTTTGAGACATATAACATTGCATTACATAGTGAGTCTCAGGATCAGGATGGAACATTACAAAATTTCTTATGGTATATACTCTCTTGTCTTTAGCATACAACCATCCACATAACCATGGAACAATTTCATCTTTTAAAAAACTTTGAAGCAATTGAGTAGGTTGGTTCCAAAACTTTGGAAAAATCATATAAGTTCCTTGCATATTCCACATCACTCGATATGGACTATCATCAAATATTATAGTGTTGCCCCCATCTAAATAATCAAATAGCTTCCATATGGTCGAAAGATTTTTGTGATAGGCTCTTTTGTAACCGATCATGAAAGTTGAATTTTGGCAGCACCGGTTATCCATAATCATCTTGAATTTGTGACTTTGTGTAGGAAAACAGGTCTTGATTATGTGTTGAGCTTTTTGTAAACGATGACAGCTCCAAATCCAAACCTCAAAGAGCTCAAAGAAAAATCTTAAGAAATACTCTGCATCTGGACGCACCGCATACACCTCATTGTTATCTTCTACAATGCACATGTACTTGGTCCAAGTTGGCCTTGATTGAAGTTCAAATGTTGCAAGAAGCACACCCTCTAAATCCAAGATAAGCGTTCTTTTGTCCTGTTTGAAAGATGTTGGTAGATAATGAAACCATTGCTCTTGGTTTGAATGTGATATTTGATGTAATATGAAAGGGAGCTCCTCTATTTTGTGATAATCTAATAGCAAAACATTTTTTCTTAGAAGCTCTGAAATGATTAAAAAAGAAAAGTTAATGTAGAGATCTTAAGTGTGTTGAAGACCTTAGGGACATAGGATGCTAATTTGTGGTTACACTTAGTAAGTCCTATGCAAGAACACATGCCAAACTATGACCCTATGGCCTTAAATTCATAGGGTGTTAAGACCATAAAGTGAAATTCCCCCAAGGTTATAGAGCAAGATTTGACCTTATGAGCATGTATATTGTCCTTGATGGCACAATGAACTCAAATTTCAAAGCAAACAACATAAAAGCTTTTTAAAAAACGAGCATTTGGCACATGAAACTCAGAAGTTACTTATAGTATTGAAAGACAATTTAAAAAACTATTCATCATTTACATCTTCATATATCTTGAAACCCTAAGCACTCTAACAAAGTCTCTGAGTACATAAAGATCTTTGTAAATGACAAAATGTTACAAAACATTGCTCCATCATTTCTTGATATAGGGCTATTTGAGATCATACTGAATTTTTAGATGCTTTATATAATTCTTGGCTTCATGTACTTTGATCACAGGCTCCTTGTATCCCAATTTTTGGGCAAGCATGATTGCTTCTATACCTTTCAAGTCTGATAATGATTTGATATTCTTTAAGACCCTTACTTTTTCTCGATCACGTGCTGAAAGTTTCTTGTCTTGACTTCGAGTGGACATTCCACTAGTGCTAGATGTTGTAACTTTCTCATCGTGAAGAGGACGAAAAACTTCTGGTAGCCTTCCCGTGGAGTAGGTTTTTCCTAGAAAAATTAGATTTCTCTCCTCCCACTCTGCAACAACCTTGTGTATACGGTTATAAAGCTCATGACCTTGAGCAATGGGTGCTTGTCCATATAAATGAGACCCTGTAACTGTGCGAATGTCATTAACATGATTGAGAGCTTTGATATATGGTAGCAGCTCCCCAAGGAGGATATTATCCTCCTCATCATCAACATTAAATGATGGTGGAAAAATACAATTCACTGCAGGATTCACACATCCCTTTAATGGTTCATCATCTACAAGAAGCAATCTTCTTGCATCAAGCCCAAATTTTGATGATGCAATAGCCAACGGTTTGAAAAGTGCTTCTACTCCTAGATTATCTAAGCGAGTGATCCTTGATTCTACGCTTGGTTGACATTGGCTTTGCCCCCAGATCATAAAGAATGGAAATTTTTCTTTGGCTTCTTTTTCTAAAATCTTGATGATGTCCATAACATGCATGTCATTAGCAGCTGACCATATCCCTACATTGAAATTGCTAAATAGAGCCTTTAAAAACTCAATGCATCCTGGACGAAGAACAATATGCTCATGTCCAAACTTTAAGCTCTTCATTTTCTTGGACTTTTGCCACCATCTCCTCAGGAACAATCCACACAAGCTCACTATTATAGTCAGCATTGGTTTGTTGGTGGATGAAAGGTCTGACTCACCATGCACTTCGATTTCCAAATCCTGGGGTGCTAAAATATTTGTGTTGGATTCTCCTTCTGGCGTTGCACATGTTCTAGAACTTCCATTGCCTTCTACTTCCATTGTGATGTCATGCAATCCAATTCCCAACTCTTGGGCTACTAGAATATTTTCATTGGATTCTTCTTCTTCCCTTGCACATGTTCTGGAACTTTCATTGTCTTCTTCCATTGGATTACTCTTTAAATTTATCTCCAGTCATTGTAGCAGTCGACCTTCAAAGACTTGTAGATTCTTGTCATCTTCGTCAGAAACTATTTGGTTGACATGGAGATTGATAGAATCTTTCTCAGTAGGGTCAATGGCATTAGCATCCTCTATACCAACAATCTTGAGTAAAACTTTGTCAGCTGCAATATCTTGTTGAAGGACTGCAAGTTTAAAGAACACCTAATTTTAGATTCCAAAGTATCTACATTTTGATAACTCTTTTTTGTCACACTCTTAGAAAAAACTAATCGCAAATAGAAAATTTACTAGCTGACAACACATCTACAATGAATTTATTTTTATGTTCCTTATTGTCTAGAGATTTCTAATCTTTATCTAGCTACATTAGTTCTTTGTCCATGATGGTGGCGCCTAGAAGTATACTTGGAGAAACATTTATGCCTTTAAGTTCTAGAGTAGAAGTCTCATTTTCTATTGCCATGATCTTCTTGCATTGGATGATTTACTTGACTAAGTTTCTTATGGCCTTCAGGCCATACTGTTCTCTTTCTAGATATCTCTATGACTTTAAGATAATCCAAAATATGTCTCTTTATGGCCTCAAGGCCATAGGGTTAGGATTGTTGGGAGGTCTCAACATATAAATAGATATATGGATTCAAAGCCATATGGTACTTTATTTATGTGTCACCCTATGGCCCTAAGGCCATGGGTTGTCATAGGGCCACAAGATGCCCTCTATGAGCACTAGTAAGAAACCATATATGCTTTATGTTGGCACCCTATGACCCGAGGGCCACAAGGTCTGCCTCTTATGCTAGTAAGAAACCCTTTATGCTACATGTTATCACTCTATGGCGTTTGGGCCATAGGGTTCCCTATGTGCTAGTAACAAATGATCCTCTATGCTCTATGTTTTCACCCTATGGACCTAGGGCCACAAGGTACCCTCTATGATAGTAAGAAATCCTCTATTCTCTATGTTTGCACACTATGGACCTAGGGCCACAAGGTAGCCTCTATGCTAGTAAGAAATCCTCAATGCTTAATATTGAAACCCTATGGCCCCAAGGCCATAGGATGTCCTCTATGCTAGTAAGAAAAACCCTCTACTCTCTATGTTGGCACCCTATGGAGACTTGAGGGCCACAAGGTATCCTTTATAATGCTACTAAGAAACCTTGTATGCTCTAGGGGAGCACCAAATAGCCCCTAGGCCACAAGATTCCCTCTATGCTAGAAAGAAAACCTCTACGGTCTACATTGGCAACCTACGGCCCTCGGGCCATAGGGTGCATCAGATGGCTCCTAGGCCACATGGTTCCCTCTATGCTAGAAAGGAAACCTCTGCGCTCTACATTGTCACTCTATGGCCCCAAGGCCATAGGGTGCCCTTTACGCCTAGTGTGAAACCATTGAAACTCTATATTAGCATCTAAAGACCGTAGGCCACAAGGTGAGCTCTATGTTAGTAAGAAACCATCTAAACTCTATGTTGGTAGCCAAAGGCCATAGGATAGCCAAGGAACCCTTTAGGAGCATTCCCCACAAAGACCACCTTATGGCCCCATGGTGATTTAGTGGCCTAGGTGCCCTTCTTAAGACTCTTTTATTTTTGTATCATATGGCCCCAGGGAAATAAGCTATCCTCTATGCTATCAAAAAACCGTTTATGCTCTTTGTTGGAATCATATCGCCCCAAGTCCATAGGGTGCTCTCTATGCTATCAAGAAACCCTCCATGCTATATGCTTGCACCCTATGGCACCAAGGACACCGGGTGTCCTCCATGATAGTAAGAAACCCTCTATGCTCTAAATTTACACCCCATTTGACTATGTTGACACCCTATGGCCCTGGGGCCATAGGGTTCTCCCTAGCGCCAAAAGGTGCCCTTCAACCTAGGAAGAGACCCTTTATGCCCTAGATTGATACTCTTTGGCCTCAGGGTCATAGGGTGCCCTCTATGCTAGTAGGATACATTATATGGTCCAGGTTTCGACTCTATTGCGTAGGGCTAAAAGGTTTTCTCTATGAAGAAACCATGTATACTATATGTTGGCAGTGTATGGCCCTAGGGATAGAAGGAAACCCTAGGGCTATAGGGTGTCCTCTATGCTACTATCATATGGTCCAAGGGCCAGATAGTGACCAAGGTATCATGTGTGTCCTAAGGGTAACAAGGTGCTAATAAAAAGCTCTCTATGCTCTATGTTGGCACCCTATGGCCCCAAGGCCATAGGGCGATCTTTATGCTAGTAAAATTCCCTCTATTCACTATGTTTACGTGTATACTTATAAGAAGCCATTTATGCACTATGTTGGCGTCTTATGACCTTAGATCCATAAGATGTCCTCTATGGTAAAAGAAAAATTGTACATGGGATATGATGGCATGCTATGGTCCTAGGGCCATAGGGTGTCCTCTATGCTAGCAAAATGTGTAAGTTAATACTCTGAAATTGAAAGAGCTTTTCAGAAAAAAAAAGAAAAAAACAAACCTTCTACTTCCATTGTGGTGTCATGCAATCCAATTCCCAACTCTTGGGCTACTAGAATATTTTCATTAGACTCTTCTTCTTCCCTTGCACATGTTCTGGAACTTTCACTGTGTTCTTCCATTGGATTACTCTTTAAATTTATCTCTAGTCGTTGTAGTAGTTGACCTTCAAGGACTTGTAGATTCTTGTCATCTTCGTCAGAAACTCTTTCGTTGACATGGAGATTGATAGAATCTTTCTCAGTAGGGTCAATGGCATTAGCATCCTCTATACCAACAATCTCGAGTAAAACTTTGTCAGCCGCAATATCTTGTTGAAGGACTGCAAGTTTAAAGAACACCTAATTTTAGATTCCAAAGTATCTACATTTTGATAACTCTTTTTTGTCACACGCTTAGAAAAACTAATCGCAAATAGCAAGTTTACTAACTGACAACACATCTACAATGAAATTATTTTTATGTTCCTTATTGTCTAGAGATTCCTAATCTTTATCTAGCTACATTAGTTCTTTGTCCATGATGGTGGCCCTAGAAGTATACTTGGAGAAACATTTATGCCTTTAAGCTCTAGAGCAGAAGTCTCATTTTCTATTTCCATGATCTTCTTGCATTGGATGATTTCCTTGACTAAGTTTCTTATGGCCTTGACGCCATACTGTTCTCTTTGTAGATATCTTTATGACTTTAAGATAATCCATAATATGTCTCGTTATGGCCTCAAGGCCATAGGGTTAGGATTGTTGGGAGGTCTCAACATATAAATAGATATATGGATTCAAAGCCATATGGTACTTTATTTATGTGTCACCCTACGGCTCTAAGGCCATGGGTTGTCATAGGGCCACAAGATGCCCTCTATGAGCACTAGTAAGAAACCATATATGCTTTATGTTGGCACCCTATGACCCGAGGGCCACAAGGTCTGCCTCTTATGCTAGTAAGAAACCCTTTATGCTACATGTTGTCACTCTATGGCCTTTGGGCCATAGGGTGCCCTCTGTGCTAGTAACAAGTCCTCTATGCTCTATGTTTGCACCCTATGGACCTAGGGGCACAAGGTACCGTGTATGATAGTAAGAAATCCTCTATTCTCTATGTTTGCACCCTATGGACCTAGGGCCACAAGGTAGCCTCTATGCTAGTATGAAATCCTCTATGCTCAATATTGAAACCCAATGGCCCCAAGGCCATAGGATGTCCTCTATGCTAGTAAGAAAAACCTTCTACGCTCTATGTTGGCACCCTATGGAGACTTGAGGGCCACAAGGTACCCTTTATAATGCTACTAAGAAACCTTGTCTACATTGGCAACCTACAACCCTCGGGCCATAGGGTGTATCAAATGGCTCCTAGGCCACATGCTGCCCTCTATGTTAGAAAGGAAACATCTACGCTCTACATTGACACTCTATGGCCCCAAGGCCATAGGGTGCCCCTTACGCCTAGTATGAAACCATTGGAACTCTATATTAGAATCTAAAGACCGTAGGCCACAAGGTGAGCTCTATGTTAGTAAGAAACCATCTAAACTCTATGTTGGTAGCCAAAGGCCATAGGATAGCCAAGGAATCCTTTAGGAGCATTCCCCATAAAGACCACCTTATGGCCCCATGGTGATTTAGTGGCCTAGGTGCCCTTCTTAAGACTCTTTTATTTTTGTATCATATGGCCCCAGGGAAATAAGCTATCCTCTATGCTATCAAAAAACCGTTTATGCTCTTTGTTGGAATCATATGGCCCCAAGGCCATAGGGTGCTCTCTATGCTAGCAAGAAACCCTCCATGCTATATGTTTGCACCCTATGGCACCAAGGACATAGGGTGTCCTCCATGATAGTAAGAAACCCTCTATGCTCTAAGTTTACACCCCATTTGACTATGTTGACACCCTATGGCCCTGGGGCCATAGGGTGCTGCCTAGGCCCACAAGGTGCCCTTCAACTTAGGAAAAGACCCTTTATGCCCTAAATTGGTACTCTTTGGCCTCAGGGTCATAGGGTGCCTTCTATGCTAGTATGATACATTATAGTTCTAGGTTTACACTCTATAGTGTAGGGCTAAAAGGTTTGCTCTATGAAGAAACCATGTATACTATATGTTGGCAGTGTATGGCGCTAGGGATAGAAGGAAATTCTAGGGCTATAGGGTGTTCTCTATGCTACTATCATATGGTCCAAGGGCTAGATAGTGACCAAGGTATCATGTGTGTGAGAATTATCTACTATATATACAAAAACCACTTTATGGCACTATGGTGTCCCAAGGGCAACAAGGTTCTAATAAAAATCCCTCTATGCTCTACATTGGCACCCTATGGTCCCAAGGCCATAGGGCGGTCTTTATGCTAGTAAAATTCCCTCTATGCACTATGTTTACGTGTATACTTGTAAGAATCCATTTATGCACTATGTTGGCGTCTTATGACCCTAGATCCATAAGATGTCCTCTATGATAAAAGAGAAATTGTACATGGGATATGATGGCATTCTATGGTCCTAGGGCCATAGGGTGTCCTCTATGCTAGCAAAATGTGTAAGTTAATACTGCGATAAATATGCAACACGATATACAAAATTGAATCATTATCATACATCATACATTTGTTGCTTTGCCACACAGTTGAAGGGGTCTTTGCCTTCAAATATCATCATAACATTCAAACATTTAAATCAAATTTGCAAGTACTGTAATTCACAAATGCATTGATCTATTGGTGGATGGAAGGTCCGGCTCACCATGCACTTTGATTTACAAATCCTGAGGGGCAAAAGTATTTGTGTTGGATTCTCCTTATGGCATTGCACATGTTTTGGAACTTGCATTGCCTTCTACTTCTAATTCACAAACTTAAACAATGGTTATACATTATACAATCATTTCTTTGCAATAAACCTTGATACAATGTTCCGATTGCTACATGACAAGCTAAAAAATTCTACTAGTCCTAGCTTCCCTCTATTGAAAAAAATTCAAGATATAAATTCCAATTCTCTGCATCATCTAGAAGAGAAACAAAATCATAGTTTGGAACAAAATACTCGCACTTTATATCTTTGAATAAAATCTTGTTACAATCAAAGAAATAAATCTTCACATAATCCAAAGGACAAGTTCTTCAATAACCATTTATACTCGATGTTTACTATCTAAGCAATCAATTGGCATTTACAAAAAATATTGAATATATGTTTAATCTAGTTAGTTTCAATACAAAGATAATTATTTCAAAGCGAATATGTTTAATCTAGTTAGTTGCAATACAAAGATGATTATTTCAAACGCTTACACCATCAATTCACAATAGAAGGACTTACACCCAACAAAAAATGATCATACATCAATTGTTCAAACTCTCATTTTGGAATTTTGAGGACTAAATACTTTTTAGTTTTTTCTAGCTTATTTCATTCTCAATAGACACCTAGATATGGACACAAGATATAAGGCCAACAAAAAATGTTCTTGAAACACTTAAAGAGTCTTTAGGTAACGTAGAATAACCAACCTATGGTCTAAAGGTTATAGGGTGTCATGTGATGTTTTATAAGATGTGTCCATAAGAGCTAGGTGATTTGTATCCATGGGGTGATTTAAGTGCCCCTGTGGAGATTCTATGTCACCACCCTATGGCCCTAAGGCCTTAGGGTATCCCAAATTCTCTTGGATAACTTATGTTTCCTTCTAGAATATCCCAAATACTCATGTGCCCGTTTGGAGACTTTATGTAATCTCTCTATATAGATAAGATTGTAGGATAGTTGTGTTGACACCCTATGGCCTTAAGGCTGTAGACTAGCCCAAATGCTTATGTACCCTTTTAAAGACTCTATATAATCACCCTATATCCATAAGATTGTAGGGTAGCCAAATTCTTTTGGGGGATTCTATGTTGACACCCTATGGGCCTACGGCTATAGAGTAACCCAGATGCTTATGTGCCCTTTTAGAGACTCAGTGTAATCACCAGCTCCAACAATGACTCTTTAACACTAGAGTAGTTGGTGTACTGCTCTCCTTGACTGAAAAATGCCCAAACCCCGAAAATTACTTCGCGAAGAGCACATGTTTGGATGGTCTCTGATCCCATTAAGGAGCTCAAAGGTAGAACGTGCATTTCATACCATTTAGCTTTTTCAAAAATTGCCTTCTCTAGGGAAGCAGCATGCTGATACTTGACTAAGCCGGCAATCAAAAACTCTGATGGTTGATGTGCTACCCCACATACTCCATCAATTACTTTACCAAATTGGGCAACACTCCAACCACTAGATGTAAGACTTTTGTGTGTTGTGTCTATGATGCAAACACCAACACGAATTTTAGAGCTATTCTCACTGCAGAGAAACTCAATGCCTTCTAGATTCTTTCCAACACACTTGATTGTCCATGGTAAAATGAATTCCAAACTAGAAGTCCCATTCTTTTGTGCAATGATCCACTGCACATATCCCCTAGTGATCTCAGGAATTGGCTCTTTCTCCTTTCCTTTTTGTAGTAGGAGATTTAACCATTGCGTACAACTCGTGAAGAGAGATTTGTGAATCTCATCTGTAATGTTATAATGAGACTTACATTGATCCCATGAAGTAACTGCTATTGCTGATGGATCTATCTCTTTAAATGCCATCAACATTTGAGGCTCAAAAACCCTGGTCTTCTTTAAGACCGTTGCACGTGCAGTGAGGTCGAGCATGCCCGCTTGACCTGGTTGCTTCACTAAGCAGATCTTCTCATCTGCCAGCTCTTGTTGTAGTAGCTTGACATCATTATCTTCTAAACCATTTAGGCATCTAAAGGTTGTTATGCTTGGTTGTCGCCCACGAGCAGTTGATGTTTGATGCTTCTCCAAGATGTGTATCCACTGGTCATAGATTTCATCATCGTACATGACCATGTGTGCTTCTTTGTTGGCAAATGATTTATGGTTGAACACGATGTTCCCCACATTTACAAAGGCCTTCAAAATAAAGAAAAGAAAATTAACTTTATTTCAAGACATATTTGTAACAAAAACAAGCATAGGGAAGTGGAACTTACATCCCAACCTGCTCGACTCGGATGACCGACAGGAACACCTGCCTTGGGTTTTGTTGGTTTAGAATATGCAAGCCATTGACTACAGCCATGCTTCAAGACCTCCACATAAGGCTCGTGTTTCATTGCTGTTATTCTCTCCATGTTCTCCATTCTGGAAATTCGAACAGCAACCTCTTTCGGAGCGTCTACCACTATCCTTGCAGTTCTAAACTTGTAGAACTCTTTTCTCAAAGCATACTTAGTGCTGTTGTTACGCCAAAAAGCTCTAGCCGCTATGATGGAATGCTGACCAGCTAGAATCCAGTAGTGGTATGTTGATAGCTTGTCTCCATGCACTTCAGCTGTTTGTAAAGGCATTTTTGTAATTGGGTTATACGGCATCAAGTCTGCTGCACTGGAGGCTGGCTTAGAGTGCCCTGCAAATTGCTTCAAGAGATATTTCACATATACATCTGACAATGGTCTGCATCTATAGCCATCTGGTGCAAGGTTTCATTGCTCAACTAGGATCAATTGGGTAAATTGTACACCAAATTTAAAATAGTGGTCAATTCCGACGTATCCATCTAGCCCACTCTTAGAAGTTTTGGCAACTTCTTTATCAAGATCTTTTTCTTTGGGCTGTATAATAGAGTCCAACACAGCTAAGGATGCTGAGTCCACAACCACTGCCACTGAGGGGGTTCCAACTGTTAGGGTTGCAAGTCCACTAGAATCTCCTGCTTCTTGAGTCTGTAAGGGTATAACTGAAAGATTTTCTTTCGCCACATTTCCACTATTTTCTCCAAGTGAGGGAGTCTGACTCTCCTTGAGCGTCTTAGATTGATTTACTGTACCTGTGTCTTCATTCTTTCGCTTCTTATTCTTCTTTGTGCTGCTCAATTTACCTAAATATTGATTGAATTTCTTAAAGCCCTCAATATATAAGTCTATAAAGTTCTCACTTGGAGTGTCGTCTTGAAGCTCCACCCATCCTGCTTTTGTCATTGTCACTCCTTCATAATCAACCTTCATCAATTTTTGAGCAAATGCCACATGCTCCAACAAGTAGGAGTCACCATTGAGTAGTTTTACTCCAAGGCATGGAGACATTTCAAGATCTGAACAATCTTTCTTTATGTCCTTGACAATACCACAGTCCTTGAAGGGCAATTGCTCTTTATCCTGAAAGAACAAGTGGACTTTCTCATCACTTCCACCATTTGGTAAGTGAAAATCTAGATACCAAGAACTTGGTGTTGAGCCTGTTGCATCAACTGACTTTGACTTTCTCTTCTGAGACATTTTCTGTAAAAAGAATGACATATATTTAGACAAGATGGATATTATTACATCCATATGGACCTAGGGCCATAGAGTCACCTCTATGTTAAACCATGTGGTCCTAGGTCCAAAGGGTGCCAACAAAATGGTTCTACAAGTGTACCTAGGCCACTCTATGGTAGTGTGATCACATGTTCCCTTATGACATTAGAGGACCCTCAAAGAAGTATTCCTTGAATGGCCTAAATACCCCTTTAGAGCCTCTACACCAACACCATATGGCATCATGTGGCATGAAGGCCATAGGGTCCCCTGCATTCTAGTAAGAACCTCTCTATGCTCTACATTGGCATCCTATGGCCCCAAGGACACAAGGTGGCCACAATGTTTTAAAGAAACGCTTCATGAGGGTTTTTGGGTAACCTATGACCCCAGGGCCATATGGTGCTCTCCATGGAAGTAAAAACCACTATTTTCTCTATATTGAGGAGACCTTGTGGGATGAAGTCCATAGGGTCCCCTCTATGCTAGTAAGAACCTCTGTTTACTCTATAATGGCACCCTGTGGCTTGAAGGTCATAGGGTTCCCTCTATGCTACTAAGAATCTCTTTGTGCTCTATGCTCTATCGTCTATGCTCTATGATCTATATTGAATTCCTATGGCCCCAAGACCACAAGGTGCCCTCATCATTTCCAAAAACACCTCATTGTTTTGCTATGGCCCTAGGGCCATAGCTCTCTATGCCGATAGAAAGCACTATGCTCTATATTAGCTCCCTAAGGCCTGAAGGCCATAGGGTTGGCCTCAAGGGCCCCAAGGGTGCTCTGTATGCCAATGATAAGTACTATTCGCTCTATATTGAGAAGACCTTGTGGGCTGAAGGCCATAGGAACCCTTCTATGATGGATTTTTGACAACCAATCCACCTAGGTCAGGATGTTCTATATGCTAGTAAAAACACTATTTTCTCTATATTGGCAGTATGTGACTTGAAATCCATATGGTCCCCTATATTCTAGTAAGAGCTGCTCCATGCTCTATATTGGCACCCTTTGGCCTGAAGGCCATAGGGTCCGATCTTTGCTAGTAAGAACCATCTATGCTCTATATTGGCATCCTATGGCCTGAAGGCCATAGGGTCCCCTGTATGCTAATAAGAACATCTCTATGCTCTACACATCCGATGATCCCAAGGACACAAGTTTCCCTCTATGTTTTGAAGAAACCCTTCAGGAGGGATTTTTGGCAACCTATGGACCCAGGGCCATAGGGTGTTTATCTATGCCATTGAACAACCCTCATTGTTTTGGTACCCTATGGCCCCATGTATAAAGCACTATTTGGTCTCTCTATGCTAGTAAGAACTGATCTTTGTTCTATATTGGCACCCTTTGGCCTGAAGGCCATAGGGTCCGCTCTGTGCTAGTAAGAACCGATCTATTCTCTATATTGGCACCCTTTGGCCTGAAGGCCATAGGGTCCCCTGTATGTTAGTAAGAACCTCTCTATGCTCTACACATACTATGACCCCAAGGGCACAAGGTGCCCTCTATGTTTTTAAGAAACCCTTCATGATGGTTTTTTGGCAACCTATGGACCCACGGCCATAGGGTGCTCTCTATGCTAATAAAAACACTATTTTCTCTATATTGAGGAGACTTTGTGGGCTGAAGGCCATAGGTTCCCCTCTATGCTAGTGAGAACCTCTATTTTCTCCACGTTGACACCCTGTGGCCTAAAGGCCATAGGGTTCCTTGTATGCTAGTAAGAAGCTCTCTATGCTCTATGCTCTATGCTCTATATTGACATCCTATGGCCCCAAGGACACAAGGTGCCCTCATTGTTTTGAAAAAACCCTCATTGTTGTTTTGGAACCCTATGGCCACATGTATAAAGCACTATTTGGTCTCTCTATGTTAGTAAGAACCGATCTATGCTCTATATTGGCACCCTATGGACTGAAGGCCATAGGGTCCCCCCTATGCTAGTAAGTAACTCTCTATGTTCTACACATCCTATATGTTTTGAAGGAACCCTTCATGAGGGTTTTTTGGCAACCTATGGACCCAGGGCCATAGGATTATCTCTATGCCATTGAGAAGACCTTGTGGGCTGAAGGCCATAGGGTCCCCTCTATGCTAGTAAGAACCTCTGTTTTCTCTACGTTGACACCCTGTGGCGTGAAGGCCATAGGGTTCCCTCTATGACAATAAGAAGCTCTCTATGCTCTATGCTCTATGCTCTATATTGACATCCTATGGCCCCAAGGCCACAAGGTGCCCTCATAGTTTTGTAAAAACCCTCATTGTTTTGGCACATTATGCTCCCAGGTATAAAGCACTATTTGGTCTCTCTATGCTAGCAAGAACTGATCTATGCTCCATATTGGGACCCTGTGGCCTTCAGGCCATAGAGTTCCATGTATTCTAGTAAGAATCTCTCTATGCTCTACACATCTTATGACCCTAAGGGCACAAGGTGCCCTGTATGTTTTAAAGAAAACATTCATGACAGTTTTTTGGCAACCTATGGACGCAGGTCCATAGGGTGCTCTCTATGCTAGTACAAAACACTATTTTCTCTATATTGAGGAGACCTTATGGGCTGAAGGCCATAGGGTCCCCTCTATGCTAGTAAGAACCTCTGTTATCTCTATATTGACACCCTGTGGCTTGAAAGCCATAGGGTTCCCTCTATGGTAGTAAGAAGCTCTCTATGCACTATGCTCTATGCTCTATGTTCTATATTGACATCCTATGGCCCCAAGGCCACAAGGTGCCCTCATTGTTTTGAAAAAACCCTCATTGTTTTGACACCTTATGGCCCCATGTATAAAGCACTATTTGGTCTCTCTATGCTAGTAAGAACGATCTATGCTCCATATTGGGAGCCTGTGGCCTTCAGGACATTGAGTCCCCTGTATTCTAGTAAGAACCTCTCTATGCTCTACACATCTTATGACCCTAAGGACACAAGGTGCCCTGTATGTTTTAAAGAAACCTATGGACCCAAGTCCATAGGGTGCTCTCTATGCCAGTAAAAAATACTATTTTCTTTATATTGAGGAGACCTTGTCGGCTGAAGGCCATAGGGTCTCCTTTGTGCTAGTAAGTACCTTTGTTATCTCTATATTGACACCCTGTGGCCTGAAGGCCGTAGGGTTCCCTCTATGGTAGTAAGAAGCTCTCTATGCTCTTTGCTCTATGCTCTACATAGAGATCCTATGGCCCAAAGGCCACAAGGTGCCCTCATTGTTTCAAATGGAAAGTAGGGCACCTTGTGACCCTAGGGAACATAGGGAATCCTATGGCCCTTGAGATTGTAGATTGTCACCCTATGGCCCTTGGACCACAAGGTCTTTAGATGAGATAGAGGGCATCCAAGGGCCCAAGGGTGGCCTACGTACATAGGGTACACCATGGTGCATATTAACGGGCACCATGGCAGCCCCATGCACCTAGGGCTCTAGGGCCATAGGATCTCCAAAAGGAACATAGGGAATCATATGGCCCTTTCGATTGTACATTGCCACCCTATGGCACTTGGGCCATAGGGTCTTCGGATGGAACGTAGGGCACCTTGTGACCCTAGGGAACATAGGGAATCCTATGGCCCTTCAGATTGTAGATTGTCACCCTATGGCCCTTGGGCCACAAGGTCTCTAGATGGGACATAGGGCACCCTGTGATCCTATGGATATAGGGCCATAGGATCTCCAAAAAAAACATATGGAACCCTATGGCCCTTGAGATTGTACAAATACACCCTATGCCCCTTGGGCCGCAAGGTCTCAATATGGAACATAGGGCACCTTTTGATCCTATGGCCATAGGTTCCTTATGTTCCTTTTGGAGATTCTATGGCGCTAGGGCCATAGGATCTTCAAAAGGAACATATGGAACCATATGGCCCTTGAGATTGTACATTGCCATCCTATGGCCCTTGGGCCACTGTGTCTCTTGATGGGATCCTATGTCGGTAGGGCCATATGTTCATTTTGGAGATCCAATGGCCCGAGGACCATAGGATCTCCAAAAGGAACATAGGGCACCCTGTGATCCTATGTCCGTAGGGCCATATGTTCATTTTGGAGATCCTATGGCCCGAGGACCATAGGATCTCCAAAAGGAACATAGGGAACCCTGTGATCCTATGTCCGTAGGGCCATATGTTCTTTTTGGAGATCTATGGCCCGAGGACCATAGGATCTCCAAAAGGAACATAGGGAAGCCTGTGATCCTATGTCCATAGGGCCATATGTTCATTTTGGAGATCCTATGGCCCGAGGACCATAGGATCTCCAAAAGGAACATAGGGAACCCTGTGATCCTATGTCCGTAGGGCCATATGTTCATTTTGGAGATCCTATGGCCCGAGGACCATAGGATCTCCAAAAGGAACATAGGGAAGCCTACGGCCCTTGAGATTGTACATTCCCACACTATAGCCCTTGGGCAACAAGGTCTCCAATAGGTCACCCTTTGATCCTATGGCCCTGGGTTCTTTATGTTGCTTTTGGAGATTCTATGGCCCTAGTGCCACCCTATGTCCAAAAGGAACATAGGGAACCCTATGGCCCTTGAGATTGTACATTGCGACCCTAAGGCCCTTGGGCCACAAGGTCTCTAGATTGGACATAGAGAACCATGTGATCCTATGGCCATAGTGTCATATATACGTTTTGGAGATCCTATGGCCCTATGGCCATAGGATCTTCAATAGGAACATAGGGAACCCTATGACCCTTGAGATTGTACATTGGCACCCTATGGCCAGATGGGACATTGGTCACCCTATAGTACGATGTGAGACCACCCTATGGCCTTATGGTCATTGGGTGCCTTAGGGCCATATGTTACTCTTTAGTATGAGGTGAAACCCTATGTAGGCACACCCTGTCTACCCTTCTAAAGATTTGATGTCTAGTTTTATTTTAGTGACTACAAATGAATTTAAAGAAACTATATTACACCATATCTTACAAACACCTATAGTGTACACTTTCTTTCCCACCTTTTTGCCTCTTTTTTTTTCCCATCCTCTTGCAACTGAACCCTTGTCCATCCTCATACAACAGCGCGCTCTACTTGTCCTCTTACAACGTGTGCCCAACTCCCCACAACCCAATTACAGGTATCCATAGTTTCAGCATTTTGTGTAGTTATTGTCTTTTGTATTTGCAGGTTTATAATTGTTTTTGTAATTAGAGATTTTTGCAATTAGAGTTTTACAATTTTACAGTATTAGGTCACTTATGAGGAGTTTTCTGTTTTACAGATTTAAGTCCCTAATAAGAGTTTTTCGTTTTACAAATTTAGGTCCCTAATTAGTGTCTTCTGTTTTATATTTTTAGGTCTCTAATTAGAGTATTCTGTATTACAGTTTTAGATCTCTAATTAGAGATTTTTCTGTTTTATAGTTCTACAGTTTTGCAGTTTTAGAGAGAGGTAATTAATGATTTTTGTTTATTGTTTTAGAGAGAGGTTATTCACAACTTAGCTAAAACGTAATTAGATTAAGAACAGTTAAAACCGAATTAAGCAAAAAGATTAGGGTTTCTACATGTTACCTCTGAGTAAATCTGTGTTTGATGAAAACCGGCTGCAGCAGTAGCAAGCAGTCACTTAGGTGTGTTGAGGCCGTGACGATGATGGTAACAAATGTGTGTTTGGGAGGTCGCGACAACAGTCCTTCTGTTGAAGGTTGTGGCAATGGCTTCGCGTAGATCTGTGTGCGCGTCGCAACGATGGCGTAGAACTGTATGCGTAGAGAGAGAGGGAGAGAGAGACAGAGAAAGACAAGCTCTGTGCAGGTTTTTGTGTAGGTTTCGAGCAAGAAACGAGAGAGAGAAAGAGAGCGACAGTGAGAAAAAATTTGTGGTAGAGAGAGAAAGAGAGAGATAAGGTTAGTTAGGTTAGGTTAGAAATTCAAAATTCAAATTTTGAATGTAGGGGCTGCTCTCACGGGTTTGCAGTCGAGATTACTAGAGTTCTAGGCTTTGTTCAAAAATGAGACATAGCTCGTCGGCTCCGAAATTGAAAGAGCTTTAAAAAAATAAAAATAAAATTAAAAAAAAAGAGTATGGAAAAAAAAAAGTTGGTGCTAGGCTTTGTCAATGTCCATATCTTTGTAGTACGAGTGGAACGACACCCATGAAGCAAAATTTGACTCCGGAATCAAAATCTGCATAGTAAAAAATACACTAAAAATAGCTAAAATTTAAAAAAATTATCCCGAAAATTGTGCGCTATTTTTTTGTCCGATATCAATAAGTGTATTTGAAAAACCATTATGACAAAGTTTGTCGTAGCGTAATTTTTTTAAAATTTATGCCACTTGCGGATATCCCTTGAATGGCCGAAATTATTATGAAGACACCTCAGCCACCCCTAGGCTCACACCATAGGACGACAATGTTAGAGGTCAAGGATCAAAGCGTGAAAATCCTATGTCCTAGGGTTTTCTTCTTCTATCTTGTGAGATCCTTGTGGCCCTACGGTGGCAATGTGAAAGCTTGTGGACCTAGGGCCATAGGGTGGCAATGTATAAGCTCAAGAGCCATAAGTTGCCCTATATTCCATTTGGAAATCCTATGGCCCTAGGGTTTAGGGGCAACAATGTATAAGCTCCAATACATAGCCTTATGTTCTAGTTGGAGATCCTATGGCCCTAGGTCCACGACAATGTATAAGCTCAAGAGCCATACATTGCCCTACTTTCTAGCTGGAGATCCTATGGCCCTAGGGTCATGGGGTGGCAATATGTAAGCTCAAGGGCCATAGCGTGCCACATGTCCCATATGGAGATCCTACGGCCCTAGGGCCATGGGGTGGCAATGTATAAGCTCAATGGCCATACATTGCCTATGTTCCATTCGGAAATCCTATGGCCCTTGGGTAATGGGGTGGCAATTTATAAGCTCAAGGGCCATACATTACTCATGTTCCATTTGGAAATCCTATGGCCCTAGGGTAATGGGGTGGCAATGTATAAGCTCAAGGTCCATAGGGTGCCACATGTCCCATATAGAGATCCTATGGCCCTAGGGCCATGGGGCTGCATTGATATCTTGGCCACCCTTACACCCGCACCCTTGAGCTTGGGGACCTTAGGTTCTCTTATTGTATGTTGTGAGATCTTGTGGCCCTAGGGCCATAGGGTGGCAATGTATAAGCTCAAGGCCGCATGTTCCATATAGAGATCCTATGGCTCTAGGGCCATAGGGTGTCAATGCTCACACCCTTGGCCTTAGGGCCATAGGTTGTCTTCTTGTATGTTTTGAAGTCTTGTGGCCCTAGGGCCATAGGGTGTCAATGTATAAGCTCAAGGGCCATATGTTGCCTTATGTTCCATTGGAAATCCTATAGCCCTAGGGTCATGGGGTTGCAATGTATAAGCTCAAGGGCCATACATTGCCGTATGTTTCATATGCCAATCCTATGGCCCTAGGGTCATGGGGTTGCAATGTATAAGCTCAAGGGCCATAGATTGCTGTATGTTCCGTTTGGAGATCTTATGGCCCTAGGGTCATGGGGTGCCATAAGATGTATATATACTTGACATGAAACTCCGTGAGGTGATCTTGAGGACAACCCTATGGCCTTCAGTCCGTAGGGAGCTAATATAGGGCAAATATGCTTTATACCGGCATAGAGAGCTATGGCCCTGGGGCCATAGCAAAACAATGAGGGTTTTTTGGAAACAATGAGGGCGCCTTGTGGTCTAGGGGCCATAGGAAGTCAATATAGATCATAGAGCATAGACGATAGAGCATAGAGCATAGAGCACAAAGAGATTCTTAGTAGCATAGAGGGAACCCTATGACCTTAAGGCCACAGGGTGCTTGTCATGAAACACCCACATACATACTTGTTATGCTTTATGCTACGTAAATCAATATACTCTGCAAGCGGTTTGTTTAACAATTATTCTTGAAAATCTTCTTGCAGGTATGGCTAATTTCAATCATGGTGATAGAGTGTGCATGTTTGTAGCGACACAAAAGGTTGCCATTGGGACTGTATTTGAAATAAATCCAAGTGCATATTGTTCTGGCATGCTTATTGGGGAAGGCAATGTCTCGGTGTCAGTTGATTTGTGTTTTGAAAAGAAAGCACTCATCCCTTTTCCAACAATGGATGCATTGACAGTGGGAGATGCTTTTCATAGTATTGTGAAATGGAGTAGTGGGTTGTTGCAACATATAAATGAGATGTAGTACAAAGGGGCTTCTATGCATGAGGCTAACAAAACAGAAGGAGCATTGGATGCACAATGTAATGGAATGAGCTACAGAGAGGTTTGGAAGGATAAGAGGGTTCAACTTTGGGATGAAAGCAAAACACATGTAGTAGCCGAAGGGGTTGTCATGTATGTGTGTCCGTTTGACTCTGTAAACTTTGGTGAGCTAGGTGAAGATAACATTGGTATTGGTATCGAAACATCCTATGCAGATGAGGCTACTATTTCTGCAGAAGCTAGTGTATGCAGCATTAATCTAGTTTGTTGGCCTATCAAGAGAGTGACAACTATGGATGGAAAATAATTGTTATGCTATGAGGATCTACATGCTATGCATGCGTTACAAGACACATGCATTGAATCAGCTTATTTGGTAGAGCCTATTTCAAAAAAGCGGAAATATTGCTTTGTAAATAGGAAGCCAAAAATGTCAGTGAAAGCTTCTAAGAGATCCAATCAAGCATCTCTAGCATTTGTACAGCTTGTTTCAACCATAGATTGTTGTCCCAAAAGGTGTTGTCAATATGCCAATCGAGATAAGGTCATGGCTATGCGCAATGAATTTTGGGGACAGAGTTTGCAAAATAGAACAAACTATGTGTATGATACAATGTTGACTGCATGGCGTGAGAACAAAACAACTACAAAGACATGCTATGTGTTTTCTTTTAATGGCACTGAGGTTTGCAGTAGAGCTTGGTACGAAATTCATGGCATTCCAAAAACTTCATTTTATCGTTACCGTGAACATTTTGAGAATGGGGTTAGACGCTCAGTGCATGGTAATGATGGTGTCATGAGAAAAGGAAGAGACCATACAGAAATGGGAAGGGCATTGATGCGCTCTTTTGTTGATGAAAACTCGGAGAGAATGCCACATAAGAGTAGAACCATGGAAGATGGTACTAGGGAGACTTTGCTTGCAATACCAAACACGTACAAGCAAGTAGACATTTTACATGATGTCAATAAAACACTTGACAGTATGAGTCTCAAGCCAATGTCTAGCACGACATTCAATAGGATTTGGAATACAGAGTTTGCTAATGTGACATTGTCAAAAACAAGTGAGTTCTCCAAATGTGTTGTGTGTAGTCGGATAAAGTCTCAACTAGAGTCAACAAAGGATGACGAGATGATTGCACGTTTGAAGGATGAACGTTGAATTCACATGTTGCAACAACAAAGTTGTAGGAATGTGTACTACACCTGGCGTAAGTTCTCCCAATTGCAAAAGGATAAGTATTTATGCATTATACATGATAAAATGGATCAAAAAAAGACAGCAATACCTAGGTTGCGTGTGAACTCAAAAGATTATGCAAATGCATATCAATTGCAAGTATCATTAACCGGTATGATAACACATGGACATGGTCATGGAATGTATGGTCACTTCTCACTTAATGGTCTATGGCCTTCAAATCCCAATGCTACAATTGGTTCCCTTGCATTATGCTTACAGAACTGGAAAGAACCGAAAACCATGGACTAGGAGATTTATGCCATGACGGTATGCCACGCAGCAATGTACTGTTGTTCAATGCATTGAACTCAAGGAGATCTCTAGACCTCCAAAACAAGATGAAGCAAGAGCGTGAGAGGAATGCATCAACAATGACACCACCGTTGTCCATCCAAGGAAGTAATGAAGAGATTGTACACATACAATCAACTTCCTCTCAATGTGTTGTGGATACCATATCCACTCCTGTATTTCAAAAATTGCCTGAGAATCTTTTGCTACAGCTAGATAATTGTGCAGGAGAGAATAAAAATCGATATTTGTTTGCATACTTATCCTTGTTAGTAGCAAAAGGAGTTTTCAAAACCGTGCATTTGGGATTCTTAATGGTGGGTCATACACATGAGGACATAGATGCAATGTTTAGTAGGTTCTCAGAAAGATTGCGAACAGGAATGACATTCACTTTTCCACATCTGATGGAACATTTTCAAAAATGTGAAAGCTCAGCTCCAGCACCATTTTTGATGACACAAGTTCCCGACTTTAAATCCTTTGTGCAAGGGTACATGTGTGACGGACAAGATGCTCTAGTCGGACACTCTAAGCCACTTCAATTTCGTTTCTATATGCAAGGTGAAGTCCCAGTAATGCAGTACAAAATTCATCCCAAATCACCCGATTGGATGCCAAAGGAGTCAGGAATTGAGTTGTGGAAAAAAGATGACCAAGGAAAACCAAAATTACCAACAGGATGTCCAGATGTGGTGCCTATAGCAGACTATGTGAGAGATAGTCCGCTTGTTATTCAAGGGATTAAATCATATCTTGACTTTTGGAAAAGATGTTCTCTATTAAAGGGAAAGGACCATGACTCCACAGAATATATGAAGCCTGTTATCACTTATTGGCAAAACATAATCAATGAGCTTGAACAACCAACCAATAAACACATTGGTGAATATACAACATTTTGGCCAAAGACTATAGGGAGTCATCGAATGCAAGAGATAGAGGAAGACAAAGATGAGTTTCAAGGATATGAAGAATTGAATGATCACTATGTTGGTCCTCAAAGTGCAAGGCCACAAGAGTCCTTTAGGCCTCAAATTGATGTAAGAAAAGAGGATCTTGTTCTTGTGAGACCCGCAAATCCTGAATATCCGATATGGCTAGGAGTGGCAGAGTCAAACGTTCATGTAGACAAATCATCTCCTAACTACAAGAAAGTTCTGATTCAGTATTGGGCACCAAACATCGAAAACGAAATCCCACAATCCAAGAACAATATGAGGATTGTTGGAAAAAGAGTTGGTGCTGCAATCTTGCTGACCCAAAGCGCTGGGAGTGTGTTGATACAATTGTATGGTCATGGACTCCAAGGGGTGGAAGAATTACGGAAACAATCAAGATCCCATCAAATGTCATGGAGAAGGCATGGGCTAGCTTAATAGGAGAAATTGAATAGCATTTCAATATCTTCCTCATTGTTTTATTTCCCCAGCTTATGTATGATTTTATGAAGTCTTTTTAAACACCCACATAAAAATAAAAATTCTAAAAGGTGTTTCTCAACACCACCATTTTCTTGGGAATCTATCTCTTTTATGAAGTGTTTTGAAACACCCACATAAAAATAAAAATTTTAAAAGGTGTTTCTCAACACCACCATTTTCTTGAGAATCTATCTCTTTGATGGAGTGTTTTGAAACACCCACATAAAAATAAAAATTTTAAAAGGTGTTTCTCAACACCATCATTTTCTTGAGAATCTATCTCTTTGTCACATTCCCAAATTAAATGAAATTTTTCCAAATTTAATGGGAAATAGGAATCCATAGGCGTTGAAATTAGTCCCAAAGTTGTGGGATTTTCCCATTTCATCTAAAATGGTGTTTTATACCTGTAAACCCATTTACAAGGTAGAGCCTTTTTGCCCTGTGGTAATTTAACTAGCATCCATGTCTGGTTTTTATGCTGACCTGTCATCTCTGACTGCATGGACAATTGCCAATTCCCGGAGTCCTTCATTTGCATTACTTCCTTGTAACATGAAGGCTCGTTGCAATCAGTCAACATGACATAGTTCATAGATGGAACAAACCTATCAAGAGGTCGCGTGATATGTCCAGATCTATGCACAATAGGTGGCTCACGATCAGCCACAACCTGTGGTTCCAATCTATCCTGTCCTTGCTCCTCTTGAGCCCTGACATTTTGTCTTGCACATGCAAGTCCATCTTCTTGGAAGACAACTCTTCTAATCTCCTCAACCCTCTCTGGTTTAGAATGATATTTGGATTCATTAAAGTGAACATCATTGCTGCGAACAACCTTTCTGGATTCGGGATCCCAAAGTCTGTACCCCATCTCACCAGAATTACCATAGCCTAGAAAGATGCACTTTCTACTCTTTGGCTCAAGTTTGTTCCTAAATTCCTTTGGAACGTGAGTATATGCCTCACAGCTAAAAACTCTGAGATGCTTGTATGAGGGCATTTTGCCTGACCATACCATCTCTGGCACTAAATCCTTCTACAAAACCTTGCTAGGAGATCTATTTACAAGATGAATAGCGGTTGATACAGCTTCAGCCCAAAACCCATTTGGCAGCTGTGCATTAGACAACATACTTCTGACCTTCTCTTGTATGGTCATATTCATCCTCTCAGCAACACCATTTTGAGGAGGATTGTAAGGAGCAGTAAGTTCACGTTTTATACCTTTTGACTCACAAAAGTCCTGAAAGGCCTTTGAAACATACTCTCCACCATTGTCAGTGCGTAAGCATTTAAGCTTCTTGCCACTCTGATTCTCCACAAGTGTCACAAACGTTTTGAAAACACTAAACGCTTCATCCTTGTGCTTGAGAAAGTAAACCCATACTTTCCTCGAGTAATCATCTATAAATGTCATAAAGTAAGAAGCTCCCCCTAGAGATAGGTTAGGCATAGGTCCACACAAATCACTATGAACAAGTGCCAACTGTGTATCTCTTCTACTGCTTCTATGCTTATGTGGCTACTGTGTTTGCTTACCATACAGACAATGTTGAAAGAGTTCAAAATCATTAAATGAAAAGCCAGGAAAATAACCAGAACGAGACAAGATTTCCATTCCCTTCTTGGACATATGTCCTAACCGGCTATGCCACAAAGAAACGTTCGGCTGCTCAGTTACATTGATTACAGTTTTAGAGACATTTGATACATAAATCATGTAAAGTCCTCCAGACTTTACTCCATGTGCTACTGTCATAGAACCCTTGGATATCTTCCACATGTTCTGTCCAAAAGTGGTGACGTAGCCAACATCATCTAGTAAACCTGTGCTGATCAAGCTCTTTGTAATTGCGGGAACATGTCTCACATTCTTCAGCGTGAATGAAGAGCCATTCTGAAACTTCAATTGAACATCTCAAACACCTAAGATCTCACATGTATGCCCATTGCCTAGCCGAACATGATCTTTAGTGGTCACATAAGAGGTAAACCACTCCTTGTTTGGAGACACATGAAGTGATGCCCCTGAGTCTATAATCCAGTCACTCAGTGCATTTCCATCAGATGCTGTAAGAAGAGCTGAGTCCATTGTATTCTTCAAAAAATAGATGTCTCCTGACACTAGACTGTCATCCTCTGCAACAGTGTTTGTCACATTTATTTCTTGAATCTTCACTGAGGACTTGTTCTTCTCACCATGGTCTTCAGCTTTCTCTTTGCCTTTTTCTGCTTTCCATTCTCTGCAGTCTCTTTTCATGTGACCCTTCTTGCCACAATGGTAGCATTCTATGTCACTCTTGCCTTTAGCACTACGGGACTTGCTACGAGACTGTTTCCTCTTTCCACCTTTGTACTTTTCTTTGGTCCTTCCCCGGACAACTAAGGCTGTTCCTTTGCCTTTGTCCATTGTCTTTCTATTGGTTTCTTCAGTAAGCAGACTTCCTTCTACACCTGCTATGTTCAAACCATCTGGAGGTGAAGAATTACTCAAAGCTGTGAGAAAAGTGTCCCAACTTTCCGGCAATGTGATCAACAGGAACATAGCTCTAACAGGTTCATCAAACTTGACACCTTGAGCTGACAACTGACTATACATTGTGTTGAATTCATTCAGATGATTGGACATAGGTGTCCCTTCTTTCATCTTCAAGTCAACAAGCTTCTTAAGCCAGTATACCTGTGAAGCTGCACTCTGCTTCTCATAAAGATCACTCAGCTTTAACCATGCTTGATAAGCCGACATCTCGTCTGCTACATTGAAGTAAACGCTTTCTGCCAAAGTCAGCATAATGGTAGAAAGTGCCAATTCATCCATTTCGCTCCATTCATCTTCGTCCATATCTTATGGTTTTATCCCCTTGAGCTTTATAGGTTTTATCTGCTTCTTTTGTACCAACACGTGCCAAATCTTCTTCTTCCAGAATGGGAAATTGGTTCCATCCAGCTTCTTGATATTGTAAAGAGCAGTGTCCTGTGATCCAGCCATAGCTACGCTTCACAGTAGTTTACTTTCTTGGGAAAAATTCAGCAGAGTTTCCCCTGTAAACTGACCTCTAAACCAATATCAACCTGTCAAATGAACCAAGAAAGCCTCAGATTCTACAGAAATTTTGGCAGAGTCTCCTTTGTAAAATGGCTCTGGTGTACTCAAAAAAAGAGCAAAAACAGCTCAAAAAACACTGTCTCTCTGACACTGTAAGCTACGGGTAAACCTGTCCTGCACCTGTACTGTCTCTCACTGTCCTGTAAGCATAGACTGCGACAATGCCTCAACGGCAGTAAAGCAAAGATGCAATCCCAACTATCTAACTCACAGTTAATACATCCTAGCTGCCTATCTAAGGGTGCTCGAGGGATCGCTCCAAGACCTGTATCACCGAAAGGATCTCAACATTCGAGAATCCCCCAGCTCAATAAAACCTCACTCAACCCTCAACAAAGGCTGCAGTAAATCTGACAATACATAGACTTCCCACAAAGTCATACATCCACAAATTTCCCACTATATGTTGTAACCGTTGCGGCGGTTGTTTGGTGCGTGACTCACAGCCATCAAACCCTCAACAGACATACATCATCTCTGACAATACATCCCATGTGGAAGTACCTGCAATGTCAGGATGAAATCTGGAATATCAAGTAGCAAACACAAGCTACCTGATGAACTAGTGGATGTCGCCTACAGTCTGTGTGTAGATGCGCCCGTGTCGTATGTGACATGCCTCCAAGAACTGTGAGCCGTCCTTTGATGTGTAGACAACCACAAATCAACACTCTGGGAGTGCCGATATCCTCAGCACCTGCAGTCGTAGGCCAAAAACCCCAAATTTGCAGAGTCGGATCTGCACCCGCCAAGACCACGTAGTCGAAAATGGCCTGCGCAGAACTTTGTCGAAGCCGAACGGTGGCTGAGATGACCTCAGAATGAAATTCTGAGCACACCAAGCCCTTCGGGCTTGCCCACAAGATTTGGGGCCGTGTCTCTGCCTGTCGAATTTCACTCCAATCTGAGCTGGTGACTCTAGCCTCCTGCAGTGCTGCCCCGAGCCTCGATCTGAGCTCTGATATCAGTTGAAGGAGTACGAGCAGAAGTGCGACGCGAGAGAGAGTGCGAGAAGAAGAGCATGACGATATGGTGAACTCACTCTACTGTAATGTGTAGAGCATAGTGAGTTCTTATTAGGTTTTTACAAAAGAATATGTGTACATACCTGGCGGCCCGCCCACTTACCTGGACGACCACATTGGGCTTTATACCCCAACACGTTGAAGCAGCATGCAAGCAGGGGTTCAATGTTAGAAAAAAATGAGGGACCGGTGTGAATTGTGATGATGACAAGGAGCGGTGGGGACCATTAGATCGGTGCGAGATGAGAGGGCGTTGAAGTAGCATGCAAGCAGGGGTTCAATGTTAGAAAAAAACGAGGGACCAATGTATTTTAGCCGATTGAAATTGTAAAATTTTGGTTAGATTTTGAGCTTGCCTTTAAGAAAATTGAGAAATTTACATAGGTTTTAGTATAATTACCAGCAAAAGCTTCAATGTTTTACCTAGAAATAGAGAGAATTTCAAGTTTTTCCTTATTTTCTAGCTCTACAGGGGTTGGTTGGATTGTAAAACAATGTGGGGCCTTGGGAAAATGATCATTGATGGTCATGAGATGGCAGTGAGCATCACAAAACAGAAGCTTTAGCTGCGAGCTCTAGTGAGGTGAATTGTGTGCAGGCATTTGTAGGTAGCAAACAACAACTTTGAACAAGACTTGTGAGCCTTCAGTTTGATAGTATCTCAAATTCTCGGGAGCTAAACTTTGACGTTTTGAGATTTAGTGGATGATCTCTTGAAAATAAAATCCTTTTTCCTTTTTTGTGTAAAAAGGTTGTTCCCGAACCACTTTATATTGAAAAGGACCCCTTTTGTCTTCTATGGCACACAATCTACACACTCAATGTGAGCTCACACACTAAACACACAAAACTAATCTAGGAATTAGAAGCACAAAATTAAGGGGTTTATCAAGCATACACACATAGGAGCTTCATTAGCATGCTATTTCTTGATGCTTGGGGTAAATAAAGCGTGTGTTAGTGCATTGAAAATCCTATGAAGACATCTACAGACACATACAATCCAATTCTAAATTAACGCTCTCAAAAAAATTGATTCGGCTCAAGAGGGAGGTCTGACACCTTGATTAGCTACATAATACATTGGTGCGAGCTCTGGTGGAGCATAAGTCATGGTTTCTTCCATTGGTGGTGGATGTGGATTATACCAATCTCCTTCTAACATTACTGTAGATAGACTAGGCTCTGCATAGGGTGTAACAGGCACTAATGCTTATTCATCTATGACTCCTTCAGAGTGCATGTACTTTATAAGCACTACATTATGTCCTGGATATGGAGGTTGTTGTCCCAACACAGGTTGAGGTCTTTCCATACCCATTGGTGGTCTTTGAGCTTGGGCCATATTAGGCTGATATCTGTACATGGATTGTCCTTGTGGCCTCATGGACACGCACTAAACATTCCCATCGTACTTTGGTCTGAAGTAGCACTCATGGGTCTCATGGTTGGTCCATTTACCCTCGATTGCACACCATTTTGTGGCCTAATTGGTTGTCCCTGTGGAGGTATCCCTTGTCTTGGTCCTCTCATAGGTGCTTTTTGCATATTGTTCATCATGTCATTCATCCTTTTTAGCATATCTTCTATTGCTGAGAGTGGTGCCGCAGCAGCCGTTCCCACTTGTGTTGGTTTTGTGGAGCTGGCTTCTCGCTTTGGTTATCCTTAGGGGCATCTTCTTTATTGAAGATCTCGCAATTGTCTCCTAGGTCAATAGCATCAAACACACATGCTTCTAGGGTTGTATGCTTTTTACTATAGAGTATAGCATAAAATTCTTTGTTTAGCAGTCCCTCCAAAAACAAAGATACAAGTCGTTCTTCTGCAGGTATCTCCATCTCTGGGCATCTAGCAATGTATTGTTTCATTCGAGTTGCACGATCCCTAATAGACTCACCATGTTTCTGTTTAAAGCTGTAGATTTGGGCTACCGTATTATGTTTGATCCCCGTTTTGGAACAAGCAGCTACAAATCCTTGAGCTAGTGTGTTCAAGTCCATGATTGACCTTGGTGGAATGATTTGGAACCATGTCAAAGCTTTTTCTTCTAATGTCATTCCAAACCCCTCGAATTGAGTATGGAAATCGAATATACGCTCTGCTCTTAGCACTTGCTTAAAGCTTGCTGAGTGGTCGTATGGATCCCCTGATTCACTGTATTTTCTAACCCATTTCTAAAAATCAACTGGTCTGACGTGTCTGTTTGGTTCAACTCCAAGTCTTCTGGGAGTTGGTCTTGTTTCGAATCCTTCAATCCAGTCTGTTGGAAATAGTGACTCGTGTAGCCCTGGGCTGGCCTTAGTGTCACCCGGTTTTCTACGTGATGAGGTGGTCTCTGGTTTCTTCACATTACTCTTAGATGATCTCTCACGGTGTTCATCCCTTGGAATTGTTTCTGGTCCTTGCCCCAATATCCAATCCCTTATGGAATACCCTTCGTATTTGGTTTGTTCTACCTCCTCATGAGACATCATAACAAATTTGTTGTTATAACAATCCCTAAACAGGTAGGTTGGTAGGTCTGCTAATCCCTTATCTTTGATCTTGAAGATATAGATGATCTTCATGGCTGTTAATTGTCCTGGTTTGGCATGAGAAGTCCACAGAAGATCTTTTATGTTTCTATCTTCCCAACAATAGACTCTGATCCTAGGATTATCCGTACTAAGCCGTTTCAAAGTCTTCAAGTCTACTTGATTGTATCCCTCAAATTCTATGGTTGGTGGTCCTTCTTTTGCTGACATATCTGGGATTATGGTGTTTACTTCTAACCCTTATTTGTCTATCACGTCAGGGTTTTTGACCTGTAGATACCGAATTCCATTTCGATCCATGTACATTTTTCCTTGTTTGTTTGTCCTAACCTCTTCTTCGAACTCAATACCGTGGTCATCAATGCGAATAGCATACTCGTCGTTAGGGTCCAAGTACACCTGGGATCCATGACGGTTATTCTTGTAAAAAGATACTATATGCTTATAGCGCATTGTTGTTCCGGTTTTTGAGTGAGTCGAGTAAGAAGACATTTCGGATGTTGAATCTGAAAAAGTGTCTGAGACTTCTTCAGGAATTGTGTGCAAGGAATTGCCTTGATTAACGCTTTCTTCGGTAGATACTCTACTGGAGGTTTCTCCGAGTATGTCCCGATTTCCTAGTACCCGGTCAGATCTAAGGTTCATATAGACTTATGAAGCCTGGATAGAGTACTCACGTTTGGATTGACTTGTCGTCAATTTCCACTTGATTCAATTGCAACTTTTTGTCAAGCCAATGATTCCTCATCTGCAACCCGATTCCTGTCAAATTTGATCAAGTTAGATATTCTTCTATAAAGATAGTAGAGTTTTTGCTATTCTCATGATTGGTCTCTGTGTATCACTTCAATTCGAGCTACGAGAGTCAAAATTTGACTTTAGCAAAAATCAAAGGTTTGATCTGCAACCTGCAAACTAAGTGTACATGTATCAATTTTGATCCGATTAAACCCAAAATTTCCCTGTGGCTTTATATTATGTTGGTCTATCACTGTATAAGTTCAAAAGTCAAAATTAATGTCTCTGGATAGCAGAAGTAAATAATCGTGATTATTTACTTTTGTCAAAATTTTACACTTTTTTGATTGGTTTGGCAAGCATACAACTTGCTAGAGTCCCTGGACAAGTTTCAACAAGTTTGGACAAAATCTGATCAAGTTTATCAACTGTTTGGCGTCCGCAGACTTTGATTTTGAGAATCTGGCTTAAGTCCTTCTTTTGGGATCCAAATTTCACCAAAATTGATTTGTGAGGTCTACTTGATATGCTTGACCTTGTGATGCACTCAAATTTGCAAAATCATCAGTTTTGAAGCAGATGTAAATAATCGCGATTATCTACTCCAGCTAGACTTTTGCAAGTTTTTGCCCCAACTTTGACAGAAATCTATTAAGCACCTTAAGTTAAGGTCACTAGCCAATTTTGAATCAAGTTTGGACAATTTTTTGGTCAAATGGTCATCAATTATCTGTTCGTAGAATAACTTTGCAATTTTAGTCACAAATTTCACTCTAGTGGTCTAAATCTTATCAAATTTTGTTTGTGGGCTTATTACAACATGGTGAAGCTAGTGGTATGCTGACTTAGTCAAAAAAGTTGAAAAATAGGATATATGTAAATAATCGTGATTATTTACTTTTGACAAATTTTTATAAATTTTTGGTCAACTGAGCATGTTCACATGTTTATCACATCAACATAAGCCTATGAATCAAATTTCAACAAGTTTGGATAAATTTTCCCCCAATTTATACTCAAAGTTCAAAAAGTCAGTACAAACTTTAGTTTTTACCCAGGTTTTTGCCAGTTTAGTGATCCAAATCTCTTGGGCCTTTACAAAAGTTGTTTGTACACATGCAACGAGTCAATGGTAAGAGCCTTGGCCAATTTAGAGCAGAAAGTCAATAATCACGAATATTAACTTTAGTCTTGAAATGAGCACTTTTTTGCAATTTTCTCAAGGACAATCTTTATATGATGTATTTTAAGCTATAAATCAAGTCAAAACTCAATTTGGCCTAAAATATCAAGAAAAAGTAAATAATATGAGTTTTGGCCAACTCTTGAATTTTTTTACCTTGAAGTGTCTTTGAGCTTACCCACTGGTTCAGACAACTCTTAGGCTTACTCTCCATTCGGATTGAGTGGATTCTAGTCTTTTTGAGCTATTTATAACCGTAGACCTGAAATTCTGCAACTTCCAATAGCAACTAACACTTGATTCTTTCAAAGAGAGCAATATTTTGAAATCCACCTCAGATCCTACTTACCCTACTCCTAGATTCTCATGTAATGGGGTTGTGGAAAGTGTTCACAAACACTCATTTTCTTGTGTTTTTTTATGTTTTTCAGAGCCTTGATCTTAAGACTTGTCTCGTCTACCAATCATTCTCCAAATCCTAATCTAAATCTACAATCCTACAGTCCTAAAAGTACTCAGCAAGTACGATTACTTCCAAGCTACCTCTAAACAGCAAAAGAAGACATTCTTAAGCTATGTGGTTTCTAAAAGAAAGTTTTGAACTCTAGGCGAACCTCGAGGAAGTTAAAGGACAACTACACCAGACGCTCGTGTTTTTCCCTAGTTTAGGTCTCTTCGATCCCCAGCAACGGCACCAAATGTGGGACGCATGTCTAACCTCACCATCCTATCTTATTGTAGTAGTAGTGAGAACCACAATTAATTTGTCAAACCATGGGATGAAGCTGAATCGACTAGTGCATAGAGACTACAAGAGATTGTCAATCTCTCGGAAAACAACTAACAACTCACATCTAACTCAATCTACACTCAATTAGTGACTAAAATCACCAAAAGCCAATCGCTCATCGGCAAGCAAATCACATCCATTATAGCATCAAATGACATCCAAATGTAACGAAACTTCTAGGACAAGTTTATAAGACCTAAGCATGCATGTGTATGGTCTCAAACCCCACTTTAGGTCAAGTTTCAAAATCGCAATTATTAACAGCAATGGATTTTTGACTTAGTTGTTTTCGACCTAGAATGCATCTAAATGCTTAGCAATGATGCCCCAATACCCCGCCTATGCTTACTTTTTTATTTCAACATGTAAACTCCTAGTTATGATGAAATTAGGCCGCACGTCGGCAACGCCAAAAGCTACAAAATACTGTGAATGGCTTACGTTAATGCGTAGAGCTCTTACCTGTGGTTGCAATGCAATAAACGCATTCGCAATGTGACAACCGGAAAGGGAGTAGGAAGCGCGAGAAGGAGAGAAGTGAGCGCCGTTAGCTCACGTTGTGTATTTCTTATCCAAAAACTTATAAAAAACTTACAAAAATTGGCTTTTATACCTTAGCCAAGGTTTTTGGGTTGTCAAAACTAATAATCTGGAGTTCTACCAAAGCTGGGTGATGACTGGCTGGTACAATCTGGAAGCTTGTAGCCTCGGCTCATTAATTACAAAGTTTATCCGAGAAAATAGGAGTTACAATATTGCCAATTTATCAAAATAATAAATGTTTTACAAAGAGAACTCTGAAAAATGGTGTCTGTGTTAGCTTGCTGCTAACAAAAATGGCAGTGTAGACTGCACACCCAAGTCAAATATCCACACACCTGCATGTCACTTGAGTTTTCTTACACCGCCTCAGCACACATTAAAAAAACGTTTTTACAAGCTAGCTAATGTGTGTCTCATGACTTTATACGTTCAGCGACTTGATTGCTGTAGAAGAGGAAGCAAGGATTGTCCATCTTCTACATCATGCTGCAGAAGTAGGCACATGCTTTTTGGGAGGCAATCGAGGCTCGGGGGGGGGGGGGGGGGGGGGGGGGGGGGGTGGGGGGGGTGGGGGGGGGGGGGGGGGGGGGGGGGGGGAGGGGGGGGGGGGGGTGGGGGGGGGGGGGGGGGGGGGGGGGGGGGGGGGGGGGGGGGAGGGGGGGGGGGGGGGGGGGGGGGGGGGGGGGGGGGGGGGGGGGGGGGGGGGGGGGGGGGGGGGGGGGGGGGGGGGGGGGGGGGGGGGGCTCAAGTTTGCTATGCGAGACTTCATATTCATGCAATCATCTCAAAGGAGTATAGCGTCTCACGAAGGAGACAAACTAGACGAAATAGGAATACAACTTTAATAAGTGATTCATCTCCATTCCACTCCAATAGTATTCGTCTTGGCACCTTAATTATGCATCACAAGTGTGTTTATACAATTTCTCATCATACATTCTAAACTATGACCTAAAAAAATTGCATGAGCTTTTTTTAAATGTGCACCGCATACCTAGCTAGGTGTTTTTGGGGCAAAGGATCACAATGTTGATGGGGGGCACATGTGGTCCCTTTTCCTCAAATGTTGCTCAATGCCTCCCAAGTGGAAGCCCATAAATCCGAGTTTCTTACACCAAGAATGTCTAAAATCTCTTGCACATTTCATCTTGTTTTGATTTCATTTCTCTTATAGTTTTCTAATCCGGAAATTTTAGCTAAAACTCAAGTACCAAGTGGAATCTTTTTACCGTGGGTGGCATTTGACGCCAAAATCTCTAGTTTGAGCCTTGTTGGAAGAGTGTACAAGAGTAGTGCTATAGATTTTGTGAGGGAGGAACCAAATATTTAACTAGGTACTATTGGGGAAATTTACCTCGAAGCTGATGGGGGTCAGTAGCCCCTTGGCATAGTGGAAACTCTACCTAAGAACTTGACGACAATGGGTTTACAACACCACAACCTAGCATAGTGCAGCCACCACTCAAGAACTTGGTTCACAAACATTTGTCCTAAAATTACGCATTTTTCCCAAAATTCCTAAATATGTGTTTATTGAGGATGTATGTGGTGGGCTTGAAAAGTTGGCTACTCGCAAAGCTGGATATCTTCAAGGTATCAAGCTGGAGATGATCAAATGGATGGGGGATTTTACCCATGAGTGGATGTGTGATATGTTCAACCTTGCACTTCGACATGGTATGCATTATGCTTGCATAGTGGGCGAATTGTGAATGAATCTAAAACAAAGGTTATGCTTGTGAAAACCAACCATAAGGAGAAGCCATGCATTGTGTACAACAATGAGACACTTTAATATAAGTTGTTGAGAGCTTTAAGTACCTTGGCCTTGAGGTTCTGTCCAATCACAAGTGGCATGGATGTGCTATGCGTCCTTTGGAAGTTGCAAAGAGGGAATATTATGCATTTGAGAACATGTGTAATGCGAGAAACATCAAGTTTTTCTTTATGGAGTTAAAGTGTTAGGTGGGAGCATCTCAAAGTCTACTTGGAAAGAGTTTGATTATTTCTTGGAGCGTTTTCTTACAAACTTTCTTCAAGTTAAGATGCAAACATCATATATTGTCTTACTTCTTGAGTTGGGATCTCTTCCAATTGATGTTACGGGCATGGAAAGGGTTGTGGAGTACATGATAAATATACTTCAAAACTTATCACATTGACTTCCTACAATTGCATGGTAAGCAAGCAAAAACGTTCAAAAGACACATAAAAGAAAGATCTTGAGCACGGCATGGATGCAAGACATAAAGAAGTGGTTTGGGAGATGGGATACACTACACTTGCTACATGGTGCTTCAATTGACTCCCCAATGAATGGATCTTTTTTACAATGCCAATGTATTACGGCTTGGGAGAAATCCGGTGGGTCACGCTTCATACATTACACCACCCATATTGCCCCCAACTACAAAACCATGTTTTTCGTTGAAAGAGGAAACCGTACTGACACTTACATACTTGAGCCTATCCCCTTGTCGGTGATACGCACTATAGCAGCCATTTCCGCTTAGCTCCCATTCCCTTCGATGCAAGACAGGACGTTGGGGCAATGGAGAAGAGTTAAATCAAATGTGCACATTATGCTCACTGCAAGTTCGAGACTCTAAGTACCACACACTTCTAGAGTGCTCAACTTTTGGTCACATCCGAACTTTCTTCGCTCACATTATCAACCATGACTTAGAGCTACACACTTTCCTCTCCCAATCACTGTGTGGGGTCTCCATTTGCGACTCTCATCACCAAAATTTTGGAGCATCGAGAGTCACTCATTAGCGAGAGGGAAGAGAGAGGAAAGGAAAAAATAGCCGATCCTCAACTATCAAGGGTGGAGAGAGAGAAATAATCTTTTTGGAATGTGCTTGCCTAATTTCAAAAAAGCACTCACCGAAAAATGCTCGCCAAAAAACATTCCCCGCCTACAGGTGGACTTTTCTTTATTTTTATTACTTCTCAGGTTGCATGCAGAGCATTTCAAAAGCTTTTGGTTAATCAAACTCAAATTTACACGCATAAACCACAAGGAGCTATTGATATGAGTTTTGGTCAATCTTTAAAATCCTCTCCTAGAGCTGATTTTTGACTTGCCAAAGCTTTTCCATGGCTTCCCTAAGATCAATTATGGTCTGAAATGTTGATTTCTTTGGTTTTCCTAACTCATATGCAGTTGTTCAATCTCAAAGTCTCTATATTTTTTGAAATCAAGTTCAATGATGTCGAATCAGAGAGTGAGAAGGATCAAAAACCTCCTTTGATTTCTAATTACCCTATTCCTAATCACATCAGTTGAAAGGTAGTAGAAAGTATCCACTAAAACTAGTTTTTCTTGTTTTTTGCTTGAAAAGTGTGTCAATCCTTAGACTTTTACATAGTCTAAGACATCAACCACTTAAAAATGATCTAATCTAAGACTAAAGGCTATTGGTGGAGAGCACCACTACTCCCAAGACTCCTCTACATAGTTGAAGTCGACATACCTCAAACGTGCCTTCTCTAGTTTAGGTCACTTTGTCCCCGACAACGGTGCCAAAATGTTGGGCCTTTTGCTTGCAAGTCAATTATCTTATCGTAGAGATAGCAAGGACCACATACATAAATGTCTTACCATGGGTCGGAGTTGATCCAACTAGTGCATGGAGACTATGAGAGGTTCATAGACTCTCAAAAAAATCATTCAATCCCTACTTATCCGAAACAACATTCAACTACATATGCATGTTAGACAAAGAAAACTAGTCACGACACCACAAGGAAATCTCATCATTTCACCAAGAAAATGAAGTTTAAACAAGACTAAACTTATAGGACAAGTATACATCACCTAAGGGTACATGCACATACAATCAGATCCCTCCCATCCCACCTCCTGTGTGAGATAGTGTTGAGGATGAAGTCCCCCTTGTCCGACACCATGGAGCCAACCCTCCCACTTTCTCTTTTGCTAGAAAATTTTATCTTTTATGATATCCTTTTATATGTGAATATGTGGAAAAGAAAATCATAAGACTTTTGTTGCACTCACGTGATAGTCACACAGTTATTAAGTGACTCCCCGAGACGGTGGTTATGCTACCTCATGTGAGTGGTAATTTAATCATAGAGAGTGTGGAGTATTTGGGCCTCCTCCCAAGGAACAAGTGCTTCATTTGTAAGATAGATGGGCCATCTTGCGAGGGCCTATCCATGGAGGAGATCTCAGCCTGCTCCACAGCCATAATGGCGAGACTGAGAAGGGATGGCACAAAGCGAAGGGCCACCATGATAGGGCCAGGCCCCTTGCCCAGGTTAACGTTCTATTATTCCTCGACAGGAGTGGGTTCCTGTATGAAACTACTTTTGACCTTTACAACAAGACTCCACACCATATTCCTTCCCCTTCCCCTCTTTTGTGGAGGAGAATCTTCCCCACCCCCCTCCACCCTCTTTTAGCCCCCCTTTACCCCCCCCCCCCCCCCCCCCCCCCCCCCCCCCCCCCCCCTTCCCCTCTCCTCCTGCAATTGAGCACACATCTATTGCACATCGTTCCTTGGGCATCATGTATGTTGCAAGTAGGCTGGTCCAGGAGAGGTATCTCTGAATTCAACCTCCCCTCTTGGTTGAGGCCTCAACTTTTGGGGCTATCCTAGGAGGCCTCTCTAGTTTGACATCAATACACAGTGGAACCTCTTTAGCTACGCCTTCACTCAATTTCTTGGAAACCCCTGTGTTGACTCACAGGTGGCTTGCTTTTGGGTTCATGTATTATTTCTTGTGGCATATCAAAATTTCTTGAATGGAGCTTGCTTCATTTCCTGAACGGAGTTGGATTTTCTCTTGAATGTTGAGATTTTGTCTTACATGTTCTCTTAGAATGTTTACTCCAGCCCCACCATCTAGTATTACACTTGACAATGGTTTCCATTGTTCCTTAACTTGTAGTTGAGCTGGATGTCTAGCACTTCATCATCCTTTATCTCCAAGAGACATAGCCATGGTGTTTGATGCATTTTTTCTCTATTTCTTGATAAAATTTGCGGCCTCTTGAAAGGTCTATCTAATGTCATCTAGCTTTATAATTAGCTTTTGAATCCTTTTGCAAACCTTAACATAGATTTTATCATATTTGTTGGAAGATATGTTTTTTGGGATTGATGATCTTTCCCTTGAATGATTACCTTCACAATGTCATGCCTCTACTAGCCTAGTGCATCTCCTGGCTGTGAGATCAATCCTTTAGCAAGGAATCCAATTACACTACAAGAGGTCACTTAAATTTTGGTGCCACATTACCGGCGTCATTGGCGGGTGTTGGTATATGTGTAGGTATGTATGGAGGGAGATAAAGTTTAAAATTTTGATTTTCAAATTTTCGATGCCTGTTCCGGATCCTGTTTCGACGTCAGTGCGCATGCACTTTCCAACGCTTTCTCCGGTGCGTTCTCCGACACCTATACCGATTTTGGTACTGATGGTACCTGCAAAAAACAAAACTGCGGGCTTTCTCTACGTATTTCTCTTCTTCTTGCAACTTTTATCAAGCTCTCTTCTTCCTCACCTCTTACAGATCTGGTGCGAAACAAGGTGTCGAAAGTGCTAATCTTGCTTGTGGGCTAGCCCATAACACTAAGGTAATATTGTTCTCATGTTTACTTGTAGATTTAGGGTTTAGGGTTTAACTTTGTGTTTGTGTGTGTGTTTTTGCAGGTTCCAAGACGTTTACAACATCTTTTATTGCTCAAATAGGACGAATGTGAGTTCTCAAACCTTTAAATGCATATTAGATTTATTTATATTAATTTGTATATTAATAAAAGAAAATTGCATGCTTTAAACTTTGAATGCTTTGAACTTTCAACGCTTTAAAAGAAATTATGGTTTGTGATGTGAAATTTCATTTTGAATTATGAAAAGATTTTTTTTTGGTTTATGAAAAAATCTTGTTTTGAAGAAATTTCATTTTGAATTATGTCGTTTTTGAAATTTTGCAATTGATGGGGTTTATGGTTTAGGTTAAGTTTAGGTTAGAAGTTAAGTTAGGTTAGGTTAGGTTATGTATCTTATACGTTAGGTTAGGTTATACATTAGGTTATGTTAGGTTAGGTTATCTTATACGTTAGGTTAGGTTAGGTTAAGCTATGTTCGGTTAGGTCAGGGTAAGCTACGTTCGACAATATGGCAAGCCATAGATCTTACCCACAGCGCATATTAAAAACAGCACAATGGCGATCCGTTCATCAATACGGCAAGCCATAAAGCTTACCCACGACACATATGCATTGTGGGAAAGCTCTATGGCTTTTCATATTGCCAACGGCTCACCATTGTGTGGTTTATACGTCCACGAGCGGTTTTCAAGTCCTAAAATAGCTAAGTGGCCCTGATAACATCATGGCAAGCCGTTTGGCAATACTGCAAGTCATAGAGCTTTCCCACAATGCATATGCGTTGTGGGCAAGCTCTATGGCTTGACGTATGGCCAAACGTCTCTCCATTATGTTTTCTATATGTCTTCAAGTCGTTTTCAAATCCTCAAATAGCTAAGCGGCCCTGAAAACAACACAATGGCAAGCCTTTTGGCAATACGAAAGGCCACAGATCTTGCTTACAATACATATGCATTGTGGGCAAGCTTTATCACCTTTCGTATTGTCAAACGGCTCTCCATTGTGTTGTCTATATGTTTGCGAGCAATTTTCAAGCGCTAAAATTTCCTCGTTCCTAAAAACAACACAATGGCGATCTGTTTGGCCATATGGCAAGCCATAAAGCTTTCCCACAAGGCATATGCATTAAGTGCAAGCTCTATGGCTTGCCGTATTGCCAACAACTTGCCAATGTGTTGTTTTTATGTCCGCAAGTGGTTTTCAAGCCCTACAAACAACACAATGGCAACTTGTTTGGAAATACAACAAGCCATAGAGTTTTCCCACAATGCATATACATTAATTGCAAGCTCTATGGTTTTCCATGTTGCCAAAAGGCTAGCCATTGTGTTGTTTGTATGTCCGCGAGAAATTTTCAAGCTTTAAAATTGCCTTGTGGCCCTAAAAACAACACAATGGAGATCCGTTGGGCAAAACGGAAAGCCATAAAGCTTGCCATATTGCCAACGACTGGCCATTGTGTTTTCTATATGTTTGCAAGAGATTTTCAAGCGCTAAAAATGCCTCGTTTCTATAAAAACAACACACTGGCGGTCTGCTTGGCAATACGACAAGCCATAAGCTTGCCCACAAGGCATATGCATTGTGGGCAGGCACTATGGCTTGTCATATTGCCAACGGCTTACTATTGTGTTGTCTGTATGTCTATGAGCGGTTTTCAGGTCCTAAAATCGCTTCGCAACCCTAAAAACAACACAATGGTGAGCCGTTTGCCAAATTGGAAAGCCATAGAGCTTGCCAGTATCACATATGCATTGCGAGCAAGCTGTATGGCTTGCCATTCTGCCAAACGCCTCACCATTGTGTTGTTTTTATGCTAGGTTAAGCTAGGTTAGGTTTAGGTTATAGGTTAGGTGAGATTATAGGTTAGGTTAGAGCTAGCGACAAACTAATAGTAGAAAAAACGCAAACAGACTTCGAAGATGACTCGTGTACTTCTAAAAACGCAAACGGACTTCGGTTAGGTTAGGTTATAGGTTAGGTTTAGGTTATAGGTTAGGTTAGATTATAGATTAGGTTAGAGCTAGCGATAAATTAATAGTAGAAAAAATGCAATTGGACTTCAAAAGTGCACACAAAGTTCAAGAACTTTAATATATAGTCATTGGCCAATAAAGACGAGATTATTACCCTGTGGTCTTAATTTCCGTGCACCTCTAGACCGAGGTGTGCGGAGATCGGGCGTGGCTAGAGAATGTGAGGTTGTTAGAGCTAGCAGAAAATAGTTGAAAAAACTCAATCGAACTTCAAAAGTCACACAGACTTCAAGAACTTTAATATGTAGTCACTGACCAATAAAGACGAGAGTATTACCCTGTGGTCCTAATCTTCGTGCACCTCTAGATCGAGGTGTGTGGAGATCGGGTTTGGGACACGTTCTTTGACACGTTCTTTGACATGGATTCCAACATAGAAGGCAACAACATTGAATGCAGTACTGTGGACCAACCTCAACCATAGCGTCTATATCGATGGCATGATAGCAATGATAAAGAAGGTGAGATGATGCAAAGTCTTGCATGCATGACGCTCTACACTGGTGCAAGAATCTCAATTCTTCGTACCGCGTTGGCAATGCTTAATTTGCAGTCTGTCTATGGTTGGTATGACGCCTTAGTCATAGAGCTTTTCAACTAGATACATTGTATCATAAGCATGATAAAATGCAATTTACAGTTCATATAAAGTGATCAAAGGGCTGATTTGTTCATGTAACGATAGGTTGCTCAATGAGCAAATCTTGCCAGAAGGGAATCACATGCCCCCTACCCGTCCGGCTGCTAAAAAACTTCTTACTAATTTGGGCTTGGATTATCACAAAATACATGCATGTACTAATGATTGTATACTTTTTTGCAATGAGTATGCAAACTTGGAACAATGTCCCAATTGTGGATCAAACAGGTACAGGGAGGACACACAATGAAAATGTATCCATGCAAAGGTCCTTCAACACTTTCCTATCATTCCAAGAATAAATAGCATATTCAGGGTAGCATGGCCGAAGGATGGTTTGTACAATAGTCTCTTGTCCTCATCAGTGAATTTTCGGTCTCAATTGATGCAGAGATGCCACGAATGTGAACTATTGAGGTCAATGTCAAGGTGACAGGGGACAAGCCATAGGGACAAGGCATCGTTAGGAAGATGGACTTCACAATGCGAGAAAAGGTTATGAGATTTGGCCTTCTCAACTCAGACATCATGCAAAAGTGGCTAGAGAGGTATGACGGGGAAAAGCAACAACGCTTGAAAGATCGCCTTCAATTCAAGAGCAGTCGTGCCACTAGAAACCTTCCTTTTCTAGATCATCTTCAAAATTTGCGTGACTTTCCAACTGGCCGGTGGTTAGATGCGAAAATCTTAGAGACAAAGAGGAATGGAGTGTTGATTATTGAAGAGGAAGAGGAGATGTCAAGGGGTTGCGATTGGCATGTATATTTCACAACTTCCTTTTTGAGCTCCACATGATCACATTGCTTTAATAACTTTTAGTCTGTTTCAATTTTTTGGCTGCAGTATCACAAATATGGAGCTTTGTGGTTGCATGAAAAACACTTCAGAGTGTAACAGATCGATGAACAAAGGGTCACTTTTGATAGTGGTGTTAGGGCAAGCTTCATCCAAGAAAGTAGGAGTATTGCCAGGGATGAGAATACAGAGACTAGCTAGCTTGAATACTTTGGATACATCCAAGACATCTTGAAGATTAGCTTTAGAAAGTCTGATATATTTATCTTTGATGTCAAGTGGTTTAAAGTTATTACGAACGGCCCTAATGCAACTATGCATAAAGACAAGAGTGGATTGACTCAAGTGAACTCTAGGCGGGTGTGGATAGATGCGCGAGATACATTTGTACTTCCACAGCACTATGAACAAGTTGTGTTCATACATGATCCTCTATGGATAGAAAATGATGAGAATAATATGTCTAAACTCTACTGGCTCTATGTCATTCAAGTTGCCCCACGTAGCAAGCAAGTGTGTGAAGGATTGGATGTTAAGTTTGAAGAGGTGATTCATGAACAAAGCGCAGGACCTATGGAAACTTTAAGTTTAGAATTTGAGGTGGATGTCAGTAGTGAGAAATTGTCTGAACCTAGAGATGAGGTGTCAAATACTGAAGCTGATGCGGAGAGCGACGAAGAAGTAGAGTTCGATGACAAAGATGTAGAAGTGCAGATTGAAATACACATCTTTGGTGCATTAGATCTCATAGAGGATGAGAGATTAACTAATGATTCTTCCTAGAAACTCTTTTGTAAAACTCTTTTTATTAGTCTACAATACACTTTAGATTCATTCATTTATGTAGCAGCTTCATTGGTTTGTTATTTATATTGATTCAACATTTCTTATGTAAACTAACGTTATTTGTGGGTGTTGTTTGTGTATGATTAGCCATGGTTGATGACGATGAGCCATGCTCTCCTAGTTTTAGTTTTCTTGTCACTCCGATCGGCATGTCACCCGAGCAGATGGGCTTGTTTTTGTCTCAGTTCACACCAGAGCAGATCGTGATGGCACAACACCTTTGGGCAGCATGTCCCTCTAGACCTACTATGGTCAACCCTAAGCCCCTGATTAGTGTGGTCCCTACATTGAGAGGCCCCACACTTCAGTCGTGTGTGCCCCCTACACCTTGGACTCGTGTGCCCCCTACACCGACGGGTGGTTCATCTTCGAGATGAGGTAGGCGTTGTTCTAGGGGTATTAGTTGCTATAGTAGCGGTTCTAGCGATGCATTCACACCACCAAGAGAGCGTGTACCACTCGCTTTAGTAGATAGTTCACCGATTGGCACACCATGTACACCTTGGGGATCACACGAGCATGATCCTAGCAAGGTGTACAAGAGCAGGGATGGGGTTGTTGTGGCGGATAGGGTTGGAAACACCATGTGACAAAAGATTCGACAACTCTGTATGATTTATTTTTGTCACTCTGTGATGGAGGTTTGGGATAACCTCAATGTTGAAAGAAATAATTACATCATTGAGGCCATTCACAGATAGTACATGCTGGTAGAGGGGTACGACTAGTCTCGAACCCCTGGATTTTGAGCGTGGCAAATTCCACAATGTCACACCATTGATCAGAGGTGAGAGACAGGTACAATGATGGCAGTCCCAAGCTAGCATGGTTGGATGCAGAGGAGTGGGCGGGGATTGCACAAGAGACACAAGACAATCCTCAGAGATTTCAGCAGCACAGAGATGCAGCCATAGCACGTTTGGAGTCTGCTGGAGCATCACATTTTGGGAGTGGAGGCTACGATACGCTTCGACATGAGTTTGTAAGTATTATACGTATACTTAAATTATTGAAAATATATATGCTATTTGAAGATTTATCTAATGATTAAACCATGAGGTTCTTCTCACTCAGTGATTGTTTTCATATGTACAATTTTGTAGTGGTTATGTTTATGGTATGGCACATATGTTATGGTTAAAATTCGGCAGTCAAGTTAAGGTTATGGTTTTTCTATGATGGTATGGCAATCATGTGATGGTTATGGTTATGGTTATGTTTATGGTTATGGTATTGGTTGTGCAATGATGGTATGGTTGTTATGGTTATTGTACGACAAGCAAGTTATGGTAATGGTTATGGTATGGCAAACAGGTTATGTTTATGGTTTTGTAGTTTTTAGCTCATGTTTTAATTATGGTTATAAAATCATTATGCCATTATGCCATGATCAAGATTTTGATTTTGTGGTTATGTTTTTCTTACAATTTTGCTAATTGCCATACACTCGCTCTTTAGCGTCAGCTTGTAGGTGGAGTGTGGTTGCTTGTGCACTCTTCCTTTGGGCAGAGAGGGTTGTTTCCTTTTGTTGTAGTACATGCAACATTAGTTCCCAGCCCTCTCTGCCCAAAAAAAATTTGCAGGTTTGGTTGTTGATACAAAGTACGGTATAAGCGTCGGTATAGACCTCGATAGAGGCGTCGGAATATGCTTTAGTATTACCGGTGGTTATCTCATTGCGTATTCCAATGCTCATTTCATAATTTATTCCGATGCATAATATACCGGTACTATACCGACGTCACCATACCGGCGTCTCTTTCAAGGCCTATTTTAGCACTTTTTAGTTTTAAAACTAACTTTATTTTGTCAATATTTGTGCCAATCTTTGCGCGCCGTGTTGTAGTGTTATTCCAGGTGAGTATTTTTTTTCCTTAGATCTGTTTTTAGATCGTTGATCAAACCTATTTTGACTTGTCAAACCTCCTCCAGGCCTTCACTGATTATTCATCTTGCTTTTCAACTTCATCCTTACCAATACTGCTCTCTAGAAAGTTCCTCTCTTGAGCCATGTAGAGATCCTTTGGATGGTCTTGGCATTTGTGCACTTTGGCCTTTCAAGCACCTTCTTGGCCAGATCCTCTGTGATCTTATCTACCATAACCATCTACTCCTACCACTCATCGACCTCCTTAGCCTTCCAAGTGGCTGATCTCTACTTCTCCCATCCTCTCTAAGCCTCTTCAATCTGTTTTGTTTCTTTAATTTTCTCATGTAGCAAGTCTTTGATCATGACTCCAACACTCCTTGTTGTCACATGCACCAAAACTGGTCCAACCACTTTCCCTTTAGACACTTCATGGCCCGATACCTTTTTCTCCTCATCCCATTGATGTATTGGCTTTGTTGTCTCTAGAACTTGACATTCCATAGTGATTTGGTACTTCTAGGTTTGTTAATGTTATCATCAAGACATCCTTACCTTTCTTAAAATGATACATCTAGATCTTGCATTTTTTCCATAAATGACCAAATTATTTGCAATACACACATTAGCATCACATGTAAGATCTATGTTCTTTTGAATTTATATTCCATACATCATGTCTCTACCTTACCCAGTACTGGTCTAATGTTTGAAATTTTAGTGATTTCTTTAGACATTGCTTTCATTTCATTTGTCCATGACCCTTTCTTTCGGTTCTTCATATGATCATCTGCTTCACTCTTAGATGAAGTTGAACTGAAGCTAGACTCTAAGTCCTCTATTGGTGATGCTCTATCATTCGAGCTCCTTCTTCCATGGTGACCTTTCTCCTTCTTGGCTTTTTTCTCTAGCTTTAGATCCCTCTACACCAGATCTTATAATTCCTTTGTTGGTGCTAGTACCTCATGTTCCCTAAGTTTCTTACTTATGGACCCACTCAAAAACCAAGCTTGCATATGATTTTTTGAGGATGGCTCATTCAAATATCTAGTAAGCTCCTGATCTTCTTGACATAGCTTTTGATAGCACATAGCTTGCCTTGTTTGATCTTATCTGATTCACATAGTATCTATTCATCTCCTCTATTATCAATGTACTCTAGATGAAATGCCTTTATCAATTTACTGTACGTCTTTAGTTTGCAAGCTAGATAGTGGTGGTACTACTCCTTTGTTGCATCATTCAAGGTTTGTGGAAATTATTCTCTTCATTCATACTCATTGATGTCCTTCAACTCTTCATATTTCTTGAAAGCTTGTATATGGATATCAGGATCATGTTTCTTCCCTCCTTGGAATATTGGAAAGGCAATATTCAAGTCATTAGAGCGCTCACCATGTCTAGATCTATGTTGGTGTGATTCCCACTTGTGCATGGGTTTTCTAACCTCACTCTTATCTTATTGCAGACATAGCAAGAACCACAAACATAATTGTCAATCCATGGGATGAAGCTAACTTGACTAGTGCATGGAGGCTACAAGAGGGTGTCAATCTCTTGGAAAACAACCGACAACTTGCATCTAACACAAGCTACACTCAAATGACCTAAGTCATCAAAAGCTAGTCACTAATCAACAAACAAACCATGATCGTTACATCATCAAACGGCATCCAAATGCTATGAAACTTCTAGGACAATTATAGAAGACCTACACACACATGCTTATGGACTCAAATCTCACTTTTGATGAAGTGCAAAAAATACAATTATTAACAATAGTGAGATTTTGACCAAGTCATTTCTGACCCCGAATGCATCTAAATGCTTAGCAATGATGCCCCAATACCCCAACTATACGTATCTTGTGATCTCCTAGCTTAAATTCCTACTTATGATGAAATTAGGCCATTGGTCGGTGACGTCAAAAAGCTACAATTTATCGTGATTCGTTTATGCCAATGCGTAGAGCTTACCTGTGGTTGCAATGCAATAGATGGCACTTCAATGTGACAACCGACAAGGGAGATAGAAGCATGAGAAGGAGAGAAGTGAGCATCGTAAGCTCACGTTGTGTATGTCTTATCCCAAAACTTAAAAATATATTTACAAAATTGGCGTTTATACCTTAGCCAAGGTTTCTTTGGTCAAAAACTAATCACCTGGGAGCTCTAGCAACAGATACTGATATAACCTAGAAGCTTATAGCTCCGGCTCATAGATTACAATAACCACTCGTCAAATAGGAGTTACAATATTCCCAATTTATCAAAAGAATAAGAGTTTCTACAATAAATCTCCCAAAAAATGTTACATGGGTTAGCTTGTTTCTAACATTCCCCTCTCCTTGATTTTGTCGTCCCTTGACACAGTTTCGTGGATTGAAATAGTCTTTGAGTTGACAGGCTAGCGAGGTGGTCTTTAAGTGCTTGACGTGCTTTTTGATATCTAATGCACCATTTTTTCTCAAGGACTTGCAAAAACTGAATAGTAACTTTATTCTTTAGTTCTATGGATGAATATCCGATGAAACTTGCTGTTAAATTGTTGATCAGTGTTCCAAAAATATTTGTATGCCATGTAAAGAACCCGGTGTAAAAAGCTTCTTCAAATGCCAACATATTGCTCAATGGTAAGAACATGCATTTGGCATAGAAGCCTAAAGGACTTCTTTTAAAGGTTTCCCATTCAAATCATAGCATAAGCCTTGGTTACCTTCTAAAAAGGACATCCATGGGGTTCCTGCTTGTTTGGGCTCATGAAAAACTTGGATACATGTGAGCAACATTCTGCATATTTTAAAAAGCATCACAATTCACGGAGTCTCTTGAAGAAGTTCATGGTGCCCATTAGGCTTTTCACCATGTATTCGTTAGTTGCTTGTCCTTGCTCTAGAGCTGGCAATCTCGGGTAGTTAAGCCAAGTCGGCCTTTTTTTCTTTAGTGCTTCATGTGATTTCCATGTCCTTACCCTTGGTACATGACAAAATGTTGGGTCCTTATGTATTGATTCCAATGCCCTTGTAAACAAGATGAGATACCTTGAGGTTTTGTTGAGTCAATGTTTCCTCTATGTGGGGTGGAGAGCATCTGACCCCTCTTCTTGCATATCCTTGTAAAGTCTTTCTTCCACTTGCAATAGCTCCACCTTTATCAAAGGATAAGGCAATAACTGTTGATGACACTTAGGATTGGTTTGATTGGGAGTGAGTTGAGTTACATTAATAGAGTGAAGAACCCTCAACTCCCAATCCATAGACACTTTCCATTCCGCACCCACTTCGTGAACAATCTGCTCTTTAAGTGCATCTTCTTCAGCTTTAGAGGGCTGGACCATTGGCACTTGTTCCTCATCTATGATTGGTCCTTGGAATTCAAAACTTCCTGTCTAATCTTTAGTTGGTTGTGTTTACATTTCTACAAAGGAGATTGATGGTATCTATAGATTCGGATGTTCAGATGTACTTGCCTCCTCTTGAGTGTCCACATTCCCTTCTCTCAGCAAAACTGATTGGATCTCTTTAATTCCTCTATCTCTTTAAGCAACTACTCTTCCCTTTGCATACGCATTAGGGCAAGGTTCCTTCTTTTTTCTTGTTCTAGTTTCAACTCAAGTTCCAAGTCTTTGTTTCTCTTTTCTAAAGTCTTGTAAGTTTTATCAATCCCCTTGAGTGAAGCTACTGCTGGGTTTTACCTTATTTGCTTTGGAAATGTCGCTTGGTCATTGATTCTCTACTCTGAGTATTGCAAAGAGTCATTTGCTACATTCAACTATACTTGGATCTTTTGTATTGACTGAGTAGTGCTCATAAGTTCATTTGTTACTTCAGTCAGCTACTGGTTCTTTCTTTTACAGGCATCCGACAACGTTGTGAGGAGTTCCCCTAATTCTTCCATTTTCTTTTGTTGCTTTTCCTTGACACTTTGGTGTTTTTCTACTTAATTCTTAAGCTCTTTGATTTGTCCTTGAAGATTTTCAATGATATTCATCTTGTCTTCAAGATCTTCTTGGAGAGCATCAATCACTTGTTCAAGTTCTCAAGCTTTAGTAGCACTACGACTAAGAGTTGTTGTTCGCATTTTCTATCTAATAAGCAGCATGTGCTTTGCATATTCATTAACTTGGATGATAACTTCATTCATTGTTTCCCACTCTTGGGATTCTGCTTGAGGTTCTTTAGAAGGTCCAGCCTCATCTTTAGGTGTTTCCTTGGGTTGTTCTTGACTATCTTCCTCCTCTCTTTTCTCATCTCCTTTTATTTCCCCGCCTTCATCTGATTGGTTAGTTGGTGAAGGGCTTGGACTAGTAAAAGGTTGCTCTTCTTGTTTGGTATTGGGTGAGGGTGGTCTTGGAGACATCTCGCCCTATTCGTGTCGTGTTTCAGTTGGTTTACCAACTTTTGCTTGCTGTGGTTGCAGAGTAGTCGACTCTCAGTATGATGGCTTTTTTCTGAGCTTCTAAAGCCTCTTGTATCTTCAAGGCTTCGGCTTCCACAGACATCCTTTCTAGAAAGTCCTTAGGATCTTCTTGGATATTCTTTTTAGGATTTTTGGTTCTAGGACCCTTGACTTCCCTTGGACTCCATAAATTTGGATTCTATCCTGCACCTTGTTGACTTTGTTATAAGCTCCTTTTTCTCTTTTGAACCTTTTCTATTTTTGTTGAGGTTCTTCTTGATGGGTGGCCACTGCCTTTATTTTCATCTCTTCTCTCCTTGCCCTTTTTTCTTTATTGTTCGAGCTTTCTTCATTGATATGTACCTCAGTTGAGATTTCCGTTGACTCTTCATTTGGTTTATAAATCCCTTTCTTATTTGATCTAGTGGCTTGTGGAGAGGGTTGAACTTGTGATTATCCATGTGTTCTGATCTGGGGATGGCAAAAAGTTATCGACCATCCCAATGGTATGTTATGCAATTCCGGTCAAAACTTCTGGAGCTCCCAAGTATGCTACTCTTCCTTCTTTCTTTGTGCCCTTGAGTGTTTTAAGCACATACTGAGCATGATCTATAGATTGTCCTATTGTTGAGTTCATTACCTATGTGAAGGTGGTTGCGACATCATAATTTGGGGTAGTATACCTTGGTGGTTTCTTGGCGAGAAAGTGGAAGTGCTTGTGATATAGACGGGTAGGATCCTCCACTTGCTTTAGTATAGGGTCGAAGAAGGTGGCGGCAGCTGTACTCTTTGTGAATGTTCCAACTGTTTTCCTATCTCTGGCTCTCATTGTCATACCTTTAGTGGGCAACTTTAGTGCTTCGTCCACTATGTATTTGTTGATGACTACTTCCACTTTTGTTCCTTGCTGATGTGATCTAAACAGATCCATCCTCTTTAATCGTGGACAGTAGTTCATAATCTCTTTGGAAGTCTACTCCACATGGTTCTTGATCATAAAATTCCCGAAGTCCCAACCTTCTATTGGTTTCTTTCATTGTTGGATATGGCTACATCATAGACTTCTTTAGGTAGCATTTGCACAACTCTACCTAACTTCCATCTTCACTTTTGAATCTGCCAGTGAAGATTGGTGTTGTGCTCCTCAAGATGTTCTTTTGACAAGTAGGTTACTTTGACCGTTTTCATAGAACTGGAATTCAATTGATATGGCGGCAACTCTTGCAGCTTTTCTTTTGGGTTCTTTCTCTTCTTTGCTTTCTCAACACTTTGCATTGCACCTATTAGGAAATATAGCTTCAAAGTTAGAAAATTCCACAAATTTCGCTCTAACATGCTCTGTGTCTGAAATGCTAGCAAATGATGTATGTTTGCTTCAAACTAATTTTGGAGCATGCATAGATGCATAAAAATATGTAAAGATAAAAAACCATTCAATCCAAGTAAAAATTGAAAAAAATTAAATAATCGTGATTATTTACCAATAGGGGATTTTTTCCATATTTTTGCATTTTTGACTTCATAGGGTTGAAGAAGATGTGATTTGGATACTCTGAGTGAAGTGTGAGGTCATTCGAATGTACACGGTGGAACTGCTGTCAAATTTAGCCTTCAGACTATTTACTATGAAACAGTAGATATGGAGGGATTTTGGGTTTTTGAAATCCAAATGTGATCGAACTTGATTGATGGGCTTGTTACATCATGTACTTTGGTCCCATAAGGTCAAAGATGAAATTTGGGCTTATTATGGCAAAAATGTAAATAATCGCAGCTATTAGCATTCTCATCAAATTCAACATTTTTTCTTGAAAATTGGTTCTAGACATGCTATAGACCCTCTGTGTGAGATATGGGATGTTTTGGATAAAACAATATGACAAATAACTCAAAATTTGGACTGAAGAGCTTTTAGTGCGTTTTTGATAAAATCTAAGATTTACTAGATATTTTTGTCTCAAATTGTACATGTGGCATGATATAGATGTGTACAAGTGATAGCTGAAGTAAATAGATGATTTTAAAGCCAATATTGCAAACAAGTAAATAATCCCGATTATTTACAAACGGGCATTGGATAGATACCACCCTCTCTCTCTCTCCCTCATTTTCCCTACCTACCCCCCCCCCCCCCCCCCCCCCCCTAATATCCTCTCTCTCAAACCCCCCCACTCTCAAACCCCCCCGGCCAGGCGGAAGCTTTTAAAAAAAACCCCCCCGACCCCTCTCTCATGCTCCCTCGGTGTGAGCCGCATGGAACCCCCCCCCCCCCCCCCCCCCCCTCCGCTCTCCGTATTCTTACACTCACCCTTTACATTCCCCCTCACATTTATCCCCCCCACTCTCATTACCCCCCTTGGCCCGCTAATATTCCCTCCCTGACCCCTCCTCCCTCTTCCCCACCCGCTCGCCTCACCCTCCCTCGGCCTCATCCCCCCCCCCCCCCCCCCTCTTGGCCCACGGATATATTCCCTCACTCCCACCCAGTGAATTGTTCCCCCCCCTCGTCCTCAAGCTCCCATGCAAGACAATGAACCCCCCCTCTCTCTCTCACCCACACATCTCCCCTACCCCACTCCACACCTCACCCATCCCTCTCCCTCACTCTCTCTCTCTCTCTCTCTCTCTCTCTCTCTCTCTCTCTCTCTCTCTTATCCAAAGCCTCACCCCTCCTTCTCCCTCACAATCTCTCTCTCTCTCAGCTCAGCGCGGACCCGCTCTCTCTCTCACCCGGGCGCTAGGCCATGCAAAAGGAAAATTCTCTCTCTCTCTCTCTCTCTCTCTCTCTCTCTCTCTCTCTCTCTCTCTCTCCTTCTTACGGACAACGTCAATAGGACCACCCTCTCTCTCTCTCTCTCATCATACACACACACGCACACAACCCCCCCCCCTCCCCTCTCTCCCCTTCAGCGTTGTGCGCTCAAGTACGCAGGACCACCCACACACCCACCCAGGCGCTCACGTACCGCTCACGTATCGTACACACACACACACCATACCGCAGCACGCACACACACACACACACACACACACACCGCATGCACACTCTCTCTACCCCCACCCTCATTCCCCCCCCCCCCCCCATTTGCCTCGCGCAGCAGAAGGCAGTCGTCGGCCATCCGCCAACCAAGAAAAGAAAAAACTATATTTATATATTATATATATAAATCCCCCCTTCCCACACACGTTTTTCGCACACACATACGTATACATACACACACACCCGCCCTCATGCACAAATACATACACACACACGCCTATACGCATCGCACCACAAATACAAAGGAGGAGAAACGACTACGACATCGATGAATAAAGAAGAAGGATCCAAAACACGCGCCGCCAACAACAAAAAGAGAAAATGCACCGAAGCCATGCCTCGACCGACTCCAAAAAGAAGTACGCTCAACACCGACGCACCAGCAGCTCACCACTCGTTGGCAAGACGCAACCATGACGCCATCCCAGTAATTTATAGGTTATTTTCATCATTATCTTCAGTTTTCACCCGATCCATTGTAACTTTCCATTTTTTGTAAATATCCTCTCTCTAGGTGATGCACAAAGACCCTGCTAGAGATTCCCATCTTTTAATAACCTTCCAAAACAAAGCAAGGGTCAACCACACCGGGCCCACCACTTGCTTTGTCTCCCCGATTAAGCTTACCCTAACCACAGTGGGATTACCATAATCCAAGCAGCCAACACCTATAAATTGGCACTGGGAGGTCACTATTGGGGGGGGGGGGGCAATTCATGAGGAGCGAAGTATTTGGTAGAGTATAGTGGGAGGGATTTCCACTATCACCATCACGGGGAGGGGGCGTGTATGTTGGGTTTTCCTTGGGAATTGCACCATGCGAAGGGAACCACATCCATCTCTGGACTCCAATGGTCGATGCACACACATATGCATGCTCTTGGTAGTGAGTATTCACAATCATTGAGTCGTCTTAGAGAACGCACCAAGTAGGTTGCACCACCTCCTCTCCCTACCTCTCTACCACCACGGCATGCCACTTTGTAAATATTGTAGAAATAATTCACCCTCACACCCCCGAGGGTTTTCATCATTTGCATATATATATATATATATATATATCGTTGTGTAGGTTTGCGGTGTTCATATCATCGCAGTCTTGCGTCCTAGCCGCTCAAAGCTAGGTGGTGCCCCCTGTTCACTTTACCGTGGCATGCTCGAGGCGCGCCATTCGGCCCCCGGCGTTTTAGAGGCCTTCGGGGTTCAGGATCCGCTTTGTGTCCGTCATTTGGTGCCCCCACTGAGGAGGGCTTTTCTAAGACCCTTCAGTTTACAATGTTGAAAGTGACACCCACTATCAATCATGGACGAGTGGCTGAAGGAATTTTCTAACTAGAGGACGGAAGAAGAGGAGACGAAGGAGGCACTAGCCACCTTCATTGAGGTGCTACTACCAGGCTGGAGTGTCGTCAGCATTCAAGAGGTAAATTCTCCATCTCGTCTCGCTCGTTCTAACCATAAATCAAAAGCATCAGGTGGGAGATTGGTGAAGTGCCATCACTGTTGTCAACGAAGGCACACTGTCAATGAGTGCCAGCAACGAAGGCAACGAAAGGGCTGAAGTCATCTATATCGACATTCATCGCAAAGAAATCATTCACGTCAAAGAAGGGAAGCAAATGGTGAGACCTCTTTTCCCTAAAGAAACTGTAGGCAAAGATATAACTCCAAAGTGGCCTAAAGGGGCTGCCTGAGCCAAAGGCAAGGAGAAGATAAGCTAGTCCGGAAACACATGACCCCGAAGGGAGAAACATCTCGCCAAGCAAGTGCTTCAAGCTCAAAAAGCCGGGTTGTACCCACTTTGTCAAAGAAGAAGTCATCCGAAGCTAAGCGGAAGAAGGTCGCCTACCGATTTGCACGACGCATGCGAATGCTACCAATCCACTTCGACAATCCGGAAGAAGAAGTGGTAAGAAGATTCCCATGTCCTAGAGAAGAGTGGTTTGGCTACTGCTCTCTCTGTTTTGGGAAGCGAGTGGAGGACCTTCCTCCTCTCCCTGTACAACTTATCCTGAAGAAGCTCTCTACCACGGGAGAAACCCAGTGGGCTGTAGACGAGCTGCAACTGAATGGAGTAGAATTCATGCAACACGCCGATTACAGAAATTACCTGCAATTGCTATTAGCCAAGAGGCTGGGAGTGGTCAGACGCGTTGCCATCACCCGTACGTGCTGAGAAACGAAGGAAAGGTAGATCCCATGAAAGGCGACGACCTCGTGTGGATGTGCCAACTCATCAACACTGGAACGGTAAGAGTATAAGTAAGTATTCCACCCTCTGTGCATGATGGAAAATGGGCCGACGACATTCTCGTTCAGATTCCTGCAACATATGCATGTGAATATCTATGTAGATAGGAAAGTATTCTACCAACAGAAGCTCGTTTAACTATTTGGTGCGGCGGTACTAGGAGAAATCCTCAATTTCCCGAACCCTATCATTCTCCCCATATTAGATTACCATCATTCCTTTAATGTCTCTATTTTTATCATGTTTTAACCTATCCACCCACCCCTGTAAAAAGCCGCTATGAGCCGCTACTATTGTTGTAAAAGAAAAAAAAGAAAAAAAAGGTTTGTAATTTCCTGAGTCACCACCATGGCAAATGTTTCTTTTCCCACGTTCAGTGGAAAGAAGGGAGAGGATCTCACCACCGACTTTTTGGATGATTTTGACATTGCTTGTGTCGTCTCCAACAAAGATGACGATGTTTCACGACTTAGAATTTTTCCTCTATTGATGAAAGTAGAGGCCAAGTCCTGGTAGAATGCATTGCCCCAGGCTACCAAAAATGCATGGGATGTGTTAAGGGCTGTTTTTGTAAAGAGGTTTGGTGGAGACACAACCTCGGAGAAGCTATGGCAGCTACTGACAGAATTAAAGCAGGGAGGCCTACTGGAGTATGCCACCTACGAGTCAAAGTTTGTGGACTTATGGGAGAGATGGGTTGCCACACTGGAGGAAGGCGAAGGAGCGCCTAATTTCTTAAAGAAGGACCGTTTCATTGCTGGTCTATGGTCGCCGCTTAGAGAGAAGGTGAAGGGAAGGTTTCCTGCAACATATGAGTTGGCAGTCGAAGTAGCCCGCCTTAAAGATAAGAAGCTGCGAATGCAAGCAAGAGTAAACGAGTCAGAGGAAACGAGCTCGGCCCGACCAACCCCAGTGGCTGCAGCAACCAATCATAGAGTCCAACCACAGGAGGCATCAAAAGAACAACAAGACCTGCTGAGTCGCATCACCACTTAACTAGAGAGTTTATCTGTGCACCTGGTGCAGCAAGGGCATGCATCTGGCAGAAACCCAGAACAAGGAAGGGGACAACGAAGGCAGAACCCAGAGTACCACTGTTACAACTGCGGGGAAGATGGCCATGGAATGTACTACTGCCCACACCCAAGGAGGCAGAATTTCAATAGAGGGGGGAGGTACAATCATATCTCTCCGCCGAGAGCAAGACCACCACCACCTAGGCAGCCAGGACCAATCCCATTGGTCGAAATCCTTCGACCACCTGTACAACAGCAACCACCACCCCAACCTCTCATTCCGCCACTACCCCCACCACCTTCTGTGAACCAAGCGGTGAGTGTTATTAGCTTGCAGGCTAAAGGGAAGGCGAAGGGAGAAGAGTCAGCTCAAGAGAAGCACAAAGGAAAAGCGAAGGTAGAAGAAGTGGATGCTATGGGAGTGAAGCGTGCGAGGAATGAGGAGGCATCTCAAAGATAAGAGACGATGAAAGGGAAGGCCGAGTCTAGCAAGCAAGCAGCTAAACCGCGGCGAAAGATAGACTTCTCACTAGGTGAGTATGCACAACCCTATGACTTAGTGCAGGATGTGTTAATGCAGGGCCCGAAGATAACTTGGCCCCAATTACTCCACCTTACACCCAGAATGAGGAGGCAATGGACGAAAATGGTAAGTACCAGGAAATCAAGACCCAAGATAGTTGGGGCTATCTCTGGGAGGGATCTCGACGCCATCCTGCCAACCATGGACGCTCACATCAAGGGGCAATGGATTTCAAACGTCTACATAGATGGTGTCACGCAAATATGCGTCATGAGTGAAAAGATGATGCACCACCTAGGTCTGGAGGTAAGTAGATGGGCACCCTGCCTGGCCAAGATGGAAAACAATGTAAGAGTGAAATGCGTAGGCATTGTAAATGCGGTCAAAGTAAAAGCATTCAATACAGAAGTGGAGGTAGACATCTTCGTCATGCCACACAAAGGGGAGGGCTACCCCATCATTCTTGGAAGGCCTTGGCTTATGGCTATGGAAGCTAAACAAGACTGGAGCACCGGGATGATCCATATGAAGGATGCTAAGGGGAAGTCCATATTCTACGACATGAGGACTGGAAAGCAGCGCAACATGATCTTGGAGGCTTCAGAACACGAGTCCACCAGTGACTACTCGTCTACCTCCAGAGAAGAGACGACCACCACCGACGGAAGTGACAGTAGCATCGAAGTAATGGGAGTCATTCTTAAAGACCCAAACAGATTAACACAATCTGAAGCAACCTCGGCAAACCAAGAGGGATCATCAGGTATGCAGTCCTTGGAGGATGTAGGTAAGCTACAAAAATGCTCTCAAATGAGTTAACCAATGAAGAAAGGAAGGAGTACGTCTCCATGTTAGGTAACTTCACTACTTTGTTCATTGATGGCTATGATAAGATCACAGGAATTACAGTAGTACAACAACACATAAAGCTCAAGGAAGGCAGTAAACCCGTAGTACAAAATCTCAGAAGACGTGGAGTAATCCAGCAAGAGGCATTGCTTAAAGAAGTGAGAAGTTTGCTACAAGCAGGTTTCATCTATCCTGTCGAAGACTCAAAATGGGTCTCCTCAGTAGTAGTCACACCAAAAAAAAATGGTAAGTGGAGAGTCTGTGTGGATTATAAACCTCTCAATGCAGCCACGAAGAGGGACCACTTTCCCCTCCCATTCCAGGATGAAATACTCAATGAAGTGGCAGATCACGAACAATACACAGTATGCGATGGCTACTCAGGATACTTCCAGATTAGCATTGCGGAGGAGGATCAGAAGAAGACAACCTTCATCACACCTTGGGGATGTTTTGCCTACAGAGTGATGCCGTTTGGCCTCACTAATGCCCCGACCACGTTTCGACGCTATGTAACCTTTGTTTTCCAACCCTACTTTGGAACATCAATACGGGTTTTCATAGATGATTTTTGCATTTATAGCTCACAAGCCCTCCATTTAAGCAAAGTCTATGATGGCTTAACCAGGCTGTAAACCTTGGGTGGCCAAATCAACGTGGACAAGTGTCACATTGGTGAGAGCAAAGTCACTTTCCTTGGTCATGTAATTTCAGCAAAAGGAATCGAGGCTGACCCTACCAAGATTTAGGCTCTGGTATCTTTATCATCACCCACCACCACCAAGCAGCTGGTTTCTTTCCTTCAGAAGGTAAGATACTTAAGCAGGTTCATTCACCTGTTATCTCAAGTGGCCCTTCCCCTACAACAACTCACCCAGAGGGATGTCTTCTCATGGAGTGAAGAGAATGAGCAGCAGTTTATTGAGGTGAAGCAAATCCTAGCTAAGCTTCCCACTATTTCACCTTCTAAGTGGGAGGAGCCATTTTATGTGAACCCTAGTGTGGGAAATGATACACTAGGAGTAGTGCTAATGCAAAAGGATCCCAAGACTTCTTTCATGCGCCCTATTTACTTATCTAGTCGGGTCATGACCCCATGAGAAAAAGGATTTACCGAAGTAGAACACATTGTTCTAGCACTAATGTTTGCTACCACAAAGTTCCGCTCCTATCTCCTGCCTAGACCCTTTGTAATCCTGACAATGGAAGAGGTTTTCCCATATGTAATGCGACACATGGATGTCTCATCTAGGATCTCGAAGTGGTTAATTAGGCTGCAAGAGTTTGACTACACCATGCAAGTAGAAAACTCCACCAGGGCTAGTTTAGCGGGAATTCTCACTCAACACCATTATGAGAAGAAGGTGAAGGTCAACACGGAAGAAAAGGAAGGAACACCAGCGATAGAAAGTCCTAAGCTAGAGGGAGCTCACTCTCTTTTCTTTGACGGAGCATACAAGAGAACAATGGATCAGTCTGCAGCAGGCATGGTCATTTTCAACGAACAACAAGAAAGAGTATTCTCCATGGGGCAATTATTACACTCCCACTCCAACAATGAAGCAAAATATGCAGCCCTAATCCTTGGGTTGGAACAATGTGTTTCACAAAGAATTCAGCATCTAAATATGTTCGGCGACGCTTTGCTTTTGATAAGGCAAATAAATGGCACCTGGGAGTGCAAAAATCAGGTTTTACTTGGTCAACTTCGCCAAGTTAAGGACCTTCTAAAGAAGTTTGAAGCAGTGAAACTCTTCCATGTCCCCAGAGCAGAAAATCAAGAGGCAGATGCACTAGCAAAAGAAAGAATACAAGACGTTCCCGTAGGAGCAATCAAATTAAAACTACCCCTCTTCCAAGGTAGTGATGCTATGCATGATATCATCAGTTTTCTAGATACAGGAGAATGTCCAGCCAGACACACCAAATGCCAAAAACAATGGCTGGTAAGGGGCTACTAGGTACCGCCTTATAGACGACCACTTGTATTGTAAGGGCAAAGATCAAATTCTCAGGCGGGTGCCAACCTCCAGTGAAATCACAGAGGTAATTTCAAGTTGCCATGACGGCATCTGCGGCGGTTATTTTGCTCTAGATATCACCAGTAGGAAGATTCTACAGGCATGATACTTTTGGCCTAGTTTGAACAGGGATGTACACCATTGGTGTAAAACATGTAAGGCTTGTCAAGTGGCCAATGATCGCACAAACCCCTATCATTTCATATGGTCCTTTTGAGAAATGGGGAATAGATGCAATCGGTCCTTTACCAAGGTCCCAATCAGGTAAACTGTACATCATAGTGGGTGTAGACTACATGACTCGATGGGCAGAAGCAACGGCCACGACCCGCATTACAGCCCAAGAGGTGGCAAAGTTCATTTTTGAACATATCGTTTTCCGTTTTGGCACTCCTCTTGAGATAATATCAGATAGAGGACCAGGATTCAGAGGTGATTTGGTAGGAGAACTGATGAAGAAGCTAGGCATCACATGTAGGCATTCCACACCATACTACCCACAATGCAATGGTCTGGTAGAGAAGGTAAATGGAATGATTTGCAAAATCATCACAAAACAGGTGAACAACCACACAGGGGACTGGAATAAACATCTCATGACAGCTCTTTGGGCCTACAGAACAACGTTCCGAACATCACTAGGTTTTGCTCCTTTCCATCTAGTTTATGGGAAGGCGGAAATTCTACCCATTGAGGTACAAATAGCCAGCTTACGAGTCTTGGCTAGCCAGACACACCGTCCAATTGTAAACCTCCGAAACCACATCTTGGATCTAGAGAGACTCCAACTGGACAGGGAAGAAGCAATCAATCACTATGCAGCACAGGTAGAGCGACGTCGGCTCACTTTCAATCAAGGGCTTAAAGAAAAAGGACTTGAAAAAGGCATGTTAGTTCTGCGATACGACAACAGGTTTGACACTAGGAAGGATAAGAAATTTCAACCCAGATGGGAAGGGCCATTCATCATCAAGAAACGCTATGACAACGGCAGCTATAAGTTGATGGAAGCAGATGGGAGAATTCACAAGATCAAGGTCAATGGATGGAGACTGAAAAGGTATTTTCTTAGGTTTGACCCAGAATTCGTGCTAGACATTCCAGAAGAGGGAGAACCCTCTAACTCTACAACTGAAGAAGCAAAAGAAGGGCTAGAAGCATGAATGCCTCTAGCCTAAGGGAGAGGGCTAATGATAGCCGACTTTCGAAAATCAAAGAGAAAAAAAAGAAAAGAACTTATTCCCCCCCCCCCCACCTCATTACCCCCCCTGTAGCTTATTTTTTTCCCTCCCCCCCGACGGGCATTGGATAGATACCACCATCTCTCTCTCTCCCTCATTTTCCCTACATACCCCCCCCCGGCCAGGCTGAAGCTTTAAAAAAAAAAACCCTCGACCCCTCTCTCGTGCTCCCTCGGTGTGAGCCGCATGGAACCCCCCCCCCCCCCCTCTCCGCTCTCCGTATTCTTACACTCACCCTTTACATTCCCCCTCACATTTCTCCCCCCCCCCCACTCTCATTACCCCCCCTTGGCCCTATAATATTCCCTCCCCGACCCCTCCTCCCTCTTCCCCACCCGGTTGCCTCACCCTCCCTCGGCCTCATTCACCCTCCCTCGGTCTCATCCCCCCCCCTCTTGGCCCGCGGATATATTCCCTCACTCCCACCCATTGACTTGTTCCCCACCCTCGTCCTCAAGCTCCCATGCAAGACAATGAGCCCCCCCCTCTCTCTCTCACCCACACATCTCCCCTACCCCACTCCACACCTCACCCCTCCCTCTCCCTCACTCTCTCTCTCTCTCTCTCTCTCTCTCTCTCTTATCCAAAGCCTCACCCCTCCCTCTCCCTCACAATATCTCTCTCTCAGCTCAGCGTGGACCCGCTCTCTCTCTCTCACCCGGGCGCTTAGGCCATGCAAAAGAAAATTCTCTCTCTCTCTCTCTCTCTCTCTCTCTCTCTCTCTCTCTCTCTCTCTCTCTCTCTCTCTCTCTGTCTGTCTCCTTCTCATGGACAGTGTCAATAGGACCACGCTCTCTCTCTCTCTCTCTCTCTCTCTCTCTCTCTCTCTCTCTCTCTCTCTCTCTCTCTCTCTCTCTCTCTCTCTCTCACCATACACACACACACACACACACACACAACCCCCCCCTCCCCTCTCTCCCCTTCAGCGGTGTGCGCTCAAGTCTGCAGGACCACCCACACACCCACCCGGGCGCTCACGCATCATACACACACACACACACAATACACACACATCATACACACACACACACACAATACACACACACCATACCGCAGACACACACACACACACACACACACCGCACGCACACTCTCTCTACCCCCACCCTCATTCCCCCCCCCATTCGCCTCGCGCAGCAGAAGGCAGTTGTCGGCCATTCGCCCAAAAAAAAAAACCTATATTTATATATTATATATATAAAGCCCCCCTTCCCACACACATTTTTCGCACATACATACATATACATACACACACACCCGCCCTCATGCACGAATACATACACACACACGCCTATACGCACTGCACCACAAATACAAAGGAGGAGAAATGACTACGACATCGACGAATAAAGAAGAAGGATCCAAAACACACGCCGCCAACAACAAAAATAGAAAATGCACCAAAGGCATGCCCAAGCTGACTCCGAAAAGAAGTACGCTCGACACCGACGCACTAGCAGCTCACCACTCGCCAGCAACACGCAACGACGACACCATCCCAGTAATTTATAGGTTATTTTCATCATTATCTTCAGTTTTCACCCGAGCCATTGTAAATTTCCATTTTTTGTAAATATCCTATCTCTAGGTGATGGTCACAAAGGCCCACCTAGAGATTCCCATCTTTTAATAACCTCCCAAAACAAAGCAAGGGTCAACCACACCGGGCCCACCACTTGCTTTGTCTCCCCGATTAAGCTTACCCTAACCACACTGGGATTACCATAATCCAAGCAGCCAACACCTATAAATTGGCACTGAGAGGTCACTATCGGGGGGGGGGGCAATTCATGAGGAGCCAAGCATTTGGTAAAGTATAGTGGGAGGGATTGACACTATCACCATCACGGGGAGGGGGCGTGTATGTTGGGTTTGCCTTGGGAATTGCACCATGCAAAGGGAACCACATCCATCTCTTGACTCCAATGGTCGATGCACACACGTATTCACGCTCTTGGTAGTGAGTATTCACAATCATTGAGTCGTCTTAGAGAACGCACCAAGTAGGTTGCACCACCTCCTCTCCCTACCTCTCTACCACCACGGCATGCCACTTTGTAAATATGGTAGAAATAATTCACCCTCACACCCCCCAGGGTTTTCATCATTTGCAAATCTCTCTCTCTCTCTCTCTCTGTGTGTGTGTGTGTGTGTGTGTGTGTGTGTGTGTGTGTGTGTGTGTGTGTGTGTGTAGGTTTGCGGTGTTCATATTATCGCGGTCTTGCATCCTAGCCGCTCAAAGCTAGGTGGTGCCCCCTGTTCACTTTACCGTGGCAGGCTCGAGGCGCGCCATTCGGCCCCCGACGTTTTAGAGGCCGTCGGGGTTCGGGGTCCGCTTTGCGTCTGTCATCAGGTAGCGGCGTGAAGCAGCGGTTGTGTGTGTGAGTTTGTTTGCAAGTAAGCACAATATAAGAGTGTGTGTGTGTAGGCCGGAGAAGTTGGGCAAGTGGACACTGCACAGGCCAGGCCAATTCCACAAGCGGTTGGAGACTCGAGTTAGATGTGTGTGTGCGTGGGCTTGCGCGATAGAGGCGGGAAAGCACCTTTTTGTCTTTTTTTGTTGTTTGCTTTTTTAAAAAAAATTACCTCAAGAGGAGGTTCTCACAACCAACAAAGGTTGTGTGTGTGAGAGTGAACAGAAGGCATATTGGCATGAATGGGATGTGTGTGGCAATTGTGTATGGTGATCCTACTCAGTCTCACGAAAAGGGAAGACTCTCATTAATCACCAAAATTTGTGAATGACTTCTGCAAATTATATGCATCGTACCCTTTCAAGCACTCACAATTGATCATTTGTCACAAATGCTCCTAAGCACGTATAATTCTTATGCAATTTCTCTTTGATTAAGATGCCCCTCTTGAACAACTTGGTGGTTAATTTCATTGACCCCACACAAATTATCGCCTTTTATTTTGTATCAATGAAGCATTCCCCAACAAATTTCCATACAATGGACTTATAAATACATCCTTAACCTTTTGAGTCAAAAAATCATGCTTGATGTCATTCCCACACTAATGAAGGCTTGAAAATTTTTTCTTTTCCATATGAAAATGATTCCAAAGCAAGCATTCTATATACACAATGTAGACAACATGCCCCTTCCTTGCGGGTTTTGGGTATTCATAACTCAAAAATTAGCTTCAATTACTTGCACACATATCATCAAATCAAACCAAAATTGAGTTACGCACACTCAAAACCAATGAAATTAGTAGTGAAATTACTCTATTCTAAACATTCTATACTCACTAGCTTAGGTTATTGATCCCCGACAATGGCGCCAAATGTTGGGGGCAATCATAACATAACCTAATCAACACAAGACAAACAAAAATATCAATCTTAGGATCGGCAACCCGGCTAGGGCATGCAAGCACAAGGATCATATGTATCGAATTAGAGGATTCAAGAGAATTCTCATCCAGTGCAATAGAGATTAGCCATGAACCACTAACTCTAATCACATCATCAATCAAGCATCACTTACACACATTAAGACCACCAAAGCCCAACTTGCCATAGACTAGAATCTCAAATCACACTCATGACAAGCACATACTTATTGCATTGGTGTTGGCCTCTCCAATCACCACATGCCAATCAAGGTACTTCATCAAAAGCTACACACATAAGGTACGCATTGGTGTAAGCTACTCCATACACAAGCAAACAGTAGGTCATATACACTAATCACAAGATTAAGAACCAGCTTAATCAACCTAATTAGAGATGTTAAATATCACAAATCGAGTGCTCATAGAAGGATAGGAGTGGTTAAGAAGCAAGAAGTCATCACACACACTCAGATCTAGAATAATGAGAAGGTGAAAATATGACATAATGAAATAGAAGAATTAAGACTAATGAATAAAGTAGAGATTAGATTAAGAAAATATTCTCTAGTTACATTGGATTAGAACTAGCCTCTTAAACATGGGCCTTAAGCTCAAGGCTAGTCCATCCATAGAGTGAACACTTGAGAGCGAGAGAGCTCTCAAGAATGGATCCTCAAGAATGGATACTCAAGAATGAAGCCTCCTTGCATAAAGTCTTCCTTATAAAGGCTTGCACCACAATCCTTTCTACTATGGGTTTAAGTTTGAGCCCTCTAGCTAGCATATACAACTTGGAACTCTCAATGATCCCAAAACCTTATACAATATGAGTATTGGAAATATTGTGGACATCCATAGCATATCTCCCGCTTGATACATAATCGGTGTAGCCTGTGTTATTCGTTGCTAACACTTACAAAATACTCTTTCAAAAAGAAACATGGTTTGGAAAAGCCTAGCCAGTTTTTTAAAATGAGGATTCCATAAAATGGAAGCTCTCCTCTCATTGGTTTATACCATCCTTGCTAATTATGAATTCCCTTTATACATTGGAATTTGTCCCATCAAAAGGACGTATCTGTTAGGAATTAATGAGTAGCTAAACAAAGATTAAAGTTGTGTACATTCATTTCATTTACACTTTGACAGATAGACAACTAGACTGAGCTCTTGGTAGAGGCTAGAAGTCAGAGACTTGCTAGGTATATTCTTGAGAGGTATTGGGAGTTGTGAGTAAGGTACAAAAGCATTTCATTTGCATATTTTTTGATGCTTTGAAAGTACTATTCTGTTCTCCATTTTTCTTCTAGTTTTGCAAGAATTGGTGGTTTCTTTGCATAGGATTCATTTCAGTACCTAGGAATAGGTTAGATAGCATTGACAACCAACAAATTGGGTAAAAGGGATCATGGAAAAAAAAATCAAAACCATATTTTGGTAGCCGAGACCATAAACTTTGAAACTTTGAGAATTTGATGGTCAGAACTCAAAAGTTGATACAAACTCAAAACTAAGTGCAAAAAGGGGTAAACCGAGGAAGAAAGAGATGACATGGAAAGTTTTACGCCAAAAAGTATAGGAACATGGATAGCAATTAATGACCCCTTGAGGCATTTTGGGTAAAAATTGATACCAAAGGATCCTATGAAGTTCAAAGCCACTAGATATACACTTTTGGTGGAAAATTGACACATAAAACTCATAAAAATCAAGAAATTGGGCAAAAAGCACAAAAACCTTACAAACAAACAAAAAATTTCGGGCTTTTGACCTTTTTGGGAATCCAAATTCGAAAACAAGCTGTAGGGAGCAAACATATAGCTGACCAAATTTCATGTTGAGATGTGATGGAACATGGATCACGATCCATGACCCCTTAAGACATCTGAAGCTGAGATTGGGGCACTGAGTAGTTGAATCATTTGGGATAAATTTCGTAAAGGGAATTATAGAAAAAAACAACCAAAAGCTAACTAAATCACCAAAATACTAGTTGCAAGTCAAAAATTGCAAGGCAAGCACAAAAATTGTCTTTTGATAAAGAAAAGGTTTTCCAAATCCAGGAACAATTGGTGGTGTAGACACCATAGACTGCATGTTTTCATGCCACTCTACTTCTATGATGGGAAAAAGAACAAAAAGATGCAGATTGAGTCTAATTGAAGTCTACATGTTTATTGAGTAGTGACCAGGGCTCAGTAACAATAAAGCTCAATGATATATCTACCAAATGTGTTGTGTTTGGCTGTGCTTGATTGTTAAGTATGTCAAAGTAGTGCCCTTACGGAAGTAGGTACTAGAAAAGGATAGGCTTGAAATCTGCAAGAAAATGATTCAAACAGCCCAAGCTTTACTAGAACCACCAGTTGTTGAAAAACCTGAGGGTGTGATCCCTGTCCCACCTACACCAGTAATCCCACCAAACCAGGAATGAAAAGAGCCAGATTCCAGCCACGATCATGGACCAAAGCTCAAAGACTCCGCATTAGAGCCAAGAATAGTGTTGAATACCACTGATAACTCTTCTGAGGGATTTCACATAGACATACCTGACAGCTATAAAGAAATAGATGGTCTTGACGAATTGTGGAAACAAGTCAGAGAGGCCAATGAAGTGAGTGATCTAAGCAGAAGAGTAAACTAGACAAGTGATGGAAGAGGAGTGCCTCTTTCACCAATACAGGAATTTGAGGCTGGATCTCAAATGAATCTAGAAATGGAATCATATTGGGGAGACAAAGTATTTGTACAGTCTATGGATAGTCAACCCCATTCGCTAAGAATACTACCATCCTATACGAGAGAGTACGAGGCCAAGTTAGAGGTTGTTGCAGTCCCATCATAGAGACTATCTCCCAACAAGGTCATAGATTCAAAAGGGTTGATAGATATTCTATCTATCAAATTCACTTGTACAATAGCGCTAGCCGAGCTTCTCAGAATACCACCAAACATGTGGGAAAATGACTAGAGAAATTTGGTGTTAAACCAATGACTCAAATTGAGGAAGGGATCAAAGAGCTAGAAATGCCTCAGCTAAACACTAGGCCAGTGCCATTAAACAAGGTTGGAGAGTATTACAAAGAAGAAAATGGGAACACCACTATTACCATGGAATTCCAAGGTGTAAAAACCATGGCAATTCTTGATAGCGGAGCCAACGTTTCCATCACAACAAAAGAGGTTTAGAAAAAATGGGAAAAATCAATAGTGAGGGCTACAAGGATGAAACTGCAGCTAGTAGACGGACACATGGAAAGGCCCAATAGGACTGCTAGAAAAAGTAGTTGTTACTTCTTGTGGAATTGAATATGAGCAAACCTTTTCTATTGTTGATTTTGGCAAGAAGAACAACTATGATATCATTCTAGGAAGACCATTCATGCGAAAATAAAAAATGGTCCAAGGTTGGGGTTATGGCCATATCTACTTGAGACATATGGAAACCATGACAAGGATAAATCCAAAGGACCATAGTTACAAAGATGTTACTAGAACACCTATGGAGGATTTTGATTCCGCTATTGTAGCAGGATCAAAACTTCCAGCATGGTTAGGTAAGTCTAAAGAACTATGGATGTGTGGAGCTTCACAATGTGAAAGCTTAAAGCGAGAGGAAGGCATCCTAGAAAGGGCAATTGATGATACAAATTACATCCCAGAACCCTTTCCTCAGGAAAAATTAGAGCCACTTGAATGGGAACACATCTTGGCTACTCTCAATGTGTGCGCTATCCCAGATGATCCAACAACAAAGTTTTGTGATGAAGATGGCTTTGATGTTCCTTACTTTGCAGTGAGTGTAATCCAGGAAAATGAAGACGAAGAAGAAGATGAGTTCTACGACTTTGTAGAACACTTGGAGATTCAAGAAGATGCCAACAACAGAAATCCTAACGACCCAACAGGTGATAAGCACAAAACTTTAACAAATGCACGGGTTTTATGATTGTCCAGATCAAAAACCCAGGAACCAATGTCATCGCTACAAGAATAAAGTGCATCAGAAGTGGATTTCAAAACCCTTGATGGAAACGCAACTGCAACAAGCACCCTCATATGTGGTTCCGATACATAAGGAAAAGGCTCAGCCAAAAAGAGCACAGCCATGTCAATGAGCTACGAACGCTCTAAGCAAGTGGATAGAAAAGTCATCCCAAAACCAACAACCCAAGAGCAAGCAAAGTGTAACTTTCCATAACCAACCAAACCACAAAGTGAAAGTGTTAGCATGCAACCTTGTGAAGGATAGCAGTGATAGTTATGACTCTTATGACATTCCTTATCAGCAACCCAGGTCATCACCATCACTAGCAGCTTCCGTGACAACCAAAGAAGGCCAAAAGAGAAGATCAACAAGTCAGAACCAAAAAGTTTGACAAATCTGGATACCAAAGAGCTAGATTGGCCAAAGAAAAGTGTGGATCAAGTTACGCGATCCTACATCAAAAGCAAAACCATCATAGCTTGCAAGAGCAGCGAAGAAAAACACAAAGTTGCAAGCTTTTGGGAAATCAGATTTGGGTTCCAAAAAAGTTGACTCAAGCACAAATAGGTCATGAGTTCATTTGGATTCCAAAACGGCTAAATTTTCAACTTATAAAGTCTAAATCTCATCGCCAACCAAGCCTACAAGGACTGAAGCAAAGATCATCGAAGACCCACATAGAGACAAGGTGGATCCCAAAGAAGTCTCTTCAAACACAAGCAAAGCAGGGACAAGTATGGGTTCCCAAACAAGCATCATCAATGAAACAACGAGTAATCACAAAAAAGTGGGTCCCAAAGATAATCAATAACACTGCTGTTATTGCACCGCCGCTTGAATTCTTTCAATTCCTCCTACGGTTACAGTACAGTAAAAAGAGTACCCACTCTGAGGAACAATGCCAAATACAAAAATCAACCACAGGGCTAAACTGGATTCCAAAGAAGCATCAAAAAGATAAGTGAGCCTTCAAAAAATCTCTACAACCTTCAATCATGAAAATGACACAGGAGCTTCAAAAAACATCACATTACTTTAGAATAGGAAGCTTCGCCAGCAAATGCCAATAAGCAAATTGCTTATACCCACATCTTGCACATCATACATCTTTTCCATGCATTGACAGTGTATGCATAATAGGGCTACATTACAAGTTCTACATAGACACATTTTTTGATTGCCCAAGGACAACACATACCCTTGGTGATACCCTTTCATCAAGGAGGACTCCAAACAAGAAGGGGCGAGACATTCTAAATGCAGACCTAATATATGAATATTAGAGGGAAATGTTTTGTGAGTTGTATTGAACTTTTGCATTTGATTGTGATGATTTTTTGACAAAATTCAGAGTATATGCCCTCATAATAGCGTACAAGAGAAGTACGGTGACAAAATCCATATACGAGCCCCTAGGGACATGTGTACCGAGTGTACATAGCGTCTAGAATTCTATTAGAATAATTTTTCTTTTTGAGTTAAGTTGATTTTTGGTTTTATTTTGCTATTTTTGAGATTAGAAAAAGGGCAGGAAAAATCCATAATCTAGATGAATAAAATATTGAAGAGATGTCGAGCAGTACAAAGAGAAGTAGGTGTAGGAAAATGACGATACTTCATGAGGTATGTCTCAAAAGCCATATGCACAAGTAATAATATTAGAGGTAAGAAAAGAATGTTGATTAGCCTTCAGCAACAACATGAGACCAAAAATGATCGGAGTGGTCATCAAACTCCGGGATGGACTATAAGGACAATGGAAGTTGGTGATGCAACTAAACAAAAGCAGCCATCAAGTGTAAATTTGCCATCAAACACTTCACACGACTACAAGGCCGTATACAAGAAGTAGATTTTTATACTATAAATCTTCTATCTTGTATGTGACTTAATGAAGCCTAACAAACAAAAGGGACTAACAATACTGACAAAAACAAAAGAGGAAAAAATGACAGTTCACTCATCTATTGTGATAGATGCTTGTAGGAGCAGCCAAGGATCAAGTCCAATTTTGATCATCATCATTGGTTCAACATGTGTTTGGTAGTCATATGGTGCCAATGATGCCCATCAGTCATTTCTGAGACTGAAATCCAAAAAGTGAGCTTAGAAAGTAAAATACAAGCCCAAATCAAGCCAAACTTTGTCGGGAGGCTACAAATAGAGATTACAAGCTAAGGGTTTAAAAAAAACAAAACAAAAATCTAGCTATCCAGAACTGCAACTTTTCAAAATGAAGCCATGATAGCCATCTACATACCATCTACATGCCATGTATATCATGTACATGAATTTTGGGGACAAATTGAGATTGATAGCTCATCGACGGTCATCTATCACAAATGATGTCAGATAAATCCCTTTTGATGCAAGCTACTAACTTGGGGGATTAATTGGGGTTTGTTAGGCTTTAATTAAGTCATGTATTAAGTAGAAGCAGTATAATGATTTACAAAGCACACAAAAGCTAACAGTCGCAAAAATGCAACATTGATCTTGTTGTAGGAACAAAGGAGTCACCAACGAAGAAAAGTAGACATAGAAGTAATCAGAGGATATCAAAAGATTGTCCTTGATGAGGCAGATCAAATGTTGGAAATTGGTGTTGACCTAAAATCAAAAAAATTATCTCCCAGTTTCGCTTGACAAACAGACTTTGCATTGAAGTGCAACTTGGCCTAAAGAAGTTGAAGGTTTAGCTAAACAATTTCTACAGAATCCATACAAAGTTGTCATTGGCTCACAAGATCTGAAAGCCAATCACTCAATTCTAGAGCTTTCTCTATCCATGATGATAAGAGACAAGCTAAACGAGATTGGGTTCTTTTTGAATTTAGGTCGGGCAATAGACCTATAATGGCACAAACAGATGTTGCATCTCGGAGCATGCATGTGAAAGACATAAAGTTCATCATCAATTATGATTTTCCCGAATCATGTGAAGACTATGTACATCGGATTGAACAAATAGGACAAGCTCGTGCAAAAGCTACAACCTATACTTTGTTTACATCAATAAAGTGACAACAAAGATCGCACGAACATCGACAACCAGGTCATGTCAGGGACGCCATGAGGGGGGGAGTGTTGATGGCTAGGTCAACAACACGGCATAACTCAACAAAGCCTTATTCTTTGAGAGTTATGGAATGCTGCGGATTATGGTCATAAACAACATTTGTAATAAGTAGCTAGTCTAGTTGCAGAATTTGAGGTGCAATGGTACTTCTAAATTGTAAATACAAAGCCATTTGACCCCTCAAACTCTATTTTAGATATAACCTAAGGTAGCCTTAGTATATAAGGTACCTAGGTCATTTTGTAAAGACAACTTTTATCATAACAAAGTTTTAAGTTGTCATTGACTGTGTGAGAGAGGAAGAGAGAGAGCGTGAGCTTCATCCTGGTGCTACTCCTCGCTCGCTCATCACATTGGAGATCTGCCTGCACCATCGTGCTAGCCTCAGCAAGAGCTACACGACAACGCCAAGCATTCCTCGCGGAACGAAGCATACGTGCTCGCGCATCTACAAGCTACTCGTGGCCGTAAGTATATCAAATGATGTTCATTTGTTGCCTGCAAGTAGTAGTTAGAATCATAGGAGACATAAGCTACAGATAGGTACTCATAGATTTTAGTTTTGGACACTTTCAAAATATTTCTCTGTCTTTATATGCAATTTTTGTAGATGAGTTTAGAGCAAGGGTTTTGAGTGTAGAAGCTTAGGGACAGGTGTATCCTAGTGAGGGGATGGTGTTCCTAGAGTTTCATTAGATTCTCGTATGATTTAGTGAGTTTCCTTTGGTTTGTGTGTATGTGGCTTAGGTGGTGTAGTTGAGAGGAGTGAGACTCTAGATTGTGGTTTAGTTGGCTTCCCAGAGTGTTGTATGTGTAGGATGGTCTCAGCTTGACAAGCTAAAGAGATTACCTCCATGTGCCTATCATGTCATCTGTGTCCTCGATTGAAATTATGTTGACCTAGGTTGTGTTGCATGCAATTTATAGGTGGTGTGATTCGTTCCCACAACATTGGCATACATGTCGTCCTAGGAAATGCCAAGCACAACTTCTTTTACAGCAACCCCTGACTGAAAATATAAATATCATCAATTATTGCCCATATCACCTTCTTGTGTAGTGGACATGACTTCAAGAGGAAAGTATAGGTGATTGCATACAGAGCAATGTCCTTGTTTTGTATTTGTTGAAAATATCCTAGGACTTCCTAGCCCTACCACATTTGGCATACATGTCGACCAAGGAAATGCCAAGCATAAAGATTTTTTTGATATCCCCTGACTAATAGTATGATAGTAAGTTCTTTTGCCTATCTTAGCATCTTTTTGACTGCCACATGCCTTCAAGATGCAAGCATAGGTGATTACATCAGGAAACATTTTCTCACTTTGCATGTTGGAAACAACCATCCAAAGATTCTTGGCCCTATTCTTGTTGGGCATATGCCGCAATCAATGCATTTGAAGAGATGACATTTTGACAGCCAGCCAAAGATTCTTGGCCCTCTCCCAGTTGAACATATCCTACAATCAATGAACTTGAGAAGACAAAATTCTGGACATCAAGGCACCGCCACATGCCTTCAAGACAAAAGCATAGGTGATTGCATCTCAAGAGATGCCCTCACTTTGCACCTGAGAGAGTGATGCATGTAAAGGGTGCTCATTACAAATAACGATGCATAAATTTTTGAAGAACACTAGCTCACTTGATCATTAGTACCAACTCCTCCACATGTGAGAAATGTAAGGCAAAGTTTGAGCTTGGATTTGTGTAAATCTATAATGATGTTGCAAAGAAAATTGCAGCCCAAAAGTCAAAGAGCAGCAAGGATTTGGTTATGGTATATATTCTTTCAAGATGCAGGCTGAGATGATTACATGAGGAGAAATGTCCTTGCTTCACATGTTGGAAACATCCCATTCCTTCAAGACAAAAGCATAGGGTATTGCATCTGGAGAGATGCCCTTGCTTTACATCTGTTGAAAGACCAAAGATTTTGCCCATCTCAACATCTTTAAAATTTCCATATGACTTCAAGATGCAAGCATAGGTAATTGCATCTAGAGAGACACACTCACTTCATATAAAGAGATGTGATCACACTGAAAACAGTCTAGAGCTTGCTGGCTCTACCCTTGTTGAGAACATCCCACAATTAGTGCATTTCAAGAGGCGACATTCCATATAAGAATCTCCTCAAGCACTTTTTGTGCTTTGTGAAGAACACCATAGTTGGCATACATGTCATCCTAGGAAATGTCAAGCACAATTTCTGTCTTCAACAACCCCTGATTAACAATATCGCCATGAATTTTTTTGCCCTTATCAACATCTTGTGTAGTGCCACATGACTTCAAGAGACAAGTATAGGTGATTTTTTGTGGAGTGATGTCCTCACTTTGAATCTGGTCAAAATAGCCCAGGGCTTCTTGGCCTTGCCACATTTGGCATACATGTTGACCAAGGAAATGCCAAGCATAAAGACTTTTTCCACAGTACCTAACTAATAGTATGATCATATGTTCTTTTGCCTATCCTAGCATCTCCCGAATTTCCACATGCCTTCAAGATGCAAGCACAGGTGATTACAATAGGAGAATTTTCCTTTCTTTCCATGTTAAAAATAGCTAGCTAGAGCTTCATGGCCCTGTCCTTGTTGGGCATATCTTACAGTTGATGCACTTGAAGAGACGACATTTTGACAGCTAGCCAAATCTTGTTTGCTCTACCCCTATTGGGCATATCCTACAATCAATGCACTTGAAGAGACAAAATTATAGACATCAAGGTAGAGTAGCATGCCTTGAATTAATTCACTTGAAGAGACAACATTCCATACATCAAGGCAATGCCACATGCCTCCAAGATGAAAGAATAGGTGATTGCATTTGGAGAGATTCCCTCGCTTTGCATCTATTAAAAATAGCTTAGGGATGTTTCCCATCTCAAATTCAATGCAATCTAAGAAAGAAATGCATTTAGAAGGTGCTCATTACAAGTTTAATAATTCATAAATTTCCAAGGAACTCTTAACTCTCTTGATCATTGGCACCAAGTCCTCCATGCAAAAACGTAAGTCGAAGTTTGAGCTTGGATCTGAGTAAACTTGTAAAAATGTTGTGAGAAAGACCAGAGGCCAAAATTTTCTAAAGCAAGCAAGTACTTGGTTGCATATTTATAGATGATTTCATCAGAAGAAATGGCCTTGCTTCACACATTGGAAATAGTCCACGCCTTCAAGACAAGAGCATACGTGATTGCATATGGAGAGATGCCCTCGCTTTGAATCTATTGAAATTAACAACCTAGATCTTTGTTCATCTCATCATCTTTCAAATTTTCCACATGCATTCAAGATGCAAGCATAGGTAATTACATCTAGAGAGATGCACTCGCTTCATATAGAGAGATGTGTTCACTTCACATCACCTGAAAATACTCTAGAACTTGCTAGCTCTGCTTGTGCTTGGTACATACCAAAATTAGTGCATTTCAAGAGGTAAAATTTTGTACAAGAATCTCCTCAAGCAATTTTTTTTCTTTGTGAAGAGCACCATATTTGGCATACATGTCGTTCTAGGAAATGGCAAGCACAACTTCATTTCTCAGCAGCCCCTGATTAGCAATTTCATCGTGAATTTTGTTTCCCTTATCAGCATCTTGTGTAGTGCTACATGACTTCACAAGAGAGCATAAATGATTGCATCTGGATCAATGTCCTTGCTTTGCATCTTTTGAAAACAGCCTAGGGCCACCTGGCCTTGCCACATTTGGCATACATGTTGACCAAGGTAATTCCAAGCATAAATATTTTCTTGATAGTCCCTAACTAATATTATGATCTGAGTTCTATTTCCTATCCTAGCATCTTTAGAATTTGCCAATGCCTTTAAGATGCAAGCGTAGGTGATTACATACAAAGAGATTTCCTCACTTTGTATGTGGGATATAGCCAGTTAGGGCTTCTTCGCCCTGTCCCTGTTGGCATATCCTGGAATCAATACATTTGAAGAGACGGCATTGTGACAGCCAACAAAAGCTTGTTGGCCAAGTCCGTGTTGGGAATATCCCTCAATCAATACACTTGAAGAGTAAACATTTTGGACATTAAGGAAGTACCAAATTCCTCCAAGACAAAAGCATAGGTGATTGCATTTGGACAGATGCTCCCAATTTGTATCTGTTGATAACAAATGAGGGCTTTTGTCCATCTTATTATCTTCCAAATTACCACATGCCTTCAAGATGCAAGCGTAGGTGATTGCATCTAGAGAGACACGCTGGATGCATATCGAGAGATGTGCTTGCTTTGCATCAGATGAACAGAGTCTAGAGCTTTCTAGCCCCACCCTCGTTCGACACATACCACAATGAGTGTGTTTCAAGAGGAAACATTCCGTACAAGAAGCTCCTCAATCACTTTTGGTGATTTGTGAAGAACACCATATTTGGCATACATGTTCTCCGAAGCAATGCAAAGCACAATTTCTTTTTTCAAAAGCCCTTGATTAACAATATTATTGTGATGTTTTTTGCCTATATCAGTGTTTTGTGTGTAGTGACATATGACTTCAAGAGTAAAGTATAGGTGATTACATTTTGAGTGATATCCTCACTTTGCATCTTCTGAAAACAGCCCAAACCTACCACATTTGGTATACATGTTGACCAAGGCAATGCCAAGCATAAATATTTTTTTGACAGTCCTTGACTAATAGTATGCTCTTTTGCCTATCCTAGTATCTTCCTAATTTCCACATACATTTAATATTCAAGCATTGGTGATTAAATCAAGATAAATGTCCTCACTTCAGATGTTGGAAATAGCTAGCCAAAGCTTCTTGGCCATATCCCTATTGGGCATATCCCACAATCAATGCACTTGAAGAGATGACATTTTGACATCAAGTCAAATCTTGTTGGCCGTGTCCCTGTTGGAAATGTCCCACAATCAATGAATGCACTTGAAGAGAGGACATTCTAAACATCAAGGCAGTGCCACATGCCTCCAAGATGAAAGCATAGGTGACTACATCTAGAGAGATGCCCTCGCTTTGCATCTGGTCAAAATAGCCCAAGGCATTTTCCCATCTCAGCATCTCCTTATTGCGTGCATAGGTTCTTTGCAAAGTTCACCATGTGTACCTTGAGATTGTATAGCCTCACCCTCAAATATTTCTACTTCACAAAAGGCATATACAGAACCCAACTTTTTATACGCATCTTTAACTATATCTTCAGTGTTTGCCTGTAGGAAAGTAGCATCGTGTAGAACACACTCATCAATCAAAACTTCCACTTTTGCTTGTAAACGTTCTTGAATATCTAAGTAATTTGGTAGACTTTGAATCTGTTCTTAATACCTTGCATCATGATCATCACTTACTTCTATATTAGCTTCTTTGAAATATTCCCAATTGTCGTCGTAGGCTTTGGTAAGCTCTTGAATCTGCTCCTTCATATCTAAACTCACCAATTGCTCAAAGGATATAATCATTACCTCTTATGGTAGCCCTCTTCATTTGGTTTCCAACTCATAGCACTCTAGGTAGCCCTCTGGATCATAACAATCAAAGAATAATTTCTCGTCGTATACCGCATCCAATGCTGCATTCAAAGATTCATTCAAACCTTCATCCATTTTCTTCTTTGCCTTCATAGCTTCCACTTCAAGAAAATATCCTTGGACCAATTGGAGCATCTTCAAAAAATCTAGAACTGTTGATTTTCCATAAAAACGCTTTACACTCAAATTTTATCATCTGTTCTAGATTCTCCATCTGTAGCTCCCACCCTGGCTCATTTCACGTCAGGTTCACCAAGACTTTTGGGGGATAAGTGTTCAAAAGGTGAGTCGAGAAGGCGTGGGGCCTTTGTCTATGAGAAGTATGAGAGATAGAGAATAGCAAACGCAAACACCTCTGACAATCAATATAATCATCAATAAAAAATTTAGTAAAGACTAGAGTAGAGCTTAATCAATATCCAAGGTGGGTCGTTAACAAAACCATCACCTGGTTTACATCTAGATTAAGGAGTTTAAGCTCCATACAAAGTAAACCAGTCATTAATGACACCAAAACTTATCACCAAGATTAACAAAACTTAAGCTGAAGATGAGGATGAAGTTTTCCTTCGTGTCATTCCTCCTGCTTCAATTGCCCTCAAGATCTGTATTTGCCTTCAAGAAGTCTCCAAGCTTCCTCTTTGATTGTCAAGAGATCTCTCCCAGATTGCCCATAGCACTCTCCTCTTCTCCTTCTTCTTCTCTTTGCTTGATTCATTGAGTCGACGGAGAGAGAGAGAGAGACAGAGAGAGAGAGAGAGAGAGAGAGAGAGAGAGAGAGAGAGAGAGAGAGAGAGAGAGAAGGTGAGGTTCGTAAAGAGAGAGGTACTGATAGAGTTTTTCCATTCCTTCCTCTTGCCGTACTCTCTCACCAAGAAACTTGATTTGCAGTTTGGACAGCCATTGTTCTCAAAGGACACCACATTTGGCTTACATGTCCACCAAGCATTTACAATACAACATGGCCGTCCCTTGATTGGCTTTGTGAAGGCATCACTTTTGGCACATATATTGTCCAAATTCTTTCCAAGAATATCATGTTTCTCCGAAGCCCAATGGCATGCATATTTGACCAAAGCACTGCTAGGAACAGCATATCAACCGAAGCATTCCCTATCAAATCCTAACCTCCTTCCCAATGCCATGTTGGGCATTCCCCGTAATCAATGCTCTCCAAGAGTCAATATTTTTTAATAAAATCTCATCGTATATGTCATCCACCTCTGTTCTTGGGTTTTGTTATTTTCTAGCCATGTTACACACGCTTTTAAGAGGGTTTCTAATGGCTCATTAACCTTCTCAACCAACACTAATCCTCTCGAATTAGCACTTCTCAATTTTTCATATGTGGATGGTTCTTTTGGAGGTTGAGACATCTCTGTAAGAAAAGGTGCAACCATTTCCTCATGTTGTCTTATCTCCTCTTCAGCCTGGGTAAGCTTCTCAACTAGGGATTTTTTCTCTCGTTCCCTAGGTGCTTTCATCCTAGCTTTCTAGCTTTCCAACTATTCTGTTTGCTCTTCGTTTTTTGACTAGGTGCATCGGTATTTTGGTTACCCGTCTCTAGACTCGCATCATTTTCCATTTTCTTTATCTTTGGGTTCTCAACAGATTCCTTTTGAGGTTGCACTCTCGTAACTACTTTAACTGGTACAACATTTTCATTTTCCAAGCTACTAGGTAACTGAACAATTCCTGAGACATTTGTTGCAATCTTGATGACTCCGTTTGGATTTTTTGGACATTCGGGGATCAAGTGAATGACACCACATTCAAGACAATAGGCATTCACTTGGGTGATCTCCGTTTGAGGACATTGTTTGACCAAGTGGTTGTCATGGCTTTGGTGACAATCTGCCTCTAATTGAGGATCTTCTTCTTCCAATTCCTCTTGGTTGTAAATAGGCTTTGACCTTGCTAAGCCTCTATTAGCAACAATGAATCGCAATGTCCTTTCGTCCATCTCGTACCTTCTTTCTTCAGGTCGAAATGCAGGAGGTGGAGGATGTACCGGCCTCACAATTCCATTTGTTTTTCTCATTTTTTGTCGCTTCAAAGGAATGTACCCACTTTGGTTGTTATAAGGCATTGTACCTGGAACTAGTGCTTGTTTGTTATATACTTCCATCATCTGCATATATCTCATGTGTATAGACAATCTAGCATCTGGTAGTGGACGTTGTTGTCCTAAGACAGGATGTGGCCTTGAAACTCTTGTTGGACATTACCCATAGCGTATCTACGTGGAGTGCGTGTTATTGGAATTGGTTGTACATACCTTCGGTTATAGTAACACCCTTCCATTGTAGGGTTTGTCTATTTTCTCTCAATTTTGCACCGTAGAGGTTCTTGGAGGTCAGATTTGACTAGAGGAGCAAGTCTCTCAGCTAATCCTTCTATAAGATTCAATTGCTCACTAGATACCTCTTGCTTTAATGTGGGTTGAGTTCTTGGTGAATCACTCCTCTGAGAAGATGTGTCGCTCTCACTCTCAGTATCATATCTTCTCAAGGTTCTGCTCTGATTTGGATAGGAGAAAGTTATAGGGGGTGGTGATGGTACATATGGTCCTCTTGTGGCCGTAATTCCACCTTTATAAAAGTCATGCTCTATGGTTGCATTTGGGTAGAGCCACGGTCCATTAGGCAGATTCACTTGAGGAGGTATGTCTGCCATCTCTGTGATCATTTCATCTCTCATTATCGCTCTGCAAGGGAATCTAGGTGGCTCCCTCTTTGAAATTCTCGTAGGAATTCTCATGCTTGGTGGAGATATCTATGGTCCTTCATTGACCAAATGTCCACCTTTCTAGTGCATTGTATGGATTTGCGTCAAAATGTGGATAGATTGGCATTTCAACACTTCTAGCTTGTCTTGCCATACCTCTGGTCACATCTACAAAAGGATTGGTAGATTGGCTTTCCATCCTGATGATCTTAGCTTTCTTAATGTTAGGCCACCCAATTTTCTCAAGATAATCCGTCATAAGCACCTTTGGCTTAGTGAAACTTATCTCTTTTTGCCCTTGATCAGATCTCACAGAAGTCAAGAATTTGTGACTCTTTTGGTCTTTGGAAACTAGTTCTGGGTACCCTAAAAGTTTGAATTTAGGAAGCCTGGAAAAATTCAGCTCTAAAACCAAAAACCTATTGCCCACAAGATTTTTTCCCAGGTATACCCGATTCAATTTGGAGTTGTCTATCAAAAGCTAGAGCAGTTTTGGTGAACTGCACTTGAAAGAACACTCAAAATAGTTGCAGGATCAAGGATTTTTGCTTGTATCTTGACCAAATGTGATCCAAATTCGTTGAAACTTGGTCACTATCCTTCTTTTATGCTGGCAAACACTTCTATGAGCTCAGATGTAGCTTTTGACCTCTACTTTGGCACTTGAGACATTATACGCGTATGAAGTCTATGTGCTTAGAGTTTGACAAAATTTGGTATGCGAGCTCTCCTTGATGTCCTCTACCCACTAGTATGCTCAGATTGTGAATTTGACATTTTGACACTTTAGACATTGTACGCGTATAAAGTCTTTTGTGGCAAAATTAGGTGACTTTTGTTCCACTGATTCCTTATTACTCAAGCAACTCTGAGCAAGTTTTAGAATTCAATTTGGACATTTTTTTAGCAAGTTAAGACTAATACAAGCCTAGATCTGCATTTTTCTATCTTTTGCTCATTGCAAGCCCAAATGAGCTCCAAATTCTATGAAATTTTGGCTAGGTACTTCTTTTATGCTCTAGGACACTGAGGTATACTCAAATGTCTGTTTTGGCCCAAATCTGGCCTATGAGACTTTATACGTGTATAAAGTCTTTTGGCTCAGAATTCACTTAGATTACTACCCAAGGTACTCCTTGATGCATACAACAAGAATATGTGATTACAACAAATTTTTGATGTCAGAATTCACAAAATCACCTCTTTTTCACCTTTTCAGTCTTGTATCTGCAAAATTTTCTTTAAATGCAAAAGTATGTGTCCAAATGAGATGAAATTTTGCAAGAAAGCTTAACACATCATTTCCCAACCCCTTGTGTGGTCAAAAATTAAATTTGACTTTCAGATATGGTCTTGAGACATCGTACACGTATAAAGTCTATGTGCTCAAATTTTGACAAAATTTGGTCTGTGAGCTTGTCTTCTGGTGCTTAACACCCTGGTATGCTCAGATTTCAATTTTGGTCCCTAAAAGTGCCCTTTAGACATTATACGTGTATAAAGTCTAACTCGTCAAAATGAAGTGAGTTTTACTCCAAAGGTTCCTCATTACACTAGTAACTCACTGCAAGTTTTAGAATTGAATTTTGACACTTTTTAAGCAAGTTATGGCCAATACAAGCATTCACTTGCCTAGATACATCTTATGGTCTTTGAAAGCTCAAAATTGATCCAAATTTGATGAAATTTGGCCTATATGCTTCTTAAATGCTGTAGATCACAAGGGTACACTTAGATGTAACTTTTGACCTCAGATCTGGCCTTGAGACATTATACGCGTATAAAGTCTTTTGCTCAGAATTAAGTTCTGTTTCTACCAGAGGTTCCCCTTGGTGTGTGGAACAAGATTATGTGCTCAAAGAAAATTTTGGATGTCAAAAATACACAAAATCATCATTCTTACAAGGAAATCCCATGAAAGAGTAAAATCCCCCCAATTTTCAATCTATAAGCCCAAATGACATGAAATTTGGTGTGTGTGCTCAACACAACATGCAGAATATGGGTATAATGTCAAAAGTTCCAATTTGCTGCCAAAAGCACCCTTGAGACTTCATAGGTGTATGATGTCTACTGGTGAATTTTGGTCAGAATTCATCCACAAGCATCCCCAAGCCTCTAACACTGGCTTTTAAGCACTTCTACCAATTTTCATGCAAAAATGTGCTCAGAATCATTAGATATGGTTTTTCCTGTTTCAGACACTCTGTCTTTTGTCTTTTGGGTGTCAAGAGTTGGTCAAAACTCTACTTTCAATGTATACTTGAGGTAAAACCCCCCTTCTAAACACATTGGTGCAGTCAAAATTTTTAAATTTGGTCTCCAGATGCCCCTTGAGACTTTATACGTGTTGTTAGCAGGATAGAAACACACACAACGCCTCTATAATCACCTGACACACACTCTTGGGATGATACACAGACACACTATGGGGCACCACTTGGCTTACACAACCCACCTGGCTGAGACAGGGAACACACTGATGGACTGAGAGGAGAGAAACTATCCATTTGCCCACTCAACACAGAGACACACACACACACACCCAAAAAACTCGGCTCAAAAGAGGATAATTTCTGATGTTTAGATACAATTGAGCTTGGGCCAACACCGATGGGGCAAATAGCTCACACAATATGGATGAAAGATGCCAGATACAATCACAAATTGGAGCAGAGACTTCGCTCACAGGAGAAACTTACATAGCCAAAACAACAAAAAAACGATGAGAAATTCGGCAAAATGGACAGTGCCATCGCGTCCGGAACGGCCCAACACCCGAGTCTACAATGTCAAAGTGCTCAAATCTGACTTCGGATGAGCAGTTTATGGCCAAAACAGGCTCCAAAAATAGCAAAAACTCAATTGCGGTTGTTCCTCCTCTTCTCTTCACGTTTTTTCTAGTCTTCTCTCAGGTTTTTCATTCTAGCTTTATTACTTGGGCACCTTTGGCCTTTTAGTTGATCTCAAACGGTGGCCTCGTAGTGCATAGTTGTCACCATGTTGCATTCATCCGCAAACCTGGCCCTCAACTCTTTCCAATAATGCATCCCACAATCACGTGAAGCGGTCCCCCAAATACAATTCTCATGATGACCTTTTTACATAATTATCACAAGAAAACACCCTCGTTGTGTCCTTACTTATCCACGTGCAAATATTGACCCCATTCGACCTCCTGACGCCACGAGATGCCATCTGATGCACCTGCTTACCTCATGTTGTCGGCCTATGGATAGCTTCCTCGAGAAGTTTTATGTGCTACCAACTCCTTGTTATTATAGAAAAAACACACTAGTACTGGTGATAGTGAAAATCGATGCACTATGTACATAATGTCCTACCTGTTCACATGTGGGCCCTACATAACCAACTGGCTCTGGAATATGGGCAATTCTTTATTTGATGCACCATGCGTGTGTATATACATATGTGCAATCACTTCATCCAAAAAACTCCTAACATAATTTGCCCATCCCCTAGCCTGCTAGATCATGCAGCAAGAAGAGATATGAGACTCGCCGCGTCACAGGTCTCCTCATCCCTCACATACATTACTTGTTCTGCAAATAGCTCATCTTGCTCCACCATCATTAACCTGGTATGATATAATTTAAGACACAATCCATTTACCCTTGACTTATGTAGGATTCCATCCAGGTTAGCCAACTGATATGTACCATTTGGGAAAGAGTCGACCACCTTAAAAGGGCCTTCGCACTGAACTTGAAACTTCTTTTGGAAGGTGTTGTCCAGCTTATTGTTGTAGTGCAAAACCAAGTCATGCTTCTTGATACCCTTACTTTTGACCTTTTCATTTATCTTTGCCAAAGCCTTATCTTGCATCTACCCATAATGTTCCAATGCGCTCATCCTATCCAATTGAACCTCTTGTAATTGTAAGAGCCTCTCTTTGAATGCATCACTAGGCTACCCAAGAAAATTTTCTAACATCTTTTGACCGCAGGCAACTCTACTTCCATAGGCAATAGGGCTTCCTTTCCATATACCAGATGAAATGGAGTAAACCATGTACCTGTCATCACCGAAGTACGGTAAGCCCATAATGCACTAGGCAATTCCAAATCCCAATTCTTTCCTTGGTGCTCTGTCACATCGTACACAAATTTTGCCACATCCTTTGTAGTGATTTGTTTTACTGCTATAGCCTCTGCCCATCTAGAGAGATAGTCCACTACAGTCAAAATAAAGCTTTTTCCCCTGCTTTTGATAGGTAACAGGCCTATTGCATCAATCCCCACTTTTCAAACACATCAAACGCCAGAATGGTTTTTTGTAGCTTTGGCTTCAACACTCTCTTCTCAAATGCTTGACACCTATTGAAAGACCTACACCAATGGTGAACATCCTTGTGCAAACTAGACCATACATACCCCTCCTGCAAGATCTTATGCAAGGTGGTCTTTAGAGCAAAATGGCCACCACATGAACCTTCATGATTCTCTTCCAACACTCTATAATGCTCCTCCCGCCAAGGTACACGTCTCAACACAAGATCAGCCCCTTTCATGTATAAGACATCACCAATCAATTTGTACCTAGATGCTCTACGTACAAAACCATACTTCTTAGACTTTTGAATGTCCTTCGGAATGATTCCTATTAGCAAAAACTCCTCTTCTTGAGCCAAACTTTCCCGGCCATGACAAAAAGGTAAATTGGTCCTCAACACAAATAGCTTTCCAATCATGCTTTGAGCTGCTTCATGTGCCTCTCCATTTAGAGCACGTTCAATGTGTCTGATGCTCCATGCTTCAAACTTTTTTAACAGGCCTTTAATTCTGAAACACATTTCCTTCAATGAGGTGTTCTTGCTCTTCAACACACCCAACACTTGCTTCACAACTAACAAGGGATCACCTTTTATGCTCAACCTTCTAATCCCATGCTTCAAACAAATGTGTAATCCGGCTTCCAAAGTAGCATATTCAGCCTCATTGTTACTATGAGCATCCAATTTGAACCCTCTCTTGCATACTAGCTTCCCCTCTGTATCATAAAGTGTTATACCCTCTGAAGCTGCATCATGGGTCTTTCTATATGAGCCATCAAAGAACAACACATGTGCATTGCTGATCTGTGGAACTTCTTCAACTACCCTTCTCACCACCTCTCCTTAACAAGAAGGGGATTCTCCTTGTAAATCAACAAATCAGCTAGGGTAGCTCTTGTACTGTCTTTCACTAAAAAAGAGAACTCGCACTCTTGCAGCTCAACTACCCATTTCTTGAACACATTTGACATGTTAATGCCATTAATTAATTGTGGCAAAAAGATATAACTCATCAAGAAAACAAAAGGTCGTGGTAGCAAGTAATGATGAAATCGTCGAAAAGAAAATATTACACTGGCCATCACTAGCTCTACTTCCGAGAATCTTCTCTCTGCTACCAGCTTCACTCGGCTTGCACAATACACTTGCCTCATATAATGGCTGCCCTTCCCCTTTTGCAATAGCATGGCTCCAATGGCATCATCGCAAACTGATGGATTTACATAAAACACTTGCTCCCAATCAGGAGCCTGCATGGCTGACAACCCCCCTAACACCTCTTTCACCTCTTGAAACACTTCTTCACACCTGTTATCCCACTGCAATGGATCATGATTTGCCACTTGTTGTAATGGATAAAGGAGCTGTGAAGACAATGGAATAAACCGTGCCATGTACTTTACTTTGTGTATAAAGGTTGCCAATTGCTTTGTACTCATAGGTGATGGGAGAAGAACAATAGACTTAACCTTGTCTGGATCGGTCTCAATGCCATTTTCTGACACCATATGGCCCAATAACTTCACCCTTGGTTGTACTAGATGACATTTCTTTGGATTTAGTTGTCCTCCACATTCATCATATCAAGCCAATACCATCTGCAGCTTCTCATGGTGTTCAACCCTAGTGATGTAGACATAGAAGTCATCCATAAAAGCTTTAACACAACTACCAATGAATGGTGCCAATACCCAAATTTATCTCTCTTGATAGAAAGATGATCCATTTGTTAACCCAAATGGCAATACCGTGTAGCAATAACAACCCCATGGCGTAATGAAAGCTGTCTTTGTTCGGTCTTTAAGAGCAATCTTCAATTGAAAATAGCCTGAAAAACCATCACACACACTGTACCTCTCATAACCTGCCATTGAATCCAAGATCTGATCGATGAATCGGAGAGGATATGGGTTCTTCTTAGTGGCTGCATTTAAGGGTTTGAAATCTACACAAAAATTCCACTTTCCATCCTTCTTTGGGCTGACTACTACTGGACTCACCCATTCTGTGGTTTCCGCTGGGACTATGAACGCTGCCTTCAATAACTTGTCCACCTCTTCTCGCAAGGCTTCCATTTCCTCTTGACCCATCCTTCTTAGCCTTTGTCGCACTGGCTTAGTACCTTCTTTCAGCTCTATATGCATCTCTTCTCCTTTGAACCCTCTAATCTCTTCATATGAAGTAATGAACAAATCAGGAAAACTAGCCAGCATGTGCAAATATATCTCCTTCTCCATAGCTGAGAGGTCTCCACTGCCATCAATTCCTGCTTCTTTGCCAATTCATCCTTGGTTTGCATCAGCCCTTCAATCACTTCATAAGGCCCTTCACTTTCATCTTCAATATCATTTGCAAATGCAACTAAACCAGACTCCTGGATTTCTTTTTTCATCAAAAGAAATGCAACATCAACATCCTCATCACCGCTGATAGTACTATCAATGTCCTCATCAGTCACTGTGGAATAGTCTTCATCACTAGACTCATCCTCATCTTCATAAAGCTCTTCCAATACTTTCCTTGTGTCCATATTATATAGCTTCTTGGCACTTGTCTTTCCATAGAGGCTAATTGTACCACGTCTCAATCGCTCCCACTGCACGTAACCATGGTCTACCTAGTATAATAGGATATGCTCCCAACCCCGCTGGCATCACATGAAAATCAACCACTACCTTTGCATCATATGCCTCCACTTCTAAGCTCTTTACAACACCCAAATATTTTCCTTTTTGATGGTTTGCCAATTTGATCCGGAAGGCTGACACCCCAGTTACTGTAAGACCCATCTTCTCAATGCATGAGTGTGTTATGACACATATTTGGGCTCCGCCATCAACATAACCTTTTCCTAGATTTTTTCTTTTATGCCACACATCTACTATTGGGAAAATGTATGGTAGCTCATCCATTTCCAATACCTTCATTGAACCTCTCTCTGGTTCTTTCTCCATTGGGTTAACCATCCTCTTCCACTGTTGCTTTAGCTTAGGCACCATCTCTATAAGCTGCCCAAAAGTAACATTTGCCTTCCTGTTTGTTAGATCCTCCTTCAAGCGTAGCTTAATTGCCCATCCCCTAGTGCAAAATCTGAAACATGAAACTTGCGACGAGCCCTCCTTTTCCTCCTGGCCTTGACATCCTCGCCTCCATGGCTCTTTCCCTTCTTCTTGTTAGGACCTGGGGAATTTCTTCCTTCCTTATCCTGTGTGGTCCTCTTCTCAATAGGCATCACCAATGTATCCTCCAACTTTGCTGCCTTCTCCAAGGTGACCACACTTATCACTTTTGTCTTTCCCTTTTCCTCTTGTTAATCCATTGGTTCCTTCTTTTCCCTTAATTTCAATGCCATAATCATTTGACCTAGGCACCTGTCTCGGAAATGGATACATGTCTCCCCCATCCTTGGTGGCTTATCACATTGCGGGCTGATGTGCCCCAACTCTCCGCAATTATAACATGTGGGCGTCTGCCTCCAGACTCTACCATTGCTTTGTCCAGCACCATTCCTAGGTCTTTCTTCACCTCTTGGACGATTTGAAAACCTCCCTCGACCTCGATTATTTCCCACTTGACCTAGCATGTTTAGGCTGAGATTCTTCACTAAATCTACCACTTGCCTCATGTCTTGCCTTAGCCCATCATCTTGCACTACTGTAGTGACCACTACTGGCATAACTTGAGGAGTAATAGAAACCACTGGTTCATGATGAACCCTTGGCATGCGACCTTGTAAAGAGTCCATAGGCTGAAACTCAGACCTCCTGGGCAAAGACTCCACCCCTAGCTAGCTCATTTTCCTTAGCTTCCACTCTTTGTTCCTTGCCACCTCCAATGCATCTTCATATGTTCTAGGCTTCTTTAGCTCCACTCTGCAACATATATTCTCCCAAAGACCAGCCAAGAACCTGTCCTTCGTCATCATGTTAGGTGGGGGTACATGTGGTGCTAAGGCCTTGCACATCCGCTCCCATGCCAATGGAAACTTACGTATGTACGCATCTACTGGCTCACTTCCTTTAGCACCAAACCTTGTACTTCTTACCACACTTTATCATGATCTTTTGTCTTCACAAACTCCACTTCCAATCCATGCCTTACATTGTCCCAACTCAATCTTACAGGTGGATCAGCCACACGCAACTCCTCTTCAAATTCTTTGGACCAAACTCGTGTATCACTCTTCAAACAAATTTGGAGAAGACGTAACATCTATGCCGGGTCATGTATCTGGTTGCTAATGCAGGCAACCTTCATCTTTTCCAAAAAGTCTTCCACATCTTCATCACTTCTTCAATGAAATTCCGGATAAGAGAAAGCCATGGCTACCCAAGTTATGATGCTTTGAGAACCCCTTCAAACACACGTCCAAGAACCCAAAACTTTTGATTGACTCAATCCCTAGAAACTTCAATGGAGCTTGTCTTTAGATAAGGACAAACTCATGCACATCAAATGAGTTTTCATAGTTAATCATCGGAATTACAACACGCAATGGACATTCTAGTATCTCTCTTAATCTTCTTGGCCCGAACATAAAGACTATGCGCTGCTAAAAAAAAATCTTCCTAGACACATGAACATTTATTTGGATTCTTTGTGTTAAATGAAAAGGAGTGAATTGAGGTCCATTTTGATCATCCATTAAAGCCAACCATGCAGCTCCTAAGAAGGCACACCTATCTTATCCTTTGATTTTGCCAGAATTTCAATAGCATAACAACATAAGTGGCTCAAAAGACCAAAAAACCAGCCATCATAACTTGGAAAAATTTTGGTAGAGTTTCCTCAGAGAGCAATAAGAACCCAAATATAGACTGTATATGTATGCATAACCTGCCAACAATAGAACCCGAGCATCAAGTAGGAATCACTAGTACATAGCCTATGGCGAGGTCATGAAAAGGGTGCTCCAGTCACCCGTATCATCGAAAGGATCTCACATTTGAGAATCCCCCAGCTCAATAAAACCTCACGCTATCGACCCTCTGAGGAAAGCTTATGCAAATCTCGTATAGTCAAGTCTCAGAAATGACTATCTTCCAGACCAAGTCTCAAAAATCGCTGGGACTGCCACAAAGGCGTACAATGGCAGTATCCACAAGTAGCATAAAATACAAGACAATGTGCTCAAACAGGTACCAATTGATGCATACCCACGGAAATTGCAACTGACTTTCACTGTCAGTATATCACTCTACTCTAGCTACTTGTACCTATGTGAATCACCTGTACATGTACCTGTCCCTGTAACCTGTAACCTGTAATCTGTAATCTGTAATCCCGAAGCTGAAGGTACTTGAAGAAGATCCTCAGTGGGGGCACCAAAAGAATGTGAACGGGATGGAAACACACACAACGCCTCTATAATCACCCGACACACACTCTTGGGATGATACACAAACACAGTGTGGGACACCACTCGGCTTACACAACCCACCTGACCGAGACAGGGAAAAGTCTGATGGAGTGAGAGGAGAGAAACTATCCATTTGCCCACTCAACACAGACACACACACACACACACATTTTTGGCCTTTTAGTTGACCTCAAACGGACTCCGAACAGGCCAAAAGATGACCTCACAGTGCATAGTTGTCACCCTGCTACATTCATCCGCACACCTGGCCCTCAACTTTTTCCAATAATGCATCTCAAAATCACATGAAGTGCCCCCAAATACAATTCTCATGATGACCTTTTTGCATAATTATTTCAAGAAAACACCCACGTTGTGTCCGTACTTATCCACGTGCAAATACTGACCCCATTCGACCTCCTGACGCCACTAGATGCCATCTGACCTACCTGCTTACCTCATGTCGTCAGCCCGCGGATAGCTTCCTCGAGAAGTTTTATGCACTACCCACTCCTTTTTATTATAGAAAAAACACACTATTTTAGTGATAGTGGAAATCGATGCACTGTGTATATGATGTCCTACCTCTACACATGTGGGCCCCACGTAACCACCTCGCTCTGGACAATGGGCAATTATTTATTTGATGCACCATGTGTGTGTATGTACATATGTGCAATCACTTCATCCAAAAATCTCCTAACAACGTATAAAGTCTAACTTTACAGAATTATAGTTTCTTAACACAGAACCCTTGCACATGCCCTCTTATATGCTCAACATCAACCAGTCATGGAAAATTATGAACAGAAAGCCTTTTATTGCATTTTTACCTCAAAAGCAGACTTTTAAAAGATCATGAATGCAAACAAGCACTTTAGCAAATAAATCAATGATGAATAGCTCTAGATCAGAATCAAATTACTTACCTAATCTACTCCTACAAATCATATGGGGTTTTGCATCTATAAGTAGAAAAACACTTCAATGCCACACATGGACTAGAAAACGCTTTTATCAACTCTTAAAAACACTGAACCAATAACAACTACTCTAATCTACAAATCCTAACTAAATCTACCTAGTGGGAGACCCTCGGCAAGACACACGCTTCTTGGCTATCCACTTGATCTCGGAATAACCTCTTCCGGATCCACTTAAGAAAAATGCTTCCTTTGGCTGAAGCTAAAGCAAGAAACCATCACATGAGTGTTAGTAGAAATATCTCTTATATGCTCGGTAGCGGCGCCAATGTTGCGGGGGTGAATCACACCACTTATATAAAGTGCATGCAACACAACCTAGATGAACATAATGTCAATCGAGGACACATATGACACGATAGGCACACGGAGGAAATATCTTTAGCTTGTCATAGGCTGAGACCATCCTACACATACAACAATCAGGGAGGCCAACTAAACCACTATCTAGAGTCTCACTACTCTCAACTACACCACCTAAGCCACACACACACGAACGGAAGGAAACTCACTAAATTATACCAAAATCGTACGAAACTCAAGGAACACCATCCTCTCACTAGGATACACATGTCCCTAAGCCTCTACACTCAATACCCTCGCTCTACACCCATCTATGGAAATCGCGATAAAGATAGAGCCAAATTTTGAAAGTGTCTGAAATTGAAATCTATGAGTACCTATGCGTAGCTTATGTCGCTACAATTCTAATGACTTGCTGGTAGAAAATAGACGTCGTTTCATATACTTAGAGCCATGAGTAGCTCGTAGATGCGTGATCATGTATGATCCCTTTTTTCTGGAATGCTTGGTGTTATCGCGTAGCTCTTGCGGAGGCTAGCGCGATGGTCCAATCGGATCTCCAATGTGATGAGAGAGCGGGGAGTAGCGCCAGGATGAAGCTCACGCTCTCTCTCTTCCTCTCTCACACATAATCGACGGCAGCTTAAAACTTTTTTATGATAAAAGTTGTCTTTACAAATGACTTAGGTACCTAATATACTAAGGCTACCTTAGGTTAAACCTAAAATAGAGTTTGAGGGGTCAGATAGCTGTGTATTTATAATCTGGAAGTGCCATTGCACCCCGACTTCTGCAAGTAGAGCTATTTATTACATATGATGTTTATGACCATAATCTGCAGCAATCCATAACTCTCAGAGAATAAGGCTTTGTTGAGTTATTCCGTGTTGTTGACCTAGCCGTCAACTGCCAAATATGGTGTTCTTCAAAAAGCACAAAAAGTGCTTGAGGATCTTTTTGTATGGAATGTTCCCTCTTGAAAATGACTGATTGCAAAATATGTGGAACAAGGGCACAACTAGGAAGATGTGGTGTACTTCAGAGAGCACAATGAGTTTCTTGAGGGGATAAGGAAGGGCATCTCTCTAGATGAAATCACCTATGCTTGCATCTTGAAGGCATGTGGAAATTTTGAAGATGCTCAAATGGGAAAAATCCCTGGACTGCTTTTCAAAAAATACAAATCGAGGGCATCTCTCTAGATTCTATCACCTATGCTTTCATCTTGAAGGCATGTGGCACTACCTTGATGTTCAAAATGTTGTCTCTTCAATTGATGCCAGCAAGCTTTAGACTATTTTCACTTGATACAAAGCAAGAACATCTCTTTATATACAATCACCTACGCTTGCATCTTGCAGGCATTTGGTACAATGCATAATCAAGAGCTCTCTAGCTCAAAACATACATCTTGCAAACCTTAACACGCATTGCTCTCTCAGATTGCATTGATTTCAGGTTGTGTTGAACAAGGGAAGAATCTCTATACTCTCTTCAATTGATGTGAAATGAGTGTATCTCTTAAATTGTAGTGGCTGCAAGATGTGCTAAATAGGGACAAGTCCATGAAGCTCCAAGCTCTTTTGAGCTGATGTGAAACGAGTACACCTCTCTATATGCAATCACCTATGCTTGCATCTTGAAGGAATGTGTCAATTTGGAGGACTTTAAGTCAGGCCAAATAAACTACGATCATACTGTTAGTCATGGATTGACAAAAAAATCTATATGCTCGGCATTGCCTTAGTTGACATGTATGCCAAATGTGGCCGGGCTAGGAAGCCCTGGGCTGTTTTAGATGCAACCAGCTAGAATTTCCTCTTGAAGGCAGCATGTGGCACTATGCAAGACACAGATATATGCAAAAAAATTGGCGATGATATTGTTAGTGAGGGGGTGCTACAAAAAGAATCCACCTACCTTCAATATCACCTATGCTTTTGTATTGAAAGTATGTGGCACTAGGCTAGATGTTATTATCAGCAACAAAATTCACAATGATATTGTTAGACAAGGGCTATTGAAACAAAATATTGTTCTTGGCACTATCTTGAACAACATCTATACAAATTTTGTGTGCTTTAGAAAGGACAATATGTACTTGATAAGCTTTCTTTCTAGAATGTCTTCTTTTGGAAGAGACTAATTATGGGATATTCTCAACAAGGACATGGCCAAAAAGCTTGGGCTATTTTCAGTAGATGCAAAGCAAGGAAATTTTTCCAAGTGCAATCACGCTTACATCTTGAAGGCAACTCAAGGGCTATTGAAACAAAACATTGTAATTGGCACTGCCTTGGTTGACATGTATGCCAAACGTGGTGTACTTCAAAAAGCACAAAAATTTCTTAAGGAGCTTCTTGTCCAGGATATTATATCTTAGGATGCACTGAATGTGGGATATGCTGAACAAGGGTAGTTCTAGGAAGCAGACATGAAGCTTTGGGATGTTTTCATCTGATGCAAAGTGAGAACATCTCTCTATCACCTATGCTTGCATCTTGAAGGCATATGGAAACTTCGAAGACACTAGCATGGACAAACGAACTTACTATGATATTATTAGTGAGTGGTTGTTGAAAAACAAAACATTATGAGTTGACATGCATGAAAAATGTGGTAGGGCCAAGAAGCCTTCAATAGATGCAAAGAAACAACACCTCTTCAATCACCTATGCTTTTGTCTTGAAGGCATGTGACACTACGTTGGATAAATATGGACAACAAAATTCACAATGATAGTTAGTGGCTGTTGAAAAAAGAAATATTTGGCATTTCTTGGAGTGCATTTATTGCAAGATACACCCACCAAGGACAAGGAAAAAAACCATTGGCCTGCTTACAACAGATACAAAGAGATTGAATCTCTCCAAATGCAATCACCTGTACTCGCATTCTGAAAGCATGTGGCATTCTGCAAGACGTCGATATGGGCAAAAAAAATCACGATGATATTTTTATTCAAGAGAAGTTGAAAAAAGAAGTCATGATTGGAAATGCCTTGGTTGACATATACGCCAAATGTGGTTTACTTCAGAAGCTCAAAAAAGTGCTTAACAAGTTTTCTATCTGGAATGTCATCTCTTGTAATGCATTGATTGCGGGATATCCCCAACAAGAGCAAGGCAAGAAGCTCTTGGCTACTTTCAGCATGCACTAAGTGAGGGCATTTCTTTGAATGTCACCTATGCTTGCATCTTGAACTTTGAAGGCATGTGGCACTGCTAGGACTCTAATATGGGCAACAATGATATTGTTAGACAAGGACTGTTAAAATAGAACGTCCTATTTGGTGCTGCCTTGATGGACATGTATGCTAAGACAAATCATTGGCTGGTTTTTTCACCTAATCTCGTGGTGAATAGGTCATTCGTAGAGTTGAAAACAATGGGCCTCATACATCCCAAATGGCCACTTAGTATCCCACAACTTCTCCATTGCCATTGCACATGAGTAGTGCTAGACTCAAAGCCTAACATAGAGAATTCATGATAAGATTGCTAATTGCGTACATTGATTCTAGGATATACCCAACTCCATATTTGCAAGCAAGCTTTGATATGAAGTCAGAATTTTGTCGTTGAAATTTAGTTTGTTATGAAAATTGACCAAGCTTTGTTGTGAAATAGCATTGTACTTGGATTGGTATAAATACTCATAGAACGTTCCCTCGTATTATAAAAATTGGGGAGGACTGTATAAACTCCTCCATGCAAGGAGATCTGCATGCGTTTTTTTGTCCAAACATAAAAAGGGAGCAAAATCTAAAAGTAAACATATTTCAAATAATCTGTATTATCAACTTCTAGTAATTCTAACCCCTCTTATGGTTCTTTTGTGAGGTACATGGATAAAAAATGGAGCATCACAATCATAACATACTAGAGGTGGTACCAATTAAAACCAGGGAAAGATGCTTTGATGAACGGTAACAAAATTTCTATTTCTTTCTTTTTATCTTTCTCAATTGGAACTTCAATATCTTAGTGGAAGTGAGATCACCAAAATGCTGACACCTAGGCAAAAAATGCCCGAATAGCACCTTCAATGTGAGGAGGTCAAGGAAACCTATAAAGTAGAACCCCAACCCAATGATAGGAGGCAGTATGCCACCTTCAATTGCACATACCCTTTCTGAACCAACATGGAAAAACTAGCTTTGCTCAACTCAACACACTAAATCACAATCCACATGCCCTTTTTGAACTTGCTACTCCCCAAGTTGCCAATGCCTAGAGCGCCGATGCCTTTTCTGTGGCTTGGAAATTTCTTTCTTTCAAATCTCACAATATGTGAGAGGTTACATTAAAATGAGAAGACCCATTGCATCAACACCATGCTCAAACTAAGCCATGGCCACATATATTCCATTTAAGAACAATAGTCAACCCTCAGAATGTCATGGACCTTGGTAATAACCTTGCTAGCTTGGATGATCTCTATATAGATAGCTCCTAAGAGATCCTAGGCAAACACACAACAATTCCAAGCCTTCCAAACATGGTGACAATAGCAGGATCTAACCACGTGAGTACATGATAGGACCAACAGGCTTTCAATTCCATTTTCTCCAAAGAGCAGATCATTCTTGAAGAGTTGAATCTTCCATGTCCTTTGGATCATTTTGCATACTATCCCTGAGAGTCCTCTAACTCTCGAACATTCCAAGAATAAGTGGGGTAGGTCCTTAGAAAATATGCATCCCAAACACCTATCGAGGCCAATACCTTGAGCTAATTTCTTGACACCTATTGGCAAGTCCCCCTGTAATACATTCCACAAAAATATCTTCATGGACAAGGGAAGCTGACGGTTCCATATGTTCTTAGTAGATGCCAGCTAGTGAGCCTTTGGCCGCTGTTTGGCCCATTATATTAAGGGGGGGAACCAGTTGTCCCTATGCATCAGGCCTAGGTAAGTCCCTTGGTGTGTTGTTTAAGAAAGTGGCTGCTCTGTGGACATCGCCAAGCTTTTCCCTCAAAGTTAGGAGCACTAATGAGCATTATTATAATACCCCAACTATCTAAAACTCTATTAATTAGCAACCTCTCTATGCCATTAAAGTGGAACTAGGAATCTACCAGGTCTACCTCTCTCCAGTTCAACCTGATGTCATCCCATAAGTGGGAAAGACATTGAACTCCTTTGTTGTTCACCTTTCTAGCAGTTTCCCTCCAGTAAGGATTTAAAAGTAACCCAGCTACCTGAGATGTCCAAGGGGACTAAAGTAATATAGAGTTTTGGATGTATCGAGTGATCTCTCCCCATTCCAAGTTGTTTGTTGCCTTGTTGCACTTGTGCACCATCTCTCCCGTAGTGCCGCTCATCATCAAGTGATTCCACTGAGGGGATCAACTCAAAGTGTTTCTCTCAACTCAGTCTTCAATGTCTTCTGGCTCTCTTGGATTCTCCTCAAATAGGAGGTGTTTCATTTGTTTGGCCTCTTGGCTCGCTTTGACGGTGCGGTGGATGTACGGGGTGGAGGTGGCAGCTTTTCTTGTACGTTGGCATCCTCGCTCTGTATCTTATCTTGACTTTATCAGATGATGGATCCAGACTCCACCCTTCTAAACTTTTGACTTGTTTGATGGTACCAAGTGGCCCCCGTTCATAGCTGATGTAAGGTTTTAGGATTTGGTCTCAGTTATGCCTTTGTGTTAAAGGCAATGAATAGAACATATTTTTTGGCCATGGTTTAGATTCAGTATGGTGTTAAGTTGTAGACTTTTTCTGTAATATATTCTCTCACATTATGTGAGATTTGCAAAACAAAAAAGGGAAGCTTAAAGCCCATTTAGTCTTGCCCAAATCTTGCCATATCCAAAACTCTATGCAAATATGTATCTCCTTGGGGGCGTATAGTGGAAGGATTGGGCCTTAATGACCACTGGATTGAAATAGCCACAAATCTTAACAACAAGGGTGTTGACACATTGGAGGAGATCCTCATCAAAAGATTACTCAAAAAAAGAAAATCAAACCTAACCCTTCCTCCTTGCTCCACACCACTTGATTGAGATCTTGGAAGAGGCCCAGTGAAAAAATATTCTGTTCACTCAAGGTCAAAAAAATTTATGAAAAGCCATGTAAAAACTTTCAAAAATAGCTGAGAGTTAGCAGAGTTACCTCTCATCATCCACCTTTGTCATCTATTTAGGCTTGCTCTTGCCTTGAGCTTGCATGCCTTCTGTCTTGGATTCATCAGATCGAACTTTTCAAATCGTGTCAATTCTCAATTTTGTAGATGTGGATGCCGATTTTTTATTTTTGATTCTCGATTACAAATTTTGTTGATTATCACTTTGCCAATTTTTAATTGTAAAACCAATGCTTATTCTCCCTCCCCTCTCTCTCTAGTGCCAATGTGAGATCCTTCCCAACCCTCCTCTCTCTCTCTCTCTCTCTCTCTCTCTCTCTCTCTCTCTCTCTCTCTCTCTCTATCTATCTCTCCCTCTCTCTCTCTCTCTCTCTCTCTCTCTCTCTCTCTCTCTCTCACTCACTCTCTCCCTCTCTCTCTCACACACACACATACATGCAATCACTCAAACTCACTATAGTGAATGGCGCTCTCTCTCACTCACTTACACGTGTTCTCTCTCTCTCTCTCTCTCTCTCTCTCTCTCTCTCTCTCTCTCTCTCTCACACTCACTCACTCACTCTCTCTCACACACACACACACACACACACACACACACACAGAGTGTACAAGATATCTGCATCAAATTGTTGGACACCCATCGTTGAATTGTTGAGCTCAATGTACTTCATTCATGCAATGAAAATATAAAAGCCCTTCGTGCAAAGCTCCAACACCTCAACAAATGGTGGCACGTCGACCTTGTCTCTCATACATGCACACACATTGAGGCAATGGGTATTTCTCTCTCACATACACACATATATAGACAAAACATGAATACACTCATATGATTACTAAGCTTTGAGCATCATGATCAAAGATCATTTATGACATGGCAGGTTCGTGAAAACGTACAAAGGGAGGTTCATTGAGCAACACATGGAGGGAAATTCTTTATGGACTTCAAAATGTAAAGAAAAATCCACCCTTCAAATGGTTTTCAAAAGAAAAGTAGTAAGTGGTCAGCCTTGAAATCTAAGGGCTGGAGTGAAAATCTTATTATAAATTTAGATAGAGTACTAAGTTTTTTTTGTACTTTCAATGCCAAGACTAGGAAGTCTTCTCATTTTGTACCATCTTTTTGGCATGCCCCATAGGGGTAAGGTCTTAGTGATGCCTTCCCTTTTTGGCCTGCCCAAAGGGTAGAGCCATAGAGATGGGTTTTCTTTTTTACTGGCTAATAATAGAATCATTTTTTAATGAGGATTTTTCTTTATTAGTGAGTGCACTGCAACACTTGAGAGAGAGTCATGAGTGCTAGTGGTGGGTTGTTGAAAAATGTGAAGGGATCCAATGTTTTTTCTCTCTAGAGTCAGAGTCTAGACAACGAGGAAAAGAGGGAAAGGAAACTTAGAAGAGTTGTGGAAGCTTTGCAGGTTCTGCTTGAGCCTCGACAATGCAATCTTGCTTTGCTTTGACACACATCTAGCCTGCTAGCTACAAAATTTCTCAACCTCCTGTTTTTAGTGCTCCAAAATCAACATGATAGTGATTGCCTTACTGGTTGTTGAGATGTCGAGCTCTACACCTTGAGCTGGCATCCACTACGGGTCTTGGCCGCTTATGGCATTTACTCACTGGCGCGTTAGGTGACCGACACGGAGGATCTCTGCCAGTGATTCTACAGCTGGACTACACTTATAGTGCCAGCCTAGTACACTTCTAGCGAGTTCACACTTAGTGACCGCATGTACATATGTGCTACTTTTCAGCTTTAGCACTTAGTCATTTTGTACTCTCTTTTCTGTGAAGAAGAAGAAGCTTTCCATCTCTGTGTGCTTTGTGCTTGTCTTGTGTATCTCTCTTGCATCCTCATTCTTTACATGGAATCAGAGCCTGGTGCAGGCAAGAGAGGCTAAGAGAGCAAGAGCATCACAATCCCTTCGTTCGCAATCCACGACCAGAGATTTTTGCACAAGTTTTTGAACAGGTCTCCAAAGTGTAGTATACAGAGATTTACTGTACAAGTACAGTGGTTGTATGTACGCTTGATTGTGGACACTCGTTGAGTGTAGAAAGCGTTACAGGTACCACGATAGCAGGTTTAGCAGATTTGCAGGTTTTTGCAGATTGCAGCTATTTTGTCTTAGTGCTTCAAGATGTCTGACGGTTTCAGTCAGATTGTTCAGAATAATAACTACCCTGCATGGAAGTTCAGAATAACAAATTTCCTAAAAGGAAAAGGTTATTGGGACTATGTAGAAGGAGACAATGAAAAGGAACCAGAGATTCCCGAGGCAAATGGTACAGCAAAACAAAGGAAAGCTTTGAGGGACTGGCAACAAGGCCAGAGCAAAGTGATGTATTGGCTTTCTATGAGCATCACAGATGGCATGATGGGCTATCTACAGGATGCTGAAACCCCCGCCATTGCATGGAGAAACTTAGGCAGAGTGTTCGAGGTGAACACCAAGGCCAGGAAGCTTCAACTAAAGTCAGAGCTAAATCAGGTTAAGAGGAACAACCTCTCAATCAATGATTATGCCTTGAAGATCAAGAGTATCATTGAGGCTCTTGGATCTATTAAAGTCTCAGTGGAAGACGATGACATTGTTCGTGCATGCTTGGATGGTCTAGGAGATGAGTATGTACATTTTAGGTCTTCCATGAATACAAGAGACAACATCCCCATATTCCAAGATTTGATTTCTATGCTTATTCTTGAGGAGAAGAACCTTGACATCTTCTTCTCATGGCAGAAATAATTCTGAACAGGCCTTCTATTCTAACTCCAACAGAGGTAGAGGTAGAGGTCGTGGTCGAGGCCCAAGGGGTTGCAGGGGCCAATTTCTGGAAGGCCAATCAAATCAAAACAATACAGGTGGCAGGGGAAACCAGTCTCAAGGCAGGGGGAGTCAAAGAGGTCATGGTGCAGGATCAAGCAGGCAGCAACATACTCTAGATAGCAGAGAATGTTGGACTTGTGGTGAAAGAGGTCACATGTCACGTGACTGTCCAAAGGGAAAAGCAAGTGGAAAGAGAGAACAGGGCAACTATGCATCTACTAGCAGAGATGCAGATGACAGCAAAAATGAGCGCATGTTTGTTATGCAGCATGTAATGAATACAATGACTGCAGAGAATTCCACCCAAGATGATGTTTGGTATGTGGATTTAGGTGCCTCTAATCACATGACGTCTCGTGGAGAGTGGTTTAGAGATATGCGCAAACCAGATGTGTCAGGCTATGTGCAGACAGGAGATGACACAGCTCACCCCATTGCTCATGTAGGGGACATACCTCTAAATACGAAGAGTGGGAAATCAAAGTACTTAGCAGATGTACTTCATGTCCCAAACATTACAAAGAATCTTGTTTCTGTTGGACAAATGGTTGAGCAGGGTTTGCAGGTTCGCTTCAATCCGAATGGCTATTATGTAGAAGATTTCCAGAATGGCTGTAAGCTGATCACAGAGGGCAAATGTGTGGGCAGAATGTTTACGCTGAATGTAGACATGCCTGAGGTAAAAGCTGCATTATTTGCACAGGGCACAGGTGTTGTGGCTGATGTTGACATTTGGCACAAACGCATTGGCCATGTCAATGAGCAGAGATTGCGCAGCATGCAATCAAAACATATTGTAAAAGGTTTGCCCAAATTCAAGGTGGATGGTCTGCATAAAGTGTGTGCAGCATGCCAGTTTGGAAAACAGTCAAAGGGCTCATTTCCACATGAGCGCAATGTATGTAAAAAGCCACTTGAGGTGGTGCACACAGATGTTTGGGGTCCAACCGATACTGCAAGTATACATGGTTGCAGGTATTATGTCTCTTTCATTGATGACCATACAAGGAAAGTATGGGTCTACTTCATGCGTAACAAAAGTGAAGTGTTTGATCACTTTCAAGACTTCAAAGTCATGATTGAGAAGGAGACAGATATGCAAATCAAGACATTGAGTTCAGATGGAGGGGGAGAGTACTTCTCCAATTATTTTTCAGATTTTTTGCGAATGCATGGTATACGCAGACAGTTTACATGCAGATATACTCCACAACAGAATGGGGTCGCAGAAAGGAAAAACAGGCACATTGCAGAGGTTGCACGTGCATTGATGAATGAGAAGAACATGCCTCATCATTTCTGGGCTGAAGCCGTAAATACAGCTGTGTATATTATGAACAGGACACCTACAACTGCGGTGCATGATGTAACACCTGAGGAAAAGTTTACAGGTACAAAGCCTGATTTGGCACACTTGAAAGTGTTTGGATGCATAGCTTACGTGCATGTACCAGATGAGTTGCGTAGGAAATTGGATCCTAAAGCAGAGAAATGTATTCTTGTGGGATATTTCCTTGAACAAAAGGGGTACAAGTGCTACAATCCTACTACACGAGAATTACGAGTGAGCAGAGATGTAGTCTTTGATGAGATGAGCAGCTGGTACAGTAATGCACATGGCACTATTGGGGCTGATGTAAAAGATGATGTGGTTGTACAAAATGTGAGGCCACAGTCACAGGTTTTGAGTGGACCACAAGAGTCCTCTTCTCGTGGCTCTGTTGAGAAACCATGGAATGGTAGACTACGTACGCAGGTTACTCCACCAATAGGTACAGGGAATGTATCACGAAAAGGAAAGGAAAAGGTTGATGAACCTCCCTTTATGGCTGATGCATCATCAGGTTTTTCACATGTAGACATGGATTCAGATGGTTCTGAACAAATTCTTGATGAGGAATTTGGAATTCCGGCTGTCAGGACACCTGGTGTAAGGAAAGTACAAGAAGATTCTAGAGGGAAAAGGAGTGACCCAGGACCTCGCAGATCTAATAGAGTGAGAAATCCAGTTCAGAAATTGACTTATGATGGGTATCTAGCGCATCACCAAGCCTATATGGCTAAGGTGATACAGGATGTGGAGCCCACATGTTTTGAGGATGCAGTTGGAAATGTGCATTGGGATGATGCAATGAATGAAGAGATGGCTGCATTGGAAGCAAACGACACATGGGAGTTGGTGCCATTGCCAAGTGGCAAGAAAGCTATTGGCTGTAAATGGGTGTATAAAACCAAGCATAAGGCTGATGGGAACATTGAGCGTCACAAGGCAAGGCTGGTCGCAAAGGGTTATGCACAGACGTTGTCGTGCTGTGACACGTACATAGTGGGAACACATGCTACAAAATCTATCTTGTATTTTTTTTAGATACATAATTATATTTCCTATAATGTACATATGCATATGTAAGTATAAAAATAAGCTTTCTATCTCATCTTATTATTTATCTCAAGGGTAATGTATTCTTACTTTACCATCAAAAAAAATACTATGGGAAAAGTGTCAATAGCTCCGCCTCTTTAACTTGGGGCAAAAAAGCATTGATTCTTTATTTCTACTATTTCATTATCATCTCACACCCTAGCTAGATCCTATATCTAGGGTAAACTCCAATATATATATATTCTATGTATTTTTTATACTTTTCTTATATTTCTTCTTTTATAGCTACTAGGAGAGAATCAAATCCTAGTGGGACACTAGGTGGCATGATTTCAAAGATACACTTATTTTAATGCATTATTGCAAGCATGATTACAAAACTTTGTCAAGGAGCAATTTCATGATTTCATATGGCATGAGGTGTCCTTTGGAATCAAATGAAAGTCTAGGCTAAGGGGACCACATGAAGACTTTTGCTGCCAGAAATGGACCCTATTTTGATGAATTTTTTACACAAGGTTCCAATCCGAATTGGAGAATGATTTTAAATTGAAAATCGTAGCTAATAAGCTGAAGTTTCTGCCCATATTTTTACTTTTTTATTTGGAGCTACGGTTGAGGAGATATGATCAAAATACTGGACCCCAGTCTGCCCACATCATGCAGGGACAGCTCATTTCCAACTTTTCTAATTCCTGTTCACACTGGCTCCTCTCTTCTTGTGTAAACCCTTGTGGGTTCCCTTCACCTATAAAAGGGGACCTCTTCTTCCTTGGAAGGAACTCAAGCATTCAAGCCATTGATGAGAGGAATTCTTGAGGGAGTGAGTAGTAATGCCTAATTGTACTTAGCCCCATTAACATAAGCCCAAGCCTACACTTTCTCCTAGAGGAAAACTAGCCATTCTTGTACGCCATCCTTGGAGGATCAACTCTAATCAAAGAAGGTGTCGTACTTGGCGTATCAATCAACGTTGAATTCTCCCCTCTTCTTCTCTCTCCCATCAATAATGGTGCCGAAGGGTTTCAAGTAAGATGTGTTCTACATTGATGTTTTCTTGATTTCTTGTTGTTTTCATTTTCGTCTCTAATCCAACATATATAAATGTATCTAATCTCATCTCCTTAACCAAACCTATCTCTCTCATTCTTAGTAATTCATCCTCTCTAGGTTCTCTTTGCTACAGGTACATCTCTCCCCGTAGTATCCTTATTGTCTACGGGCAAGAATAGGGCTTGGGAGGGAAACTTCTCATCTCTTCACTTCTCTCATATCTACATTTCTCACATACTATCCTAGATGAATAACCCACATGATGATCATTTCTATCGCTTTCACTCTGTACGATCTATTAGAATTAACGTATGGATTAGTCGTAAAATACACTTTCAACAACGTATAGTGTTTCTCTTCGGCCCTGAAAGGCTCAATGAAATACTTCTATCACCCGATCCCATCATACTACCTCTCATAGACTATAATTTTTCTTTTGATGTAAGCGTAGTTATCTTGCTATGAACCAAGAGGATTTGTACACACAATTAATCCCAATCACTAGACAAAATATATATATTATGGTAAGCACAAAACTACAATTCCAAAGAACAATTCGTAGCCTATTTGGTCAGCCAAGATTGAATGCCATTAACTCATCCATTAACCCTTTCATATTACCCATGATACGATATGACCATAGCCTTGATGTTTTCATCTTCGTATTGTTTTGACATTCTCTTTTGCGTTCTTTCTTTGTGTGTGTGAATGCAAGAGAGAAAGAGTGAGTCTTCTTTGATTGCACTTCTTTCCAAACCCTAGTCTTCATGGCATCTATGGTTTAACTCCTTCATATAGTTTTTGTTGAGTTCTCTCACAAACTCTCACAGCCATAAGCCCGGTGCTTTCCTGGCAAGACCGCAAATTTCTCGACATATTTTTGGTGAACCCGACGCGAATCTGCTAGGGTGAGAGTTTGTGGGTAACCATGGGTGATCATGTTGAGCAACAGGGTATGCATTTTGACCCAGCAACAATGAAAATGTTTCAAGCATTTGCAATGTTCATGCAACAACAACATGCTACTGAAAGAAGGGAGATTTCAGCAACGAAGGCCATACAAGCGGTCGTCAACAGAATGGATCAGTTCAATGGCAAAGATGTAACCAAGTACTTACGCGAGTATGTGAAGGAGATGGAGCTGCATCGCGTGTCAGAAGGTGAGATGATTCAAAGCTTTGAGCTAGTTGTTGCTCCAGAAATTAGGGAGCATGTTAGGGCAATTAAAGATGGGCATGGGAGAAATTGGGAAGAACTCAAAGTAGCTTTAAAGGAGGAATATTTCATGGAGGACTCTGAGAGAGTGACCAAAAGGACATTCTTAGAATGGGTAGTCAAGCCAAAGCAAGGACTATCAATAACAGAGCTACTTAGGGAATTTGAGCGGCGCTATGTACAACTCACTAGGACAGAAAGGGCCACACTAGATGCAGAGAAGATAGATCTTTTCTTACAAGCTGCAGGTAAAGATTTTCAAGAAAATTTGGAGCTTCTTCTTGAAGATAAAGATGCTGAGCAAGGACTAAAGACCGACTGGAATGAGGTTGAAGGTGCTGTCTCGCTGCTTGCCAAACGACAAAGAAGAAGGGACAAGATGGTAGTAAACACTACAAGTCCTTCCACCTCAACTTCTGACAAAATGGTAAAGCCTACTTTTATCGCTCCTAAGTTTGATGAGTCCATGCTAGATGAGCTTGTGAAGGGAATGCGTGACTTGAAGGTGAAGTTTGCAAAGCTTGAAGAAAAAGGCCAACCATCAGGGCCACTTCCTAGGCAAAGACAACAGCCCAAAGAAGGGTTTGTTAATAGATGTATTTGGTGTGATAGTACAAACCATGTAAGAAGGGATTGTGATGATTTTAGTGATGCTTTGTCAAAAGATGTTGTCTTTTTTAAGGATGGTAAAATCCACTTAAGAGAGATAGGTTTACCCTTGAGAACTAACTTTGGGAAGGGGGGAATGCAAACCTTAGTTGAAGATATGGCAACCAAGCATGCCACCTCTTCAGTTGAGGCAGCTACTTATGGAGTAAAAATTGAACATTTTTGTGATGAAGAAGTGAGTGACCATCATGGTCAAATTTGGTCAAATGTCATGCAATTAGCTAAAAAGGGAAAGCTTACAAAAGAGATTCTATATGAAGCAGGTGATTGCATACGTCTAGAAACAGGATGGAATGATCCAGTGGACTCATTGTCAGTGCATGCCTACATTACAAAATGCCAACAAAATGAAGCAATTGTAGAAGAGAAGCGCAGACGTGAGAATGCTGATGAAGGACCATCAAAAAGAGCTTCTAGAAGTGGGGGAAGAAGCGACTCAATGCCTTCTCAAACACCCTCAACACAAGGAGCATCTCCACCTGAAGTACTCATGGAGGAGTCTACAACAGGAAAGAAGAAAGAGCCAATGAAAGGTAAGACCAAAGGCCCAACTTATAAACTACAATCTGATATTGAGGTTGCTACAGATTTAAAGAAAGTCTTGGAGGAAAGGATCTTGAATAGCAAGATTGAGTTTACTCTGGGAGAAGTTCTTGGCATTGCAAAGCGTGAATTCCATGAGGAGATCATTGACATCATCAAGAGAAAGAGGCAAACCCTTGCTGAAGTTTCTCGTCCACAGGTTGAAGGGGAAACCTCAAAGACACAAGGGATGCAACTGCAAAATAAGGAGAATGATGGAGCTGTGGTAGGATGCTACCAATCTAGTGGGAGAGTGAAGCAAGTGTATTTCTCAAATGATGATGAAGAAGTTGAAGATATTCCTAGGAGTTACTATTCACGAAGTCATTGGGCAAGGGCTACTACAGAAAATTTGGTCAAGGTAGGTGATCTTGAAGAGCCATTTGTTGCCTTGATTGACCATGGTTCAGAAATAAACATAATGTCAAAGAGTCTCTACAACAAGTGCAAATGGCCGATGGACACAGATCATGGCTGGATGGTAAAAGTGGCAAACAATTCATCCGGTGAATTGTATGCAGCATGTCCAGGTGTGAAGGTAACAATAGGTGATGTAAAGATTGACCAAAACTTCTTTGTACAAGATACATCTTCATATCATCTCATCCTTGGACAGCCCTACATTGTGGGAGTTCGAATGGAAACAAAGGTAATGGACGATGGTTCAGCATATGCTAGGATACGTAGCAAAGATGGTAAACGTGCTGTCCAATTCCTCACAGTTTGTGTAAACCATGAAAGAAATCGTGACAACCTCAGAGAACATCCTCTACCAAAGGTGAGCAAAGAGTTTCATGATCATAGAGAAATGATGGGTTTTGGCCAAGTACCATTGTAAAGCGGGATTGCAGTGGTACAGAAAGAAAAAGGGTCTCGCCTGATCCAAAAATAGGTGAAGCATTTTCAACGAGCTCCTTGGTAACAAAGAATGGATCAGTATGTTTTACAAAACTTGAAGATTTGAAGAGATGCGAGAAGCAATATGTGCATAATGTACAAATAGGCATGAAAAAGAGTGGGTTGCTAGAGCCTACTGAAAATGTTTTGGGTTTGTGTGAACAAGTTTCTTTTGTAGATACTATGGGTGAGCTTGATGCTATAATGAGGTCTAGTGTGCATCTTGAAAATGAAGTTGTGGAAGTTTGCTCTATGGAAATGTATCAAGTAATAGAAGCCTTTAAAGAAAGCCAAACAGTTGGCCCAGAAGTCCATGTTGAAACTAAATACAAGAGTGTAGCAAAGAAGGTGAAACCAGTAGCTTCACCCTTACCACCCAACAACAGGGAAAAGATTGAACAGGCTTCTTTACAACCAAGTTTGCGGAATCCTAAAAAGATCGGGCATACCTTCACAAAGGAGTCTTTTCAAGAGTTGCAGATTGGTTGCAAGGAGTTTCTAACACAGGAGGAGACAAAGTGCTTCAAAGAAATGCTTTCAAAGCATGGTAAGGCTTTTGCATTCGAGCCACATGAGATAGGATGTGTTGATCCTTATATTGTAGCTCCTATGGTAATTTTCACAATACCTCATGTGCCTTGGAATCTGCGGCCTACTCCGGTTCCAAAGGCTCATTTGCCAAAGTTAGTAGAGCTACTGAATGAGAAAATCAAAATGGGAATCTTGGAGCCTTCTTGTGCTCCATACTCAAACAGGTGGTTCACAATTCCAAAGAAGAATGGTTCTCTACGCTTCATCCAAGATATGCAACCAGTGAACAAGGTGACAATTAGAAATGTAGGAACAGGTCCAATTGTGGATGAATTTGCAGAGGCATTTGCAGGGAGGGCAATCTACTCAATGGGGGATCTCTACTCAGGGTATGATCAATTTCAGCTTGCAATCGAAAGCAGAGACTTGACAACCATGAGGACACCTTTGGGTTTGGTAAGGATGTGTACCTTGCCACAGGGAGCAACCAACTCGGTTGCACATATGATGAATGGGATGAATAAGGTCTTACGTGACTTTATTCCTCAAATCACAATGCCTTTCATTGATGATTTGCCTATCAAAGGATGTGAAGAAAGTGACAAAGATGAAGCTTTGGATCTCAAGGGATGTCGCAGGTTTGTGGTAAATCACATAAATGATTGTGATAAAATTTTGTCTAGGTTGGAAGAAGTGAATCTTACATTGTCGGGGAAAAAGTCTATGTTTGGTGTCAATGAAGTGCTCATTGTGGGGCACATGTGCGGGCCATATGGTAGGAAACCTTGTCCATCAAAGGTAGATGCCATCCAAACAATGAAAGAAACATGTACTAGCATCACTGAGGTTAGAAGGTTTCTAGGAGCATGTGTCTTCTATGTTATTTGGATTCCACATTATGCACATGTAGCTGATCCTCTTTATCAGCTGCTTAGAAAGAATCAAAAGTTTAAATGGACAGAAGCACATGTAAAATCCATGAAAAAGCTAAAGGAGTTACTCCAGTCAGCAACGACTTTGAGAAAGGTAGACTATGAGTGTCAAAGGCCAGTGATTGTGACAGTAGATACCAGTCCTACAGGGATTGGATGGGAAATAGGGCAAGATGACAAAGAAGGACACAGGTATGTGGTAAGATTTGGAGCAAAGGTACTAAGTGCTCGCCAAAGAAACTATCCACAGATAAAGAGAGAGTTATGGGGTATGGTTACAGCCTTGAAAAGTGGAAAAGAGTACCTAATTGGTGCATGTGTGGTTGTAGAAACAGATTGTCTACCACTTCTTGGGATGATTACAAGCTGCTCAACACCAGACATTGCTATGTTGCGGTGGATTGCCTACATTAAGTCCTTAAATCCCGAGTTTAAGCACATTGCAGGTAAAGACAATACAGTGGCAGATATGCTATCAAGGGCAAGGTATGAAGATGAGTCACAAATGATTGATGAGGGAGATGATGTAGGCACAAAATTCTATTCTATCTCTCATGTCAAAGGTAACAATGTCTGCATGACTAATTCACTTGAATTGTTCTTGAAAGATCTTTATGAAGGTGATTGGCTTTCTATTGGAAGGTACTTGAGTACTCTAACAAAACAGGATGATTGGTCTGAACAAGAATTCAAGAGAATACGCAGGAAAGCATATGGGTACTTTTTAAGGGATGGTTACTTGTGGAAGCATCCTAAACAAAAGGGTGCTACACCACAACGGGTTATATGTAAAAAAGAGACTCAAGTAAAGCTCATGCAAGAGTTTCATGAGAGTCTATGGGCTGGACACAGGGGTGTGTGGGCAACCTTCTCCAAGTTGAAAGAAAAATACTGGTGGAAGGGTATGTATAAAGATGTATCTCAGTTTGTAGAGTCATGTGTAACTTGTCAAATGTATTCAAATGTTCGACATCATGATGGATTGCACCCTACATATCCACTAGCCATGCACTATAAATGGGTTGTGGATCTAGTCACGATGCCTTTAGGACTCTGGCAGATGAGATACTTGGTTCTTGCACGAGAGGACCTAACTAACCAGGTTGAAGGAAGAGCATTAAGAGCTAAGACCACAGAAGCTGTGTGCAAATTCCTTCTTGATGAGGTGATTTGCCGTTATGGTTGTGTGGGAAAAATCACTGCAGATCGAGGTGAACTGGATGCCGAAGAAGCAAGGGATTTCTTTTCTAGATTAGGGATCAAGCTTTCTCTTACTACAGCTTACAACCCTGAAGGCAATGGAAAGAGTGAAAGAGGGCATCCTCCTATCATCAAAGCTTTGGCCAAGGCTTGCGAAGGAAGAATTGGTGAGTGGCCAAAACTGTTACCATATGCTTTATGGGCTGATCGTACAACACATAGCTCAGTAACTGGCTACATGCCTGCGGAGCTAATGTATGGTCAAAAGCCAGTGATGCCGATTGAAGATACAATTCCTACATGGAATGTACTACCTTGGCAAGAGGGGCTTAGTAGGGAAGATCTCCTTGCACTGCGTATAAGGCAGCTAGAGAGAAGACCTGGAGACATTGAAGCTGCAAAAGAACGACTCAAAAATGCAAGGTTGAAAAACAAGGACTATTTTGATAAGCGACATCGACTCAGGAGCAAAGCAATTGACAAAGGTGACTGGGTTTTAGTGTATGATAGTAGCCTTGATAACCAGCATACAGTCATGCATAAGTTCTCAAAAAGATGGTTTGGACCGTATGTTGTAAAGCATGTGCATGAAAATGCTACTTACAGCTTGTCTGAACTAGATGGTACAGAAGTAAAGATTCCCATTGCAGGAAAAAGGATTAAAATGTTTAAGAGAAGAGGAGACAATGATCTCGAAGATATGGATGAGGAAGAAGAGAGAAACACAGGTGAAGATCAAAGTGAACATGAAGCCCTGGAATCATCCAGAGAAGAAGAAGACAAGGAAGATGTACAATCTTACAAAGAGACAATGTGGCACATACCGGAGGATGTGCAGGTTTAGAGGGGGTGGATGTCGTGCTGTGACACGTACATAGTGGGAACGCATGCTACAAAATCTATCTTGTATTTTTTTTAGATACATAATTATATTTCCTATAATGTACATATGCATATGTAAGTATAAAAATAAGCTTTCTATCTCATCTTATTATTTATCTCAAGGGTAATGTATTCTTACTTTACCATAAAAAAAAATACTATGGGAAAAGTGTCAATAGCTCCGCCTCTTTAACTTGGGGCAAAAAAGCATTGATTCTTTATTTCTACTATTTCATTATCATCTCACACCCTAGCTAGATCCTATATCTAGGGTAAACTCCAATATATATATATTCTATGTATTTTTTATACTTTTCTTATATTTCTTTTTAAATAGCTACTAGGAGAGAATCAAATCCTAGTGGGACACTAGGTGGCATGATTTCAAAGATACACTTATTTTAATGCATTATTGCAAGCATGATTACAAAACTTTGTCAAGGAGCAATGTCATGATTTCATATGGCATGAGGTGTCCTTTGGAATCAAATGAAAGTCTAGGCTAAGGGGACCACATGAAGACTTTTGCTGCCAGAAATGGACCCTATTTTGATGAATTTTTTACACAAGGTTCCAATCCGAATTGGAGAATGATTTTAAATTGAAAATCGTAGCTAATGAGCTGAAGTTTTTGCCCATATTTTTACTTTTTTATTTGGAGCTACGGTTGAGGAGATATGATCAAAATACTGGACCCCAGTCTGCCCACATCATGCAGGGACAGCTCATTTCGAACTTTTCTAATTCCTGTTCACACTGGCTCCTCTCTTCTTGTGTAAACCCTTGTGGGTTCCCTTCACCTATAAAAGGGGACCTCTTCTTCCTTGGAAGGAACTCAAGCATTCAAGCCATTGATGAGAGGAATTCTTGAGGGAGTGAGTAGTAATGCCTAATTGTACTTAGCCCCATTAACATAAGCCCAAGCCTACACTTTCTCCTAGAGGAAAACTAGCCATTCTTGTACGCCATCCTTGGAGGATCAACTCTAATCAAAGAAGGTGTCGTACTTGGAGTATCAATCAACGTTGAATTCTCCCCTCTTCTTCTCTCTCCCATCAATAATGGTGCCGAAGGGTTTCAAGTAAGATGTGTTCTACATTGATGTTTTCTTGATTTCTTGTTGTTTTCATTTTCGTCTCTAATCCAACATATATAAATGTATCTAATCTCATCTCCTTAACCAAACCTATCTCTCTCATTCTTAGTAATTCATCCTCTCTAGGTTCTCTTTGCTACAGGTACATCTCTCCCCGTAGTATCCTTATTGTCTACGGGCAAGAATAGGGCTTGGGAGGGAAACTTCTCATCTCTTCACTTCTCTCATATCTACATTTCTCACATACTATCCTAGATGAATAACCCACATGATGATCATTTCTATCGCTTTCACTCTGTACGATCTATTAGAATTAACGTATGGATTAGTCGTAAAATACACTTTCAACAACGTATAGTGTTTCTCTTCGGCCCTGAAAGGCTCAATGAAATACTTCTATCACCCGATCCCATCATACTACCTCTCATAGACTATAATTTTTCTTTTGATGTAAGCGTAGTTATCTTGCTATGAACCAAGAGGATTTGTACACACAATTAATCCCAATCACTAGACAAAATATATATATTATGGTAAGCACAAAACTACAATTCCAAAGAACAATTCGTAGCCTATTTGGTCAGCCAAGATTGAATGCCATTAACTCATCCATTAACCCTTTCATATTACCCATGATACGATATGACCATAGCCTGCGAATTGCGCTACTTTCTTGGCATTGAGGTGATCAGGACTCCAGAGGGTGTATGGCTATCACAGAGACAGTATGCTTTGGAAATGTTGTCAAAGTATGGTATGGATGATTGTAAGCCAATTTCTATTCCCTTGGATGTGAATGCAAAGCTGAGTGCAGAGAAGGGTGATGTTGTTGAGGATGTCAACATGTACAGGAAGATTGTGGGTAGTCTAATCTACTTGACTATCACGAGGCCAGACTTGAGCTACATAGTAAGATTGGAGAGTCAGTTCATGCAGCTTTCGAGGAAGCCACATTTGGATGGAGTATGACGCACACTTAGGTATGTGCAAGGTACTCTTGACTACGCATTGTTCTATGCAGCAGATGCACCATTAGCATTGTATGGGTATACAGATGCAGATTGGGCAGGTAGCATTGTTGATAGGAGATCTATGACTGGCTTCATGTTCTCTTTTGGGAGTGCTGCTGTTACTTGGAGCAACAAAAAGCAGCCTACGGTTGCTTTATCGAGCATAGAGGCTGAGTACAGAGGTGCAGCAGTTACGGCGTGCGAGGTACCTTGGCTACGCACATTACTTGAGGACTTGGGAGTGCAGGAGGACCAGTAGATTTTCATCCATTGTGACAACCTCAGCAGCATGCTGTTGGCTAGGAACCCAGTGTTCCATGCCAAGACCAAACACATAGAGGTCCATTACCACTACGTTCGAGAGCGAGTGTTGGCGGGCGACATCGACTTGTTCTACATCAGCACAGAGGAGCGGATAGCGGATATCTCTACCAAGGCCCTCGGAGCTGAGAAGCTTCAACGTTTCCGGACTATGCTTGGACTCTGCGGAGCTCGAGGGGGAGTGTTGAGATGTCGAGCTCTACACCTTGAGCTGGCATCCACTACGGGTCTTGGCCGCGTACGGCATTTACTCACTGGCGCGTTAGGTGACCGACACGGAGGATCTCTGCCAGTGATTCTACAGCTGGACTACACTTATAGTGCCAGCCTAGTACGCTTCTAGCGAGTTCACACTTAGTGACCGCATGTACATATGTGCTACTTTTCAGCTTTAGCACTTAGTCATTTTGTACTCTCTTTTCTGTGAAGAAGAAGAAGCTTTCCATCTCTGTGTGCTTTGTGCTTGTCTTGTGTATCTCTCTTGCATCCTCATTCTTTACACTGGTTACATTGCCAAGAGTACACTCCTCAACTACGTATACTAGCTGCTATGACCTCTGAAGATGACCTCTTTTCTGATGTAGAAGAGGAAGAAGAGGAGGATGATGATGAAGCAGATGAATATATGAAGAAATTTTTGAGCACAAATCCTTAAAAAAACTTTTCTGAGTTGAAGACTTTATGCAAAGGCCGACAATCCAGGGAGTGAATGCTAGCGCTCGCAGCAGAAAGTGGCCAATCTTTCTGTCTCTCGTACACACACACACACACACACACACACACACACACACAAAGCTTGAGATTGGTGGGCGCTAGTGCCTATTATTAAGAAACGAGAGAGAGAGAGAGAGAGAGAGAGAGAGAGAGAGGTGCACCAGACGTCTGCATTCTCTAAATCGTGTGCACAGTTCAAAACATTTCCTGATCTATCTCCAACACGAAGGAAACCACCTCTACCCGACATGGAGGAGAACCACTCCCTATTGAGCAACCTAAAAAAAAAGCCCCTTCCCGCACCTTGCATAGGATATTCATGCCACAAAAATCTACCCCCACCATGCGCAGCATGCTCATTAGGTCTAAATTTATTTCACAGTGCTTGCTCCTCTCCCTGGGATTGTTGACGGTTGGGTCCTTTCCCTCGTAATCAGTGCTCCCACATGGCTCTCAGCTCCCATCAATCGCCATGAGTCCTTTCCCTACCCATTCGAGGTCCTACAACGTCTATGCCCTGTGCACGCACTCCGTCAAAGTACAAGCTTGAGGGGCTGCGCACCTGAGCCGTCAATCTACAAGCCATTTTGTTGCAAAATTTTAGCAGCAACCGCACGATGTTTGACACCTCAACTAATGTCTAGCAATTCATTAGCAGCCAATCAATGGCATTCAACTCACCACATGTGATGTTTGACGCCTCAGCTAATGTAATGCAACTCATTAGTAGCCAATCATTTGCGTTCACTCAGCATCGTGAATATTGTTTCCTCTGCCTGTCCGTTCAACTATCGCCCCCCTCCCATGGACATTTGACAGTCGAAAATGGTCCCTTGTTGACCATTCCCTGATGTTAGCACTCCTGGTGTCAATGGCTCCCGACACTCGCCCATCGCCATGAAAATAGGGAATGGCTAGTAGAGGACTAGTTCCTACACCTTCCAACTAACTTTGCCCACGTAATAGCTTGAGCCGCCTTACACACCTTCGCTATGCTCACGATTTCTAGATTTCTTGATCAGGGTATCTTGATTTGATTTGGCTTCTTTTTTGAATTTATTCGAGCAGGTACCCCCTATGTAGTGGCTCTTCTTAAATAAAATTCTTTACTTCCTAAGAGTCCTTAGTATCTCTACCTCCTTTGCACCTTGGTTGCCTACAACAAGCGTGCCTTGCCCCTGCACCCCGCCCTCTCCCCCGCCCCTCTCATGGACTCCTCCCTCCCTTAACAATCTTGATGGACACTCTCACCATGCAGCTCCCTCGTGGAAGTTGCAAGAGTTCTGTTTATGAAAGAGTGATGTCTAAAAATTAATTGTTTCCCTGCTTCATGCACTACCTATGCATGGGCTACAACGTGGGCTTGTTGCCAATGCGAGATAGGATGGAGACCTTTCCCATGCATTTCAGACACATGTTAGAGAGACAGAGCTGGGTTTTGTTTTTTTTTTTTGGGGGGGGGGGGGGTACACATGATGAGCATCATGATAGATTCTACCTAAAAAATGTTTTTCACAAATTGGCACCCCCTACTACTTGGTCTTCTCTACATAAAATCCACATATTTCCTAGGAGATTTCAAGCTTATCAAAGGTTCTAAGGCCCTTGAAGGTTCCACCTACGACCCTCTCAATATTGCAAGTTGAGACACAAAGAGATGGGCTAGGGAATTGCACACGTAGCATGGTGATCCACAACGCCCACACTATGAGCTACGGCCACAAAAGCGAACACAATAAAGGTTTATGGCCACCAACACTCTGCTCTTTCACAAAGCAATCTTTCTTGGTTGAATGGCCACCTGCCCTTGCAAACGTGAGCCTTGCTTTTCGTGTTTTGCCTTTCTTTTTCCATGCAAAGGGATGATGTTGAAAGGACGCCCTTTCAACAACGTTTCCATAAAGATTCCTCAAAGATTCCACATGAAGATGGTGATGAAGTAATGAAGATGAAGATGGATGCTGCAGCATGAAGATACAAGTTCATGGACGTCATCAAATATCCCATTATTATTATTTTGAGCCATTACGACCACTTTTGTACCTCAAACAACATCCGTTCTGAATGATCGAGTAGTCGTTAGAATCAGGGCGAGAAGCTCTTTGTGTTGATGTCTTTGTAGATCAGTTTCGGACACTTTGGAAATTACTGTTTTGAGTCTATCGCGACAGCGATTAGAGGTCTTGCAGTTATGGTTTTCAGGGTTTAGGTGTTTGACCATATAGGATATGTCCTTATGAGTCTTGCCCTCCGATTTCGAGTCATTCCAATATGATTTGAGACTGTTTCGAGCTTGTAGTGTTTCGTAGGATGCATTGTCTGTTTCTTTGCTTTATGGTAGTGTTGTGGTAGGATTAGTGACTGTAGAGTGTTGTTCATGTCTAGATCAGGGTTGACAACCCAGAGATTGCCTCGATGCCCTAGTCGGGTCAGCTACGTCCTCGGATTGACAGTTTGTTGGTCTATGTTCTCGCTGTGCTCCATCGTCCATCGCGGCGTACCCGCTAACATTGGCGCCGTTGTCGGGGACGAAGCGCCTAAACTAGCGTAGACCGCATCACTCGTGTTTGACAGTATAGCGTTTCTCTAGAGTTTTCTAGAGTGTTGTCACCATTTGCCTTCTTAGTGGGAAGTGAGAGAGCGGATCTCTTGACTGAGGGATAGCCAGGGAGCCTGCGTCTCGCCGAGGTGGTCCACCATGAGGTTGAGGTATGGTTATATTATTTTGTTGTGTGTTTAGATTAGGTTTTATGGTTTGTGTGTTTGGTTGTGACTTATGGTTGTGAAGAACTTGAAAGAAAAAAAAAAGCAAAAGGTAGGCAGGAGGCTGTTTGCTTGCCAGAAAGCAAAAACAACCATTCAACCATCCAAAGTAGGACTTTAGGTAGTGGAGGACATCTGATGTTGATCTAGAGCAATTTTGACATGAAAATGTGCTTGAAAACACAAAAGTCAAAATTGTGCTGATTATGGTAAAAGTGCTCTAAAATGGTCGTTTGAAAGCCGATTTGAGTGCTTGTTTTTGCATTGGAGACCTTAAGGTAGGGGGAAAACACAGATTTGGTCCAATCAATTATATTTAAAAAAAACCCTAAAAAACCCAAAAAGAAAAAATCTGAAACCAAATCTGCAATTTTTAAAAAACAAAAAGTTTGACCTCAAGACCTTGTTTTGCATATGCTCTAGAGCTTGTATGTGAAATTTCAAAGCATTTGCATTAGTGCTTGTGCATCTAAGTGGGAATTTGCTTTTCCGAGTGTAAGGAAGTGAACTGTGAAATACTTGTATCCAAAGGAAAAGAAGTCCAAATTGAATGAAACTTTGGGGATAGGTTTCTAAGGGCATTGGGAACCAAACTGTCCAAAAACAGAGAAAAAAATCACTTTCCAGTGGCTCTCTGCCTAGTCTATCGCGATAGACTGGTGAATTGGAGATAGACTCACAATCAGGCAAAATCCCTCATACCACAGGTAAAACACGTCAATACAAGGTTGCTCCCAAAAATTGAGTGTACTTGGACACCTGCTTGACCACCAAACCTCAAGTGTGGTGTTTAGAGTCTAAGTTCAGAGACACAGTGGTAAAAAGACCTTGACCAATAGTCGAAACATTGCACAACTTTGTGTATTCACTATACAGAGGATAAGGAAACTAGTTGTGAAGAGAACTTTGTAAAAAGACCAAAACTGGGAAACTTTATGAGCCTATCGCGATAGGTTGGGGATATTTAGCTGTGGACCTTATTTTGCAAATCCCTCCTAGGGATAGCTTAAGCACAGCCTACATAGCATACACACAAAATTTCAAGGTGTTTGGATCACTCGAAGTGAATCTAAAGCCCAGATAGAGATTCAGGTTCTGACAAAAACACTAAAAATGGTCCAAAACACAAACCAAGTGTCCAAATTGCATGAAATTTGAGGGATAGACACGAGAGAGTAAGGGGAATCTAAAAGTGAAGTCACAATTTTGAGTTGACTTTTCCTGCACAATCTGCTGTGTTTATTGCGATAGACTCATGACATTTTGAGTGGGACAGTTTTTGGAAATTGTGACTAGATAGCTTGAATCCACTCCTCACCTAGACCTTAACCATCATTTCAAATTTGAAATTGGACATCAAGAAGACCACCAAAGCACTTGTATGGTGTTTTGAGTCAGACTTCAGAGACAAATTAGGTAAAGGGACTTGACCAAATTTCCAAACCTTGTGAAACTTGGTATACATGATCTACAGAGGGTAGGGAACACATCTGTGAAGAGAAAATTTGAAAAAAATGTCATTTTGGCATACTTGGTGAGTCTATCGCGATAGACTAAAAGCCCAGTGATAGAAACCAAATTTTTCAAAAACCTCTATGGCATAGCTTGGAAAGGTGCTATCAAGGACACATAAAACTTTTGAAGTCATTTGGATATCAGAAAGTGGGTCTAAGACCATTTGAGAGGATTCAGCTTGTAGAAAACACCAGATCTGGTCTAACTGACAAAGTAGAAGTCCAAACCGCTTGAAAATTGGTAGGAGGACTAAGGAGAGGTGTTGGAACACAGTGGTATAGTCAAAGTCAAGTTTGACCTATAAAAGGGGTACTTGATGAGTCTATCGTGATAGACTCAAAGCAGGGCCAAAGAAATTGAAATTTTCAAAACCCTCTGGAGCATAGCTTGTTTAGCCTCTCAGGAGGTTACACACAAAATTTGGTGGATTTTGGACATTGGGAAGTCCTCCTAAGTCTATTTTCTAGTGATCAGATAGACTCACAATTCTAGAGTTGGAGTTAGAAACCTAAGAAAAAGTCCAAAACAAGTGGAAATTGGTGAGCAAGGTGTACAGAGCATAGGGAACACAGTGGTAAAGAGAAATCTGGAAAATTTTCAAAACTGAAGAGTCTGTTGAGTCTTTCGCGATAGACTAGGGTTTTTTCACAAAAATTGAAATTTTTGAAAATTGACCTTAGAGCCTTGTTCTACATGTTGTTGTGAGCCTATGGTTAAATTTTGAGTAAATTTGGAGCATTGGAAGTGCATCTAAGTGGATTACTTTACAAGATCGGAAAAGAGACTGTTGTTTGATGCAAGTTACAAAGGAAAAGTATTCCAAATTGGTTGAAACTTGGTGAGTAGTATCTCAAGAGAAGGGGAAACTCAAATCTATAAAAATAGTTGAAAAACTGTATCCCAGTAACACTTTGGTGACGCGATAGACTCAGAAATTTATTGTAGAAAAACCAAAATTCAAATCTGACTTCATATTTGGGTTCAGAAGACCCATTATACCCTGTACACAAAGTTTGAGTGCATTTGGACATCTGCAAGGGGTACTTGGTGAGTCTATCGCGATAGACAAGTGAGGAAAAAATTTTGAGAATTTTTTTGAAACCAAGTATACCACTGGGTTTATCATTGCCTAAGGAGTGCACACACCAATTTTGGGCTCAAACTGACCACTTGCAAAAACATCAGATAGAGCAACTTTCCAAATTACATCTCACTGTTTTGGTCATAAGTTTCACATACGGACTCCGATTCCAAAACTTTTTTTATCAAAACGTAGCTTGAGAGCAGCACTACAGATCTTAGAGTAAAATGACCAAAATGGTTGCCAACGATGTTTAAGGCCTCAAAATGCATCCGGAAGTCAAGGGTGTCTAAAACCGACAATTTGAGAGAATTGTGAGAAAATGCTCACGGTTTTGGACATAGTTTTGGATTTTCCCTGACCAAAACACTTGAACACACTGAGAGAGGTATTACTACAACAAGCTAGATCTATTAAGACTAGAAGTCATGTCTACATCAGACTCAAACTCAGACTCATCTTATACAAGCACATGGATTGCAGGGATAGATGAGCACCCGCCCAGAATAGATCTTCCAAACCTACGATACATAAAGACCAATTTTGTGGAGAGAGTTTGGATGTATAACCATGAAAGTGAAGGACTATATAGGTATATTAATGCAAATCAATTCAACCTTTACAGTTGCTTAGAGCCTTACCCAGATGAGCTGACAGAATACAAGCTCTTATATGTCTATACATACGAGGTCGACCGACAATGGACATCTTTATTTGTTGACAAGTATGGACGGGAATATAGAGCTGTAGAAAGCACAAATCCGCGAACCAAATTAGAGATGAGTGGATATTTGGTCAATGAAGGACCTCAGATACATCCACCAAACACAGGAACCTCTAAGAGAATTCCAAAGAGGGGACCACCACCTGGATTTCCTCCTAGAGCGATAATGAGAGATGAAATGATACCAGAGAGGAGTATGGTTCCATACTTTGCACCCCAAAGTATAAGACCATCTCAGCTAAGAAAATGGGTAAATAGAAAGTACAATGGCATAGGAGACCCATACGCCCATGTCTCGGCTTTCAAGCAAGTCCTACGAGCAGAATGAGTAGAGGACTTCCACACGCAGTATGAGGGTTTTGGACTTACATTGGAGGACAATGCACAAGCATGGTTTGAACTATTGAACCGGAGAGAGTTCACAACCATTGAGAAAATGTTGGATGAATTTGTTCAAGAATTCACCAAGAGAGGCATAAAACATAACACCCTTCCTAAGATTTAGGAATTTAAACAAGGCGAAACAAAACATTGCGACATGCAATACTGCGTTTCAAGCAATATGTTGCTAGATGTCCTACCCAAGAGTTACCCACGCTAGAACGTCAGATCCTATGCTTCATCAGAGGACTTAGGAATGAGAATCTCCAAAAGGACCTATACGTGAAAAGATACCAAACCTTGGAAGAGGTGACCAAAGCGGCAGTTGACCTAGTTCACAATTGCGAATTCTATGACAATGGTCAGAAGAGGATGAATGATGCGAGTGAGAAAAAGAAAACCGTTGATCTTGAGGATCAAAGTGGGAATCTAGGACAAAACCAAGTAAAGGTTGAGGAGCAAATCATAGAGAATGTGATGCAACGCATCAACCACTCTGACAAAGTACCAGCCTATAGAATTCCTCACCAACGAAGGTGCATGACATGTGGAGGGGACCATCCGATGCAACATTGTCCTGACTATAGACCTAAGACTCCACCAGGGTTTGAGCATGTTATGTCTCAACCGCCTAGATATCATCCTGTAGCGGAACAAGTGTTCTTAAGTGAAAGACCCATAGCTGCTAGAAATGCATATGTGAGTCATGAGCTTCAAATAGAAAGAAATGTGGTAGATCAGAGGCCACTTCAAGGTCAATATCAAGTATGGCCACAACAACCAATACGTCCATGTGAAAGTAGTGGTAGTAGTGATCACTTGATTAAGGATTGTCCACACCATGATATCATGATAAATGTATATTGTAGTGAGTGTGCAATCACACATATGATTTTAGATTGTCCTAAGAATCCAAGAAAGAAAGGTAAAATGCAACCACATGTTACCTTTCCTTCTACCAGCGAATCAGAGAAAGAACGAGCCGCAACAAAAGGAGAGACGACAACAACAACAGAGCAAGAAACAATTGCAAAAGAACTGGTGGTTAAACAACAAGAAGATGAAAGTAAGCAAGTTGCTCCAGTAAACGTTGTCACAAGAGCACAAGCAAAAGTGCAAGAGCAGAAGCCAACAGATGGAGAGACTAGCAAGAGTTCCAAAAGCCGTAGAAACTCTAGACGAGCAAGAAGGACTAGAATGAAAGCGAGACTAGAAAGGAAAAAAGGGGAAGAAAAGGCTGTTACAGCTGAGTTGGAAACAACTCAAGAGCAACAGACACAGCAAAGGGAAGTTGAAACCCTTAAACCAGCTGAAGCACCCAAGAGTGCTAGTTCAGGAGGATCTGTCCTAGTGGACAAAGTGAATGAGCCTTTAGACGCGATTTTACAGGCTTATGAGGCTAGATTGGCAAATAGACAGACCTTAGAACAAAGATGGATGACCCATCCTTATCCTGAACTAGAGAAGCAGAGGCTAGAAATGTGTAAGCAGCTCATTATAACTGCTCAAGCATTGCTAGAACCACCTCCACCGGAATTGAAGGATAGGATAGTCACCCCAGTGCACAAAGAAGAGAGCATTAAAGTAGACGAATTTCCTAGAGAAGAGGTAGATCATAGGGAAAAACCACTGCCAAGGTCGCAAGACTCGAGGGTAGTCCAAAATACAACAGATGAATCAATGAGGGATTTCCCACCCTATGTTCCTATAGTTGAGGAGCAATGGCCAGAGGAGTTATGGAAAGCTGTCCAAGATGCCCAAAAAAGAGAAGAGGATGTTGGACTAGCACCATTTCCTGAAATCACATTAGATAGACCACAAATGAGTGTTGATGCGAGGTCATATCATGGTGACGTAGGATCGGTAGCCTCCGAAGACAGTAGACCTGCATCGTTAAGAACTTTGCCACAATACATGGGGGATTTTGAGGCAAAGTCTGAGATTGTGAGAGTTCCATCACAGAGGCTAGGAGGGACAAAAGAATTGAACACAAAAATTTTGACTGACTTGCTATCCACGCCAGTGAAGTGCACAATTACATTGGCAGAACTTTTGAAAATTAGGCCAAGTATGTGGACGGATATAGGAAAATTCTTGGAAAAAATTGGGATCAAAAGCCCGTTAAGGTTCCTGGAAAAAGAGCTAGATGAGATTGAGAGGCCTAGATCCAATGTAAGACCCGTACCTCTGAACAAAGTAGGAGAGTACTGTGAAGGAGAAGATGGTAATGCCACTTTGCCTGTCGAGTACAATGGGATTGAAACAAAAGCTATACTTGACAGCGGAGGAGGAATTTCCATAGCAACAAAACGATTATGGGAGAAATGGGGTAGGCCCGCCTTTAGAACAACCAGAATAAAATTAAAGTTAGCGGATGGGCATGTGGAAAGACCCATGGGATTGCTAGAAGCGATAGTGGTGTCTTCTTGTGGTATAGAGTATGCGCATACTTTTGCCATAGTTGACTTTGGCAAGAAAAATAACTATGAAATCATCCTTGGAAGACCATTCATGAGGCAACTCAAGATGGTACAAGATTGGGGTTATGATTATCTATACTTGAGACATGTTGAAACCACAACACGTGTAAATATGCGAAATCATAGTTACCAAGATGTAACTAGAACGCCCGTGGAAGATTTTGATTCTGCAACACAAAGTGGATCAACAGACCATCTGTGGATGGGCAAAAAGAAAGAAATCTGGATGTGCGGAGCATCGGAGTGTAGTGACTTTGGGAGAAATGAGAATTCCTTAGAGAGGGTCTTAGAAGATGATGCTTACATAAGAGAACCTTTTTCGGAAGAGGCATTAGAACCGCTAGAGTGGACTCAGATATTGGCTACTTTGGATGTCTGTGTTAATGAGACCACACCAACAAAATTTTGTGATGAGAATGGGTATGACATAGTCCCCTACTACATGCTAAGGTTTATGGGTGAGACAGATGAAGAATCTGAGTATGAGTTCGAAACAGGGTTATCAGCTATGGGGATAACACAAAACCAGATACCTAGCCCGAATACTGGTCATATAGAAATAGGTGCTCTTTGAGATCAGTGTGCGATAACACACTTGATTACAAACTGTCCAACTCGAATGCATAGTACAAAGGAGGAGCCGCAAGTCAACGAAGCAAAGCTGCAAGAAGAAGTGCTAAGATCCAAAGAAGATGCTTCAGGTCTAGCGCCTACAAACGAGCAATCTGAAGACTTGGAATCAATCAAAGAAGAGGTGCAGCAATTGACAGGAAGTTCAGATACTATTGGTGACATTTCAACAGTTGAAGTCGAGGAAGAAGAGCCTATGACTCTACAGGAACCAAATGTTGATTTTGTCTCTCTAAAAGACATATTAGAGGAAATGGTGGTCAAGCAGGAGCTAGAACACACAGATGAACTCAGAAGTGTGAACAATGAAGAAGAAGACGACAAGGAGTCCAGGCAAAAGATTTCTCAAGTCACTCAAGAGAACACAGGCAATCTAGTACCAAAGAAGATCAACTTTTTGCTAAGTGCACAAGACGGAGTCAAGATGAATTTTATGGAAGAAATTGATACAAATTCCACAACTAATGTCATGTCATATGGCATGTGGTTACTTCTAGGTAAGACAAAGCTTTATGATATTGAGATAAAGGTAAATCTCTCACCTGAAGTAGATGTTATAAGTATGGGGATTGCAGAAGCTACTCTCCAACTACACTCACAGAATGCCAAAAAAAAATTCTTGGTGGTAGATTCTCGACAAATGAGAACACACTTGATTTTGTCCAAGCCATGGGCACAAGTCTTTGAAAACGAGCCTGAATCTTCAACAATGGTCATCACGACAAGCTATCAAGTGGCAATTGAGGTCAAGCCTACAACAGTTCAAAGATTCTTGGCTATTGAAAAAGGCAAAGCTAAAGTAAGCCCACAATCTCTAGCCCAGCGAATGCAAGTGCAAGACAAAGCCTCTACATCAAAAGCCAAACCATCAACAAAACAATGGAAACCCAAGCAAAAAGTCTATCAACCGAAGTTTCCATCGCCCGAAAGTCTCCAAAGGAAGTCAAAACAGGTCAACCAAGTGCTAGGATCCAAAGCACAGATTAAAGTTAATGATACAATTTGGATACAATCACAGGAACAACCTCAACAAGCAAAGGTAACAGGATGGATCACATCAAGCGAGTCAATTATTGCACAAGGCTACAAGAAAGGAAATTCCGATATTTGGGTCAACAAGCCCAAGATAACAACCTGGCGATATCCATCCCATGACAACCACTCGGTCAGGAATCAACAAAGCCGTCAACGTCAATCACATAACTCAACCAAGAGAAAGGACAGGTACAAAAAGCAAAAGAGAAGGTCTTCCACTGGACAAACCATACGACAAGTTTGGGTAATGAAATCAGAATTCTACCAGACTACCCAACAAAGTCAAGTGAAGATCACCTCCAAGCAAGTCCAAAGATTCATTCCAGTCGAGTTACTCGAAGCACAAGGATTCTATGAGGGTAACTTTCGAATCTGGTTACCTAAGGTAGCAGCTTATCAAGGAATCACCAAGAAAACGCAAGAAACATCAAGAAATGAAGAGCAGCCACCCGCTACACCCAATAGTACTACAACCTATAGATGGATCCCTCGTTAATTACTACAAGAGCAAGGCTTTTAAAAAAGTAATAGCCATATTTGGAAATTAAAGACAAGGTACCATCAAGTCAAAGAAGAAACAAGGAAAGTGGCAAAGGAGATCACACTAGGCCCAAGAACAATGTGGGTTCCAAAATCCACGATTGAGGCTCAACAACAAGAAAGATACACAACTCCTTTACAGCCTCTTAACAACAAAAAGAAAGCAACGGTAAATGCGGAGGTCACAGTTTTGAAGAACACTATCTGGAAGAAGAAGACTTCATCAACCATTGCTTCAACATCATTACCTGTCTCATCAAGCGACCACAATTTGCTACCAAGGAATGAAGAGCAGATATATGCCAATGTATTGGACAACATGGCATCTCAAACAGAAACTAACAAGAAAGGCCTAAACATCAAAAGCATATGGAATTGGATTTCAGGCCGCGATCAGGTAAGTCCAAGTCGCCATTAAACTTACATGGCATAAGAGTCTAGAGTCGGGCAGCTAAGCCACTAAATAAGCGAAGTGTCAGACCCAAGCTTCAAGTTAATATTTTTCTGTGGTCTATGAGTCTAGCTAATAGGTATAAGCTCAAGTTGGAGAGTTGAGCATACATAAAGTCATGTCGCTCATGCTGGAAGAGGTGAGCATAAGAGTCAAAGTCCATATAATATATATGGTGGAGAAGGCAGAGTAGTCCACAAAAAAAAAAAAAAACACTCACGCACTTGACACAGTGAGGAAGAGTGGACAAACCTCGACAACGAAAACCCTTCTTGTGAGTAGTGAAATCTTTTGAAGCACTCATGCTATATGTTTTTCTTGCTACACTAACTCCATGAAGAACCCATCAATACTCTTCTCTCGCACCGCATCTTGTTTAACATGCATGACTCTGTGCACGCATATAGATGTCCCATCATTGGACATATGCATTAGGCACTCTTTTTTATTCCACCCATGCACTTACACAAACAAATGACGATGACCAAGCAGAAACAGGTTTTGTAAGCCTTTGCTCAACAACAATGACTCTGACTTCAAGCTACTAACACTTATCCATGTATATCAAGTCCATACTAGTAGCCATATGGCCATATGTACTTTAACTTAGCATAACTCTATAACATCAGAACCTAAGTACATATAGCCTCACATTTAATTATGACTAAAGACAATATTTCCCACTGGGTTTTTCCCTTTAGTCTTATCCAGGTATCCAAGACCTTCATTTTGTACATACGCTACATTTTACTTTTACTCTTTTAGTTTTTATAACAACAAAAACAAGAAGAACCATGATATCCCCACACTACTAATTTCAAATCTACTAACAAGTCAAAAGGGAGAGGCAAAAGAAAACAGCTTGACAAAGCTTCAAGTCAACTTACAGGGACGACTTCCAGATAACAACCACAGGAAAAGCAAACTAGAGCTACAATGACAACGACCTACTGCACCAACAAGTTGATACAACCTCATGCAATTCAAGATACAACAACCAATCGGAGGGGGAGAGTTCCAGGCTTCAGATACAATACAGGTAAAACTTCAAGGCAGCTTTAACATCACGCAAAGCAACCAACTACAGAAGAGGCTGCCACAACAACTTCAACCAACACCAAGACATCAAGAACTCGTCAAGGCCAGCAAAGACATAGGGTCTTGTCGGGGATGACAAGAATTCGGAGGGGGAGAGTGTTGAAAGGATGCCCTTTCAACAACGTTTCCATAAAGATTCCATTAAAGATTCTGTAAAGATTCCACATGAAGATGGTGATGAAGTAATGAAGATGAAGATGGATGCTGCAACATGAAGATACATGTTCATGGACATCATCAAATATCCCGTTATTATTATTTTGAGCCATTACGGCCACTTTTGTAATGTTTACGGGAACCTCATATTTTAAGTCGGCACTTGTATTTTGGCCACAGATGCTTGTATAATGAGTAAAGCCAACTCAGTTTCTTGTAATTAAGCTCTGTAGAAGCCTAGGGACAATTCAGGTCATTTGGCCGGACATTAGGTTTGAAGGCTTGGTATATAAGCTAAAACCTAAGGCTTTGTAAAGGGACACATTACGTTATCTCAAATAATATACAGTCGTGGGTTTTGCAGCACAGAGTAGTGAGCTTCACGCACACACACCGTCGCACACACTAATCACATTGCAAATATGAGAGTAGGAGCGTGTTAGCATCAAGGAGCTCTCCGCGTCGACGCAAGCAATGCAAGCCGAGGACCACATCGCGAGCCCGCCTGCTACGAGCTATATTTGGTCGTAAGTACCTCAAACGACATCCGTTCTGAATGATCGAGTAGTCGTTAGAATCAAGGCGAGAAGCTCTTCGTGTTGATGTCTTTGTAGATCAGTTCCGGACACTTTGGAAATTGATGTTTTGAGTCTATCGCGACAGCGATTAGAGGTCTTACAGTTATGGTTTTCAGGGTTTAGGTGTTTGGCTATATAGGATATGTCCTTATGAGTCTTGCCCTCCGATTTCGAGTCATTCCGATATGATTTGAGACTGTTTCGAGCTTGTAGTGTTTCGTAGGATGCATTGTCTGTTTCTTTGCTTTATGGTAGTGTTGTGGTAGGATTAGTGACTGTAGAGTGTTGTTCGTGTCTACCTGGGGGTTGACAACCCAGAGATTGCCTCCATGCCCTAGTCGGGTCAGCTACGTCCTCGGATTGACGGTTTGTTGGTCCGTGTTCTCGCTGTGCTCCATCGTCCATCGCGGCGTACTCGCTAACAGATGCAAAGCGGATATCTCTTAAATTTCCCCTTGGTGGAAGCACATAAAGAAGATCGTACCCCACCTACTCACATTTGTTGCACATAATATGTTGCATGCACAAACTATAAATTCCTTTCTTTACTTGTTAAAGCCGGGCCACCCTAGAGAAATGCGAATAGGGCCTCCTCTAGATCTCACATGGGCATAAGGGCAAGGGGATCAATGATTGAGAGCCTTGTGAAGAAGTACGTAGTGCAGCTAGAGGAAAGCATCGGCCTTTGATTGTGAGAGTTTGTAGCAAAATTAAGGGAATCATCGAATTTAGAAGCAAAATACACACTTGAAACATAAAAAACTATAGCCATAGAAGACTCACTCTAAAAAGGATCCAAGATCAACTCAAAACTCTTTTATGTGTGATGATTTGGTGGAGCCTCACGCTGCATCCCTTGCTCCCATTGTCGAGATGCAATGTTCACTAGCCCTGTTAAAAACCCTAAATTTCCACTTATGCTCTTCCTCTACACCATGTCATGGAAGCTTAAAAACTTCATTAGACAAGCTCAAATAATTATTTGAAGAGAGTAAAACCTAAGTGGTGGTCTGAGAGCCTCTAACATGGGGTAGAAATAGCATGAGATTCTACTACACCTTCCCTACAAACTGACATATCTCCTTCCTTATATGGCTAAATGAGCTCTTTTCTAGCATTTAAGAACTCCCCTAGCTTGATAAATGATAAAACTATCATTATGAGAATTTTTGAGCTATTTTCTACTATTTTTGGATCATTTTTTACCATTTTATGATCATTTTTAGTCCAAAAATGTATATTTTGTCTGTGTCCAAACGAGCTAGAAAAAATCCCTATATTTGTGGGAAATTTCCCTTGGACTCAAGATAATTTTTGAACTCCATTTTCCACTTGTCAAGCACTTTGGACACTTCTTTTGTGGCTACATATAGAACTTGTTATTTTTGGTCGAGATAGCCAGCATTGAGATTTCGAGCTAAGAAAAGCATGCCACCTCAAAAAGTTTGAAATTTGTTCATTCCTAAATCAATTTAAGCATATTTTAAAAGGAGAAAGCATGCCATGATGCCACACGCTGGGTGTTACGATACCTTAGTAAGGTATGTACACGACAATAGTATTCGTTTTTACATATATCACACTATGTACAATATAGCACTTTCTCCCACATATCAAAAGGCATTTAGAGTGAGATAAATATATTAGTTCATGCTCCACGACACGACATCCACGTCCTCTAAACCTGCACATCCTCCCACATGTGCCACATATATCTCTTTGCAGGTTCAATCTTTTTTCAAGTCAACATACATATGAATCTCATTTTCATCTTCAATAATGTCTTACATATCATCCTCTCTTCTTGGATCTTCATCAATAGCATTCTCATCATGATCTTAATTTTGAATTTTTGTGAGTCGAAGCCTAAGGAGATCTCTGTCACCTCTTCTTTTGAACAACTTGATTCTTTATCCTGCAATGTCCCATCCAACTCATGCAAAGTGTAAGTTTCCTTCCATGCACATGCTTAACAACATAAGGACCAAAACATCTCTTTGAAATCTTTCTTATTGTTGAATGCTGGTTGTTAAGTCTAGTGTCTTAGACCAACACTGACGCACCTTCCTCAATAGCTTTAGGTATGAACCTGTGTCTCTTGTCCATCCTGTCTTTATTCTGAACCTTGCATCTTTTAATCATGATATTGCAATCTCAATATCTTGAAGCCTTATTTCTAATTTTTGTATGCATAAAGCAAGAAGTGAATAAAATTTGGCCTTTAATTTTCTTCGTACCATCCACGATCACAAATAAATATCTCATCAGCATGAAAAGCTGGAATCCACGAAATATATGTGCACCATAGGCTTCTCCTCATATGAGGTCTTACAAATTCTGCAACATATATTGTGGTGGAAAAATAAAGAGAGGTGATAATTGCATGTATACCAACACCCCCCTATATGAACACCCAAAGATGCTCTATGTTGGCCGTGTGCCAACTCCAAGAGTATGAAGATTTCAAAGTATTTGGTCTTTCCCTAGAGCTTTGATGAAGATATCTGCACAATTATCTTCAATAGGAAATACTCTAGTTCCACAATATCATCCTCAATTATCTCTCGAACATAATGATATTGAACCTCAATATGCTTTGTGTGTGCATGTTGTAATATAGGGTTCTTGGCAATCACCATGCAACTTTGGCTGTCGCACTGAAGTATTTTTGCCCAAAAGGAATCTGACATATCCTTGGCTTTGAGCATACACCTTACCATTTTTTCAACTTTCCAATTTCGATGCTCCACAATTCCATTTTACTATGGGATGTAAGTTGTAGCAAGGTTACATTTTATGCGAGGCTCATTGCAGTAGTTGTTGAATTCATCTAAGGTGAATTCTCCTCCTTGATCGGTGCGAAGATTCTTTACCTTCTTTCTTGACTTATTTTCTACAAGCTTTGGACACATTTTAAACTTTCCAAAAGCTTCAGACTTCTCACAAATGAAATAGACACACATCTTTCTACTAAAGTCATCAACTAACAACAAAAAGTAAAAAGATCCACCCAAAGCAGACGTAGACATTCTACCACATAGATCCGCACGTACCAACTTTAGAGGATACTGAGATCCATTAGTACTCTCTTGTGAAAATGAGAGATACCCCTTCCCAGGGGTCTATGCACAAAATATACAATTTACACCTTTATACAATTTTCAACACTCATCAGAGTTGCGGAAGTGTTTGCATAGGGGAGGAGTTCTCAGTGCCCTACCAAGCATGGAGTTTAGGCCATGATCTAGACTGCATCCAGAGGTACCTAGCAACTAGTGCTACCCCTGAGTGGGTGTTATGAGGGAAAGCATACTCAATAACATTGTGAAGGGTTATTATATGTGAACACCACATTGCAGGAAGAGAGAGAGAGAGAGAGAGAGAGAGAGAGAGAGAGAGAGAGAGAGAGAGAGAATATAGTAGAGGGTGAAATAGAGTGCACAGAGACATGAGAGAACGACAATAGAGAATCTTTAAATGACCCATCTAAATGAAACAGACAACCATATATTAGTGCAATGAAAAAATCTGGGTATACCATAACAAAAGAAAAAAGACAAAATAACGAACAGAACACCGGACCCTGTGTAGGGATCAACCGGTCCACCCATCCACTTCCTCTCTGCTATGGACATAGAGAATTTCACTTCTCTAAGAGCGAGCCAGGATACCTCCAACCTACCTGAGCCAAATATAAGATGAGGCCACTTCGCCTCCCTCCATGAACCCCAGCTCTGAAAGGATCCCAAATACTAGTAGGTGGTAGGGTATCAACACGAACCATACTAATTTAGGCACCACACCTCTTTGATGCCAAGCATCAGTTGTTTAGGCAAAGCCAAGGCAAAATCTATTTAGGTTTCTTAACCCCTAATGCACTAACCGTGTAGATGAGCCTAACAAAAAGAAGAAGATGTAGGCAACACCCCCAATCCACCAAAGCCCCAGCTCAACGACCCTTTTATCTAATGCTAAGTGATTTAGGTGATCCTAGTCTTGTAGCGACGTTGCCATGAGAAACATAACACGTGAGTCCAATCACAATAGCAGTTAGTCTGTATAGGGTCTCTACCCTTACATGTCTACCATAAACCATCCATATCACTTCATGATCTAATCCCGAAACCATAAACCATAATCCAATCACATCACACAGGTGAGTACTCCACCCAACTCGGGTGAGACACAACGAATCCTACATAACCACTTTAGAAGATAACATGGCTGCAAAAATTTTGACAATATTTCAACAGCATAAGCATATCCAAAAAAAAAACAAGAGACACACAAATTTCCTCCATAAAATCACAATCATAATCCATGAGGGAATCTCAGCCCTTAGCCACAAATCATATTCATATTTAACCAACTCCCACACTTGGAGTTTGACGTATCCACCGCAGTCAATCGAATTCCACACACATGGCTCTTAAGACATGATATTTACATGTATAAAATAAGTCCAACCAAAAATCTAAACATGATATAAACATCCAATTTTTCCAACACCTAACCATGCAAAGTTGATGCATCATATTTGCACTTCACCCCTCTAGCACATAGGGCTAGTTCTGACCTAGAAAGGTGGAAAGCAATCATACCCATGCACATGAGGTATCCACATCAATCCATGAGGTTACATATATTGTATGATATCACTCCATCACCATGAACATGATGCAAAACAGCTCTGACCCTTAGGTCAACCATAAACCATAACTTCACACATATGCAAAAAACAACTTTTTGCCATTTTCGGGAGCATACATAACATGCAAACAAAAGTGTTTGACCTCAAAACAATGCATCAAGATCAGATCCATAATATAGAATAACACCCTATCATGTCACTTTACCCATATGATACTCAGACAACAAACGGCCCAGAAGAAATCCACCTTATTCATATCTGCCTATATGGTTCGGGTTGACTAACCATATACCCTCACATGAGTTTATGGACATCTAGTAATTGAAAACAACTAAAAAAAATAAACCATAAATCATACACAAGCAGCTCGGTTAACTCACGGCATCATATGGTACTCCCCCTTGGTAGCACCCCTACACGCGTAGATAAAACCGGTTATGGAATTGTTAATAACTCGCATATCCAAGGTGATAATGGGGACTTGAATACATTTATCATCAAGTTTAATCAATATTTTTAATTTTCTAAGTGGGTTTTCCCATCTGGTGAATCGATATAGTGGTTCTCCAAGTAGCCTGGGGTCCAAAATTTTGACAGTGCAGTGGACAGCAAGTTGTTTTCTGACCATATCTCATAGTTTCATGCGTAATTTTCACATGACACCAAAGAGAGAAAATTGTCTAAATGATATGTTTTATCTCTGTTTTAAAGGGTTCGGGCTGATTCATAACGGTTTGTGAGTTATAACCAAAACAATGTGCATACTTCTTCTATGACGTGAAACAAAAACACTTTTTATGCATGCACATGCTCATAAACACAACATGTGCATAAATAAATGTGTTAAACATGATGAAATAATCATGGGGCAACTTCATACGTACTTGGAAGATCCATACATACACTCGTATATGAAAAAACAATCACCGAGAGGGTGACTACTCAGAAAAACGACACACACACACATAGAGAGAGAGAGAGAGAGAGAGAGAGAGAGAGAGAGAGAGAGAGATGATGGAGTTTAGAGCTTCTCACTGTTCTTTAGAATTGATTAGGGGCTGTCGAAAGGCTTCTTTCTTTGCCACAAGAGAGAGCGGTGATGAGAGCTACGTAGAGGTATTCACCACGAGAGCTTTCGGAGAACGCATACACTCTTAAACAAAACAGGAGATAGTAAGAAAGTAGGGAGAGAGTACACTTCTTCTTCTCATTCTTCTTCATGTAAACGAAAGAGAAGAGTTTATGGAGATGGTGATGAAGAGCTTACACCATGAAATGGAAATGGCCTATGAAACTTTAAGAGTAGAGGAATTAGAAAAATTATAGAAAGCATTTTTGTGAGATTACTTTGTGAGAATAGAGGTTGAACTTAACTAATGGTAGCAACATAAACATATTACCTAATTAACTTGGCATCAACAATACTTTTGCAAGAGAGAGAGTTCAGAGAACATGACAACAGTTGAGGACTGGATTTATGTGGAGCCGGCGGTCCCTTCTCCAATAGGCATTTGTATTATAGATTCTTCATACCCCCAAGAAACCCCCCTTCTTGCTTTGGTCAAACCCCCCTTGTGGATCATGCTTGAAGCTCATTGGACCCCTCCAGGCCTAGCCAATCACATGCAAGAAGCATATAAGCAACAAGGGTAGTCTTCGAACAAGTGTCCCCCTAAGGACTTGATAAATAAAAAATTAATTAATTAAATCAACTAAATTATCATTGGACCCCTTGGGAGGCTACATTCATGCACACCTTGTGGGCAACATTCGTAGGGGCTTCACATGTGTCCTTTTGCTGCCTCTTAAGGCTTGGGCTTACCTTGTGTGTGTGTGTGTGTGTGTGTGTGTGTGTGTGTGTGTGTGTGTGTGTTTTCTCTCTTATCCCTCGAGCTTTAGGGATGCCCCCCTCTTGAGTAGGGATTGGATTTGAATTTTTGAACACCTTACCCTCAAGTAACTTAGTCAACAAGCATGACAAAGCACCTCAAGCTCCCTAGTTGGCAAGCACAACAAGCACCTCAAGCATCTTAGTCAGCAAGCACGACAAGCACCTCAAGCTTGGGCAGGGTTCCCAGATCAAGCTCAGCCCTAGCTTACCTAAGATCAAAGGACTTTTAACACTAACCTTTGGAGGTCTTCAATGAAGCTAACCATAAGGTCTTGAATCTCCATTGGCTTAGCCTTGCTCTTTGACATATCATCTCCCATTTGGACCCCTTTACCATTGGTCCCGTGTTGAGATTTACCCGTAAGCACATGTCTATATCCTAACCCTTGTTTCCTTTTATTCTTTCACATTAAATGATCAATTTAATATAAAAAAATTATTTTGGTTGGTTAGATATTAGTTTTTATGACATTACCTCTCTCTTGAAATCATAGTCGTCCTTGACTATGAGGTAGAAGAGATAAAACCTTAGTCATTAGTGAATGTTTCTAGCGGGTAGAGGATCCCTTTTTACCCTATGACATCTTTCCAAGATGGATGACTAATCCATTTGGTTCTTGGGAGACATAGTTGCTGCAAGAATTTCCGCTATTTAGTCCATTTCATTCTCCCAAGTAGAGTGACAAATTCTACTTGATGTTTGAGAGATGTCGTCATCACTCACAAACATGATTCTAGGCATGCATACTACTTAAATTTTTGTACAATGAAAAGATAATTAGTCTTATAAGACAAAAAAATTAGTCATTTGAAAGAAATTTATACATTTACTTACTCTAATGTAGCATTGTAAGCATTGACAAGGTTCATACTATCCTTAAGGTGTATTCCTTGCATCCATCTAACATCTTCAAAAGGATAATTTTTGAACTTAATAAGATACTGGCGGATAATCTCATTATGTCGTAGTACCTTGTCTTTATGCCGAAGGATAGCTTTGGGTTGTAGCACCTCTTCTTGGTCTTCGATTTTGGGAGGGTCTTCAGTAATTGGTTCATTTGGTGACTCTCCTTTGTAGGGCTTTATTAGTAGGCTCACATGAAAAGCGGTGATAATCCATCTCATTGATTGGCTTCAAAATTTGAAAAGGACCATATCATCTTTTTGCTAGTTTAGCATAATACTTATGATGGCCTGAAAGATTTTTGCCTGCCGTTTGCCTCAAACAAGCCTTGGAAAACTTAAGTAAGACCCAATAATTTTCTTTGAGCGTGAAGGCCCTTTTGTGCTTGTCAGCAGCAGCTTTTTGCCTTTGTTGAGAGATGTATATAGCCTCCTTAATCTTTTGAAAATATTCTTGTAGGTCATGGCTATACTCATTGGCAAGCGAAGATCTTCCCATGTACTTTAAGTAGCAAGGGACTTTTAGGTCTTCCCTCAACGATGTCAAAAGGTGCTTTTACTGTAGAAGTATGTACAATATTTTGTATACATACTCTATGAGAGGTAAGTACTTTTCCCATTGTGAGCATTAATCTACTTCAATAACATAAGTCTTTAGTAGATCGAGTATTGTAAGATTGGCTATCTCACTTTGGCCATCCGTTTGTGGGTGATAGGTCGAAGAGAAATTCAATCTTGTACCTAGATTTTCAAAGAGACCTTTCCAGAAATTACTTGTCATTCTAGGATCTCTATCTGACACGATGGATGTTGGCAATCTATGGTGTTTGAAAATCTGTGATATGAAGAGAGTTTCCATTTGGTGTGCCTTAATAGCCTTTTTAACAGGAATAAAGTGTGCTTGCTTGCTACACCTGTCAACTATTGTCCATTTTCCTGTATTTTCATGGATAGATTTGGGTAATCCAAAGATAAAATGCATACATATGCTCTCCCATGGTGAATTAGGAATCGGCCATGGCTGGAGAAGTTTAGGTTGCTTCCCTCTATCATACTTGGTCTTTTGGCATACCACACATTTTGAAACATAATCTTGTATGTCCACTTTCATCAGGCCAAAAGAAATACGTCTCTGCTCCTTAAAGAGTAGGTTGACTGACTTTATGCCCCGCATAAGGAGGATCATGGGATTCATACATGACTTTCTCACGAAGGGAGTGGGTAACACATAGCCTATTGCCGTGGGGAAGATAACCACCTACAAGGTGAATGGTTCCTCTTTCTTCCTAAGCAAGGACTGAGATTACATCTTTAAATTCTAGGTCAGTAGCATACTTATCTATCATAGAAGATAGATCATTGTGAGTCGCTATAGATACCGTATTAAGTTTTGGTCATAGTGAAAGTACATTGGCCACTTAATTTTGCTTACCAGCAACGTGAGCAATATGAAAATTAAATTGCGAAAGAAAATTTTCCCACCTCATTTTTTTGTTGGAAAGCTTGGTTTACATCATGAAGTACTTGAGATTTTGATGGTCTGTTCGTAAAATGAATGGAGTCCCCAATAAATAGTGCTTCCAAGTGTAGGGCATGTAGGACAACTAAAATCTCTTTTTCATAAATGCCTAAGACCCGTTCATCCGTATTGAGCCTTCGGCTCTCATATGCTATGGCATGCCCTTCTTGAAGCAAAACCACTCCAATGCAATCACCACAAGCATCATATTGAACCTCAAATGACTTTGAGAGATCCAAAATCATAAGAACTGTTTGGGAGGTAAACTTCTCTTTGAGCTTGTCAAAAACATTTTTGTCTGTAGCGGTCCATGAATACTAAACGTTCTTTTTTGTTAAGTCATGTAATGGTCTTGCTATTTGAGAGAACTTTGTTATGAAGTATCTATAGTATGCACACATACCAATAAAGCTTCTTACCTCAAGTAGATTCCTTGGATTAGGCCATGCTTTTATTACCTCCAACTTTGATGGATCCATACAAATACCATCTTGAGAGATAATATGACCTAAGTATTGAATCTCTTGAAGGAAAAAATCACTTTTCTTTTGATTGTGAGGAAAAGCTTGTTCTCCCTCAATGCTTGAAAAATCACTTGGAAATGTTTCTTGTGTTCCTCCAACGACTTGAAGTAGATGATGATGGGGTCTAAATATTTTCTCCATTAGATGATTGAACGTGGCTGGTGCATTGGTCAAGCCAAAAGACATGACTAGATATTCATAAAGGCCAAACATTGTACGAAACGTGGTCTTTAGGATATCTTCATCCACTATCCTTATTTGATGACAGCCACTTTTAAGGTCAATCCTACTGAAGTAGATAGAGCCTTGTAGCTTATCAAACAGATCTTCTACCCGAGGCACAAGAATCTATTTTTGATAGGTGATATGGTTTAGTGCTCAATATTTCACACACATACGGTATGTACCGTCTTTCTTTTTCACTAAAATGACTGGAGAACAAAAGGGAGATGAGATAGGCCTCACCATCTCTTTGTCTACCAATTCTTGTACTTGCCTCATGATCTCCTCTTGTTGAGCTTGGGAAACACAATAAGGAGGCTTGTAAGGCGGCGAGCTTCCTGGTAGGATCTCAATTCGATGGTCATCATCCCCTCATTTTGGAGGTAAGTCCATAGGGATATCATCGATGAACGCATCTTGGAATTTTTTTAGAAAATTAGACAAGTTTAACTCTTCTTGATTCCTACCATTTACATTTGACAAAACATTAGGACTTTTTAGGTACTCTTTGACAAAAATCATGTACGCAAAAACTAAACTCTTCATTGACTTATCAAAAGCAGGAGGATTTACAAGTGGTATAGTACAACCAGACTCACGAGCATCTATATACATGCTCTTAATTTCTCTCCAGTCACAATTGTGAGTATGGAAAAAAAGAGAAATAAACTATTTCTTTACAAAATTATGACGTGTTCTAAAATGGATTAAAGAGCCCCTCTTTTGTGATGGTGTAGCTGAGCGATGTTGTAACAGAGGATGTCCATAGTAGGGTTGAAAGAGGGGGGAGCTGTTAAGAGTGGGAGGTTTTTCTGATGCTATCAAGGCTTGTTGAGGGTGCAATAGGCAAGTGTGGCTACTGAGTAGGGTTTCTCCTCTCTCAGCATGGTGAGAGAGAGCACTGAGGGAGGGTAGGAGTGGGTGTGGGAGTTGGTGGGCATGGGCGTTATTTTTGGTGATGGAATTCTATTGGTTATATTGCAAAGTTGGGTTGACCTAGCCTTGCCAATTGATATCCATCCTCTTGGATCGTGATAATTGTACATTGATATACTTTGGAGGGTGTGTGCTTAAGCATTGAGTAGAGTTTCGCTGTAGACGTCAGTGCCGTTCCTAGGTTTTTTCCCTGAATAGTTGATGATCCATCATATTGGGGATCAGATTGTGATCCATCCATTGTGGCATTTGTAGTCATCCATAAAGCATAAAGCACTTTGAGATCTTGGCTTAGGGCCTAGGTCATGCCAATGCTTGGAAGTTATTGTAAGAAATGCAAAATACAACAAGGATCTAGTAGCAGAAAAACTTACCAATTCTGACATACCATGCTCTTGGTGACTGTTTTAGGCCGTATAAAGCCTTCTTCAATCTGCAAAGCTTCAGTTTTGAATGAGGTGACTCAAACCCTAGTGGTTGTTCTATAAACACCTCCTCTTGGATTTGTATTTTTTCCAAGAGCCATCAGCTTTATGTTTGAGCTTGTACACCCATTTGGTGCTGATAAATTTATTCTTTGGAGGCTGATCTAGTACATCCCAAGTGTCATTCTTTGTGATGATGTCCTACTCTAATTGCATTTCTTCCTTCCACTTTGGATCATCCACGGCCTCATTGCCGAAGGCTGCTGGCTCCATCACAGAGCCCACAATTTTGGTCATAAGAGCCATGTTGATGATGTGTTTGGAGGCTCTTCTTTGCTCCTCTATTCTCTTTTGACAGTGGTAAACCCCCCTCCTCTTCCTGTGGATTGTGAACTTGAGGGTTTTGAGCGTCAAAAAGCTGTTGAGCCCACTTTGGTAGTGGCTTTTCCTTTGATTTTGCAATAGGCTGGTTAGATTTAGTTGAGTTGTCATTATTGGACAACTCCTCCTCCTGATTTTTTACCTGACTTTGGTTTGGCGCATGATTAGTTATTTCTTCATTTGATGAAAATGTGGATGAACCTGCTTTCTCCACCACATGTGGCCCTTCTTCAAATACCACATCCCAACTAGTGAGTATTTTCTTTTCCTCTGGATCATAGACTCTATATGCCTTGGACTCTTCACTGTATGCAATAAATATGCACTTCTTGCTTTCAACTTTTAACTTTGTTCTTTGTGAATAAGGAATACGTGCATAGCAAAAGTCTTTACTAGAGAGATCCACATGTACCAACTCTAGAGGAGACTTATCTCAATTACTACTCTCTTATGGAAATGTCTTTCTTTGTTTCTTACCCATCATGCAAGATTCACAAACTTCATTCATATATGAGATTTGAGGCATGTGTGCCACCATCCCAAATTTTTGCATCTGTTTTAGCAGAAAAATGCTTAAGTAACCAAATCTCTCATGCCATTATTGAGTTGTACCATTTTTTGTAGTGATCGTAAGTGCAAAATGTTTGTAGAGTTTGTTGCACCTTACACCCTTTCCCACTGTGTTGCCTTTAGAATCCAAGATTTTTGTGGCAATTTTCTTGAAACGGACCTCAAGATCACCATCAATGATTGCCAAAATGGAGAGGAAATTCTTCTTGATTTGAGGCATGTACAACACATCAGAGAGCTCTTTAGTTTCACCTATAACTGCTAAAGAAGAAATTGTGCCAAACCCTTTGATAGGACATTTGGAATTATTCCAACAATTACACATATGGATTCCTGTAGAGGCTTTCAAGAACTATACCAGTCTTTCTTACTAGTCATATGTCGGGATGCACCACTATCTAGAATCCAAGAACCATCAACAAGTGGAGTGAACCATCAACAAGTGGAGTTTGTGTTGATGAGCATACCTCTTCTATGACACTCCATAGTTCAAGGTCTACCTCAACATTGCTGGCAGATTCTCTTCCCTTCAAGAAGCTTTCATGGTGCTATTCTTCTCGTCTGCTTTCTTCTTTTTGCAGTTTTTAATAACATGACCCTTCTTGTCACAGTAAAAATAGCTACTAAAAATTTTCTCCTCTTTGGCTTCTTCTTAGAGGCATTTGACATAGTCCCATTGAATTTTTCATTGGTTGTGAAGGTAGTATCACCTCCACCATCCCTGGTCCTAATTCAAAGCTCCTCTTCAATCAACATTGTACTTAGTTCTTCAAACATAAGAGGGGTTGGATGAACCTGAGTGTTGAGTGCTGTAGCGAGACCATCATATCTCACCAAAAGTATGCAAATGCAACACCAAGATAAATCTTTTGAAGAAATAGCCACGCCAATGGCAACTAATTTATCTTGGATATCCTTAATCTGCTTGATAAAGCCTCCACCTTCTCTTCGTCAGCAAGTTTCTCAATAGCAAGCTAATTTTCTAGATTTTGAATTCTAGTGTGATTGTACGCCTCATATTGGCGAGCCAATATGTTCCAAGCTTCATGTGCTTTAGTGGTATGTTGAAGCAAAGTGAGGACAAAATTACTTACACACATGACAATGGTGCATAATGAATCTGCATTTCTTCTTTTTCAGGCACGTAGAAGAGTAGCATATGGGGGAATTACAACGCTTGGATTTGCCAAATCATTGTTGCAGTGGGCTCTGGGTCTGCACCATTTGGGCCCAACACTGTTTTCAACAATTTGTACGAATCCAAATTGCAAAAAAATATAATTTTTACAATGTGTAGGTGGTGCCATCAAGCTTTCCTTCAGTGAAGGCTAGTGGACAAATGCAAAGAGGAATAGCACTTGAATAAACTAACATGATTGATTTTGCAAAGTAATACACGTAATTCTTGTACTTTCTTAGCTACGAGCACCTACTACTCTAATACCATGTAAGAAATGCAAAATACATTAAGGATCTGGTAGCCGGGAGAGTAGAGATATATAAAATTCCAAGTAGATTAGTGGTAAATAAAAAACTTTAGATTAGAACACTATTAAAAAGTGATGGCATCATCCACCCATGCACTCTCAAGGTAGATCTTAGATGGCAATTTAAACAACTAAAGCAAGTAGGAATGCAAGGGACTAACAATCCTTCAACAAGGATGTGTGTGTGTCCATCAAGTGTGCACACCATTCACCAAATTACTCATGAGAAGGCCTACTTATATAGATGTAAGCGAGCCTCTAATGCACATGTGTAGCCGTCGTTAGATACCCAAGTCCAAGTAGAACGCAGCCATGCGTCCATGTGTGTGGCCACCCTTGTGTAACCAAGTCCAAGGAGGACTCTCCCATGCGCCCATGTGTAGCCTCTTTTGGGTAGACAAGTCCGCCTAGAACTCAATCACCGGCCAATCAAATTCAATCACCGGCCAAAGACCACCGGCTACCAACCATTGGTCGAAGGCCACGGACAACCGATCACCAGCCACCACAGAAAGACCGTTTTCTAATTGGCTTTCGACCACCATTTGACAAAGATACTTGAGAAAAAGAAATGGAAAATAAAAAATTTTCCTTGAATTTGCTTTGTACCATCCACGATCATTAATAGAGATATCATCAGCGTCCAAAGCTGAAATCCACTAAATATATGTGCACCATGGGATTTTCCTCATATGGGGGCCTTACAAATTGTGCATCATATATTGTGGTGGAAAAATTGAGAGAGGTGGGCATTACATGTATACCAACAGTTATGTCTATGGAAAAAATCTCGAGCCCAATCAAGATAGCAGAGGCAAGCCCATCGACATGGACTTTGTGTTCATTTTTGAGTGTATGAATCAATTGACAATGTCTCTTGTCCGAAGAAAGTGTTAAATCCATCTCCCATCAGAGTGTGTACCTTGAAGGTAAAGATCCTTCACAAGGTAAGCTTGTGCAGTCAGAGTAAGGCTAAGGATGGGTACGTGATGCGGAAAGACTTCAATAATGAGTTAGCACTGCAAGGATTAGAGATGTGTGTTTCTCTTGCTTGGTGGTCATGTACTTTATGGTCCGGTGTATGTCTTCCATAGCTCATGGGAAAGAATGGTTGTAGCGACAAGCAACAAATATGCAATTTGCCACTTTACTGTTTTTGGCAAAGGGTTTTTTGTGATAGAGTGCTTCTTTGAGAGCACGGTCTAGGATCTGGTTATCAAAGGTGGTATTTGGGGGGCATCTTACTTAACTTACACCATTTCGTGGTCACCTGAATTCTATCTAAATGAAAAGTTTATAAATTTTTGCCCGATGTGGGTCACGTAGAAGAGACTTCCTCTTCGGATCTGAGGCCATGCTGATACCATTGCTAACCTTTTGGGCCAGGTACCTTTTATTCCAAAGATACATAGGGTTATGACAAGCTTGAATATGCATTCTATGGGACATGTGCATACCTATTCCCAGATACCTGGATCTCAATATGAGGGATTATGTTGCCTTTTGACAAGAGTTGGCTTTTTCCTTGTTCCTTAATGCATGCTACAATCGTAGAGGATTGGACACTATGCTAAGAGCTATCCTGAGGATGGTGTGGTCCACACTCCAATGGCCAAGACGACATGTAGATGTGTTTCCAAGGATATACGGTCTCTAGAAACCTCTAAAAAGTCTGCAGAGGAGGTGGGGGACAGTGGGATGAAGCTGGGTGAGATAAGCAAAGAGGTTGAGAACCCTTCAGCGGTGTTGCAGGACACTTCTGAATGCCCACGAAGTTGTGGTTCAGGACAAACTAGATTCGTTTATTGGTTCGACAATAGAGACTATGGTGGCCACTAAATCCTCCCAGCTTGAAACTTTTGCTAATTAAGTATAGGTTCAGAAGTTAGATCTCATTGGTCATGTGCTAAATTTTTTGGGTCCTATGACCAATAGGGTTAAAAGAAAAATAAGAAAAAAAGAAATGGCTTTCTTGTGAATGGTTTGGCATTTTAGTTTCAAGGGGTTTTGTTTTGCTGCTTTGACGGTTCTACATGTCTTTTGGAAGGTTTGGTGGCCAAGGGGTTTGTAGTGGCAGTGCTCTCTTCTTGGTGGCAACCCAAAACCTGTTGTGTACTTTGGATTTCTCTATTTCAAGGTGGCACCCTTCGTCAACTGATGTATTTGTTTCAGTCTGGGTGTCCCTTGGTATCCGTGGCCCGTGTTGAGAACGGAGTAATTTGATATGATTTTTATATTTACCCATAGAGTGTGGGTTTTGGTAAAAAAAAATCCCCTCTTGTATATGTAGATATATACCCTCTTGTGGAGCGCATAGGATACACCTACTTGTTTGTAGGTACACTCTAGTACATTATATATAAAGAGGCATCCACATAAAGAGGGAGTAACACTTATGTGTTAATGGCACTCCTCCCCCAAATAACCACATCCACAAAGTATGTTGTCAGATTTGGCCCATCTTTACCGCCTCTCCTCATGTGTGATTTGGTTTAGATTGAAACTCGAATCTATTCTTTCTGGCCATTGTCATATTTGGCCCATCTTTACCCACCTCTTCTCATGTGTGATTCCATGTGGGGTTTGGTTAGATTGGAAAGTGGGTGTATGCAGAAAGTAATGTGAAATGCAGAGAATGATTTTCTTTGGTGAAATTTATTGGGATGAGGGGTGTCCAAGATGAGACACTCTTTTTATGAACATTAAATTCTTGTAGCTAATTAGCATTGGCAGAAGGTAACAAATGTACATAACCATTTTCTTAGGTACAATTCTATTTTGTTTTTGTTGTTGTTTTTTTTTTTTTTGGTTTGGGGGGGGGGGGGGGGGGGGGAGGAAGGAAGGGGGGCGCCTTCTAAGATGACACAATTTTCTAAGAAAACATGTCTATAGTGTAGAGGTAATCTAGAGGTAAGTTGACTATGCTGAAAATTTTTACTGCTTTATTCGTAATTCTTATGAAGCTTGCAGGTTCAAAATTTTAATAAAGAGGTAAATTTCATAATTATTATATTGACAATGTAAAAAAGAAATGTTTGGGCGAATTTGTGACCAAACATAAATATTCTAGCTATTTTTGCAAAAGATAGTTTTAAAAAGTTAGGGTAATTTTTTATTACTTCTATACTCTTTATAATGCAGCTTAAATTTTTCAAGGAAGGAGGGACCCTCCATGTGTCACTCATTGCTTCAGGTAAGAGAAAACCTCTCTAAAATGCAAAAGGAAGAGTAAGATTGTAAGAAACAACAAGTAGCTTTTCAACTTTTGTCATTATGTAAATTCAAAAGAATTTATTTTTCTTTAGTAGTAGAAAGTGCTTTAGTCATAGAAAGTCAAAGACTTTCTCCTCTACATAGAATAAACTTTTTGGTTTAAATGCACATAACAAAAAGGAGATAAATTTAGTGGAGATTTTATTATTTAATGAGAATTTATTTTTTGAAGATATATTTGGTTTTTTCTTTTCAAGAGGCCTTTTTCAAGATATATTTTTGTAGAAAGTTTTTATTAATTTAAAGAGATTGAAAAAAAAAAAGCTCCTATGGTGTCGACTTGTGGTAGTTTCACTTTGAGAAAATACATGCAAATAAAGGAGTACTTATCCATGTTATTGATCATGAGAGAGAGAGAGAGAGAGAGAGAGAGAGAGAGAGAGTAGCATTGCATGTGTGTGTGTGTGTGTGTACGTGCACGTGCACATGAGAGAGAGAGAGAGAGAAAGAGAGAGAGAGATTTTTCTTTCAAGCTCATAGGGCTCCGTCTTACCAAGGACACCTTTCAAGCCCTTCAAATTTCTCGAGGGGAAGGGGGGAGGCGGGGGGGGGTCACTTAATATTTATGTGACTATCACGTGAGTACAACAGAAGGGGTTATTAAAAATTTTTCTCACATTTTCACATACAAAAAGGTACCATAATATGTAATTGGAATTTTTCTTTACAGACTGAATTATTTGTTAAAAATTCACAAATAAGGAGTTAAAAAATAGTCCTTGAACGCACCTGATATACAAAATTTATATTTATGATACACCAAGTCAAATTTCCAAGATAATATGATAATAGTGTATTTTCAAAAGGGTAGCTAACATTTTTCACCCATAAAAAATAAATAAAATGCCCAACAAAAATCAACCCTCACATTGGCACTCTGAATAGGGAGAGAGATTGCCCAGTTAACGTACTTTTTACTAGTTCTTGAATATTTTGTCATTTTTGTTTTTAAGAGTTAAACCGTGGAAAATGCTTAAAATCCAATAAATTCTCTAAATTTTGATAGGCAAAGGTGCCTATCAAAAATCAACCCCACATACACACACACACATAGAGAAAAATGTTTTAGCGTCGAACGAATGATGCATCAAGCAGAAGGAAGAAGAGGAGACAGAGAGAATAAAATGTTTGGCGTAAGAACAATCTAAAACGACGTTAAAGTTACACTACAAGCCTTTAACACTTAAATATCTATGAAGGGGGGGGGAGAGAGAGAGAGAAGAAGAAGAAGAAGAAGAAGAATAAAAATTTTAATCCCATAGAAACAATCCCAGAAGATATAAATGGCTTGGATGAGAATAAATTTATTTTTGTTTCATTTTCTAACTCTCTCTCTCTCTCTCTCTCTCTCTCTCTCTCACACACACACACACACACACACACACACTCTCTCTCTCTCCCCCCCCAACACACACACACGCGCATGCACGTCTTGAAAAAAGAAGAATTTAAAATGTTGTAGGAGCGATCCAATGAGATCTCAAAGATCTATTCGATGGTCTCAAGTTCAAGACCTTAGAGAGAGAGAGAGAGAGAGAGAGAGAGAGAGAGAGAGAGAGAGAGAGACCAATCATAGCCATCTATACTTTTCTTTATAGAGATTGAGAAAAAGGAGTTTGCTCATCCTTTTCATGCATTGACTTGAGGTCATCACCTTAACCGCATTGCCAATTTTGCAACTACTATACCACTCTGACAAGTCATACGGATATGCACACATGAGCTCCATGCAAATTGCAATCCATCTAATACATGTGTGTGTGTGTGTGTGTGTGTGTGTGTGTGTGTGTGTGTGTGAGAGAGAGAGAGAGAGAGAGAGAGAGAGAGAGAGAGGGGGGGGGGGCACGAAGGGAGGATAAAAGTATTAAATGTCATATTTATTGTACTATAACAACAACAAGAGGCTTCAAGACCTATGTGACAAACTTCGATATAAGAATATATATATGTACACACACACACACACACACACACACACACACACACACACACACAAATATACATATATGCATGTTTGTGTGGTTGTGTGTGTGTGTATACACACACACGTGTATATATATGTATGTGCATATCTTTATACATATATGTAGTATGTATTTGTGTGTGTGTGTGTGTGTGTGTGTGTGTGTGTGTACTCAAGTAGGGTATGATACTCATATTCTCAAATTTTCAAGGAACCTAATGTGTACACAAAAAGAGGCTATCCTACATTGCCTCAATGTCCAATCACACATTTAACAAAGCAACAATTAAGCCAAATGGTTGGTATAATATAGATGGTGCGCAAGGAAATAGGCTCAAGCTGGTTGAATACAATCTTCTCTATCAAAGAGGAATATGGTTTTTTAATCAAAGGATAAAGATAGATAGAGATCAATGGCATGCATGATTTTAGTCACAGCTTCAATTTTACACCACGTCCTTGAGTTTAGCATAATGGCCAAAACTCCTACAAAAATAAACAATTGAGCAACCTTACTTTGCTTTCATTTCTATCACAAATAGTGCGCACCTTATCATACTAAGCTGCTTATGTATTGTTGTGATTAGGTGATGACGTAAACCATTACCATGCTTGTGAACATAGATAGAGATCGAAGAGAAGCATAGATGTAATCACATTCTTAATATTAAAAGAACTTCATCTCATCTCTTTGAAACTTGAAGCTTTTTTGGTACATTGGAAACTATGAGCCCTTATATTTTCACAACCCTACTCTTAGACATGAATTTTTTTTTAATTACACATTGTAGCAATTATGGGCCTTCATCTTTAAAAATTTGCTGGCTTACCCAGTTTGTACTTCTAGCAGTTTTGTCAACTCTAGGTAGACCTAGGGAAAGATGGTCTTCTTGCCATATAAGAAGTTACGATGTACACTTCTACCATGTCTTGCTTATAAAAAGGACGCAAGGATAGAAGTAAGTAAGAGAGTCGAGTAGAGACATTGAATTCACTTGTGTTCCTATTGTTGAATCCAATTCTAGAACCCACTCCATTTTCAAAAAAAGCTTTATTTTTATATTGATTTCAGACAATTTTCATCTCTTCACACCATGCTAACTACCTAATCTGTATAATCAACATTGGTAGCATTGCTAGACCAAGATACACCAGAAGGAGGAGACAAACACTATCTCTCTCTCTCTCAAAGGAGGAGACTCTCTCTCTCTCTCTCTCTCTCTCTCTCTCTCTCTCTCTACCACAATAGAAGTAGAGCACTCCTAAGTTTTTTGAACAAGGTCTAGCACCTTATGAAAAAAAATGTCTATGAGAAGCTCCCAAGCTTGGTATCAAAGAATTCTTTGGAGAATCTTACATATATTTATGTTTGTTAGAATCTTCAAGAGGTTGTGTAATGCATTACTTTTAGAAATGTAATAGAATATACATGTAGGAATAGAGTATTGATAGTGTTTCACTTGGAAGAGAAGATATCCCTACAAGGATAGAAACGATGTTTCTTTGGCTGCAGCAACGCGCGGGTCACATACTAGTTTACATTAAATCCCTCAATTTAGATGCAAACTTTCCCACTTGTTCTAAATCAGTATTCCTGAGTGATTTTTGAAAGATGAGGCACCCTTTCCTTGACAAGCGACATCCATGGTCATGGTCATCAATCAGACTCAAGCGTCAAGATGTTATGCCATTTATATACATGCACTCTTATGATTACAAAGTCAAAATTCAATTGTGAGGCCTTCCATTCGAACGTAGACACGCACATCATCATACAATAATTCTCTAGTCCATCCAAGACCCTAATGACCAAAAATCTTCCAGTCCCCTTCAGGAGAAATTGGGTAGCCAGGAGGTTGGCACCTTTCCAGCTCATGTTCATGTTATCCCAAAGATGGCCAAGATGATTGAGCGCTTTATGGTTAGATCTTCCTAGCTACCTCTCTTCGGAAAGGGTTAAGTTGGATGCTGCCCACGTTTGAAATCCATGGGGACAACCTTGTCACCACTTCCCATTCTAGTGCGTCCAAAGCTCTATTACACTTCCGAACAATCTCACATGTTGTGCCTCCCAATATATATATTTTTTGGGTAAAACTCACAATCGTGAGTGCATTATATTAACAACCCAAAGAATTACAATTACCTATCATGCTTGTGTCGAGCCATGACGTCTTCTAGCAACATCAGTTCATCAGCTAAAAGGGGGGCCACCCCACAAAAAATGTAAAACACTTAGTTGTTTAAAGAGCAGACACTTACCTATGCGGTTCTGATATTACTGCAATCACAACCTTGTTCCACTCTTTTGAGTTCCTTCGTTTTCCAATGGCTATAATCACTTCCTTGCTTTCTTGAATGATCTTCGTGAACTTGATTGTTTCAATGAAATTCTCAAATAGTCGACAGCTCATGGCCTTCTAGACGTGTTTAAAGTAACAAAATCTGACGATTTGTGTACTGATTAGAAGTGGTTGGCTCATGAACACCTTCCCACCTAAGAAGAGATCGTTCTTGCAGAACCCAATCTTTCATGTCTTTTGAACCCACTTGCATGTCTTTCTTGCTAGGCCACAGATCCTCAGGTAATCCTTGAAAAGGTGGGGGAGGTTCTCACTTGCTGATCTACATTGCGGGCATCTATCTAGACCAACCTCGCTAGATAGGACCTTCACCCTAATCGGCAAGGTCCCCTTGAGTACCTTCCCAACAAAGACCTTCATCCTAAGTGGCCATTGTGGGCACCATATGTTCTTAGCAATAGTCACCCATCTTGCCTCCAGCCATTGCTTGCTCCCCAGTGCTTGTTCATGGGGGAGAAACAATCCAGCGAGACTATGAGGATGGTGTACACCTCCTTGGTGTGTGGTTTATGGAAGTGTCTGTCCATGGGACACCGCCATGTTTTCCATCAAATCTAGACTCGTAGGTCGATAGGTAGCAACTGACAAGCCGTTCTAAGACTCCCGGGGGTGACAATGTAAATGTTAACGACAATGTCAAGGTAAAGAAATGTTTTGGTCAGCTTGTTTTTGCCACCAAACATAAATATTATTTCTTATTTTTGCAAAAGATAATTTTAAAAAGGTAAAGTAAATTTTTATTGTTTTCACATTAAACCTCTCAATTTAGATGCAAACTTTCTCAATTATCATTCTTGAATGATAATTGAAAGATGAGGCACACTTTCCTTGACTAGTGATGCAAAGGGACGTCCATGTTCATGGTTATGACCTAGGCGTCAAGAGTCAAGATCCAAGTCCCTTTATGGACATGCACCCTTCCCTTGACCTTGAGGCAAAGGGACATCCATGGTCATGGTCATGGTCATTGTCATCAGTCATACTCAAGTGTCAAGATGGCATGCACGTTTATGATTACAAAATCAAAATCCAATTGCATTGTTTTTCAAACAATTTCTACTCAATTGCATCTACAGCCTTCAATTATCATAAAAGAAATGGTAGACACTATGGACAACATCGAGCCTCATGAGGATGTCACACATACCCTTTGCATATATCTACCTCTACAATCTAATGGTAGAGGGAGTAATTTGGCTACATCTCTCTCACACTCATTGGATAGAGCCTTGAGGTCTCTTGGAATTGTTCCTACCACATAAAAATTTCTCCTCTTCTTCTTCTTCTCCTACCACATCAAAATTTCTCCTCCTCTCCTTCTTCTCTCTCTCTCTCTCTCTCTCTCTCTAACACACACACACACACACACACGAAAGTTTATGTACGTTGTATGCACGCCCATACCGTACAATCAAGCATTGTATAATGTATAATTGCACAACCACACATATGTAAATACGATCTATTTCATCCTATATAAATTGTGAGTAGTGCCTTATGTATTGGCTCTTACTGCCCATTACATAATGCATTTTTTAGGAGTTTGTATCCTTAGACGTAGACATGGTCATGGGTCATGAGTGATTTGCAAACATTTTTGACTTAGCCCTCCATGTAGTGCTAAGTCACGAGTGTTTACAAATTGTACTATATAAATTGAAATACATGATAATTATTTCACCATATTGTAATTTTCTTTCTCTCTCTCTCTCTCTCTCTCTCTCTCCCTCCCTCCCTCCCCCCTCCCCCCCCCCCCCAAAAACAACAAACAAAAAAAAAAAAAACAAAAACAAAAACAAAAAAACACAAAGACTTTTACGCTGCAAGTAGAAGGTTGCCTTCATGATAAATATGATTGTACAATGGCATCCATTTTCATGGTACAAAGGGACATACATGTTCATGGTCATGAATTAGAAGTCAAGAGGCAAGATCCAAGTCCCTTTATGGACGTGCACCCTTTCCTTGTCCCCGAGGCAAAGGGACATACATGGTCATGGTCATCGATCAGACTCAAGAGTCAAGATGTTTTTCCCTTTATATACATGCACTTTTATGATTACGGAGTCAAAATCCAATTGCATTGTTTTTCAAACAATTTCTAATCAATACAATCATTATGTTCCAATCTATAGAGTGCATCTACAACCTTCAATTATGGTAAAGGAAATGGTACCTGCTAGGAAATGATATGTGCTTTGCATGTGGACAACACGTAGCCTCATGAGGACGTCCACACACCCTTTTTAACTATATCTATCTATATTATTATAGTGGGGGAAGGGATTCTGGCCCTTCCCTCGAGACGCGTCTACGCACAAGCTTGATCCCGCAGGTTTCAAATCAGTGTGCGTGACGTGACACGTTGGATGGGTGACACTCAAGAGCAGTCACTCTGACTCACACAGTACGAGAGAGAGAGAGAGAGAGAGAGAGAGAGAGAGTTTCACCTTTGAAGGTGCCCACGTCTCCTTGAGGCTCGAACCCAGTATGGCCTAAGACCCTCTCTATCTTACGCACACACACACACACACACGCACACATGTGTGCAAAAGCAGAGTCCAAACGGGTTGCTCTCTCTCTCTCTCTCTCTCTCTCTCTCTCTCTCTCTCAGACAAACGTCGAGACTCGATGGGCTCCGCCAGTTGCAATCTGCAACTATCTACTGAGCATATATGCACACGCATGGGCCCCAAAGCACCTTCTCTTGGGTAAACTTAATGTATGGTTGTAGGCAAGGTACCCGAATCTGCCACGATGGCGAGCTAGAGGAGCAGTGCGAGGTTAAGCTGGTGATGGGGCCTCTCTCTTCAAGGACCCACAAAGTTTGAGAAAAAAAAAAAACCAAAATACCCCTCTAATTTGTGGAAATTCCTAAAACACCCCTCAAATTTCTAGAATTCCCAAAACATCCCCAATATTTTGTCACAAATTCCCAAAATGGCCTTTGAGTTTTCCAAAACTTCCAAAATACCCCTGGTCGTGGGATTAAATTTCTTGAAAGACAATTTTTTTTTGTAACTTTTGATAAGAAGACTTGATTGAATATCAATCCAAGATGCTAAAACTAGAATTTGAGTCTGTTAAATAGGCTCTGGAGATGAATTGATTTATTATTTTTAAACATAATATTTGTCCTTTTTTGCAAGGTAAATTGTACCTAATTACATGCTAGCACTCAAAACCTAATCTTAATTGTCAATCAAAAAGGAATAAGGATTAGAAAAATAATACAAGGATATTTTGGTAATTTTTTTAAATTTATGGGGTATTTTTGGAATTTCCATAAATTAGAGGGGTATTTTGGTAATTTTCTCCAAAATAATCAATCAAATGTTTGCTTTGGGGTAGTTTCAAAGAGATTTGTTTTCAAAATATAAGAATTTTTTACAATATAACTTCATTTTCTTCAATCTTAAGCAAAATTTCTCCTTCTCCCCCTTCCTTCAATCGACTGTTTTGAATATTCACTTCAACTGATCAAGGCTTAGGTGATGTACTTTTTCCGAACACTAAAGGAGGGAGAGAGAGAAAGGCAGAGAGAGGACACTAAAGCACCTATTCCTTGTGTTTGTGAAAAAATCATTTTTCCACACATACAAAATTCCTTTCCTTGATTTTGGGAAAAGGAAATTTTGATGGGATCAGGTGGTGGTTGTAATTAAACTCAAGGAGGTTTGAAGGCTAGAGTAGCCATAGCTACACACACACACACAGAGAGAAACATTAATTATAATAATGTACAAAATACAATCCCTTTATAACATATATGTTATCCCGCATATACAAAAGGAAGGGTTTATTTACAAAAGGTTTCATAGCCTATATAGACAGCTCATATCTCTAGGTGCCTTTTCAAAATAGCTACACACATAAATGTGCTATGTATCATATCAATACTTGTAATAGGTGTTGAAGGAGTTCCCATGCACACCTTTCAATCCTCCCCTTGGGCATGTTATACATAATGAAGACCGATTATCCGCACAGGATGACACTATCCACTAAGGATGACATGAACTATCCACATAGGATGATAATAATACCTCCCCTTGTACTAGAGAAAGTAAGAAACCAATCTTCAAAGTACATTCGTAACGGAAAAAACTTCCCCTTCGTCCTCAGCTTCTTCTTCTTCGACTATATGAGTTGCTCCTCTCACTGGCTTCTTGCCTTTGTTGTTACTGTTGCTACTACTACCTTGATCTTTTAAATAGCACCTAGAAGGAGGATGCCCTTCTTTCCGCAATTGCTACAAAATTTATTGATATAGCAGTCCTTAAATGTCCCATTTTACCACATTCGTAGCATTTTTGAACGTTGGAAGATGATGTAAAATCTATGGACGACTCGCCTGTCTTTGCCACAAAAGCTCCATTTGTCGGTGTAAATGAATTTTTTTGCTTCTTTTCCTCTTCCTGAAGCGAGCTTACCACATCTTGAAGTGCTAGAGTTGGCTCCTTTTCTTCAAGAATAGCCTTGACTCGTATTTGGAAGGAAGTGCACTAACGAGGACTGCAACTTTGTCGTCTTCTTCTACTTTGCATTGGATGTAGGTCAATTGCGTAATCATGCTTTTAAGACTATTGACCAAATTGGCTAAGTCTTCCCCCTCAATCATAGCAAGTTTGTAAAGTTTCCTTCTCAAGCTAACTTCACTTCATTTTGCTTTAGCTCCAAAATTCTCCTAAAGAGCTTGCTAGGCCTCGTATGCATGTGTGCACTCATCTATAAAATGTACATAATTATTATGTAGTGCAATAATTATGATGCCAAGTGTTTGTGCATCATTTTCTTGATTGAGTGCAGTAGAAGCCTTGGTTTGTGTGCCTTTGTGATCATTGAGAGATGTTTTTACTACGCCCCACAATGTTTTCTTCATTAAGTATCCCTTAGCTTAGTTTGCCAGGTATGGAAACCCCCCCATGAAATTGTATGATTCCTTTTTCTTCCATGGTGCAAGCGCTTGAAAAAAAAAATGCTACGGACTTGGTCTTACCGATAGAGAGACTCTCTATGGCAGTGTCTTTATAAAAATAGTGCAAGTGCGAGCTTGATAAGATCCAATTGTGAAGTCACTCTTCACAAATTGTGTTTTGTGAAGCAACTCTTCACAATGGTTAAGGAACATTTTACCCGTTTAAAGATTGAAAATCTGGTCAAAAGATTACTTTGCCAAAGCCTTGCCAAAACTCAAAGGAGAACTAAAGGTTTCGTCATCGAGAAGTTTTCCATTTTGAAGTTAAAAAAGAAGGTTTCCTTGGCATCATTCGGAAAGAAGAAACCCAAAGCACTTGGGAGCTTTCAATGGTTTTTGAAAAATTTGGCCGCCCGTTTGTGGCAAGGGCCCAAAGGCTTAATAACAAACAATTGGTGTAGAACCAAGGAGGAAAAAAATAATAAAAGAATCAAAAACTGTGAATGGTGAATGGCACTGAGAGAGTAACTACCGTTCATTACATGGAGGTGTCAACTCTCACCTTTTCTTATGATTTCAAGGTGTGTGTGGGGGCACCTTCATGCCAATTTTGCATCCATGGAGGCTGATCAAAGTTCTGTTGAGAAGGGTAATGGCATGTGCATGTGCGTGTGTGTTTTTTCCTCTTTTGAAACCAGCTATGTCTTACTATTGTATTTCCGAGTGCTCGACGATGTTGGGATTCCTTCCTTTGCCCTGGGCTTGAAGCCACGTGTTATATTGTCAAGAGTGCTCATGATCTATGTACACAAGTTGACCACAACTTTGCAAATTTCCAAAAACTCTGTGTTCACACACCACAGTTTGTAGCAGGTGACAAAATTACAAGGCAGATGCTACCTCCTTATGTGCTTGAAAAATGCAATGGGTGACTGGGCACGAGAGGGTGTTGGAGCAAGCCGAGGGCTATGAGAATTTGCAGACAAAGCTGCACTGGCTTGTCCAATGCTGCTGATTGCACCTGCGGCTCTAGGGAAACACCAAGTTTTTGGAGCTACTATCCATGTAGGTGCCTTTTACAACCAATAGCTTGTGTTATGAGGGTTGTCAAGACCCCTCAAATTTGAACTGTGTCGAGTGCTACTACTACAGGTGCTTGCATCAACTATGCCGGCTAGCTTCACACACAAAATTTCGCTAACTATAGAAAAGAAATAAGTCAAAATTAAGGCAAATTTGAGAGCTAATTAAGTAGAATTATGTACACACTCTTAAGGTGAAAAAAATAGAAATGCTCAACTAATGAGCTTATTCAAGGATTCAAAGAGGCTCAGTTTCACCTTAACCATTGCACTCTAATACCAGTTGATGGGATTAAGTGGTGGTTGTAATTAAACTCAAGGAGATTTGAAGGCTAGAGCATCATAGCTACACATAGTAGAGGGGGGGGGGGGGGGAGAGAGAGAGAGAGAGAGAGAGAGAGAGAGAGAGAGAGGTTGATCCGGTGGGCTTCAGATGCAATGTTCGTGAAAAATGTGTCTTAGCTTAATATCGTGCCTTTCCAATTTCAAAAATGCCGGTTGAGGGCAAGGGAAAAAAGGCAAATTCCGCCCCAAAATAGAGAAAAAAGTTGTAAAAATCCAAAAAATAACCCAATTTTCTAAAATTTGAAAGGTGGGCATGGAAACTCCTTCGACACCTAGTACAAGTTTTGATATCACACATAACACATATATGTGTGTAGCCATTTTGAAAAGGCACCTAGAGATATGAGCTATCGGATATAGGCTATGAAACCTTTTGTACATAAACCCTTCCTTTTGTATATGAGTGATAACATATACGCTATAAAGGTATTGAATTTTGTGCATAATCAAAGACAAGGAAGTTTACTTGGAATGTTCACACACATACAAAGCACTTGTTCAAAAGAAGAGGAGAAGGTGGAAAGTCGAAAAACAACTTCTTTTAGCACAAGAGAAAGCACATGTGTGTGGCAAGTTTTGGCAAAATCTAAAAGGCAAGCGCGTTGAGAGCTTTGGTGACTTGACTCTTGAGGATATGTATATGCATTGCAAGAACCTCTATGAGCAACCCAATGTTGATAAGATGGAGTGTTGTAGCTCTCTTCCGTTTATGTCTCCCTTCTTTACCATTGAAGATGTATGCCGCGCTCTTGAGAAACTTGCTACTCGCAAGGCAAGTGACCTTCAAGGTGGCAAGGCTGAAATGATTAAATGGACAAGCAAGAAAACACGATATTGGATATGCGATATGTTTAACCTTGCACTTCAGTATGGCATGCCTCATGATTGGAGTGCAAATTGGATCAGACCTTTGCACAAAGGAGATGTAAACAATGTGAACAACTATCGCACTATAATGGTTGGTTCTTTGATGGAAAAGTTATTTGGATGTATCATAGAGATGAAGATAAGTGAATGGGCTGAAAAGAATGGCAAACGTGCGCTTGGCCACGCAAGTTTTCGAAAGCATCATAGCATGTAACATTTAATGGCCTAGAATCTTAATGTGTAGCGGAAATTAGCATGAACATAGTGGGCATTTCATTAGAATAGATTCCTAATGAGAATTACAAGAGTGCTTGGGTGGAGAGAGCAACAAAAAGCATAACACCTAGTTAGATAGCATCGACAATACTTTCAAAAGAGAGAGAGCAATTAAGCTATTGACAACAGTTGAGGACCGGATTTGCATGGAGCCGGTCCCCCCTCCAAAAGGCTTTGTATTATGGTTTCTCCCATCAAGAGAGACATTGTACAATACAATTCTTTGTGTTCCTTCAAAACTAGCTAGTGTAATGAAGATGGAAGCTTCATACACCAAGCAAAACACTTAATCAAACACAACTTGAATTATCCCCGTTCTCAGACCCAAGACCTCACACACCTTCGAAGATGGTGAGAGCTAGCAGGGTATGAGAGTAGATTGAGAGGAAAAAGAAGTATCTTACGAGAAAGATGTACATCTCCTCACATAATCACTCATATTCGCATAGCTTAGCTTAGTAATTAGCTTGGTAGAGAAGATGAGCATGCATTGAAGCGTGGCTCTTGGTTGGATTTGCATCCACATGCCAAGAGAGTGTTGATGTAGGCTTCTATCTCACAAGCTTGGAGTAGGTGATGAGATCTCCATTAAAGCTTGGGAGGAGATAGAGTATTCTTCCTTCACACATGGTCAAGTGTGAGTGTGTGTGTGACAATGCCAAGCAAAAATCAGCCCCCCCTCTCTCTTGGGCGAGCCCTAGCTGCTAAATAGGTCTGGCTTTTGCCTCATTGGACCTCCCCAGGTCAAGCCAATAGGAATTAAGTAGCATATGTGATAGCCTTCTGACATGTGTCCCTCTTTCCCCTTTTGTGAGAGCTTTAGGTAATTAAATAATTAAACTAAACTCTCATTGGACCCCTTTGCCTCTTGGCCAATAGGAATCAGGCAAGCCATGGGGCTCCTGAATGCTCATTGGACCCCTTGGGAGACTGCCCAATAGTCTTCTAGGAGACTTAATTCTCATTGGTTTCTTTTATTAAATGTTTTTAAATTAATTAAACTAGATTTACTCTAGCTTAATTCTCATTGGTCCACTTCAAGGGTCTTCCAATAGGAATTGGGCACACCTTGTGGGCATCTGGCCTAGGGAGCTGACATGTGTCCCTCATTCCCTTTGTGTAAAGGGAGCCTGTGTGTGTGTGTGTGGCTTTCTCTCTCATCCCCTAGCTTTGGGGCTCGCCCCCTCCCATGTAGGGATGTGGAAAGACTTTTTGGGCACACACTAAGCATCCAATTTTTCCCTAGGGTTGACCTTTGGACACAACCTTTGAATTTTGGAACCTTAGCATTTTGGAAGTCTTAATGGGCTGAACCTTAGGGTCTTTTTGGCCCATTGTTTAACATGGCTCTTTTTGCAGATGGCCCCCCCTTTGGATCCCTATTTTCCCTCCTTTGGATCCCTACTGTGGCCGGTCTGCTAGCTTAACCAATATTCTAGCTTTTTCTCCCTTGGCACTTCCCCACATTAAATGATCAGTTTAATATGAGAAAATCATTTAGGAGAATTAGATATTGATTATTATGACATTACCTCTCTCTTGAAATCATAGTCGTCCTCGACTATGGTGTAGAGAAGATAAAGCATATGCATGAGTCCTTTTCTTAGCGGGTAGAGGATCCCTATGTTACCCTACGACATCATTCCATAATGGATGACTAGTCCATTTGGCGCTTGAGAGCCTGAGGCTGCCGCAAGCATGTCTGCACATTAGTCCTATTAGTCTTCCATAGTAGAGTGACAAGCTCTACTTGGTGTTTGGGAGACGTCGTCTCCGCAAACTTGATCTAAGCATGCATACTACTTCATTTTTGTGCACAAATAAAGAAAAAGAGAGTCTTATAAGACAAAAATTTGGTTCATTTTTAACATTTTGTACATTTGCTTACTCTTGGGAAGCATTGTAAGCATTGACAAGGTTTAGGTTATCCTTTAATTGTATGCCTTGCATCCATCTAGCATCTTCAAAAGGATAATTCTTAAACTTAATAAGATATCGTCGGATAGTCTTACCGCCTCTTAATACCTTGTCTTCATGTCGGAGAATGGACTCGGGCTGCAGCACCTCCTCGTGGTCCTCGATCTCCGGTGGGTCTTCAATAGTTGGTTCTTGAGGTGGCTCTCCTTTGTAAGGCTTTAATAGGCTCACATGAAAAGCATTGTGTATGAGCCAATGATTGGGCAACTTTTTCGTATATGCCTAGAGCTTGCTCAACAGGATCGAGCCTTCGACTCTCATAGCCTATGGCGTGCCCTTCTTGGAGTAGAACAGCCCCAAGGCAATCACCACAAGCATCACATTGGACCTCAAATGGTTTTGAGAGATCCGGTAGTGTAAGCAAGGGTTGAGAGATAAGCTTTTCTTTAAGCTTTTCGAAAGCATTGTTCTCCTTAGCAGACCACGTATACCTAACATTTTTCTTTGTTAGGTCATGTAATGGTCCCGCAATTTGTGAGAACTTTTCTATGAAGCGTCTATAGTATGCACACATACCTATAAAGCTTCTTAGTTCATGAAGATTCCTTGGTTTAGGCCATCCTTTTATTACCTCTAACTTGGATGGATCCATTTGGATTCCATCTTGAGAGATAATGTGACCTAAATATTGAATCTTTTGCAAGAAAAAATCACTTTTCTTTCGATTAACATAAAGTTTATTCTCTTTTAAAACTTGAAATATTACCTGGAGGTGTTGCTTGTGTTCCTCCAATGAATTAGAGTAGATGATAATATCATCAAAGAACACTCCAGTGAAGGTTCGATGAGGCCTGAATAGCTTCTCCATCAAGCGGTTGAATGTGGCTGGTGCATTAGTCAAGCCAAAAGGCATGACAATGTATTCGTAAAGACCAAATGTAGTACGAAATGTGGTCTTTACAATGTCTTGATCAACTATCCTTATTTGATGATAGCCACTTTTTAGGTCAATCCTACTGAAGTAGGTCGATCCTTGTAGCTTATCAAATAGGTCTTCTACCCGAGGAACGGGAAACCTATTCTTGATAGTGATCCTATTTAGTGCTCTATAGTCGACACACATACGATATGTGCCGTCTTTCTTTTGCACTAATAGCACAGGTGAGCAAAATGGAGATGAGCTAGGCCTAACCATGCCCTTCTCAACTAACTCATGCACTTTCCGCATAATCTCCTCTTGTTGAGCTTGAGAAACTCTATAAGGAGGTTTGTTAGGCGGTGAACTTCCTGGAAGAAGTTCAATTGCATGGTCGTCATTACCTCGTTTAGGAGGTAACTCACAAGGGATGTCATCAATAAAGACATCGTGAAACCCCTTGAGAAAATTGGATAACTCTAATTCCTTTTGGTTGCTTTTATTTTCTTTTGCTAAAGCATTAGGTTCATTTTGAGAATCTTTAACAAAAATCATGTACACGGAAATAGAGCTCTTTATTGACTTGTTGAAAGCTGGTGTATGTACAATGGGGATGGTGTTACCCATCTCCCTAGCATCTATATACATGTCCTTTTCCCTGAACTTAAAGGAGATTCTCCTTTCAGGAAATTTAACATGGGCAGCCAGGCGGTCAAACCATGGTGCCCCTAGGATTACATCCTCATGCTTGAGAGGAGAGATAAAGAATTCCTCTTTGTCCACATAGCCTTGGACATGAAGCCTCAATTTCCCGATTAAGGGAGTGACTGAAGCTTCTTGCCCCTTGAAGGCACTGTCTGCGGGTAGGATATCTCCCATCTCGTAGGATTGTATGCCTAGCTTGGTGGCTAACTCCATAGATATGAAATTGTGAGTAGAACCAGGGTCAAAGAGAATAAAAGCATCATGTTCTCTTACCTTTCCCCAAGCATGGCATAGAGGAGATCCTTTGTGGTGAGCTTGATGAATCTCCTCCTCTTGGATTTCAACCAAAGAAGCTCTAGGAGGATCTTGGCGGTTGTTCTTTTGGGGACAAGCGCGATACGCATGCCCTTGTTCACCGCACTTGAAACACCGGTTATCTTTATGATAACGCTCAAGCTCTTCAGGAGAGAGTTTATTCTTTCCTTTGTAAACTCCCTTCTCTTTAGCTTTGTTGGAATTGCCCTTAGGAGACTTTTGGACATTGTCCTTCCCCTTAGGCTCATTGGAACCCTTGTTTTCCGGGGGCTTATTATTTCTTTTACCCCCCGTTTGGAAATTGATTCGCGAGGCCACCATAGTATGGTGTATTACCGCCGATATGGTACGTGGCCTTTGGGAGTTGACATACTCCGCCATTTCTTCGGTTAAGCCCGCACAAAATTGTTGCTTTTGCTCTCCAAAATCCAACTTTTTGAAGACAGTGGCTTTGAGTTGTAGGTCCCAAAACTTGTCTACATATTTGTGGATGGATTCATTTGGAGAGAGCTTTAAGCTTCGCCATTCGGTGAGTACTTTGTCTTTGGCATCGGTGGCCAAAAACTGCTTCATAATGGAAGCTCTTAAAGCCTTCCATGTTCGTGGAGCTTCACCGTTGGCTCGTAGGCTAGACCACCATTGTCTGGCGGACTTTTGAAAGTGCATAGCTACATGGCGTAGCTTAGAGGACTCCGTGAAGCCCTCATCTCCAAACGCCGCATCGAATTGCTGGATAAAGGCCAAAACTTTGTCTGTAGCACCGAAGGTGCCATCATAGGTAAGGAAAGAGATGCTCTTACCTCCCTCTTTGAATTTCTTCAGCTTGGACGACCTCTTCCATGCGGCATAGGATTTCCTATGGCCTCTTCTTTTTGATGGTTCAAAAGTTGCACCATCACTTTCTTCAGAAGATGAAGAATTTGAAGAAGGTGGAGAAGAGGGTGACCTCTTTCTCGCCTTTTTCTTGTCTTGATCTTTGTTGTCTTCACCATAGCTTTCATAAGAGGAAGAGGATGAAGAAGATGGAGAAGAGGGTGTCCTCTTTCTCGCCTTTTTCTTCTCTTGCTTTTTATCATCCCTCTTTGAATTATGGCGTGGAGAAGAGTGTGATGGTCTTCTCCGCTTTGGTGGTGATGGAGAGCGTTTAGCCCGCCGTCTTCGTGGAGCCATCTCCGCCGAGGTGGCGGGAGACTCGCTTCTTTCTCGTTCCTTCGGTGGAGGCTCTTGAGTTCTCCTTTGGGAAGGAGATGCATCATCAAGAAGTAAGTTCTTGAGCCCTTCATATGGATTCTCTTCTTCTTCCCGAATCGGAGAGAGACCTCTTTTGGTAGTCTCACAAGGAGGCTTCCTAGGTGTTCTCTCGTCATGGTGATGAGCTTGGAGAATCCCGTGAGCACGGAGCTGCCGTTGCACTTCACTTTGGAGAGATGGATTGCCCATGGCTTGTTGAAGCCTAGAAACAAGATAATTAACAAGCATTGAAGCATCATTAGTAGCTTGCTCATGAGCAAAATCAAAGTTATCAACATTAATTTCACTCTCTTTTCTATTGTCAGCCATTCTAACAACTTTTAGGTGTAAACTTTTTAGGTGTACTTTGGCACTTCAAGCCCTAGTTGCTACTCCTCTTTACCCCTTTAGAAAAAGCACTCAAGCTACTGTACCCGCGGCTCGAATACCATTAATTGCAAGGAATAGAAGAGAGGGTCTTTCGACACCAAGACAGCACCGGCTCCTGTCAAGCTTCTAATAGCTCAATAGTGGTTAAGCCGTAGGCAAGCCCCGTAGGACTCCACTATTAAGACCATAGCTCTCGACGGTGATGCCCCGTTAACTGCACAAAGGCAGGCGCACTGCAAGGCTGAAAAATCCCTATTCTACTTACTCACAGGCAATTAATAATACCAACCATTTGTAGCTAGCTTGAGGACCTCCCTTCTTGAGCAAGAAAAGAGAAACCTTGAGCTCTGATACCAATGTAACATTTAATGGCCTAGAATCTTAATGTGTAGCAGAAATTAGCATGAACATAGTGGGCATTTCATTAGAATAGATTCCTAATGAGAATTACAAGAGTGCTTGGGTGGAGAGAGCAACAAAAAGCATAACACCTAGTTAGATAGCATCGACAATACTTTCAAAAGAGAGAGAGCAATTAAGCTATTGACAACAGTTGAGGACCGGATTTGCATGGAGCCGGTCCCCCCTCCAAAAGGCTTTGTATTATGGTTTCTCCCATCAAGAGAGACATTGTACAATACAATTCTTTGTGTTCCTTCAAGACTAGCTAGTGTAATGAAGATGGAAGCTTCATACACCAAGCAAAACACTTAATCAAACACAACTTGAATTATCCCCGTTCTCAGACCCAAGACCTCACACACCTTCGAAGATGGTGAGAGCTAGCAGGGTATGAGAGTAGATTGAGAGGAAAAAGAAGTATATTACGAGAAAGATGTACATCTCCTCACATAATCACTCATATTAGCATAGCTTAGCTTAGTAATTAGCTTGGTAGAGAAGATGAGCATGCATTGAAGCTTGGCTCTTGGTTGGATTTGCATCCACATGCCAAGAGAGTGTTGATGTAGGCTTCTATCTCACAAGCTTGGAGTAGGTGATGAGCTCTCCATTAAAGCTTGGGAGGAGATAGAGTATTCTTCCTTCACACATGGTCAAGTGTGAGTGTGTGTGTGACAATGCCAAGCAAAAATCAGCCCCCCCTCTCTCTTGGGCGAGCCCTAGCTGCTAAATAGGTCTGGCTTTTGCCTCATTGGACCTCCCCAGGTCAAGCCAATAGGAATTAAGTAGCATATGTGATAGCCTTCTGACATGTGTCCCCCTTTCCCCTTTTGTGAGAGCTTTAGGTAATTAAATAATTAAACTAAACTCTCATTGGACCCCTTTGCCTCCTGGCCAATAGGAATCAGGCAAGCCATGGGGCTCCTGAATGCTCATTGGACCCCTTGGGAGACTGCCCAATAGTCTTCTAGGAGACTTAATTCTCATTGGTTTCTTTTATTAAATGTTTTTAAATTAATTAAACTAGATTTACTCTAGCTTAATTCTCATTGGTCCACTTCAAGGGTCTTCCAATAGGAATTGGGCACACCTTGTGGGCATCTGGCCTAGGGAGCTGACATGTGTCCCTCATTCCCTTTGTGTAAAGGGAGCCTGTGTGTGTGTGTGTGGCTTTCTCTCTCATCCCCTAGCTTTGGGGCTCTCCCCCTCCCATGTAGGGATGTGGAAAGACTTTTTGGGCACACACTAAGCATCCAATTTTTCCCTAGGGTTGACCTTTGGACACAACCTTTGAATTTTGGAACCTTAGCATTTTGGAAGTCTTAATGGGCTGAACCTTAGGGTCTTTTTGGCCCATTGTTTAACATGGCTCTTTTTGCAGATGGCCCCCCCTTTGGATCCCTATTTTCCCTCCTTTGGATCCCTATTTTCCCTCCTTTGGATCCCTACTGTGGCCGGTCTGCTAGCTTAACCAATATTCTAGCTTTTTCTCCCTTGGCACTTCCCCACATTAAATGATCAGTTTAATATGAGAAAATCATTTAGGAGAATTAGATATTGATTATTATGACATAGCACTATTGATCACCTTGTCACTCTTCGAGTTCTTATGGAAGCGTCTCGATTGAAAGAAAAAAAGTTCTATTGTTGCTTTGTGGATTTCAAGAAAGCTTTTGACATGGTACCGCGAGGAAATCTTTGGAGACGTATGCAAAGCCTTCAAGTGCTAAGAGAATTTATGCATGCAGTCTTTTGTATCTACCAAAAAGTGATATGTCGATTACGTATGGGAGATGGAATTTAAAAATTTTTTGCAAGCACTATTGGTGTCAAACAAGGATGCCCACTTTCCCCAACCCTCTTTGGGCTACTCATTGATGAATTGGAATGCATGGTTCTTGATTTTATGTAGCAAGAAGGCATAGAAGAGGTTAAGATCAAAAATGCGGTGATCATCCTTTTACTTTATGCCGATGATATAGTGCTCCTCGCACATACCTTAGAAGATGCACAAAAGCTTATGAGTGTCTTGGAACGCTTTTGCCTACATAGCGGGCTGATCGTGAATGGATCCAAAACCAAGGTTATGCTTGTAAAGACCCTCAATGACGAAAATCCATGCATTGTATACAACAATGAGAAACTTGAAGTGGTAGATCACTTCAAGTACCTTGGCCTTGAGGTTCCATCCAATCATAACTGGAAGGATTGTGCAATGCGTCACTTGGAAGCCGGAAAGAGGGCTTATTATGCATTTGAGAACATGTGCAATGCAGGAGAGATCAAGTGTTGGGCTCTCAAAAAGTACCTCTTTGACACATTGGTGACACCGGTGCTTCTTTATGGAGTGGAGGTGTGGGGTGGAAGCATAGGGAAGTCTACTTGGAAAGAGTTTGAGAATGTCCAAAAGCGTTTTCTCACCAACTTTCTCCAACTTTCTCCAAGTCAAGACATAAACACCCTACATGCTCTTACTTCTTGAGTCCGGATCGCTTCCCATTGAGGCCTTGGGCATGCAAAGGGTTGTGGAGTACATGCGTAAGACACAACATAGCCCTTTGCATCGACTTCCTAGAATCGCATATGAAGCAAGTCAAAAGTTTCAAAAGACATGCAAGAGCAAAATACTAAATTCGGGGTGAATGCTTGACATCAAGAAATGGTTTCGAAGATGGGATGCATGTTACTTGGTCAAGGATGCGTCGATCGACTCCCAAGTTAATGAGGCCTTCTTACAATGCCAATGTATCATGGCTTGGGAGAAATCCGGAGGTTCTCGCTTCAGCCATTACACCACACACGTTGCCCCAAACTACAAATCTCTTTTCTTCTCTGAACGAGGCAACCGAACCCATTCCTACATCCTTGAGCCCATCCCGTTGAGTGCGATCCGCACCATTGCCTCCATTCGTCTTAGCTCCCATTCTCTACGCTGCGAGACAAGATGTTGGGGCACTGGTGAGGAGTGTCATCGACTTTTCACCTTATGCCCTCGTCAAGTGCGAGAGAGTGAGTACCACACATTACTTGAGTGCTCAGCTTTTGACCACATTAGGTCCTATTTTCCCCATATATTCAGCCATGAGCTCTCCCTGCATACCTTCCTCTCCCAACCACGATGTGGACTCTCTATTGCGACGCTCATTTCAACCATTTTTGAGCATCGAGAGGCACTTATGACCTCCACTCACACCACGTGACATGTTCATTTGGTCCCATAGGTCATATTTGACCTCCGATGACGATGCTAGAACTATCTATCTATCTATCTATCTCTATCTCTCTCTCTCTCTCTCTCTCTCTCTCTCTCTCTCTCTCTCTCTCTCTCTCTCTAAACTTATTCACCAATGACAACACAAATAGAGACATTTGTGTTCAAAAATGATGAACGATTTCATATGAAGAGCCCTCAGTACCATCTAAAATTCTAGTTCTATCGTCTTATATTCGAAAGAACGAATATCCTATGAAAAGTTGCAAAAAAAATAATAAAATCGAGATGTTTGTGAGGTTAATTAGGGGTAGTCTTTGACAAAATTGAAGGGAATTTTGGCAAAATATGAGAGGTACATTGGGAATTTTTGAAATTTTAGGGGTATTTTGGGAATTTTGATTAATTACAAAGATATTTTGATAATTGTTTCTAATTTTATTGAGCTCTTCACTTGTAAATCTTAAATTTGGCTAGAGTTTTGTCTTTCGTGGGTGGTTGTGGTATGAAACCTAGCTAGTGTTTGTGGAGGAAGAAGGGTAATTCCCGAGTGGATGACAATGTAATAACGGTGGGGCATGTGGAGTTGGTAGGCAAGCTTTTCATCAACTTGGCAAGAGGCAAGCTATGTGTCATACTCCTCTCTGATCTGATTAATGTATTCCAGAAACTCACTGACAAGATTACAAGTCATTTGTTTTCAAAGTTCTCTCCACGAACTTCAACGCCATCACCTTATGCTTCACCATTTCCTTGTGCCTCTCAGGTTCTTGATTTTTGGGAAAGCCAATGGACATTGAAGGAAAGTGTACAATGCCTCTGACCCTTGCATCCTCTGGGTGGGTTTGTATGTGCACAACCCACTACTTCTTTAAGAATTGACTTTAAAACGTGTTGTATGAAGCCTCGATTTGATTTGATGCTATCGCAACCCATTTGAGCTACTAGCTTACAGGTGAAAGCATGAAGAAGATGACTGCAAATGAGAAAGAAGGGAAGACCCAAGAAGTGTAGCTCAGTTGGTGAGATCTTTGTGATGTAACCCCAAGGTTGAGGATTCGATGCTCACGGGTTGTGTTCTCTTGGGTGTATTTTCCTCCCGTATTGGGGGGGTGGTTCCCAAGGTTTCCCTCAAGGGTGTAATGTACAACAATGTACAACTTTAAATACATGATATGTGCATAGTTTCTCCCTACAACCTTCCCCGTGTTGATGGTGAAAGAAAAAGAAGGAAAGAGAAAAAGAGAAAGTCCTTGATCTTTGATGCCAGTCTCTGCCACACGTGTTGACGATGAAAGAGAGTTGCACACTCTATCCAACCAAAAGATAAGAGTAAGGCTATCACTTTATATCACCACAATTGCTCCCATGCTGCCTTCACTGCCTAGTTTTCCATGCTTAGCAATACGACAAGGCCAGTGTTGCCACCCAATCAGCATTCACCTAGTCTTTCTCCTTGCAATCACATAGTTGTGGCCGGCTTTAGACAAAAGAGAAAATGAGCCATGAAGATTTTCCTTCCTCGTCCATTCACATTGCACACAACCAACGTAGGCAAGAGATAATGACTTTGCAATCCAACGACTGCAATTTTCTCTTTCTCTTGATATGTGAGGACTCGACAGTCTCCACCTTCTATGATGAAAAGTTAATGGAGCTTGCAGATTTTTGAGGGGGGTTTCCACCTGTCTTCTTGGTGGGTCCGGACGAGGAAGTCTCTCTGCTCAATGAATAGTAGGGAGCCATTATACATGTATGTGGCACTGCCCTCCCAATTCCCTTGCCATGCGTAGTCTGAATCCTCACTGTCAAGGTCCAGGGTCAAGGGACAATACATCTGGACCATTAAATTCACAATCATTATACACAAGAATCTAAACTAGCCATCGTTGATTGATTGCCACATCAACACTCAAAAAATTGCTGGTCTTTGACTACGAAGACATTGGTCAGCTTGCAACATTAGCATATATAAGATGATAACTCAACATACATAGCATCGTCTCTGACTACAAAGATAGTGGATCATCTTGCTATATAAACATGATAGCTCATCATACATTATGTTAGACACACTAAAATAGAGAAAAATTGAATCAGAAGCTAACAATTCAAGATAGGGAATTTTAACCAGCTCTTGACAACTCAGCACAGGTAATTTTAACTAGCTCTAGACAACTCAGCATGAGGAAATTAAACCAGATCTTCACAACTCAGCAGAGGGAAATTAAACCAACTAGTGACAACTCAGCACCAAGAAATTAAACCAACTATTGACATCTCAGAAGAGGGAAATTCAATCAACAGCTGGTACATCAGCTCAGAAAAACTTCTAGCGGAGCCAAAAATAATAAAAAGAAGTCTTATGTGCATGGACCCACTACTTTCCAGAGTCACCAACTGGCATGTTCTCCTTGCCCACATACATGTTCACAACATAATTAGTAATGCTACAACCAAAAAAGAAAGACATTTTGTCACTTGGGCCACTTCATAGAGATGAATCTCAAGAGCATGAGTGGATTCAATTGGAAGATCCTGAAGAATATCTTCTTCAAAAGGGATGTCATCGCCAATTATGTATGGAAAAAACCACATTCCATGAGAAGATTGCACTCCAACATGTTTTATTGCACCCTCTTTGCCACCAACAGAAGGCTGAGACTTGCCATGTCCACCACATCCTCTTGTTTCACATCCTATAGACTGTTTTTGAACATGCATATCTTTGACACCTCCACCCAACAAGACGTTTGAGACAAGGCCCTGCAAAAATTTCTCAAGCTTCCATGTCTCTAGCACATAGACCATTGGCAATCCCACTACCAGAACCATCAACATAATCAGTCCCAAAACCTGCTAGACCAATTTTATTACCACTACAAGAACCACCAACCACCCCTAACAAAAAAATGAAGTATACAAAAGAAAGTACACCGCATTTGATAGCCATGACCATGTTGAATACTAAAATCAACATCATTCAATATTTCTTCCTCCATGTTAATGCCAATTACAGGAGCCTTCTTTCTGTCCTTACACACTCCCCCACCAACACCCTTTCGCATAACATCCACAACAAAATTCTACATATTTTCGAAGATTGGGTTCTGTGCATTATCAAAATCTACTTCACAAACACCTGTTTCTGCCATTCTCAGATCTTGATCTTTTCTAATCATCCTATCCAACATCGTAGAATCCCCATTAAAGTATGAAAAGGAAATAATTCCCCACCCTGCTTGCACACTACAAGAAAAAACTTAGTTAGAATTTCATTTAACTATCAAAGCTCAATCTTTTCTAGAGGCACGTCACAATCTAGGCCAGAAATCGTTTGTCAATTATTCTTGGAGGGGTCACCTAATAGTTATGTGACTATCATGTGAGTGCAACACAAGGGGTTATTAAATTTTAATTTTACATCAGGATATCATAAAATTGAATTGAAAAAAAATACATATTGAATAGGAGAAAGGTGCATTTTATATCAAAATTTCACAAATAAGGATTCTTAGAAATAGTTTTTGAACGCATGCGGTATACACAATCTATACGCAGTGACCGTCTTGAGCAGTTGTCGAACTTTTTGCGTGCCCAGTTCTATTTTTGTTTCATGGAATTCTCTGCAAAATTCAACATTTTCTTCTCAATAGTAGCATGAACACTCATAAAACCCTTTTCACACATACTTTCCCCTTGAACCTGAACATTGGCTCATGAAAGGTAGCATGCACATCATTTTTTCCACATCCTAAAGAGCCCATATCAGAAATTAACCCTTCCCCACTACCTGCAAAATCTACTAAATCAGGGACAGAAGGCAAAATGAAGGTGCTCCACACATAGCACACCCTGCACACAACAACCAAAAGCGAGCAACAACAACAAATTGTGAGTACCACAAATCTGAATCTTAAACAGTAAGATCTACAACAAAAAAAATGTATGTAAGACTTAAAATATAACTTAAAAAAACAAATAGTATGCAAGCAAAGAAGATGACATCAATAAGCCGACCCTTGTATTACTTGTAAAAAACTTAAAATAACAGAATGGAGCCAAGAAGATGACATCGATATGGAAGTTCTTCACGGCTAAATCAATACTAGATCACCTCAAATAGCATTTGACACAATTCTTGCAAGAGCAAGACTAGGTAGAAAACGCCTTCCTGTTAGTTTAATGTTTTGGATGAAGTGTATATACACTACCATTGGCCATTATTTATTTGTACTCTTCTGACATGCTTGAAAGCACTTGAAATGAACTCCTACATGTACCCTTTCCTTTCATCCTTTGAATAAAAAAAACCTGCTAGAACCAAAATCTAGAGGCACACATCACTCCGATCGTTTCCCGCCATCAGCACATACACACACACACACACACAAAGAGAGAGAGAGAGAGAGAGAGAGAGATGTGTGTACGTGCTGGTCGCCTGCATTCTCTAAAACATGGGAACAGTTCAAAAAGCTTACCTGATCTAGCTTCAACACGAAGGAAACCACCTCTTCTCGGTATGGAGGAGAACCACTCCCTCGTGCACAACCTAAAAAAGACACCCCTTCCCGTGCCTTGCTAGGAGCTTCACGCCAAGGAAAACTTACCCTTCCATGCATAGCACGCTCACTTAGGTGTGAATTTCTTTCACACTACTTGACCCCCCTCTTATGGACCGTTGATGGTCGGGAAAGGACCCTAGTCCTTTCCCCATAATAAGTGCTCCTGTTGGTCGCCACGTTGTCGGGGGATATGTGTTTGAAACATGAGCCAAGAAGGCACGAGGTCTCTGGCTGTGAGAGGTGTTACATCAAAGAATAAGAACCACGGGTGCAAAAGGCCATAGCAATCACCGTAAACTTTAATTCATTGAGTCAAATCTTGAGTACAACATAATCCTTAGCCAAGGCGGGCTGTTAGCAACATCGACACTTCATTTATAATTACTCATGCCCTTAACGGCTCCATGATTTAACAAAAGTATTAACTAAATCTAACATGTCACCGATGATCAAAAATTTCCTCCATGTTGGATCTCCCTGCTTTGAATGTTGTTGAACTTTGTATATTTTCAATGCTTTCTCCTACCGAGCGAGAGAGAGAGAAAGAGTTTTAAAATTTCAGCTTGCTATCTCTGGTCCTAGTCAAATTACCTTCCCTTGGTCGAGTCCCTTCCTTGCTTATACATGAGAAAAAGAGCATGCTTTTGTCGTTGACTTCCAGTACCTTCAACTCGTTGAGAGTCTTGAGCACCTTCCTTTCGTTGTTCGGGGTCCTTACCCTTCACCTCTTACTTCTCAACTCTTCTCTTGCTTAACCGCCAAAACTCTCTCCTTACTTGCCTTATGCTTTGCTTGCCCTTTTTTAGTTGAGAGGATTTCTTAGTCGAGTCCTCTTCTTGCCGAGAGCTTCCCTCGCTCGATCGTCAGAGCTCCACTTCAAGGGCCTCTTCTTGCTTATGCACAAGAAAAAGGTAGCGTTTCTCGGTTGTCCAAGATCTCCCTTGCTGAGAGCCTTGGTTGAGAGAGAGAGAGAGAGAGAGAGAGAGAGAGAGAGAGAGAGAGAGAGAGAGAGAGAGAGAGATAGAGAGAGAGAGATTTTCTTTATGTTCGAGATAAAGAGAGCATCCTCCTGATTTGCCTCCCCTTCTTCCTCACGCTAACCCCCACAATCCCTTCTCTCCCCCCCTCATCTCTCGTTTATTCCCCTTATGCAGTAACCCTAAACTTTCCTTCCTTTTTTAACAACGACGGCACCTCGGTGATGTGGCATGGGACCCATGCCTATGATGTGGCAGCTGACAGGTGTTGGGTTTCCCTATTTTGTTTTTGAAGTTTGTATGTTTTCATTACTTTCTCTTACCAAGCATGATTTGGTCGTCGACTTCGACTGCCTTCAACTCTTTGAGAGCCTTGAGAACCTTCCTTTCCTTGTCTGAGCTCCTTACCCTTCACCTCTTACTTCTCAAATCTTCTCTTTCTTAACTGCCAAAATTCTCTCCTTACTTGCCTTATGCTTTGCTTGCCCTTTTGTAGTCAAGAAGATTGCTTAGTCGAGTCCTCTTCTTGCCAAGAACTTCCCTCTCTTGTTTGTCAGATCTCCGCTTCTAGAGCCTCTTCTTGCTGGTGCATCTTGGCCATGGAGAGACCTTCAAGAAGAAGAGGATACAGCAACATAGAGGCTATATTGAGGCTATCAAAGAAGCCCTATGAGTGCATAGCACATCTACCTCTTGTAGCAACATTGCCTCTATAGAGACATGCATTACATCTTTGCTCCTCAAGGCTCCCAGCACCAAACCATGTCAATATTATGTGGCTTCCAATCCTCCTTGTCTCCCACACTATCGATTGTACTCAATGGTTAGGCGAGGGTATCAAACGAGGTGAAATCTCTCTCTCTCTCTCTCTTTATTTCTCTCTCTCTCTCTCTCTCTCTCTCTCTCTCTCTCTCTCTCTCTCTCTCTCTCGTTGTGCTTATATGTGAAGCTACTCTAAACATAGCCCTCGATCCCCTCTATATATATACCATCTTGTGTCACGCATATTCTACACATTTTGGGGTTGCATTCTCCGTGTATCATCTCTCTATCTCTTTCTCTGCGGTATCAGAGCGTGGTTGCTTTTTCTTCACAAAAATAGAGGGTTTTTTGCCTTGTGCAGCTTCTCACAGCACGCGCACAGTAAAAATATGCAATTCAGCAAAACATAAAATAATCATAACTTTCTGCTCAAAACTCAAACTTCAGTGTTTGAAGAGTCATTCTTAAGGTTTTGGGACGTTTCAAAGCTGCTGGTTATCATAGATTTGTCAAATTCTGCATCAAAATTAACTCACAAGAAATTGGTAACTATTTTTAATATGTTTTAATTGAAATCATCAAAAAGTATGAGCTTTTATAATTTCAAATCTATTTGTGTTAAGTTTCTTGTAATGAATCTTTCATGCATCATATTCAATTTGATTTACATAAAAGAACTTAGATCAAGAGTTAATTATGTTGTATTCTATTTCTATATTGATACATGTTGGGATCTTTGTTGCATGATTCTTGGATTTCCTTTTCATGGATCATATGCAATTCGATTTGTGTAAAAAAATTTAGAGTAAAAGTTAGGCATATAGAAAATACAATGTTTTTAATTCTTCTTGCTACATAATTTTTAAATTTGTTTTTATGGATTATATGCAATTCAATTTATGTAAAAAAAATAGATGAAAAGTTAAGCATGTTAAATTTACATCGTTTTCAATTAGATTTATATATTGAAAGAAATAGATAAATTGATTGGTTTATATACTTACTCTTTTTATATAACACATATATTTTGATGCATGGGCATCGAGTTACATCAAAGTTATATCAATTGAAATCTTTTAATTTTACTTTTTGTTTTGATTGTGTATGATTTATGATAAAGATCAAATCAATGATTTATGTAGTTACATCTCAAATACTTATGATTTTGATGATTTATTTTATATCTTCAGCCAATGTTGATATTATGCTTTGACAATTCACATTATTTATCTTCTTTGTGAATGTCAATGGTTATGTTTTTGATGATTTATCAAAGAGTTATATTTTGATGACTTATTTTCTCTGTTGATTGAAAGAATCAAAGAGTTACAAATTTAATGATTTGATATCATGGATAACTCATGTCAAATTGTTATAATTTATTGACTCATATTAATTCTTTACATATATATGTTAAAGAGTTATAATTTTGATGATTTGTCAAAGAGATACATTTTAACAATTTATTTTTAGCTAAAATATAAATAAATTATGGTTTTTTCTCGTCCGCAGTTAATATAAACGTTTATTATTGAGATTTATATTTTTATGTGATGATTAGGAGTCATTCCTACTAATTATTCATTGTTGAGATAGTTATTACTCCATGGAGTTTTTCGATGATGCATTTTCATGATAATTAGAAGTGGTTCGTATTGTGTGTTCAATTTTTTTTTGAAATGGTTGTGATTCCATGGAGTTATTCCATGATACCATGATGCGTTTTCATGATGATTACAAGTCATTGTATCGATCATTTTTTATTGAGATGATTATTATTCTATGGAGTTATTACATGATGTCATTATGTGTTTCCATGATGATCACAAATCGTTCGTACTGATCATTTGTTATTGATATTGTTACATGGAGTTATTCCATGATGTCATGACGAGTTTCCATGATAATCACAAGTTATTCATATTGATCATTCTGTTATTGATATAGTTATTATTCCATGGAGTTGTTCCATGAATTCATGATGCGTTTCCATGATGGCCACAAGTCGTTCATATTTATCGTTTATTTTATTAAGATGGTTATATTCCATGTTATTCCATGATGCCATGATGCATTTTCATGATGATTCCAAGTCATTCCTATTGATCATTTGTTATTCATATGATTATTATTCCATGGAGTTGTTCCATAATGCCATGATGCAATTTCATGATGATGAAAAGTCATTCGTACTGATCGTTTATTTTATTGATATGATTATTCTTTCATAAACTTGTTTCATAATGCCATGATAAAAGCTGTTCTTACTGATTGTTTGTTATTGAGATGGTTATTCGTCCGTACGATTTTTCCATGATGTGTTTCCATGATGATCACAAGTCATTCATATTGACCTTTCTATGATTGATATGATTATTACTTTTTGGAGTTGTTTCATGGTACCATGGTGTGTTTCCATGATGATTAGAAATCCTTCGTACTGATCGTTCATTTTACTGATAAAGTTATTATTCCATGTTATTTCATGATTTCATGATGTGTTTCCATGATAATTCGAAATCGTTCATATTGATCGATCATCTTATTGATATGGTTATTTTTCCATGGAGTTCTTTTGTGATACCATGATACGTTTCCATGGTGATTAGAACTTGTTCATACTAGTTGTTCATTATTTCTTTATAGAGTTGTTCCATGACGCCATGTTACATTTTCTTGATGATTAAATATCATTCATATTGATCATTTTTTATTGAGATGATTATTCTTCCATAGAGTTTTTGCATGATTCCATGATGATTAGAAGTTGTTTGTAATGATTATTCATTACTAAGACGATTACTTTTTTATAGAGTTGTTTCATGATTTCATGATATATTTTTATGATTGAAAGTCATTTGTACTGATCGTTTATCATTAAGATGACTATTATTCCATGAAATTGTTTCATGAGGTTATGATGCATTTTTGTGGTGGTGATTACAAACCGTTCGTACACATCATTTCTCATTGAGATGATTATTCTTTCATAAAGCTAGTCCATAATGTCATGATGTGTTTTCATGGTAATCAGAAGTCTTTCATACTAATCATTTAATACTAAGATAGCTATTCATTTATAAAAGTTGTTAAATTATGTCATGATGTGTTTTATTGTGCTTTATTGAGATAGTTATTATTTCATAGAGTTGTTCCATGAGACATGCTATGTTTTCATAATAATTAGAATTTGTTCGTATTGATTGTTTGTTTAGTAAGAAGTTTATTATTCCTTGGAGTTGTTCCATGATACGATGATGTGTTTTCATGACAATACTGATCGTTTCTTATTGAGATGGTTTTTTGTTCCATAGCATTGTTTCATGGATGACTTAGTATAATTGAGATAGTTTTTGTTTGATAGACTCATTTTAATACGTCGATTTTTTCTCCATGATGATTTATTATAATTGAAAGAATTATTATTCCATGAAGTCAATTCATTTTACCAGGTTGTTGTTTTACGTTCATTTGTATTGATTAAGATGACCGTTTTGTGATTTCATAATATTGTTTCATGATATTTTATTATGTTTATTATTCTATGGATTTATTTTATGATGCCATGAAGTTATTTATAACCATTCCTTATGGTCTAGATAGTTTTATTCCATATAATTATTTAATAATAATTTCTTATAATTTCAATGATTCTACCATGGTCCTATTCCATGATACAATGGTGTTAATCCATGATGATTGTTTTTATGATTGAAAGAGTGATTCCATGATAAGATATTATGATTGAAAGAGTGATTCCATGATAATGTATTATGATTGAAATGATTATTATTTTATGGCTTTGATTTATTATGCCATGATATTGTCTCATGTTGATTTGTAATGATCGAGATGATTGTTTCATGATGTCATGCTTGAGATTTTTTTATGATTGAGATGTTTGTTTCTGCATAGATTTTCTCTATGATGTCATTCCATGGTGATTAATTTATGATCAAGAAAGCTTACTTTAAATAGACTCCATACAAGATATTCCCAATATAATAAAATTTGATTTATCGGGTTTATATATGTGTGCTATATTTTACGGTATTTCATGTTAAGCAGATTTTATAATATATACATGGGTTTAATCTTGATTGAAGTGTCAAAAACCATCTCCAAAGACATTTTGTCAATGTATTTCTCTAGCATTGATATGATTTCCATCTTGTGCTCTTTGATGTTGTGATATTGACAGATTGTACATAACTCAAAGACAAAGTGAAGTATCGCAGAGATTGTATATGTTTATCAAAGTTGAAGATGATCCAAAGCATTCTTTCATTACTCCTTTGAGGCTATTGTTGTATGTAACAAGAGTGATGTAACTCTTTATAACCTATTTTTCTAAATTTAAGAGTATATCAATATAACAATGGATATATATAGGGATGTGGGTTTTTCACTTCAGTCCCCAAGGCTTTTTTCATCCACAGTTAGGGACCCTTGTTTGAGCGGGGTTGTTAAGGTTATATGTGAAGCTACCCTAAATATAGCCTTGGGTTCCCTCTATATATATACTATCTTGTGTACGTATTCTACACACTTTGGGGTTGCACTCTTTGCGTATCATCTCTCTGTTCTTCTCAACAATTTTACCATAATTTTTTGATCAGATTGTACTTTTAAGCAATGAGACACTTATAAAAAATTTGATAGTCTCTCATCTTTACAACTGGGCTTCCAAACGAAACCATCATGTGCAGACATGGACTGTGGCCAAGGAGCTATATTTAAACAAGGATGGCTCCAATATGAGGAAATTGTAGGTAAGATATGTGTGTACGTGTGCATGTGCACATATATGCCTGAATGTGACGGAATGTCCGTGCTTATGTCCTTGCATTGATGTATTCCACTAGCTAGAGTGGATATTGCAAGCTGCCTTGTTGGTGGGCTTGGATTTAGAATCTCATGCTTGAGGCTTTGTCTAGTTTCCATTGATGTATGGTTTAAAAAGGAGTGATCCAAGGTAGTCAAAGGTTTAGGGGCTCGTCCCGAGGAGGGACTTCCAGTTGGAGTATGCCCCTTAGATGATGCATTCTCTCCAACAAATCTTTCTATTTTGGGTTTTGGGCTTGCAATAGTTCCTTTTTCCCGATGGGAATCGAAAAAAAAGCTTGCATTGGCCTGTAACATTTAATGGCCTAATAACTTATGTGTAGCGGAAATTAGCATGAACATAGTGGGCATTTCATTAGAATAGATTCCTAATGAGAATTACAAGAGTGCTTGGGTGGAGAGAGCAACAAAAAGCATAACACCTAGTTAGATAGCATCGACAATACTTTCAAAAGAGAGAGCAATTAAGCTATTGACAACAGTTGAGGACCGGATTTTCATGGAGCCGGTTCCCCCTCCAAAAGGCTTTGTATTATGGTTTCTCCCATCAAGAGAGACATTGTACAATACAATTCTTTGTGTTCCTTCAAGACTAGCTAGTGCAATGAAGATGGAAACTTCATGCACTAAGCAAAACACTTAACAAACACAACTTGAATTATCCCCGTTCTCAGACCCAAGACCTCACACACCTTCGAAGATGGTGAGAGCTAGCAGGGTATGAGAGTAGATTGAGAGGAAGAAGGAGTATCTTACGAGAAAGATGTACATATCCTCACATAATCACTCATATGTAGCATAGCTTAGCTTAGTAATTAGCTTGGTAGAGGAGATGAGCATGCATTGAAGCTTGGCTCTTGGTTGGATTTGCATCCACATGCCAAGAGAGTGTTGATGTAGGCTTCTATCTCACAAGCTTGGAGTAGGTGATGAGTTCTCCATTAAAGCTTGGGAAGAGATAGTCTTCTCTTTCTTCACACATGAGCTTGTGTGAGTGTGTGTGTGATAATGCCTTGCAAAAATCATCCCCCTGTCTCTCTCTTGGGCGAGCCCTCTTGCTAAATGCTCTGCCTGAAGCCTCATTGGCCCTCCCCAAGTCAATCCAATTACAATTAAGCAGCATAAGTGATAGCCTTCTGACATGTGTCCCCCTTTCCCCTTTTGTGAGAGCTTTAGGTAATTAAATAATTAAACTAAACTCTCATTGGACCCCTTTGCCTCCTGGCCAATAGGAATCAGGCAAGCCATGGGGCTCCTGAATGCTCATTGGACCCCTTGGGAGACTGCCCAATAGTCTTCTAGGAGACTTAATTCTCATTGGTTTCTTTTATTAAATGTTTTTAAATTAATTAAACTAGATTTACTCTAGCTTAATTTTCATTGGTCCACTTCAAGGGTCATCCAATAGAAATTGGGCACACCTTGTGGGCATCTGGCCTAGGGAGCTGACATGTGTCCCTCATTCCCTTTGTGTAAAGGGAGCCTGTGTGTGTGTGTGGCTTTCTCTCTCATCCCCTACCTTTAGGGCTCGCCCCCTCCCATGTAGGGATGTGCAAAGACCTTTAGGGCACACACAAAGCATCCAATTTTCCCTAGGGTTGACCTTTGGACACAACCTTTGAATTTTGGAACCTTAGCATTTTGGAAGTCTTAATGGGCTGAACCTTCGGGTCTTTTTAGCCCATTGTTGCACATGGCTCTTTTGCACATGGCCCCCCCTTTGGATCCCTATTTTCCCTCCTTTGGATCCCTACTGTGGCCGGTCTGCTAGCTTAACCAATATTCTAGCTTTTTCTCCCCTGGCCTTCCCCACATTAAATGATTAGTTTAATATGAGAAAATCATTTAGGAGAATTAGATATTGATTATTATGACATTACCTCTCTCTTGAAATCATAGTCGTCCTAGACTATGGTGTAGAGAAGATAAAGCATTGTAAGCATTGACAAGGTTTAGGTTATCCTTTAATTGTATGCCTTGCATCCATCTAGCATCTTCAAAAGGATAATTCTTAAACTTAATAAGATATCGTCGGATAGTCTTACCGCCTCTTAGTACCTTGTCTTCATGTCGGAGAATGGACTCAGGCTGCAGCACCTCTTCTTGGTCCTCGATCTCCGGTGGGTCTTCAATAGTTGGTTCTTGAGGTGGCTCTCCTTTGTAAGGCTTTAATAGGCTCACATGAAAAGGATTGTGTATGAGCCAATGATTGGGCAACTTGAGTTGATAGGCCATCTCATTGATTGGCCTAAGAATCTGAACTGGACCATAGTACCTTTTTGCTAGTTTAGCATAGTACTTTTGGTGACCCGTAGGATTCTTGCTCGTTGGGTGCCTTAATCGAGCCTTGGGAAACTTTAACAAGACCCAATCATTTTCTTTAAAGGCTTGGGCTCTTCTGTGCTTGTCAGCAGCAGCCTTTTGCCTTGATGGCATCCTTAATCTTTTGGAAAGATTCTTGTAGGTCTCGGCTATACTCATCTGCAGTGAAGATCTTTCCATGTACTTTAAGTAGCAAGGGACTTTTTGATCTTCCCTCAATTACCTCGAAAGGTGCTTTTCCTGTGGAAGTATGTACAGTGTTATTGTAAGCATACTCTACTAAGGGTAAGTACTTCTCCCATTGGGATCTGTGATCTACTTCCGTTACATAGGCTTTTAGTAGATCGAGAATGGTTAGGTTAGCTATTTCACTTTGGCCATCAGTTTGTGGATGATAGGCCGAAGAGAAGTTTAGCCTTGTTCCTAAATTCTCAAAGAGACCCTTCCAGAAATTACTGGTCATTCTAGGATCTCTATCCGCCACTATGGACATGGGCAAGCCATGGTACTTGAAAATTTGTGAAATAAAGAGGGTTGCCATTTGATGGGCTTTGATAGTCTTTTTGACAGGTATAAAATCAGCTTGTTTACTAAACCTGTCTACTATCGTCCATATTCCCGTATTCCCATGGATAGACTTAGGCAATCCAAAGATAAAATCCATGGATATGCTCTCCCATGGTGAATTAGGGATTGGCAAGGGTTGAAGCAATCCAAGTTGCTTCCCTCTATCAAATTTTTTCTTTTGGCATACCACACATTTGGAAACATACTCATGTATGCTCACTTTCATGGTAGGCCAATAGAAATATGTTTCAATTCCCTTTAAGGTAGACTGAATCCCTCTATGCCCCGCATAAGGTGGAGCATGAGATTCATACATTACTTTCTCACGTAGTGAGTTAGTAACGCATAGTCTATTGCCATAGAGAAGATAACCATCTTGTAAAGTAAATGGTTCTTCTTTCTTCCCTAATGCAAGGGCTGAAATCACATCTCTAAAATCGGGATCAATAGCATACTCATCTATCATTGAAGATAGATCATTGTGAGTTGCTATGGAAACCGCATTCACTCTCGGCCGTCTTGAGAGTGCATCAGCTACTTGATTATGCTTGCCAGCAATGTGAGCAATATGAAAATGAAATTGCGAAAGGAAATTTGCCCACCTCATTTGTTTGTCGGAGATCTTGGTCTGCGTCATGAAGTACTTAAGACTTTGGTGATCCATTCGCAGAATGAAAGGAGTCCCCAATAAATAGTGCTTCCATGAGTCTAAGGCATGTAGAACTGCAAGGAGTTCCTTTTCGTATATGCCTAGAGCTTGCTCAACAGGGTCGAGCCTTCGACTCTCATAGCCTATGGCGTGCCCTTCTTGGAGCAAAACAGCTCCAAGGCAATCACCACAAGCATCGCATTGGACCTCAAATGGTTTTGAGAGATCCGGTAGTGTAAGCACGGGTTGAGAGATAAGCTTTTCTTTAAGCTTTTCGAAAGCATTGTTCTCCTTAGCAGACCATGTATACCTAACGCTTTTATTTGTTAGGTCATGTAATGGTCCCGCAATTTGTGAGAACTTTTCTATGAAGCATCTATAGTATGCACACATACCTATGAAGCTTCTTAGTTCATGCAGATTCCTTGGTTTAGGCCATCCTTTTATTACCTCTAACTTGGATGGATCCATTTGGATGCCATCTTGAGAGATAATGTGACCTAAATACTGAATCTCTTGCAAGAAAAATTCACTTTTCTTTTGATTAACATAAAGTTTATTCTCTTTTAAAACTTGAAATATTACCTGGAGGTGTTGCTTGTGTTCCTCCAATGAATTAGAGTAGATGATAATATCATCAAAGAACACTCCAGTGAAGGTTTGATGAGGCCTGAACAGCTTCTCCATCAAGCGGTTGAATGTGGCTGGTGCATTGGTCAAGCCAAAAGGCATGACAATGTATTCGTAAAGACCAAATGTAGTACGAAATGCGGTCTTTACAATGTCTTGATCAACTATCCTTATTTGATGATAGCCACTTTTTAGGTCAATCCTTGTAGCTTATCAAATAGGTCTTCTACCCGTGGAACGGGAAACCTATTCTTGATAGTGATCCTATTTAGTGCTCTATAGTCGACACACATACGATATGTGCCGTATTTCTTTTGCACTAATAGCACAGGTGAGCAAAATGGAGATGAGCTTGGCCTAACAATACCCTTCTCAACTAACTCATGCACTTGCCGCATAATCTCCTCTTGTTGAGCTTGAGAAACTCTTTAAGGAGGTTTATTAGGCGGTTAACTTCCTAGAAGAAGTTCAATTGCATGGTCATCATTACCTCGTTTAGGAGGTAGCTCACAAGGGATGTCATCAATAAAAACATCTTGAAACCCCTTGAGAAAATTGGATAACTCTAATTCCTTTTGGTTGCTTTTATTTTCTTTTGCTAAAGCATTAGGTTCATTTTGAGAGTCTTTAACAAAAATCATGTACACGGAAATAGAGCTCTTTATTGACTTGTTGAAAGCTGGTGTATGTACAATGGGGATGGTGTTACCCATTTCCTTAGCATCTATATACATGTCTTTTTCCCTGAACTTAAAGGAGATTCTCCTTTCAGGAAATTTAACATCGGCAGCCAGGCGGTCAAACCATGGTGCCCCTAGGATTACATCCTCATGCTTGAGAGGAGAGATAAATAATTCCTCTTTGTCCACATAGCCTTGGACATGAAGCCTCAATTTCCCGATTAAGGGAGTGGCTGAAGCTTCTTGCCCCTTGAAGGCACTGTCTGCGGGTAGGACATCTCCCATCTCGTAGGATTGTATTTCTAGCTTGGTGGCCAACTCTATAGATATAAAATTGTGAGTAGAACTAGGGTCAAAGAGAATAAAAGCATCATGTTCTCTTACCTTTCCCCAAGCATGGCATAGAGGAGATCCTTTGTGGTGACTTTGGTGAGTCTCCTCCTCTTGGATTTCAACCAAGGAAGCTCTAGGAGGATCTTGGCGGTTTTTCTTTTGGGGACAAGCGCGGTACGCATGCCCTTGTTCGCCGCACTTGAAACACCGGTTATCCTTACGATAACGCTCAAGCTCTTCAGGAGAGAGTTTATTCTTACCTTTGTAAACTCCCTTCTCTTTAGCTTTGTTGGAGTTGCCCTTATGAGACTTCTTAGGCTCATTGGAACCCTTATTTTCCGGGGGCTTATTATTTCTTTTTGCCCCCGTTTGGAAATTGATTCAAGAGGCGACCATAGTGTGGTGTATTACCGCCGATATGGTACGTGGTCTTTGGGAGTTGACATACTCCGCCATTTCTTCGGTTAAGCCCGCACAAAATTATTGCTTTTGCTCTCCAAAATCCAACTTTTTGAAGACAGTGGCTTTGAGTTGTAAGTCCCAAAACTTGTCTACATATTTGTGGATAGATTCATTGGGAGAGAGCTTTAAGCTTCGCCATTCGGTGAGTACTTTGTCTTTGGAATCGGTGGCCAAAAACTGCTTCATAATGGAAGCTCTTAAAGCTTTCCATGTTCGTGGAGCTTCACCGTTGGCTCGTAGGCTAGACCACCATTGTCTGGTGGACTTTTGAAAGTGCATAGCTACATGGAGTAGCTTAGAGGACTCCGTGAAGCCCTCATCTCCAAACGCCGCATCGAATTGTTGGATAAAGGCCAAGACTTTGTCCGTAGCACCAAAGGTACCATCATAGGTAAGGAAAGAGATGCTCTTCCCTCCCTCTTTGAATTTCTTCAACTTGGACGACCTCTTCCATGCGGCATAGGATTTCCTATGACCTCTTCTTTTTTATGGTTCAAAGGTTGCACCATCACTTTCTTCAGAAGGTGAAGAATTTGAAGAAGGTGGAGAAGAGGGTGACCTCTTTCTCGCCTTTTTCTTGTCTTGATCTTTGTCGTCTTCACCATAGCTTTCATAAGAGGAAGAGGATGAAGAAGATGGAGAAGAGGGTGTCCTCTTTCTCGCCTTTTTCTTCTCTTTCTTTTTATCATCCCTCTTTGAATTATGGCGTGGAGAAGAGTGTGATGGTCTTCTCCGCTTTGGTGGTGATGGAGAGCGTTTAGCCCGCCGTCTTCATGGAGCCATCTCCTCCGAGGTGGCGGGAGACTCGCTTCTTTCTCGTTCCTTCGGTGGAAGCTCTTGAGTTCTCCTTTGGGAAGGAGATGCATCATCAAGAAGTAAATTCTTGAGCCCTTCATATGGATTCTCTTCTTCTTCCCGAATCGGAGAGAGACCTCTTTTGGTAGTCTCACAAGGAGGCTTCCTAGGTGTTCTCTCGTCATGGTGATGAGCTTGGAGAATCCCGTGAGCACGGAGCTGCCGTTGCACTTCACTTTGGAGAGATGGATTGCCCATGGCTTGTTGAAGCCTAGAAACAAGATAGTTAACAAGCATTGAAGCATCATTAGTAGCTTGCTCATGAGCAAAATCAAAGTTATCAACATTAATTTCACTCTCTTTACTATTGTCAGCCATTCTAACAACTTTTAGGTGTAAACTTTTTAGGTGTACTTTGGCACTTCAAGCCCTAGTTGCTACTCCTCTTTACCCCTTTAGAAAAAGCACTCAAGCTACTGTACCCGCGGCTCGAATACCATTAATTGCAAGGAATAGAAGAGAGGGTCTTTCGACACCAAAACAGCACCGGCTCCTGTCAAGCTTCTAATAGCTCAATAGTGGTTAAGCCATAGGCAAGCCCCGTAGGACTCCACTATTAAGACCATAGCTCTCGACGGTGATGCCCCGTTAACTGCACGAAGGCAGGCGCACTGCAAGGCTGAAAAATCCCTATTCTACTTACTCACAGGCAATTAATAATACCAACCATTTGTAGCTAGCTTGAGGACCTCCCTTCTTGAGCAAGAAAAGAGAAACATTGAGCTCTGATACCAATGTAACATTTAATGGCCTAATAACTTATGTGTAGCGGAAATTAGCATGAACATAGTGGGCATTTCATTAGAATAGATTCCTAATGAGAATTACAAGAGTGCTTGGGTGGAGAGAGCAACAAAAAGCATAACACCTAGTTAGATAGCATCGACAATACTTTCAAAAGAGAGAGAAATTAAGCTATTGACAACAGTTGAGGACCAGATTTTCATGGAGCCGGTCCCCCCTCCAAAAGGCTTTGTATTATGGTTTCTCCCATCAAGAGAGACATTGTACAATACAATTCTTTGTGTTCCTTCAAGACTAGCTAGTGCAATGAAGATGGAAACTTCATGCACTAAGCAAAACACTTAACAAACACAACTTGAATTATCCCCGTTCTCAGACCCAAGACCTCACACACCTTCGAAGATGGTGAGAGCTAGCAGGGTATGAGAGTAGATTGAGAGGAAGAAGGAGTATCTTACGAGAAAGATGTACATCTCCTCACATAATCACTCATATGTAGCATAGCTTAGCTTAGTAATTAGCTTGGTAGAGGAGATGAGCATGCATTGAAGCTTGGCTCTTGGTTGGATTTGCATCCACATGCCAAGAGAGTGTTGATGTAGGCTTCTATCTCACAAGCTTGGAGTAGGTGATGAGTTCTCCATTAAAGCTTGGGAAGAGATAGTCTTTTCTTTCTTCACACATGAGCTTGTGTGAGTGTGTGTGTGTGTGTGTGTGATAATGCCTTGAAAAAATCAGCCCCCTGTCTCTCTCTTGGGCGAGCCCTCTTGCTAAATGTTCTTCCTCAAGCCTCATTGGCCCTCCCCAAGTCAAGCCAATTACAATTAAGCAGCATAAGTGATAGCCTTCTGACATGTGTCCCCCTTTCCCCTTTTGTGAGAGCTTTAGGTAATTAAATAATTAAACTAAACTCTCATTGGACCCCTTTGCCTCCTGGCCAATAGGAATCAGTCAAGCCATGGGGCTCCTGAATGCTCATTGGACCCCTTGGGAGACTGCCCAATAGTCTTCTAGGAGACTTAATTGTCATTGGTTTCTTTTATTAAATGTTTTTAAATTAATTAAACTAGATTTACTCTAGCTTAATTTTCATTGGTCCACTTCAAGGGTCATCCAATAGAAATTGGGCACACCTTGTGGGCATCTGGCCTACGGAGCTGACATGTGTCCCTCATTCCCTTTGTGTAAAGGGAGCCTGTGTGTGTGTGTGTGTGTGTGTGTGTGTGTGTGTGTGTGTGTGTGTGTGTGTGTGTGTGTGTGTGTGGCTTTCTCTCTCATCCCCTACCTTTAGGGCTCGCCCCCTCCCATGTAGGGATGTGCAAAGACTTTTAGGGCACACACAAAGCATCCAATTTTCCCTAGGGTTGACCTTTGGACACAACCTTTGAATTTGGAACCTTAGCATTTTGGAAGTCTTAATGGGCTGAACCTTAGGGTCTTTTTAGCCCATTGTTGCACATGGCTCTTTTGCAGATGCCCCCCCCTTTGGGTCCCTATTTTCCCTCCTTTGGATCCCTACTGTGGCCGGTCTGCTAGCTTAACCAATATTCTAGCTTTTTCTCCCCTGGCCTTCCCCACATTAAATGATCAGTTTAATATGAGAAAATCATTTAGGAGAATTAGATATTGATTATTATGACATGGCCAGTTTGTTGGGCTCATAGATTGGGTTTGACTTGGGCCTTCGCTTCGATTGCAGGGAAGCATCATCCTTTGGTGGATTTGCAAATGCTTACTATATGCTCTAGTTTTTTGGATGCACAACATATCACTCAATTTTGCAAGGTTCATAAAAAAACTTGGAGGTGAGCTACAAGTCTTTTTGGACCTACATCGGTTGATGATGGTGACTATGCAACCAGGCCACCCACTCTGCAGCATGATTTGGTTCTCTTCCTCGAAGGAAGGGTTGCATGTTAGAGATAAGAGCTTTTTTGTGGTAGCCTAGATAGAATATCCCTTTGTGCTTGAATGGTCAATTATGCATAGACTCCCTTCTTAGCCACATGGTGATACCCAATGGCAAACAACGTCAATTATGCTACAAGAGTGTCTCTTTAGGCCGGAGCAGGCTTCTTGCAAGTGAAGAGGCTACAGAAGTAATAGTGGCACGCTATGTCACTAGATTGTAGTATGAATAAGAGGAAGATGGCCAACCTATCTATCAATAGTCCTCACATATGGGGTAGCTACACTATATTGAAAATGAGAGGCTTTGTCAGAATAGTCAACTATTAATTAGTGGGGGTCTACGATGCGGCAAGCATACAAGTGGTGGCTACCACAAATTGCTATTGCGCGATAGAGCTATGAGTAAATAGATCATAGGAGGTGATGGCCAAAGGAAGGTTCAAGCAAATTTGCAAACTGGATGTTCTAGAGAAATAGTGCATGCAGGAGACCCTAGTAATAATGGAACCTTCAATTGGATGATAGGCCATTATGAGTGTTGTTGATGGGGATTCCAATGTTGATGAGGCTGCCAATGTTGTAGGTTAAAGGAGATGCCAGCTAAATGCATAGTAACAAATCTACCATAGTAGGTTAAATGCAGCATAGTGTGTTAGATAGAATGGACACCAACAAAGACTGATGGGGATTGATTGTCTATCACTCCTTGGCATAGGATGTGAGTGGGATCCGGGTGCAGATTGTACATACTCTAATGTAGCACCGACAACTATTTTCTGCTTATGACATGATCATCTTCATCACATGTCTAAAGTTATTCCTTATACATGTCCCAAAACAATTGATTGCTCGCCACCATATTGTCTACCAGCTTTATGATTAGCTCCACGTCCGTTAGTTGATCCACCTTCATCCCTTCCTATGCAATTCCCAATTTTTCCATGGGAAAATCATTTGCTTCTACTCACCTCACCGCTACATCTTATGCTTCAAGCATGTATAAATATATAGAGCATCTTGAATTGCTACTCAGCCCATTCTTTCCATAACTTGTAGCTCGCATACTAAAGTCCCTGCCCAACAATCTGAGTGCAAAGATGAATAAATTGAAGTCATCCTTTCTCATTAATCCTCCTTTCATGAATGTGTTTTGCAAGACCTAATCCTTATTGAATGATGTTCTTGATTTGCATTGAGAGTCGCTCAAGGTTCTTCTAGTTTGAAGAAAATTAAAAAAATTCCATGCAAAGATGGAGATGCTAAGACAATAGAAGAGAGATCAAAGTCGCAGTGGAGATGGGCAGGAAAGTGGAAGATGATGGAGGTTCTTGTGAAAGTTATCAGCATCAACATGCAAGGTCCTCCTCAACTCTTAATGGCACACATAATTTGTCTCTTGCCTTGGTGACCACCTTTAGTTTGTAATGCACCCTTGGTTTTTAACACTAGATGCATGCCATGTGCCCAAGTGTGCACGCATCATGGATTCTTGCATGTGCTTGTAAGGCAATGCTTGAGATCAGATGGAGTACAAGAGTTTAATGAGTAGTGTTCCATGCAATTCAAAGATTCATCCATTTAAAGTGAGTGCACATTTTGTCCTAGCGTAGAATATATAGTGCTAGTCGATGCTCTTTGGTTTGCATTGTGCTTCCAAAAAAAAAAAACAATGTTCTATCTGAGTGTTAATATCATGCCTTACATTTGATGTGCATGTGGACTTCCAAGAGGGTGATGTGGTCTCCCCTAGTGCGCACTATTATTTGAGAAAAGTGTCAGCTTAGCCCTAAGCCGGTTACAAAGTACTCTTTGTGAAAAGTGTCTCGGCTTAGCCCTCTTTATTATCCAATGTGCTTAACACTTGATTGGTAGATTGACCGGACATAAAATTTTATCAAGGTTTTGCAAAAAAACTCGATACTCCTATTACATGTGCCAATCTCTAAAATCTTCACTTGGTCTTGGAGCTCTAAGACAATTCTTGATGAGGTTCAAAAATCTTTTCAAGTGCAAGGTGAAAGGTAAAATCCTTAGCAAGAAAAATTTCAAGTTTCTTTTTTAGTTTTTTTTGACAAGTTTGTGGATATAAAATGGTAGAAAACTTGTTTTGTAAGATATTACTATAGTTTTGAGGCTCCTCATTAATCACTAGGTAGGCCTCATGATTTTATCACTTGTTGCTAATAAAAAAGAAGAGATTATTTAAAAAATATATTTTATGTTTTAAAAGGTTATTAATTTTTTATTGGAGCATGAAGCTAGTGGTTATTTATCTCATTCTGTGGATGAGATTCATGAATGAGATCTAAAAGATATGCATAAAAAGATGCACCCCGCAATATCTGATGGGGTGTCATCCAATGAGGAATATCTTAGAGGCGAGCTATCAGACAACAATGAAGGGGTAGGAAAAGGACCTTTTGTGTCCTTTTCCCATAATCAATGCAATCACATTGTCGTGCAGCTCCCCTCCCATGCTAAGAAAGATACAAAGAAAATGCACACCGAGCTTAATTGAAGCTTACTTGATTAATGATCAGTGTTCAAGGCTTGCTAACAAGCTAGGTTTACGATTAATGTATGCCAGATGCGGATTTAAAGGGCTAACAAATGCCTTGATGATGCTAAAAAAATAGTATTCTTGAAGTGAGAACATATGGGCGTTTATGATTTAGAATTGTATTGCTTGAAATGCTCTACCGGCTTGTCTTTATGGCTCATCGATTGGAGCTACAGTGAAGAAGTTATGGCAGTTTGAATTTTAAGTTAATGCAGATCCGTGCCAGATTGGGCAATTGCAGCTGAGGGGACATAAATGAAGTGAACGCATGAACCCAAAGTGCTCACTTTGTGAAGCATGTCGGTCTTTTCAGATCATCAATCAGAGATCTGGTCGCCAAGTTATTACCAATTTAAGTTTCCCTAGGGGCTAGTTTGTGCCAGTCAATCACCTCGATCGTTGTGCCATCTAGGAACTTTACAACCTAGCAAGGGTTTGTATGGAGACTACATGATGAGTGAAGGCTAAAGGAATTTACAAATTTCCAATCAGAGTCCGGAGCTGTAAGAAATTAATGCTTGAATTCGGCGACAATGACTACCGGTGAGGTTTGTTTAGAATGTCATCTTGTGCAGTAGATTGATAGTTAGATATGCTGACATGGAAGTGGCATATAAGCTCAGGGTAGTTTTGACCAAATGCGAAGAGAATGCCTTCTGGAAAATGCAATCACCTATACTTGCATCTTGAGGGCATGTGGCACTATTCAAGACCTTGTTACTGGCATCAAAATTCACGATAATATTGCTAGTCAAGGACTGTTGGAGGAGGATGTTGTGCTTAAAAATACTTTTGTCGATGTGTAGGCCAAATGTGGTTCCTTTATGGAGTGTAGGAGCCGAATGGCCGCCCAAGTTTTTTCTGTTTAAGCAAGCGACCGCCCACTATGGATGCAATGGCCGCCCAATAGCCAAAAATGAGGGCATTAAGTGGGAAGAGAAGAAGAAATAAAGGATGGCATGGTATCCATGCTACGAGAAGGGCCCAGGGGAGAAGAAACGAGATTGCACTGGCCTGGAGGAAGCTCTATGAGCTTCACAATAAAATGAAAGTTTCTCAGTAGGTAGAGGTGCTCCAATTCAGACCTGACACTGGTCTCTTTCCACATCATAGGCATGGCTCCCATGCCACATCACCGATGGTTTTGTCATTGTTAAAAAAGGAAGGAAAGTTTAGGGTTAGTGAATAAGGGGAATAAATGAGAGATGAGGGGAGAAGAGAAGGGATTGTGGGGTTTAGTGTGAGGAAGAAGGGGAGGCAAAGGAGGAGGATGCTCTCTCTATCTTGAGCATAGAGAATAACTCTCTCTCTCTCTCTCTCTCTCTCTCTCTCTCTCTCTCTCTCAACCAAGGCTCACCGCAAGGGAGAGCTTGGACAACAGGGAAAGGCTACCTTTTTCTTGTGCATAAGCAAGAAAAGTCCATTGAAGTGAAGCTCTGACGACCAAGAAAGGGAAGTTCTCGGCAAGAAGGGGCCGTGACTAAGCAATCCTCTCGACTACAAAAGGGCAAGCAAAGCATAAGGCAAATAATGAGAGAATTTGGGCGGTTAAGCAAGAGAAGAGTTGAGAAGTAAGAGGTAAAGGGTAAGGAGCTTAGACAAGGAAAGGAAGGTTCTCAAGGATCTCAAAGAGTTGAAGGTACTGGAAGTCGACGACCAAAGCATGCTCTTTTTCTCGTGCATAAGCAAGGAAGGGACTTGACGAATGGAAGGTATTCGTCTGAGACCAGGGATAGCAAGCTAAAAGTTCCAAACTCTTTTTCTCTCTTGAGCTCGGTAAAAGAAAGAAGTGGAAATATACAAAGTTCAACAACATTCAAAGCAGGGAAATCTGACATGGAGGAAATTTTTTATCATCGACAACATCTTAGATTTAGTTAATCCTTTTGTCGAATCAAGGAGCCGTTAACAACTTGGGTAATTGTAAAGGGAGCCTAAACTCCTAGTTTTCAGTTAACCCAAGTGCCGGTGCTGCAAACAGCCTCCCTTGGCTAAGGATTAAGTTGTACTCAAAGTTTGACTCAATGAATTAAAGTTTACGATGATTGCCATAGCCTTTTGCACTTGTGGTTCTTATTCTCTCTCATAGCTCTCACAACAAGAGGCCCCGTGCCTTCCCAGCTCACGTTTTGAACACATATCCCTTGACAACTTGGTGAACCTGACACAAAGCCGAGACACTCTGGGAGATAAAGATGGAGATGCTAGAATAATTGAAGTAGTTTATTGACGATTTCAATTTCAATGGATTTGGTAGAAATCTAGCAATTGCAAATTTACCAAAAATACTGGAATTAGTTTAAGGATGTTTGCAAGAAGCAAAAATCCATGAAAATAGAAAAAAAAATTGATGATGCAATAGAGATGGCAGCCGAAATGTTCCAGAAAATCAAATATTGCAACTTTTGAAGAGATTGTAAACTTAGATTTTAAAAAGCAAGTTCAAGAATTGGCAGAAGCATATTCCCCACGGTGGGACTATTTTGTGGAAGAGTTTAGTTGCAAAAGATCAAGGATTACAAATTTGTAAATAAAGGAGATTACTGAACAAAGCCAAATTATTTTCACTAAAAGTGAAGGGGATCAGATGCAGTTCCGTAAGTACTGTCAATTTTGGGAGCATATTTCTGCAAGAAGCAAAGCCAAAGCAAATACATAATTGGAAGTAGCAGATTCAATTTTAGAGGAGCATATTTGGAGCAACATAGAAAAGGTAAACGATAAATTTAATGTTGAAACAAAGTTATATGAATTTTTTCCAAAGATTGCTCACATGGAAGCTATCTCCAATACTGGTCCTAGTGAAGACGTAGACTATACAAGAAGTGGTTCACAAGGTGTTGACCTTGACATGGGTTATTCTGAAGGAGTTCATCAAATAAATGAGCCTCTACAGGATACTTATGAAACTATCAGCACTAAAATCGAGCAGGACAACATGTTTGTTGCAGATGATTGCATAAATAAAGCTATTATATACACAATAGCTGATGAAGTGACCAAGATTCTGGACCCAGCACAGGATAAGCCTGAGAATGCCAATGAACTTATGATTTCTACTAACAATATTTTACCAAATGCTATTATCACAGAAGAAGATGCCATAATCGATGATTTCTTGACTAGATCTGAAGGAGATGATTATATCAATATAGAAGATATTTTTTATGCGTGTACCTTTTTAGAGGGGGTGCCACATGAGCCTTTAGAGTGATATGACGGAGTTCTAAGTAACATGGATGCAGAGGATGAAATTGATGAGTATGAAGATTGCCTAGATCATGCTTATTGTGAACAAATTATTGACAAGGATTCTACATCTATGCTTATACATGGGCTGCATGAGGAGATAACTCCTACAGTTTTGATGAATGTTGATAGTATGAAGGGCGGTTTTCTTAAGGATTCTATGGATGAATATTTACATGCTATAGTTGTTTCCTATGATCAAGCTAAAATCCCAGGTAAAAATTCCTCTGATGCTACAGGTCTAGAGACTCCCAAGGTTTTTCGTGATGGCCATGAAGCTAGAGGGGGTGATAATGCTAAATCATCATTGAAAACCATATTAGTGAATTTGAGAATTTTCCAATTTCCACTTCACAAATGAGCTTAAGATTTCACCACATGGATAAATCTTAGCCAAAGTTTGGGGAGCATGGATCGAAAGAACTTTTCAAGTACTACCTTGTGGAAGGAGTTGGCTTTAAAAAGTAGTTTGATATTTGTCCATATGGCCAAATCTTTAAAACATTGGTGACTCCCAAATTGGATCTAAAGTCACAAACTTTCTAATATGGTGTTACTGATACTGCAAAAAGTGCACAGGGTTTTTCATTACCTTAGACAATGTCCCAAATGTGACTGGATTTGGATGCTATTTCTCATGATGCTTATGTCAATGATGTTCTGGATTCCAGTAAAAGAGAGTCAGAATTCTTTAATGCTTGCTAGTAATGAGCTTAAGTTACCAAAAGTTTACGGGATGTGGGTGTTGCATTATGCTTCAAGATAAGCTCTTGTATATTGTGGAGTCCATCAATGCTATGTGATAACAATGGTGTTTGATCTAGGAGATTATATGGATATTCATAAATCATATTCAATATGGATGGATATTGTTAAGTATGCATAGTAATTGTACACTATTTGAACCAGGGGGAGCATGTTTGCACCAAGAATGCTTGATGCTAATTGAAACAGGAAATGTATGCTCATGTGGATATTATGATGCTCTAGTGTGTGGGAAATTCCTCATTATCCCATTTGATCCTGGGGGCTACTTAATTAAATGCAAGTTGCAAATTCAAAGGATACCATATGTCTCTTGTAGCAGGTTGCATGGTACAAGGTTTTTTTTCTAGATATATGCTAAGTCAAAAGAGTTTTTGGTTATGTGATCAATAAGATTACATGGCTAGCTTCTAGTTGACTTATTTGGACAATTGATGAAGTATCTTCACATATTTTGAGTTGGTTCTGCTACCAAACCTTGAAGTAAAGGACTTGACGACCATTCCATGTGAAAACAGAGTATGGCATACTTGATCTTGACAGGGTTCCCTAAAGCGAGCTTGATGGTCAAGCCGTGTGTATCATTAACTCGAGCACTTGAGTCTGGCGCGGTTCCTAAACAGGTTTTCCATAATTGAATGCTTTGGAGATACGACAAATACGGTTTAAATATTTTTGATGGGAAGCTACCTAATGGTTAAGCTAGAACATTGATGATAGGGTATAAGACTTATATTATTTTCCATATGTTTACCAGTTACATGCCTCTAATGATGACAAAGAGCTTAAGATACCTATAGGAGATGCAAATTGAAGTGTAGTTGTCATAGACCGAAGGCTCTGCAGTTTTAGAGGGGTTGAATGTCGTGCAAATCTGCTCCCATGCTAAGAAAGATACCAAGAAGATGCACACCAAGCTTAATTGAAGCTTACCTGATTAATGATTAGTGTTCAAGGCTTGCTAACAAACTAGTTTTACAATTAATGTATGCCAGATGCGGCTTTAAAGAGCCAACACATATCTTAATGATGCTAAAAAATAGTATGCTTGAGGTGAGCACATATGGGAGTTTATGATTTAGAACTGCAGTGCTTGAAGTGCTCTACTATTCTGTTTTTACGGCTCATCGATTGAAGCTACGATGAAGAAGTTATGTGACGTTTAATTTGATGCAGATCCATACTGGATTGGGCAACTCCAGTTGAGGGGACAACTAGAGTGCTTCGTTAGCTGCATTTGTATTGAATTGAAGTGAGTCCGAGGGTAAGAGAAAACATAATTTTTGAATCTTGCTATGTACTAACAAAGTAATTAGAACCTAGAAGGGAAAAGCTATGAGGGAGAGAGAGACACTGGGGGGGGAGAGGGAGAGAGAGAGAGAGAGAGAGATTATGCTTTGTTTTCTATAAATCCTATGACCCGAAGTTAGACATGGTCTTGTGTTTACAACACGATGATCTTGAATCTTCTTGTGTAAGTGTGATTGTGTCATCTGAAGAGTCAACCAGAGTATATATCCCGGAAAAAGGAAATGGATGGAGAGAGAGAGAGAGAGAGAGAGAGAGAGAGAGAGAGAGAGAGAGAGAGAGAGAGAGAGAGAGAGAGAGAGAGAGAGAGAGAGAGCTTGATACCTTTCACGCATGCAAGTTGGCATGCGATGGTTCTTGATTCATTTGTGGATAGTAGCTTTTGCAGACTCCACCCAAAGCTGCTTCATATGGTGATCTCGTCATGAATTCTCTCAACCATGTTGATTTCTTGTGTAAGGCAACAAGGTTAGAAGGTGCAAGTATAGGCGATTTGAATTTGAAGACAGCTCTTCCCTTCCCATCCACGAGTGACATTGTCCAAGAGACGACATTTCAAATTTACATATCCATGAGCGCACCACCCAGCAGGACATGGCTTTGCAAAATCTGCTGCCTTAGAATCCCATCATGAATCAGCTTTGTAGCTTTGATTGTGGCACAAGCTTCAATGCGTAAACATATGTCACTACATTTGGCGAAACACGCTCACATTGTATCTGCTCAAAGACAATTTAGAGAAAATCGACCTTGTCTTTCAGAGGTTTACCTTGCAAAAAACCAGAAGGAGGGTTAGAGTTTTATCGAGCTCGATGTTTGTAATCATACAAGATGTTGATATTATTAATCTTTTGTTGTCCCATTTTTATGATTCAAGAAAAAAGAAAACATGCAAGTCTCCTTGCATGGGAGAGTTTGCACATTCCTCCCCAATTTTTATAATATTAGGGAACGTGCCATTCCCATGACAGCACGCCATTTTCAGTGAGTTCATTAACTGCATTCTCAGTGTCAAAAAAAATCAAGAAATAGTAATGGTTACTCACCATACGATAGATTGACTATCGTCGAGGCACGCAGGTTGCATTTAAGCTTCCATGTATAACAGCACTGCTCGAAACAAACATGATAGTTGAGGTGGAGGGGACATTGCAAAGTTTTAAGTTGCGTTACCAAGCTTTGGTATGGAAGCGCCAAGAGGGATCTTTTTTACAGTGGTAGAGGACCATTTTGAGTGCATACGTGCATACTGGTTTTGAGCACAGTAGGTGCATACTAGAGGCGGGGTGGGCTTTCCCTTCGTATTTGGTTAAAACACCTCAGAGCTTTTTGCATTCGCTCAAAACAATCGAGAGCTTTCTATCTTCCTCCTGTCGCGCGTATCCCGCAGTCAATGGACTCCAAGAGAGGCATTCGAGACTGGAATCTTCTTAAGCACGGTTTGTGATTTTTGAAGTGCACCACATTTAGCATACGTATCGGCCAAGGGATTGCCAAGCAAGACAATTTTTTTCAACAGCCCTTGATTAACAATATCAAAGTGAATTTTCAAGCCCATATTGGCATCTTGCGTATAGCCACATGCCTTCAAGATGCATGAGTATGTGATTGCAGTTGGAGAGAGGCCGTCGCTTTGAGTCCGCTGAAAACAGCCGAGAGCTTTCTGACCCTGCTCCTGTTGTGTGTGAGGCACTCGCTTCGCATCTATTGAAAACAACCTAGAGCTTTTGAGCCCATCTCTCATTGCGCACTTCCCACAATCAGTGCTGACATTCCAAACACGAAGCTCCTGAAGCAATTTTTTTGCTTTCTCAAGTGCACAACATTAGGCATACATATTGACCAAGACAATATCAATCACGGCATATTTTTTGACAATGTCATTTTTGTGCCCATATCAGCATCTTGCGTAGAGCAACATGCCTTCAAGATACTTGTGTAGGTAATTGGACTTCAAGAGTTCTGGCCCTGCTCTTGTTGTGCAATCCCGCAATTAGTGCAGTCCTTGGAAGAGGTGACATTCCTAACAGGAAGCTCCTCCTGCACTTTCTGTGCTTTCTCAAGCACACCATATTTGGCATACATATCAACCAAGACAGTGCCAAGCACAACATCTTTTTTCAACAGCCTTTGACTAACAATATATTCCCACAATCAGTGCCTTACAAGAGGCGACACTCCAGACAGCAAGCTCCTCAAGCACTTTTTATGCTTTCTCACGTGCACCATATTTGCCATGCATATCAAGCAAGATAGTGCTTCCTTGCCACACGATCTTCATCAACCACTAAAATTGATGTGAATTTTTGTGTTTTTCCAAGCGCACCATATTTGGCATGCATATTGAGCAAGATAGTGCCAAGCACGACCACTTTTTTCAACAGTCTCTTACTTACTATGAAGTTTTGTGCCCATATCAGCGTCTTGCGTGCAGCCATATGCCTTCAAGATGCACGTATAGGTGATTGCATCTAGACAGAGGTCCTGGCTTTGCATCTGCTGAAAACAGCCTAGAGATTTCTTTCCCTGCTCTTGTTGTGTGTGTCCCATAATCAATTTTCATGCTGTTCTGAGTAGTAAGCTCCTCAAGCACATGGCCAAAACAGCCCAGAGCTTCCTTGCTGGGCATATCCTGCAATTCGTGCATTCCAAAAGACGACATCCCGCACCACATTTGGCATATATATAGACCTAAGCATTGCCAAACACGGAATTTTTTGCAAGAGTCCTTGACTAACAATATCAAAGTGAATTTTAAAGCCCATATCAACATCTTGCATAGAGCCACATGCCTTCAAGATGCACGTGTAGGTGATTGCATCTGGACAGAGGCTCTCGCTTTGCATCCGTTGAAAATAGCCTAGAGGTTTCTGTCCCTGCTCCTATTGTGCATATCCCACAATCAGTTAACGTCATTTCGAATAGTAAGCTCCTCAAGCACTTGCTGAAAACAGCCCAAAGCTTCCTGGCCTGGCCCTTGTCGGGCATATCCTACAATCAGTGCGTTCCAAAAGACGACATCCCATAGCACATTTGGCATACACATCGACCAAGGCATTGCCAAGCATGGAAAATTTTTGCAATAGCCCCTGACTAACAATTTCAAAGTTAATTTTTAAGCCCATATCAGCATCTTGCGATACCCACATGCATTAAAGATGCACGCTTATGTGATTGCATCTTGAGAGAGGCCCTCACTTTGCACCCAGTGAAGACAGCTACAAGCTTTTTGGCCGTGCTCTTCTTGCGCACATCCCGCAATCAATGCTGACATTCCAGATAGGAAGCTCTCAAAGCAATTTTTGTGCTCTCTCAAGCGCACCACATTTGGCATACATATTGACCAAGAGAGTGCCCACATAGTTGATAAATGTTAAAAAAGAGGACAGTCACATGGATGCTCGCCCTGCCCTCGTTGTGCACATTTCAGAATCATTGCATTCATTGGAAGTGATGGCATTCGGGACAGGGAGGTCCTCAAGCACTGTTTGTGCTTTCTCAAGCGCATCACACTTGACATACATATTGACCAAGGCAGTAAGAAGCACAACATAATTTTTCAAGAGTCTTCGACTAATTGTGAATTTTCTGCCAATATCAGCATCTTGAGTAGAGTCGCATGCCTTCAAGAGGCATGCGTAGGTGATTGCACCCGGAGAGAGGCCCTCACTTCGCATCTGCTGAAAATAGCCTAGAGCTTTCTAGCCACTGCTCTCGTTGAGCACATCCTGCAAACAATGCATTCCAAGAGGCGACGTTCTGGATAGGAAGCTCCTCAAGCACTTTTTGTGCTTTCTCAAGCGCACCACATTTGACATACATATCGACCAAGACAGTGCCAAGCACGACTTCTATTTTCAACAGCCTCTGATTAGCACTATAATTGTGAATTTATCTGCCCTGCCAATGCCTTCAAGATGCATGTTTAGAGCCTTCAACATCCTACATAGGTGATTGCATCTGGAGAGAGACCCTCGCTTTGCATCTGCTGAGTGGCACACATATCGACAAAGACAAAGCCAAGCACGACTTCTTTTTTCAACAGCCTTTGAATAACAATATAATTGTGAATTTCTGTGCCCATATCAGCATCTTGCGTAGAACCACATGCCTTCAAGATGCATGTGTAGATCCACATGACCTCACCATGCTGCATAGGTGATTGCAGTTGGGGTACAGCTTTTTGCCCTGCTGCAATCACTGCATTCCAAGAGTCCACACTACGCTGAAGTCACTGCGTGAAAATCAAGGCGTCGATAAAAAAGATTCATGCGTAGGTGATTGCATCTGCAGAGAGCCCCTCGCTTCGCTATGTGCCACTGCTCTAAAATCACTACGTGAAAGCAAGTCGATTAAAAAGATGAGCAAAGGAATGGTCATGTGCCATGTGGGAGGACAAGAAGCAAGATTTTTGAATGCTACTGCTACGCTAACGAAGTTAAAATGAAGTGAACATATGGATCTAAAGTGATCACTTTATGGAGCATGTCGGTCTTTTTAGATTAGCAATTGGAGATTTGGTCGCCAAGTTATTCCCAATTTAAGTTTCCCTAAGGGCTAGTTCAGTGCCAAGTTGGTCGCGTCGATTGGTGTGCCATCTGGGAAGTTTATAGCCTAGAAAGAGTTTATATGGAGACTATATGATGAGTGAAGGCTAAAGGAATTTACAGATTGCCAATCGGAGTCGGGAGCTGTAAGAAATTAATGCTTGAATTCGGCGACAATGACTAACGGTGAGGTTTGATCAGATGTCATCTTATGAAGTACATTGATAGCAAAATATGACGATATGTTAGTGGCAAAGAAGCTCAGGGTAGTTTAAACCAAATGCGGAGGGCATGCCTTCTGGGAAATGCAATCACCTATACTTGCATCTTGAGGGCATGTGGCACTATTCAAGACAAAGTTCACAATGATATTGTTAGTCAAGGATTTTTGGAGGAGGATGGTGTGCTTAACAATGCTTTGGTCGATGTGCATGCCAAATGTGGTGCCTTTATGGAACATAGGGGCCCGATGGCCGTCGAAGTTTTTTTATTTAAGCAAGTGGCCGCCCAATATGGAACCAATGGCCGCCTGGCCAATAGCCAAATTGAGGGCATGAAGTGGGAAGAGAAGAAGAAATAAAGGATGGCATGGCATACAGTCTACAAGCAGGGCGCAAGGGAGAAGAGACAAGATCACGCTAGCCTGGGGGAAGGAAAGTTTTCCATCAAGTAGAGGAACTCCCATTCGGATCCACTGCCGACGGTTTTCGCGGACCCAAAGGTTTTCGCGATGAAAGGAAAGTTTCTCAGCAAGTAGAGGAACTCCCATTTGGAGCCATTGCTGACGGTTTTCGCAGATACGACACCCGTCAGCTGCAATATCATAGGCACGGCTCCCATGCCGCATCATCAACAATACCGTCCTTGTTAAAAAAGAAAGGAAAGTTTAGGGTTAGTGCATAAGGGGAATAAACGAGAGGAGGGGGAGAGAAGGGATTGTGGGGGCTAGCATGAGGAAGAAGGGGAGGCAAAGTAGGAGGATGCTCTCTCTCTCTTGAGCATAAAGAAGAACTCTCTCTCTCTCTCTCTCTCTCTCTCTCTCTCTCTCTCTCTCTCTCTCTCTCTCTCTCTCTCTCTCTGCGGCTTGTTTAAGATCCTCACACGAGAAGTTGGGGTTTCTACGGGTGGAAGAAAAAGGGATTTCGTGAGAGGGGATGACACCTTAGGTAGTGGGAAGGCAACACTAGGCGGGTGGTGGGGGATGGGGGGGGAGAGAGAGAGAGAGAGAGAGAGAGAGAGAGAGAGAGAGAGAGAGGGGGGGGGGGGGGGGGGGGGGGGGGGAGGTAAAAGCAACAATGGCTCTTGTAGTGTTGTACACCCTCGCCTCCCTGCTTACTTGCGCATTCCTACACACCTCCCTACTTGACTTCCTATCTTGATGGACATGGTTGGGGCTCCACATCCGGCCTCCCGTGCACAAAAACAAGATGGATAGAGAGAGGATGGTGCTGCACTGTGGGACCTTGCCTCCATACATCACAAGAGACAGAGAGTGACATGGACTCTACTTGTGCCACGGAGCTCCGAGTGTCCACATCAAAAAGGAAAATCTACCTCTCTCTCTCTCTCTCTCTCTCTTCCCCCAATCTCTCCCTTCCATTCAGGTTTTTGCTCTAAAAAGAACAAAGCATCTCTGAAGATACCATTTAATGAGACCTAAAATAAAAACTGAGCCTGCCTATTCTTTCAATACAAGATGCTAAAACTAAAAGTTGAGCTGGTTATCTAGGCTTCGGAGATGAATTTCTTCATTAGTTTTAGACATAATTGTCTTTTTTGGAGAGGTCATTTGTCTCCATTATATGTTAAGCTCTCATAAACGTATCTCAATTGTCAAAAAGGATTAATGATTAGATAATCTTGAACAATCCAACCCAAATAGATACAAGGGTACTTTGGGAAATTTTGAAATCTGAGGTGTATTTTGGGGATTTCCACAAATTAGAGGGGTATTTTGGTAATTTTCCCTATTTTTTAACACACCTAAGCGCATAACAAAAGATGTTGGCAAATCTATAAAAAAATGGAGATTGGCCATGGAAAAATAGAGAGAGTAGGTCTACCTATAACGGGGAACAACACAAGAAAAAAATTGTTGTTGGGCGGGCGCTGGCAAGTGGACAAAATTGGGAAGGAATTTCGTGCAAAATCATAAAATATACCTTTGAGTATTATAACCCCACTCCATTCTTTAATAATCATATTATGTTATAAAAGTAATAATAATATGATAGTAGTTGACCTTTGCAAATCTAATTCAAGCCTTTCTAGATCTCTCACTTCGCTCTCTGCAAATCGTAGATTATTATTCACAACGAGGAGGATTAACCATGTGCTTCCAACTCACGCACATTCGTTGCTTGCAATGTGACACGCTCGACTTTCCGCATCATCCTACTACTACACCTCACCTCGACTTGTTGGGCTGCCCGCTTTCATACTCACACACCTTCCTTCAAAAGTTTTCATGATGATGATATATATGCAGACCTACGGCCCATGCTGGCTCTTCTGATAGTAACAGTAATAGTATAGAGAGAGGGGCAAAGTATAGAGAGAGGGGCGAAGTCCTTGTCAATCCTTGTGGAGAATTGTTAGCGGGTCGCCGTGCGACGGACGTTTGCAGCATAGCTTTTTGGTACTAACATAATGTCAATATGCAAGCCAACGACTCAGGATGGGGCACGGGGACTTAATGAGAGTGTCAATCTCACCAAATTGAACTCAAAGGGCTATTCATATTATGAGAAAAGAAAATCAACCACTTCCTAATCAGAAAATCAGTCTATGTCCAATCTCACCACTCCAGGTTATCACACCTTTTCGGCATCCAAACGAATTCGGACGCAACAAAATTTAAGGAGAGGTATCACAACACCTAAGGGTACAATCCTACCAAGTTTTGCAGTCATCTGAGAAGGTACATAAATCACGATCCATCACAAAAAAATGTGCAAAAAAATGAAAGAACTATACCGAAAGGTCCCCCTTAAGCATAGAAACACTTATGCAAGGTCAAAACATCAAAAAACAACCATTTAAGACCTCAAATCAATGCATTTATCTCACAAGCAACACTTCACGAACCACAGCAGAATCGAGAATGATTACACTTAAATTGTAGAGCAAGAGACAAGGAACACAATGTGCTATTCGGAAATGAATGCTGATTACCAAACAAGGAGAAAAGTGGATTACAAACTGTAGCAGAAAGAGGCTCTCAAACTGAACGTCCAATATTTCCCTTAGCTAATGATAATGTGTTTTCAAAAACTAAGGGTTTCGACTTAAGAGCTAAGAGGACTTTCCCACATCCATTCGACCACTTACAAGGGGTGTAGACCACTTACAAGGGGTGTAGACTTAGAGAGACTAAGAGGGCATGACAAAATACATTACAAATGTGAATCCTTATTAGCTGAATTACACCGTGTAAGGCCTAGGAGACTAAGACGTGGGATCCTCCTCCCTACCGCCCTTTATATAGGCCTAGCTCCTAGCTCTTGCCCTAAGCGGATCCCCAGTCCACATTGGTCCAGTCCAAGCCCTTGGCTTAGGTCCCTGACCCCCTAGGTTGGGCCTTGCCCCGTAGGACCCTTGTCCTGACATTACTCCCCCCTTAAGGAAGAGTTTTCGTCCTCGAAAACAAAAGTGGGAAGGTTCTTCTTAAGAACACTAATGTTCTCTCAAGTGGCATCCTTCATGGATTCAGCTGTTTGGTTGAGCGGAACACGGTTTCACAGGAGGTTCAATGAAACCAAGAGTAACATCTTGATTTTCCACATTGTTGTCCATTTGTAGCCATCTAGTGTGTAGACTCCATTTAGAACGCACATGAGCTTACTAAACGAGTTATCACGACAAAGATATGCCTACAAGGGTACCGCTTTTCACTTTCTGTGAAGTAACTTGCTGACCTAAATCATCAGCCAGCTGTAAGTCCTTGACTTGTTCTCAAATTGCATCAGTAAACAACCTCACCTTAACGAGTGTCAAGGTTGAGAACTTGACTTATACATGAAGAGACTACCGAGTCGCAACATGCATTAACTGATAGTAAGTAAACTCCAAGAAGAGCAATAAATGCTTACTAATTGGATCGCTTGGTGCTTGGTGCTAGCGTATGCACTTTGCTTATCCTTCAGCACAAGATTACTCTTTGTAATCTGCCTATCTCCTTGGATAACTGACAGTACTGAGGTGTGTTTTCCTCACGGTTACAGACAGTCATCCCAGATGACTGGTAAACGGGGAATCACAGTAGTGTATAACATTGGTGAGGAATCAACAATGTTGGAAATAACCATCGTGTATAACTTGAAAAAATCCACAAACACCCAAACCGAGCCATGACCTCTATTGGTGATTAGTAGACCCAAAAGTAATCTCCTAGAGATATTGCACTTAGAGTGAAAAATGCTTCATAAGAAATAACTTAAAGAATATGCATGCCGTTCCAAATCAGCCTTTGCTAAACACTAGGGCCCATAACACCTAGTGTGCATGCATTTAGCAAAAACAAACCCGAACCTATATATCCATAATGATCCTTGCCAATACTTATGGCAATTGTGATGCGCCTAGCATGCATTAAAAAGGAATGTAAATAGTTCTGAAAATAAACTAAATACTTTTAGTTGCAATCTTTTGCAAGCCTTGCTGAAACGTCTGAATCACAATAGAAGGTGAAACATTGATCACTTCTAGGTGCAGACAATGAAACTTTTTCATTAACAACTTATAGCCTTGCTATATATATAAACAACCATCTGTAATGTTGTTTAGCAATACTTGTAGTCATTGTAAGTATTCGATAATTTCTGGCCACTGAAATTGCTCCTGATACGTCGTGCTGAAAATGGTCTAAAAAAGATTTGACCAGCACTTAGGGACTTTGTCGTGACACATATTTGAAATAGGGGGCGCCAGTGTCAGTCCTAGAGACTCATATTCGCCACATGTGGAATATGTCTCAACTAAGGATGTCTGGAAAAACAACATCCTTCAAGTACAAGATGTACTTGTGTGTGGAGGTAACTCTAAACACTCTGCGACAAGAGTGAGAGGGACCCTCATTCATTGCTCCACACTGGCTTAACCGAACTCCTTGAGTTCCTAGACCATGTTGTATCCCATGTGACAACATGTGCCAAATTGAACCCTACAAGTAGGTTCGTAATAGCATAAGGCAGAAAGATAGATTGGACACTTGGCCCAAAATACTTTGTGCCGACATGCCCTTGGCATGGCTCTGTAACATTCAAGCGTACTTATACGTCTTGAAAAACCAAGCAAAGCATACTAAAAATGGAATAACACCAAATCAATAAATGCGTACCTGGAGATTTGAACGTAATGTTCACTTACGCGTATTCAAATGGAGAAGAGTATGTCCCCTACCTGAAAAAACAAATAGCATTGCACTGTGAACCCTGGGTGTTGCCTTTGCAATCCAAGCCCTTGGATTAGAATCTACGTAGTGAAACCCCTTGGTAAGACTCTTTGTAGAAACTGCTCAACTAGCAGATAACAGTAACCAACATAGTCAACCGTGTACAGAATGATTGGAATCAACGTGAAAAGTGTGTTCGTCCGCTACCGCATGGTAGATTGTGGAATTCTTTCCTTGAAAGTATAACTAGGAGAGATCAACTGTGATCCTCAATGCAGATCAAACTGTGATCCTTAATGCCTATGGGGTGATGTAGCAATCACCCATTGGATCTTACCTCAAAACAGTATGTCCATAGACACTCTGTAGTGCTATAGAGAGAATATGTATCAAAAGCTTCTTAGAAGAGTTTCGTTTTTTTTTTTCTTAGAGAGAAAGATAGAGAACAAAAAGAAGAGCATGGTGGGCTGAGGAACTTTTCGTAAATTTCTAGTGTGTGTGTGCCCAGATGTGTGCTCTTAGACATCTTATGCCTGACTAGTAGCTTATCCTATAAGCATGCAACAATCGACCTGTATAATGCTATCATCGAGAGAGGAAAGAGAAAAAACAAGCCACAGCTTGCCCCACTTACCATGTATGGGGTCGTGACTTTACAAAAATGACTTAATATGGCACTTTGCTTGTGAAATAAGTCAAAAGTTTAGGTTCTGTTAGTGTTGTTGTAAACAATCCCTTTTTTAGTATGTCCGTGAGTGACAGAGTTGCAAGTGTGATAGCGGAAGCGTAATTCATGAGGCGGTAGAATTGAATACACCTAAGTAGCATGCCTTTGGAGAGTGATGGCCTCAACCGTGAGAACCAAAACCATAAGTGCCTTGCACAGTTTAGACTGGTAAGGATTATATGCGCTGGTATTCCCATTGTGGTAGTTCCCCAAACTTGTGTGCCACTACCCATGATGCCAAGTCAATGGGCAGAACCTTGGCACAAGGGAGAAGTCTTGCTTCATATAAAATTGCCAAAGAACTTTGCTTTGCACAATGACAGTAATTGCCAAGTAAAGTGTAAACAGGGAAAAATAAGAAAAACTTAAACTTGGCTAACCTGGGAGTTGTTGCTGCAACCAGTTGTCATGAAATTGGGAAGGAAAAACTCATTCCAAAACAGCTCATAGCCATATCTGCATAGACGCCCACGTATATCCTATACACCCGTATGGTACATAATGAAATAACCTGGAATAGGAAAGAACCTGCAAGCACATTGCCTACTCCTTTCCAATTTTGTATGCTCATAATATATGCCAATCTTGGGAAGTCGTAATGCAAAATGCATAAATTAAAGCCGTGTGTCACATAAGTAATGTGTAGCCAAGAAATTTTATCGAACCACATATATCTTGGCAAAATTGAATCGACCATGTCGAATATGTCATCCTTGACAATGTGCAGCTAATGACCACGTCAAAGAGTTCAGCAGGCTGATAAGTAATTGAGATATTTTTTGCCACTATCAGCTGTCCGAAACATGGGAAAGAGAGCTTTGTCTGATGTGCAAAGAGTCGGTCATGCCAAATAATTTTGCACCATTCATGAAGTCTAGGTACAGGCCTTGCCAATCTCCGTGAGATGCCAAAAAAATTTAAAAAAATCGAGATGCTATGCTTGCACCCCAAAGTTAAACTGCTAAGGACCTGTGTCGTGGGTCAAGGCTACAGTGTATGCAACATTGCAGGCAATAACCAAAGCTGCAAATAAGAAATATGTCCCATGTGTTGAGGACATATTCATTGAACTCTATGCATGAATGATCAGTTATGTTAGTCAATCCTACATGCCAAGCAATGGGAGTGACTAAAGTCAATAGAGCCGTGTTGTAATGACAATCAAGCCTTGCTTGATAAAGTACAACCTATCCCGTGGACGAAAATTTATTCACAAGTTGGAACCCAAAACAAAAGAAAACTTTAACAAAAATAGCTGATTTTTTACCAGACCGTCCAAAATACCTCACAATATGCCAAAGGAGTTGCAGCAGATACCAATGCCGCTTAAATATTTCAATACTTTATCTCTTGGATAGCCGATTGTATCGGAGACAATCGTCAAATCGATGTCGACGTAGTCAAAGCGTTCCGCAATAATCGTGTCAATTATACCTTGGAGAGGTGAAGATGATATTGATACTGGACTGCACTCCGAACGGCAAATCAGCAATAGAAAGGTGCTATTAAGCGGAAAAACAAAAGGCACGTAACCCGAGCATAATTCAAGGCCGTGATGTTGGGATGGTGATGGTTCGAATCCGCAGTTCCCTTCTGATCCCTACATGCGGATGGTCGGGCCAACATGTCTGCAGGGTCGAAACGGCCTGGGGCCGATCGACTATCCTTTCCCGTTCTCCGTCTTGCATGTGGTGCATGCCGCGTTGCCCGTGGCGCAGCGAGGGGGGAACCCCTTGGAAGACTGCCTGTGTGTGCGGCCCCTGTGTGTGCGGCCCCTTGGACGCCCAGCGTGAAAAAACAAGATGAAAAGAAAAAAAACAAAAAATAACCTTGCCCTGCCGATTTCATGGCGACCAGCGCCGAGGCAAACACAGCAAGGGGGGGCGATGTGGACCTCGAGAGCGAAGGCAACAGAAACAAAAGTTGCTCCCCTCCCTCTTGCAAACCCAAGGATGCTGAGCGTAGCCCGTTTTGTGCAGGTCCATCATGGGTTCCCTCTGTGTGCAAGCCGCCGCTCCCACGGCCCTGCATGCTTGTCGTTCCCATCCTTGACTGCTAAGGACTCCTGCCCATGGCTTGGGTCGGCCTCTTGAGCCCGCCATGGAAACTCTCATGAAAGAGAGAGAAAGAGAGAGAGAGAGAGAGAGAGAGAGAGAGAGAGAGAGAGAGAGAGAGAGAGAGAGAGAGAGAGAGAGAGAGAGAGAGAGAGAGAGAAAGAGAGAGAACATGCGAGATAGGGAGAACCCTGCCTCATGCTGCAATCGAGAGAGAGAGAGAGAGAGAGACCAAAGAGAGAGAGTTCGAATAGAGAGTCCTTCCCCTTCCTCCATAGCTCTCACCTCCCTCCTTGGCTCTGATACCAGTGTAAGGCCTAGGAGACTAAGACGTGGGATACTCCTCCCTGCCACCCTTTATATAGGCCTAGCTCCTAAGCTCTTTCCCTAAGTGGATCCCCAGTCCACACTGGTCCAGTCCAGGCCCTTGGCCTAGGTCCCTAACCCCCTAGGGTGGTCCTTGCCCCATAGGACCCTTGTCCTAACACACCGCTTCTTTCAAACAAATGAGCGATACTACAAGGTTTGGTATACATCTCCATTTTAAGTGTTAGTCCGCTGTGTCCACCAAACATTCCCCCCTTCCTATTCATTGCACGTCCTCATGCAATCTGCCTTTGAGTGTCTTCTAGTAGTTGATCGGTCTTTTTTCTAGCATCGCAGTGAGGTGTCTGAACTTTTTCACCCTTGCCTCGATCTCCACTTTTGTCGCCAGCTCTCTAAAAGGATTATTTTTTAGAGTGCTTTGATAGGCTATATGTCGGGCTGGAAGATCTTTGGTCATGGGATTAAATATGGAGGAGTATAACTCGAATGTAGTGGGAGGGTAGGAACATGACTCTCGCATAGAATCCCATGATGACATTTTTGCTTGGGATTTTTGTCTCCATATTCTAGCAGAGCCCCCTTGTGCCTTCCACAAAGACCTACCAGGAATGCTTCGTTGCCTCTATATCATTGAATTCCATTATGCAGGTGATTAGCATCTTGGCAATTTTCACGAGCATTTAGTATGCATTTAGTATACCCCTCTGAGCGTCTGAACCATATACTTCTCTAATGGGGGGTTGTTATTGAGTGGCTTTACCAAGAGTAAAAGCTGTCACAGGATCGCCATTCTGTTGATGGGACAGTAAGTTGGGTCGATCCTAAGATGATGCGGAGCATTCCTATAATATGTTTCATTTGTGGGTCGCTACTCAAACTATTTTTCTCGCCAGAGGGGCTGATTGTCAATGATAGTCTGAATTTGTATTGCGGTGACAAGAACGTCCCTGCAATCCCCTCTGTTGTTTGGCTCTAGGAAAGGTAGCATTCTTTGTTTCCATGATCTGGCCTCCTGCCGCATCAGTGGCAAGGGGATCATCTCATGCCCAAGGTTTTTGACCACTTCATCTGGAGTGATCATGAGCAGGGCATCTGACTTTAACACTTTTATTTCATATTGCAGATATTCTTTGTGTGAGGGGTCTTTGACTTCTAAGATCTAGCACTAAATTTCTTCCTTGGCTGACTCCGAGAGGGATGTCGTGGTTGGATCTTCAGATTCCTACGTTACTTTTCATGTGCTTGTCCCTGGCACATTTGTTTGGTGAGCTTCAAAAGTGGAATGCTCAAATCCTCCTGTTTGCTCAAATTCCAGTGGGGTGGTTTGTTCAGGCTTTGCTCGTGCTTTCTCAATTCTTCAATCTCCTCGTCTTTGGCTTTTGCAATGTTCTATGCCCTGCTGTCATGATTTGTAAGTCATGTTTTTCCTAAGCAAGGGCCTCCTTTAGATCTTGGACCTCTTTATTGAGCGAGGTTGATCTAGCTGTCAAGCTTGATGAGCTCGATGTCTCCTGTAGGGATAAAAGCTAGGTTAGAGTTTTGTTGACCATGACGTAGGACTCTTGCAGCTTTTCACTCTGCTCTCTTTCTCTAGTTAGCTCCTCCTCTAGTCGTTGCTGCTCGACTTGCAGAGTACTGTTGGACTCATTAAATTTCTAGACTTCCTTGTAGTAATAGTCCGCATGTTCTTGTTCTCTTTGCAACTCTGATTGGAGGTGTATCTGAACTTTTTGCAACTCTTCTATTTTGTCTTGTAGTTGCAGAGTGTTTTCAGCTTCTTCAGATGCCTCCTTCTTGGTGTCTTCCAGCTCTAGCTCGCACAAGTTGTAGAGAGCTCTTTGGCATTCGAATTGGAGCTTGATGTGCTCTAGATAGGCATCAATGTCAAATGACCTGATCATTTCTGCTCCTTCCTCTACTACAGCTTGCGAACGAGGCGATCGTGGTTTTTGTTGGCTTCTTTGGCCCTGTTCTGATGTTCCAGCCTCTTCTCTCGTTCTTTCCTTTGTTTTCAATATTTCAGTAGCAACTAGAACTGTAGTAATTTCTGGCGGTGCTGTCTCTTTTTCTTGATCCACCTTCTCTTGTGACAACACCTTATCTCCCCCTTGTTCAGGAAAGTCTACAGCTTCGTCTCTTTTTTCTATTCCAGCCTCTGAAGGTACCTCTTTTTCTTTAGGAGATTCAAAATCATAACCTTGCTGGTCTAGCGTGTCCTGCTCTCCCTTCTCTTCTTGGTTATCATCTTCTTCCTTGGCCTTTGTAGATTCCTCGGATGATTCGAGATCATCGACGCATGGCCACTTTGGCTCTTCTCTTTCTCTTTGCTCCAGCTTTTGTTTGAGATCATTTTGAATCCGTTGCTGCATGTCATTGTTGGCAATGTTCAGAGCCTCCCTCCGCTTCCTATATTTTACGTTGTTTGATCCGTTCAAGAGTTGTTGTCTTCCTGCGTAGCAAAGGGGTGTCTTCTTCTTCCTCTTCCTCTTTTTCATCGTCCGCTTCTGTTCCCTTGATTCTTTTCTCTTCATGCTTCTGTTATTGGATTCTTTCTCTTAGCGCTTGCGCTTCTTCCATTGTCCTTCTGGCTTGGGTAATTGGGATGGCCTCTACCACCCGGGCTGTTCTCTTTTTTAATCGTGTATATCTCATGGAAAACTCATTTCCATGCTCCTCATCTGAAGACTGGTATTTTTAAGGGGTATCTCTTTCCTTAGACCCCGCTTCCTCGCTATTCGGTGCATTCGACTCTGCCTTTTCACTGTCAGTGTCCGTTCTTGTTGTGCTCAGTCTTGTTTGTTTAACCTCTGGTTTTGGCCTTTGTGAATGGTCCTGCTACCGGTTTTACTGCTCTTTTGGATTTTTGGATCAAATTTATCTGTGCTTCTGTAGGTGGTAGATCAACAATCATTCCCAATGCTTGGTAGGCAATTCAAGTCAGCACCGGTCCCGTGTTCATGTAGGTCTTGCTCTTTTGGCTCCCCTTAAGATTTGCTTCTTCTATGTTGTCACGGAGGTAATTGCCAAAGTCGCAGCTGATCACTCTTCTTTCTGCTAGGCCCATTGCTGTTACTACTGCCATGTGCAACAGCGGTTCAGTGTATCTTGATGGCTTTTATACTTTGAAATGTTGCGAAATAAGGCGCAACGGAAATTCTGTTTCTGAGTAGATCAAATCCTGATATGTCAGCTTGTGTCCTCTTTGCTTCAAAAGGATTTTTCATTATCTATTGCTTTTGTCTTTTGCAATAGGTTGTGTGTCCCTTGCTGCAGATGGAGAGCTTCATTGATGATTTTTGAGGTGATTTTCACTTTGACTATCGCTCCATGGTTGTCCCTCAGGGTCGCTTCCCCATGGTATTAAATAGAGCTTCTGAGTTAATGAGTCCTTTTTAAATCCGTTCCCCACATTAGGAAGAGAATGGAGTCTAGGAGGGCCTCTTTGTTTGGTAGTTTAAGGGAGACAAACCTTTAGTATTAAGAAATCAATCAAAGGATGGCTTTTGAATTCAAATAGTCAAAACGGCTAGTTTATTTGAATTCAAAATTCCCCCCCAAAATGAAATTTAAAATCTAGCATGCAAAAGTATATCACGCAACATACCTATGGAAAGAGCTCGGCGTGTAGGTTCTATATCTATAATCTCCACTCAAATCGGAGATCATATAGAAGTTATGGAAGGCCGAAAATCATAAAGTTGTCCACCCCGTTTTTGGGGGGAAAAGTGAATCCTTTGACTATCCTTACACCTCTCTTACACACCCACCATTCTTGCACACATGGCATACATCTATTTGTCAAAATGTTAATCACCTCCATAATCTCATGGCAAATAAAGAGGCCCTCCTAGACCCCATCCTCTTCCTAATGATGGCGGTAGTAGTAGAAAGTTGTCCAGTTGTAGGCACTTGGCCCCTGCTTGCACTTTTGACTTTTGGTGTAGTGTCCATAATTCCCTTGGAAAGATGGTAGTCTTTACTATCTCTCCATCCGCTGCTTGAAATCTTCCAATGAATATACTGGCCGGTACTTCTTCGAGCACCTACTCTGTGATGTGGGCCTTCTCATTTGAGGATATATCTGTGATCTCATATGGTGGCTCTCCCCACTCCCTTTGTGATTTCCTTCGAGGCATCGTGAGGTCAGTTTTAGATTGGAAATAGGATTTAGCAATTGATCCAAACTGTTGGAAAGTTGAAGAAAATGCAAACTTTGATCATAGAATGAAAAATGAGAATAACGTTGTCAAAACTACCGCAAATTTCACCAAATTTCAGGAGTGCATCTACGATTACTATAGGCACGAGGGCATAAGGTAACATATGAATTCTGGCAAAAAGGTACATGGATCGCGATCCATGTTGGGAAGCATCTCAAAATTTCAACTAGTGGAGGTTGTTCCTAGCCACATAGGGATGCTACTTTGCAAATTTCTCTGGTTTTGGGGTTTGAGGAACATGGATCGCGATCCATGTTTGGTAGCATATTGAAGATCTGATGATCCCAACTGGTAGGGCTCATCAAGATGGTGGCTTGGTCCAAACATTTTGGAATTTGGATCATTGATTTGGTACTTATGTCAATTTTTGGAAATCATCCTTACACTTAGAGAAATTTGGCAGTTTGATGTGGATTTTGGAATCCAAATGACTTTGAAACTTCATGGTTAGGCTGTGGTGAATATACTAGGTCAAATAGCACAAAGGTACATGAATCGCAATCCATGTAGGGAAGGCTTTTGACACAGCCTCTTTCACACATGTTCCTATAGGTCTTCCTAGCACACTGGTGAAATATTCTCAAATTTGGACACATTTTTTCCTGTGTTTACTCAATCTCCCAGTCATTATCTATTGCTTTTGTCTTTTGCAATAGTTTGTGTGTCCCTTGCTATAGATGGAGAGCTTCATTGATGATTTTTGTGGTGATTTTCACTTTGACTATCGCTCCATGTTTGTCCCTCAGGTTGGCTTCCCCATTGTATTGAATAGAGCTTATGAGTTACTGAGCCCTTTGAAATCCGTTCCCCACATTAGGAAGAGTTTGGAGTCTAGGAGGGCCTCTTTGTTTGGTAGTTTAAGGGAGACAAACCTTTAGTATTAAGAAATCAATCAAAGGACGGCTTTTGAATTCAAATAGTCAAAATGGCTAGTTTATTTGAATTCAAAATTCCCCCCCCCAAAATGAAATTTAAAATCTAGCATGCAAAAGTATATCACGCAACATACCTATGGAAAGAGCTCGGCGTGTAGGTTCTAGATCTATAATCTCCACTCAAATCGGAGATCATATAGGAGTTATGGAAGGCCAAAAATCATAAAGTTTTCCACCCCGTTTTTTGGGGGAAAAGTGAATCCTTTGACTATCCTTACACCTCTCTTACACACCCACCATTCTTGCACACATGGCATACATCTATTTGTCAAAATGTTAATCACCTCCATAATCTCATGGCAAATAAAGAGGCCCTCCTAGACCCCATCCTCTTCCTAATGATGGTGGTAGTCGTAGAAAGTTGTCCAATTGTAGGCACTTGGCCCCTGCTTGCACTTCTGACTTTTGGTGTAGTGTCCATGATTCCCTTGGAAAGATGGTAGTCTTTACTATCTCTCCATCCGCTGCTTGAAATCTTCCAATGAATATACTGGCCGGTACTTCTTCGAGCACCTACTCTGTGATGTGGGCCTTCTCGTTCGAGGATATATCTGTGATCTCATATAGTGGTGCTCCTCACTCCCTTTGTGCTTTCCTTCGAGGCATCTTGAGGTCAGTTTCAGATTGGGAATAGGATTTAGCAATTGATCCAAACTGTTGGAAAGTTGAAGAAAATGCAAACTTTGACCATAAAATGAAAAATGAGAATAACGTTGTCAAAACTACCGCAAATTTCACCAAATTTCACGAGTGCATCTACGATTACTATAGGCACGAGGGCATAAGGTAACATATGAATTCTGGCAAAAAGGTACATGGATCGCGATCCATGTTGGGAAGCATCTAGAAATTTCAACTAGTGGAGGTTGTTCCTAGCCCAATAGGGATGCTACTTTGCAAATTTCTTTGGTTTTGGGGTTTGAGGAACATGGATCGCGATCCATGTTTGGTAGCATATTGAAGATTTGATGATACCAACTCGTAGGGCTCATCAAGATGGTGCCTTGGTCCAAAAATTTTGGAATTTGGATCATTGGTTTGGTATTTGGTACTTAGGTCAATTTTTGGAAATCATCTTTAGACTTAGAGAAGTTTGGTAGGGAAGGCTTTTGACACAGCCTCTTGCACACATGTTCCTATAGGTCTTCCTAGCACACTGGTGAAATATTCTCAAATTTGGACACGTTTTTTCCTGTGTTTACTCAATCTCCCAATTTATGGCCATGTTTTTTTCCGTCTTGACCATATTGTTTTTTTAGACCACTCTTGGGCACTTCCTTTGACTGACATCTGTTGTTGCCTTGTTTCTAGATGATTTGTGTCTAAAAAGCATAGCTTTGCCTAGCTCCCCACCCATTTTCATCAGTATCTAAATCTATCTGAAACGGGAAATTGGTCCATGCAATTTGCTCAATTTTGTAGGTACTCTTTTGCTTTGCTTTGACCCTAATTACACCTTTAAGTTACATCCTTTTGATGATGTATTTCACTTTCTTCCGGACTTTCTTCTATTTCAGTTGGTTTTGAAATAGAGTCCTAAAAATTTCCATTTGTTTCTCTGGCCTCCTATGGGGTAGCTTCATACTCTTCTCCTAACCCTACTCCATGAGTTTTTTGCTGGAAACATACCGTTTTTCCTTTGATTACTGCCAAAAGACCATTTGCAGACTGAAGGTAACAAACCATGAGGATTTGATGATTTTAAAAGCCCTTTTTGTGATTATTTTTGCATGGTTAGTCATAATTTTGCATCCCCCATCTAGTGAACCACTCCTACCCTGATTTTCGTAAAAAGGTACATGGATCACGATCCATGTTGGGAAGCATTTTGCAATTCCAACTAGGGGAGGTTGTTCCTGAGCTTGTGGAGTAGCTTCTGTGCAAATTTTTGTAATTTTAGGCCTTTGGGGAACATGGATCAGGTCCATGTTCCACCACCTTTTGCAATTGTTTTTGCACTGCCTGATTTTGCCAATTACCAAGGCTCTGCTGATGAAAAGTTTTTGGTTTTGGGTGAGTTTTAAAGTCGCCCATTGGCCTTGACAATTTGTAGATTTTGCAACTTTGATCTGCTCTAATTTGTTGTTTTGGTATTGTTTGTGCAGTATGGGGCATACATAAATGTTCTTGTAGGGTTAATGATCATACATGTTGAATACAGTGTAGTAATAGCTACCAAAGTGGTCACAGCAAGGGAAAACCCTATGCTTCTCTCTCTCTCTCTCTCTCTCTCTCTCTCTCTCTCTCTCTCTCTCTCTCTCTCTCTCTCTCTCTCTCTCTCTCTCTCTCTCTCTCTCTCTCTCTCTCTCTCTCTGTGTGTGTGTGTGAATGCAAATGAGCTTATGTTGCCCCATTTGACTATATGTTCCCAATCTATCCGGAATGCCCCATTCATACTTACCTCCATTGATCATATCTTGTTGTCCATATCACCTGAAGTTTGAACTGTTCTTTATTCTGATATTCAATCGATAATGGCCTTCAATCTGCAGTTTTGATCCTTTAGAAGTTGGCTCAAAATCTGTCGTGTGCCGAATCTTTCCATATTTGCCATGTTAGAACCCCTTTCTTTGAAGTTTTGGAGTTTGCTTTCAAAAGTCAATTCCGACTTTCCTGGCTCAACTTATTAATTTTCGTTGATTATTTGTTGTTTTTAGCTTTTTAGTAAAGAAAAATTAGTTATAATTATTATTAGTTGGCCAAAATTAGTGTAATCTCTCATACATACATATTCTTAACCTGGCATTTAGATGGTGTCAATATGGCTCATGATTATGCCTGCTAAGAGTTAAAAAGTTTTGAAAATTTGTTTAAAGGAAAAGAAAAGAAAAAGAATTATCCTAATATATACAAAATGATGATCTTGTTACATTTTCCCCCCTTCCTAGAGTTAGTCGCCCCAGACAAACACGTGTCAGAGTGCATGGAAACAAAGTATGTATCTATACATAACCGTATATTGTGGCTCTATGATGCGAATTGAAGATATGCATGTGGTAACAAATTGTTGTGTAAGAGATGGGTTCTGAACAATAAATTCAGTGGCTTTTGATGGTGAGGTTATGGTGAAGCTGCGTGGTCCGAGTAGAAGTAATTGTAGAAAACGCACTCTATGTTGGATAGTGGCATCTAGAAGTTGTGACTTTACCTTGTTTTGTGATTGAGGGCTCTATTTTGGTCGCCACTCAAATTGCTTGGATGTGGTCTTCATTGTCGAGGCATCTAGTGAGCTACTTTGTTTTGGTTTCCATACCCACTTGACCTCTTTTTCTTGTCTATGTTGAGATTGGATTGGCCTAGGTTGCTTGACAAAAACCTTAAGCTGTTTGGCAAGGTAGGGTTTTTGTTGATGCACCGTTGGTGGGCTAGCATTTCCTGTCGCTTGGGTATCCATAATTTCTTCGGATTGGTTTGCATAATGTACTTTTTTACCCATATTTTTTGGCAGCCATTGGAGAACATTTTTGGATTGGATCAGGTGTTGATTGAAGAGGTTCCCATACATAGTCTGTTGTACAAAGGGTGTAGCGAAAGATTGGTCATCATGCCTGAGCTGCAAAGTATTATTATGCGAGTTTGGTGTGGCTTGATAAGTGCGCATCCATGGCACTCCCAGAATAACTTCTTCATTAAGATCCTTATCCTCGAAAACATGAAACTAATGAGGATAAATTGTGCCATCAACCATTATTGGTAAATTTACATGTCCCAGACTAATTATTGTGCCTTTGTTGGCCACTTTGAATCCTATAGTATTTGGCGTTAGAGGTTCCTTTATGAATTTCCTGAAAGTGGAGTAGTTGAAAACATTTGCTCTTGCCCCAGTGTCCACTAATGCACGCTCAGTGGTTCCATCGGCAAGTTGCAGCATAATGCGTAAATCCATGCCACCTAACCATGTAGCCTCCATTTGTATGGATGCTATTGAAGGGGAGTCGATACAATTGCTCTGTTGGGCCCTTCTCTAAAGGTTTGCCTATTCCTTTCGCTTTAATATTCTGATTTTGGCTTCTTGATGCCTCTTCCTGAATGTCATGGGCTCAACTTCTGCGCTGAGCTCTCGCATGTATTGTTTGGAGTTCTTCTGGTGTCAGCGAAAGAAGATAGTTCTTTAATCTGCAACCACTCAGCCAATTAGGAATCTCCTCTCTTATCAATGTTGCAAGCTTGATGGCACCACTTTGTGATATATCATGTATTACAAAAGGTCCCATCCCTCGCCTTTTGAGTTTCTTGGAGTGTTGTTTAAGGGTATACACTAAAACATAATCCCCTTTTTGAAACTCCTTGCTAATCACATGTTGATCATGGAAAGCTTTCATTTGTCTTTTATGAGAATATATCCTGGCTACCGCTTTTACTCTGGTTTCAACCAATTGCTCCAGTGTGTCTAGTCTCTGCGACAGCTCGTTTCTCGTCCATCCTAATTGTATTGTGACTCGTAGTGTTTTAATTGAGAATTCCATGGGTAGAATTTCATTAATCCCAAACATGAGGTTAAAAGGAGTCGTCCTTATGGAAGTTTTAAAATCTATTGTGTAAGCCCATAATGCAATGTGTAGCTTTTGGTCCCAATCATTCCTTGAATCACTGACTATTTTGGTGAGCACCATGCATAGGAGTTTGTTGGTGCTCTCTGCTTGTCCGTTAGCTTGTGGCTAATAGGGTGCTGATTTTTGATGGATCACCATGAATACGTCAAGTAAGCTTTCAATGACATTGTTTAGGAAGTGTGTTCCCCTATCGCTCACTATTTCAATGGGTAGACCATATCTTGTAAAGATATGTTTGAAAAGGAACTGAGCCGTAGTCCATGCACCATTTTTCTGTGTTGCCTTTGCTTCTGTCCATTTGGTCATGTAATCTATTGCTACTATGATGTATTGTGTGTGTGACCTATATGCAGGCGGTATTATGGGGCCAATAAAGTCGATGCCCCATTTGGCAAAAGCGCGTACTCTCATCATTGGCCTTAATGGCATTTCATCTCTTCGTAGGGGTGGTTTTGTGCGTTGAAATAAATCACATCATTTGGCATAGGCCTCTGCATCCCCAAATAGGGTTGACAACCATATGCCTGAGTGAGGTACTAGCTTTTCCGTTTTATCAACAGAGAAATGTCCCCCTGGCTGGCCCAAGTGTGCTTGTTCTAGGATAACGTAATATTTGCTTTTCATAGCACACAATCGTAGTTGTTCATCCTTTCTCCACCTATACAGTTGGTTTGCAATTAGCAGATAATTTTTTGCTTCTTCTTCTACAGTTCTCATTCTTGTCTTGCCCCATCCCTCTAGGAAGGTCTTGTTTTTTAAGTACTTAGTTATGTGAGTACTCCATTTTGGTGCTTGTGCTACTTGAAACAGGGTGACATGTTCCACTAGATGTTGTTTTGTATAAATATTACATGATTTTACATAAGTATGGACATTTTTTTCCATGTTTTGTCAGTAGACTCCTAGTCTCTTTAGCCTCTGGTATGTTTGCATTTCCCAATTGTGAAACCCCGTATGTTGTATATGAGCCTGTTTGAGGTAGTATGCGTATTCTTCTGGCTATACACATAGTCTCCAAATCCCATCCTTACCATGCTTGTACAATCGTCCTACTAAAAGCTGGAGATATCTTGTTTGATGTATTATTGATGGTTGCCTTTCCACCTGTAATGATCCGATTGTGAGTAGAGGGATGACCTCTTCACTCCACCTTGGAATCATTTCAATGTTAAACAAGTACAAATCTAGATGATCATCATCAATACCTTCAGGTGCTTTCCCATGGAGCAATCTCGAAAGATGATCTATTTGTGTGTGTGTGTAGTCCCCTTTTTTTATGACTACTGTGAAATCAAACTAAAACAATAGTATAAACTAGCGAACAATCCTTCCAGTGTTGCAAGGTTTGTTTACCAAATATAATAGTGCTTAGTGATCTATGAAGAATATGAACTTTGTTTCAAGAAGGTAGTGTCTAAATTTTTTGACAGTATATATCATTCCTAGACCTTCTCTTTCCATAGTGGTATGATTTTTCTCCGCGTTGTTCAGCTGCTGCCGACTAGAGTAGCAAATGGAAAAATCCATTTTCTTCTTTCCAGGGGCTAATATGCATCCTATGGCATAGGCTAATGTGTCAACATGAACGTGAAAGATCTTGCTCCAGTCAGGGACCTGCAAAATTGGAGCAAAAATTATTTGCTGCTTCAGTTTGTGAAAAGCTTGTTCGCATTCCTCTATCCATTATTCAAACTTAGCAATGAGGGCATACAACGGCTTAGCTATTACATTATACATGTATATGAAGCGCTTGTAGTACCCACAATGAATGCCTGCACTTATTTCATTTTCATTGGTCTCGATAGTGTGGCAATTATTTGTATCTTTTCTTGATCATTGGAAATCACGTTTTTGGACACAATGTGGCCCAAAACTTTACCTTGTCTTACCAAGAAGACACATTTTTCAGAGTTTAAGCAAAAATGATAAGTTTTGCACGTTCTGAAGACTTTCCTTAGATGCGTTATGTTATCACTTCTCAGGTGAGAATGAACACAAAGATCATCCATGTATATCTCTAAAAATTGTCTGAGATATTCCTTTAATGCATGACTCATTAGTCTTTGAAAAGTGGCAGGTGCATTGGTCAGGCCAAAAGGCATTACCTTGTATGCAGATATACCCCACTCTGTTGCAAAATTTGTCTTATGTTGATCTTCTGCTTTGATGGTTAATTGGTTGTAGCCGAAGAACCCATCTAAAAACCTATAGGCCTCTTTCCCCGCTACTCTCTCAATAACATGATACGCTATTTGGTAGTGGATAATTGTCTTGGATGGTGGCAGCATTAACCTATTTGAGGTTTACACAGACACACAATTTTCCATTCGTTTTGGGTACTACCACAATCAGAGATACCCAATTGGTATGTTCAATCTCGTAGATAAACTCCGCATCCTTCAGTTTGTCTATCTCTTCCTTAATTTTCTTGGCAAAAGTCTCACTGTATGTATAAGGACGTTGTCTGTGTAGTGCAACATCACTTTTAAGGGGTATCGTGTTGCTAACAGATCTCTAGATCTATTCCCTTTAGGTCTTTGTATGACCAAGCAAACACGTCTTTATACCGCTAAGTGTATCCATCAAAAGCTGCTTTTCTTCTTCGGTGAGGTCCGTGGCAATGATGTTCCTCGCCTGATTCTTCTAAGTTTATGCATTTGGATTTTTTAGGCCCATCAGGTGAAGTTCTATGCTCTTTTGGGTCTCGTTTGGGTTTCTGCACCACAAATTTTCTATCTTGAATAGTGTACTTCTTGTAGTGGGAAGGTGCATCAAACTTATCATTGTTTGACTCCTCATCTGTTTCCAATTCTGTTGTCCAAACTTCCTTCAAAGCTCATTTCAATTCATTGTACTCGTTTTTGTGCTCAGTTTTGGACAACTTTGTTGCCTCTTTGATATCCCATCTTTAAGGCAATCGGTTGCTTCAACCAAGTACTACGTTTTGTCGGTTAACAGAATAATTGAGTATTCTTCCATCTTGTTTTGTTTGTTCATGCGTTTATTCCTATACCTACACTGTCTTTGAGGATTTTGGTTTGGAAAATCATAGTAGATCACTTGGAAATCCTTACGTTTGATGTTCTGATATGAGCTACTAGAAAGCTTGTCATCTGTGTTGTCCTCTAGCAGCTCATTCGTGGAGTCCTAGAAGGCTTCTTCATCCGTTTGGTCAAGGTCCCTTACTGAGATCTCATCCACTATGCGTCGACAATTTGCAACTTCTTCCTGTCAAGGACTTCCAATTCTTATTTTGGATCTAGGCTGACACTCATCATCTAGAATGGAATGATATCATATCCATCCTCATCACAAAATTTGGTCAGGGTCACCTCATTCACGCATACATCAAGAGTGGCTAGTATTTGCTGCCATCCAAAAGTTTTGAATATCTCTTCTAGAAAAGGATCTAGTACATATGCCTCGTCTTGTGTTCACCTATTAAGAATGCAATCCTCTTTTTTTAAACTACCGCCCTCAGAAGCTTCAGTTGTCCAATTGTGAGCTTTGTTTTGTAGCCAAGCTGGTATTTCTCCTTCTTGGTCAGTTGTGGAGTTTAGCTCCTCTCCTCAAGTTTGTTCCATATCTCTATAGCTATGGTCCACGACACTGATCTTCGTAGTGGCAGCCTTGTTTCTTAGGTAGATGTAGTCATAACCCGAATCTTGTACCATTTTGAGCTGACGCATAAATGGTCCGCCCATATGATATCGAAATTGCTGCTCTCATTGAAATTCATTATGGCGAATATATATTCATATGTGATTCCGCAAGAGGTTACTACAATTTTCTCCAAGATGCCAATAGGTCTCTCCAGATACCCATCTACCAATTGGAGTTTCATTCTAGTTTTTTAGAGAGCAGGTTTTCCCCATTTTTCTCACATTGCTTTGGTTGCTATGGCTATTCCGGCTCCACTATCCAATATTTCTATCAACTTCACGTCTTTGTACTCCACAAGCAGGGTAGTATTTCCTTCTTCTCCTTCACAATAATCTCCTACCTTGATCACTGGCACTCCTACCTTGATCACTGGCACTGGCTCATGTTTAGCTTGTTTCAAGATTTGGGTATTCAGTGTTTTTGGAGAAGCATTTTGTGGCAGAATTACTAGCCCTATTTTCTCCAACTTTTTTCCCACCTCCTCTATCCAAAGATGAGGTCTTATATGCAGTAACTCTGATAGAGTTAGCATACAATGGATAGGGGATGATATCAGCTCATGAAGAGTTTTGGTATCCATCATCTTAGGATTAGCCTTCCATTGGAATAGTACTTTCTTTACCTCTGATCTGGTTTCATGGTTTCCAATAAATGAAGGTAAAGTCTTCGATGACTGAGGGTTCCTGTCTTCCGATATCTCCACACTTGCATCACCATATAGTGATCACATATCATTTGGGTAGAGCTCATGCTCAAGGTGGATCTCCGTGATCAGTGCTGACTGAAGCGTTGCGCTTCCATCTTTTCTGTTTCTGATATGTTCCCACAAATCCTGTGGCCATTGTTCTTCCACCTCATGAATGGGAAGAGGTGCTTGAGAATACACTCCATCTATTATATTGGCTACTATCCTCGTATCCAAGGATGTTCCCTTTACAGAATCTGTTTGGTCTCCATCTCCGATTCCACGTTCCTTTAACTCTTGAATTTTTTTTGCGGATTAACACCTTAATTTTTGGAGCAGTTGGAACTGGTGGTTCCATAAGCGCTTGAGCAGCTAAGATGAGCTTCTTACACATCTTTAACCTCTCTTTTTCATACCCTGGGTGAGAGTACGCTAGCCACCTATCCTCTTGGGTTTGATTAAGCTTTAAGCTAGCATTGTAATCTTGTTAGATCGCATCCAAGGGTTCAAAGACCTTGTCCACCAAGACAGATCGTCCCGACAGTATTGCTGATGGCTTTGCTACTTTGCCTTTTTCCTTAAGGTCTCTTTCCATCCTTAACTATTCCTCTATTTGCAGTAATTTGGTTTCCAAAGCCATTTTTTCTTTCTCTCTTTTGGCTTTTATCTTGTCTCGTTTTGCCTTCCAAGATTTCTCAAGGGTTCTGATAAACAAATTTTCTATCTCTGATTGGCTGCCTGGGGGGTTCCTTGTAGCCTCATGTGCTTGGGCTCTCCTTACCGCGTTTATCAAAATGGTTGGTTCTGTCTCTGATCCACTTCATCTTGGCACAATCCCAAATTTGTTCATGGTTGCTTTCCCTTTGTTATCAAGGTTTTTTGGACAATGTGGAATGAGATGGTCATTTGTAAACCCCAAGTTTGATTCGTTCTCCTTTGTGTGGAAAAATCCTTTCCCAATGATCACCGTCGCATTCATAGCATGGTCCTATAGGTGGTGGAGAAGCTTGTGGAGCCCCCATCAGTTGTCCCATTCTAGGAGGATATCCCCTAGGTTTGTAGTTCTGGTTTTCCATGAGCATAAGCATACTTTCATCAACCAAGTAATGGTTTTTTGTTGGTTGTGCTATGTATGAGGGCTCTGGCATCTCTTCAGGAACCATCCATGGAATTTGTCCCTCCGAAGCATACGCATTCCTGTCAAACCCCCTGTCATGTATTGTCTAAATCTTCTCGGTATGAAACTACCTGAACCATACTCTGATTAGAAGGTGATTCTATAGGTTGTAAAATCCTTACCATGGTCCTGTTTTCCTGGGGTAAAGGAGGTTGATGCCCCAACACAGGTTGAGGTTTTTCCTTCCCTTGGATTGCATTATTTGTCCCTACTTGGTATCTTGGAGGGGGTGAAAACTGTTGCCCTGCATGTGGCCCGTATTGTCTCTCTCTAACATAGTTTCTATTATTAAAAAATTTGGGTTTCATGGTTGTCCATTTTTTTCAATAGCGCACCACTTCAGTACACACGATCCATTTACTCATGGCCTCTTTTGAAGATTGCAACACTGAGTTGGGTGATCTCCTCCACAAGTGTCACATTTTTGGGTGGGCGGTTGGCGTGTTTTTGGGTCCGTCCTGTTTCCTTGGTTCATCCTTCTGATTACTCCTCGACCATTTGATCCACGTCCAGCACAGTTGGATTTTTCCCACCCACTTTCATTGTAGACTCACTAGTGGTTGAAGAGGTGCTACTCATCCCTTGGTCTGTGTCTTGTGTCACCTCTCCATATGCCTTACAATTGTCTACCAGATACAATGCCTCTTTCCTGACTTGCTCAAAAGTAACACGTGCTTTTAAGTGCAAGTCTTTTTTGAGAGTGTCATTTCGCAATCCTTCTATGAAAAGGACTGACAGACTCTCATCCTGGGGTAGTTCTCTAGGAGGGCATCTTTCTATGTATTGCTTGAAATGAAGCGAGGCTTCCTTCACCTTTTCCTTCTCCTTTTGTCTAAATGCATAGATCTGGGAGACAATATTATGCTTAATTCCTCTTTTTGAGAATTCCTCAGTGAATTCTTGGAGAAGTTACTCAATACTTGGGAATTCCAGGTTGTTTAAAGGTTGAAACCAGGTCAAAGCAGTCCCTTTTAAAGTCAACCCAAAACCTTCATATTGAGTATGGAAATCAGTTACCTGTTTCGCCCTCAACACTTGTTTGAACATCGAAACATGGGCATACGGATCTCCCGATCCACTATACTTTTTGGGTACACATTTTGCCACTTGAGATGGTTGCATGTGTTTAAACTCCGCAACCATCATAACCACCCTTGGTCCTCTTGGTATGGTCTCTCTAGGTTCATAATCTCCTCTTGGCACTATAATTGATATCCTATCCGCTATACATTCATCAAGTCAATCTCCTGTAATAGTCAAAGGGATTCTAGTGGTGTAAGTCACGTTAGGTGTTGCACTTCCCTTGTGTATGTTCATAGAAGCCCTAGATCCCGTTGATCCCATAGGCCCTGTGTTTTGGGTGGTTCATCTGCTAGCTCCTCACCTATATTGTCCTTGGTGCCAGTCATCCCCCATTTGTCCACAATAAAGGGGTTGTGAACCACCAAGTACATCATTCCCTCTCAGTCAAAATACCTATCCCCATGATAATCCACATCTACAAGGTCTCTGAACTCGCTTGGCTTATTTTCCAACTTAACATAGTAGCGGTCCATTCCATCCTTATAGATTTTGTTCTTAGGCACATTTTCAAATTGAAACTTCAAGTACAACAATTTTACATCAGATGCAGGTTGAGAAGGACCAACCCCCATGGAAGTTGTTTCTTGAGGGTTCAACTTCTTGAAGTCCTTGATCATTAGGCTATATGATCTTTCTGACGAGGTGTCAGAAACACTTTCCTCTACAATAGGTTCTAAAGGATGCTCCTTAAGCACCTCAAGCTCTACACATCTGGGCCAAAAAATAGCACTTTGATTACCCTTCATTTGCCACCCTGTCAGGCCCTATTTGGATCCCTTTTGGCCTAGAGAACCACATAAAGCATACATTTCCGTTGCTACTTGCCTGCACAAGCTCTTCCCATCTGCTCTAGCCCTTTGCCATGCATCCATTAGGAAGAAAATGGGGTCTAGGAGGGCCTCTTTATTTGGCAGTTTAAGGACGTCAAACCTTTAGTATTAAGAAAGCAACCAAAGGACAATTTTTGAATTCAAACAGGCAAAACGGCTAGTTTATCTGAATTCAAAATTTTCCCCCAAAATGGAATTTAAAATCTAGCAGGTAAAACCATATCATGCAGCATATTTATGGAAAGAGCTCGATGCGTGGATTGCAGATCTATGATCTCCACTCAAATCGAAGATCATATGTGGGAGTTATGGAAGGCCAAAAATCATAAAATTTTCCACCTCCTTTTTGGGGGGGAAAGTGCATCCTTTGACCACTTTTACACACCCACCATTCTTGCACACATGGCATACCCCTATTTGTCAAAATGTTAATCACCTCCATAAGCTCATGGAAAATAAAGAGGCCCTCCTTCACCCCATCCTCTTCCTAATGTATTAGCATACACATCACTGTTTGTGCCCTCTGCTAGGGTCAACACAGTTTGGTTGCACCAACGGCTTGTCCCCCCCCCGTTACTCAAGTTCAAGCGAGAACCATGAACAACACCAACCAAAGGCTATGGAAAATGGATTGATCAACACGCAATTATTAGCAACCTATGCAATGTTAAATTTCTCAAGGAAGCCGTCAAAATGTTTGGCTTCTAATTGTGAAGCCAAAGGCCAATGCACATGTTTGCCAGAGGAGAGTGGCAACGGCAACCTTGACAAGGATTGCACAATTAGTGCTCAATCAGCTACCTTGGTATCCACGAGGTCCGGGATCTGTTGTTATAAATGCGAGAAGACAATTTGTTTGGCTTGAGAATGCAAAGCCAAAGGCAAAAGTAGGAACTCACAAAAGGAAAAATCCAAAGGAAAACTAGACAAAGATAACAACGATAAAGTATTGATAGAGGAGATCGGCATGGCATACGTGGTGGTGACAACCACAATGGCCATGAGGCTACATTTCTAGTTGGGTGGTGATGGCGCAAGTTGCACTAGCTTTAGTCAAGGAGAGGCTTGTGAGAGGATGAGAGGGGCAAAATGATGCTTCCTACAATAAATTGGACCCATGTGTTATAGTTCAAGTTATCGATGCTTGAACCCATGGGCCGGAGTTCAATGCACATACATCTAGTAAGGAACCAATCAGACGTATCTTAGACACTATGCATGAATGCACACATCCAATGTCGTTGCCCATATTATGGATAGGATGTGTTTCAAAGTCTATTGTTGTTGCTAATTTGGTGAAAATTCTGAAGTCATTGCATCTCTCAAGGTCTCCAATAGCCACTTCAATAGTTTGTCTGATTTTCTTCCCCGAGGATGAGCCATTGGTACATTTGGCTTTATCTTTGTACTACGGTGGGAACCACTATCATCTGGATCACTTGCAACCGATGCATCCTCCGTCGCCGCCTGAGGGATAGGATTTGTAGAAGAGGGTTCATCAAGAGGCAAATCATAGTTAGGATCCCCAAGTATTAGCAAATGTGGCATCATCATGGAAGACTTAGGAATAGAAGACCCCTCCGAAGGAAGAAACTCGTCAAAGATGACATCATGGCTGAGAACAATATCCTTCTTGATTGGGTCATAAAGGCGATATCCTTCAAAAAGATTATTGTAGCCAACAAAAAACATTCTCCTAGAGTTGGGGTCAAAATTCCCCCTTTGTTCCTTCGGTACGTGCATGTATGCATTGCTCCCAAATATCCAAAAATGAGAGACATCTAGATTTTTACCAAATTAAGCCTCGAAGGGGGTCTTGCCTGGAACTGAAGAGGTTGGAGATCGGTTTATGGTATGAACTACCGTCACAACTATCTCTACCCATAAAGATTTTGGTAGTTCTCAATAATCAAGCATGGGTCTTTCCACACGGCAGGGAGAGGGAGCGCTAGAGAAAGAAAGAGAGATTGTAGGCCAAGAATGCAAGTGAGAAAGGGAGAGATCCCTGGTGATTCGAGTATTTCCCATGAGTAGATTAGGGAGTGAGGGTTGTTTTGTGGCTATGTCCAGCCGTATCTAAGGTAGATGTACCTTTTCTCGATAATGCACTGCACGGTGTTGTCCACCCGATAGGCTGGCATGAGGTGGGACCATTGTTCCTAGGGTTACCCAGGGTCTTCAATGCCCCACAATTTTGCTACTAAATATATGTCCTAGGTCGCTTTTAGTGAATTTAAATTATATTTATTAGCATCTAGGCCATTTGTCAGGATTGTGGGGTTTCCGAGTAGGTAGAGCAATTCTGGCAATTCATATATATGCAACCCCTCCCCTTGTACTTTTTGGGATGTTTTTCAATGTAGAGTTCCATCGTTTTGTACACACACACACACACACTCTCTCTCTCTCTAGTGTTTTCATCGCTAGCGCTAGCGTTTTGATGTGTGTAGCCTCTCGCTCTCTCTAGCATGTTTTCATCACCATCATCTCTCTCTCTCTCTCTCTCTCTCTCTCTCTCTCTCTCTCTCTCTCTCTCTCTCTCTCTCTCTGTGTGTGTGTGTGTGTGTGTGTGTGTGTGTGTGTGTGCGCGCTCGTGTGTGTGGGACATTTTTTTCCTGTGATCTCTCTTATTCTCTCTAGTGTCCCCTCTCACTACCGTGTAGACACCATATACGATGTGTGATTGCCTACAGGTGGTTGTCGTGCTCATACGGTGGGCGACGGTTTGTGCAAGGAGCACAAGGAGATCTATCACGTTAGATCCGAGATCCATTGGCCGTCTAATCCAGAGAGGAGGTTTTCTTTCGGTTGCAAATGAAATCATCTCTCGATTCACACTTTTCCGTTGCACCTTTGACACATCTCACAACTCTCCGGAATTCCAAATAGGCATGCACTGCATCCACCGACCCTCAACCCATTTTGCGTGCACTTATGTGCCCTCGGCCAATAATGTGTGCATTGAGAGGAATGTGTGCGATTGCCTAGTCCATCTCGGTGTCTCTCTCCCCGCGATATTGAGAGGGTTGAAGGTTGAAGCTTCAATATCCTTAGAACCTTTGATAAGCTTGGAAGATGAAGAAGATGAAATACGATAGACCCTTTGTTGACGCGTATTCAGATGATTCTTCTATGGCTGGGTTCAGACGGGACAGCGGAAGAGAGAGGGGCACGTGCGAGGATCCACTTTGATTGGCCAGCAAAACTAAGCTTCATTTATGGACCCACGAGAAATTGGGCGAGAGTCCGCCTTGCCAATACATAAACAGTTCTCTAACTTCAATTTCAATACTTGAAAAATCTTGATGCAAATAACCATTGCCTACTAGCATATTGCCCCGCTAATGGCTCCTCTCCGCTTGCAGTGTTGCATAGCCCAGTTCCTTATATATTGTATTGCCTCTTTAGCCGTGCAAGCCCAGCAGCAGCAGTCTGCAGCTCATCATAACAGCTCCTTCATGCGCCTCAGCCACTCGCCTGCCTTCAAATTCTCACCTCTCGCCCCCGTCAACATGAACGTCTCCAACATCGCCATTCCCAACCTTGACTCTGGCTATTTTTTCCCCATCCTCAGCTCTCCTTCCTTCAAAACATGGAATTCCTCGGCTGACAACCCCGGCTTCTTGCTTTCTACTTCTGGTACCACTCTATATCAGACATATTTCATCCATTAATGTATTTGGCGGTGTGCCCAGGCTCGTCGGGTAAGAGTAACGGCGCCTTAACATATTATCAAATTTTCGATGGTAGAGGCGTAGAGTATGATGGCCCAGTTTATGACGATGGCTTCGTGGTTCCTGTGTGGTTTGCGAATTTGGATCGCCCCATCAAGGCCTTCTCAAAGGCATCCCTAGTGTTGGTCACGCACGACAACACAACTAATGTAGGGCAGAGCTTGCAATTGAAGGATGGCCATGGTGAGGTGGTGTGGAGATGCTGCTCAGATGGAGTTGTCGAATTCGGGAGACTTCCGCATCTACAACTCGGCGGGGGCACCCCTGTTCAGTGCGATGCAGGGGCAGAGGCTCACAGACACTCTGGTGCAGGGACAGAGGCTTTCTGTGGGCATGCAGCTCACAAGCAATGACTCTGCCTACTCCGCCAGAGTAGAAAAGGGGGGTCTAGCTCTCTATCTCAACAGCATGCGCCAAGGACATGCCCCAGCTGCTCCCTACTGGGTCTTCCCCTTCTTCAGAAATCCTGACCCCATTAACTCTCCTGCACATCGACCTATAACCCTTTATCAGCTGCTGCATTCTTCACCTCCCAATGATTCATGCATCCGCAGCCATCAATTATATATTCCACCTTACATTTCTGTAGTAGCTGGTCAGAGATTCTATAATGACACGGGGGCGGCATCTCTTTTGATTAGCTCAGGGTCTAATTGCAGCTCTACTTTTGTACATGAGCTATCCATTGAAAACGAGGGCATTGTAAAGAGCAATGCTCTCCAGACTTTTGGCTTTCTAAGGCTAGAAAACGATGGTAAGCTTTACCTCTATACAGTCAACATTGGCCCTAATTATTACGCTCCCTATTATACAGTCAACATTGGCCCTAATTATTACCCTCCCTATTATCGATTAGCATTGGACTCTGAAGACTTTACTTTATGGGAAAGAGCATCTAGTGGTTTCGCTCGGGGCAGGGGGGGGATTAGAAAAACGGGCCTTATGCAAAATGTCATAGGGCCACAGCAATGTGATGTTCCACTGGGGTGTGGACCTCTTGGCGTTTGTACAGCTTCTGAGGGCCTGCAACCCATGTGCTCATGCCCTGACCCCCCATCTTTCCAGCCTGTCAACAAAACAGATTTCACAAAAGGTTGCAAGCGCCAAAAGGCTTTTGATCTATGCAGCGCCACCACATTTGTGAAGTTGGAGTCCACCGCGAACATCTTCCTCCTCACTGGCTGGACCTTCTTCACCTACAAGAATCTCCAGGCTTGCAAGCACGTTTGCTCCTTGGACTGCTCTTGCCAGGGCATTTCCTACCAGAACAGCACATCCTGTTGCTTCCTCATCACCCAAAACATCAGCTTATTGACCATCACACAGGACTCAACTGAGAGTGCCTGGAACTACACGGCAACGTCAGAAGACACATTCCTTACATCCACTGATAACATTGTCCGTAAAAATGACTTTGTCACACACTTGAAAATAGCATCGGTGTCCACGCCTGCTCAATTTCCTCTCATCACCGTCACTGGAATCATTCCCTTCGGCATTGTGATGTGTTTCTTGCTTGGGCTAGTGTTACATCATTTCAGGAAAAGGAGGGGCAGGCTTCTTCAACAAGCCAAAGAAGAGGAGGAGCTTCGTGACATCTTGCCTCTCTTGCCCACCCGGTTTTCATTTAAAGAGCTTCAAGAAGCAACAAAGAGATTCAGCAAGCTCCTGGGTTCGGGCGCATGTGGCTCAGTGTATGAAGGCACACTCCTCGATGGGAGGAAAGTGGCAGTGAAAGTACTCGAGGGTGTCCCACAAAGAGCACATCAAGCCAAAGATTTTTTGGCAGAAATAGCCCCTGTAGGACGCACAGGTCACCATAACATAGTCCGCCTTGTTGGCTTTTGTTGGCAGGGATCGCATCATATCCTTGTCTATGAGTTTATGGTGAAAGGATCACTAGACCGCTGGCTTTTCGGGCTGGCGGGGGATGGCTCATGTGCATCAGCCCTTAATTGGCGGAAACGCTGTAATGTCGCACTTGGGGTTGCACGAGGCTTAAATTACTTGCACGAGGATTGCGAGCAACCAATTTTGCATTCTGACATCAAGCCGCAGAACATATTATTGAGTGAGCAATTTGTGGCAAAGATATCTGATTTTGGGATGTCAAGATTGATGCAGAGGGATATGCATTCATGTGTGATGACAGGAGTGAGGGGGACGCCGGGTTACATAGCTCCAGAGTGGTTTCTTCATGGAAGTGTAAATATATATAGCTTGGGGATAGTCATGGTAGAAATAGTGGTGGGTAGGAAAGTATTGGAGTTCTCGAGGCTCAACACCACGGCAACCGTTGCATTAAGTGTCGATGGTTCATCAGCAGAAGAGTCATGGCACTTGCCTAGCTGGGCAGAAAAGAAGTGGGAGCAAGGGTGCCTAATGGATATCGTGGACCCGCTCCTTCACGAGGAGCATGTGACCTGTTCAAACGTTAGTGATAGTGGCTTTGACAAGGTGGAAGCACAAAGGCTGCTCTACATAGCACTCTGGTGCATTCAAGAAGACCCTGCATTGAGGCCCCATGCTGCCACGGTGGTCAAGTGGCTCGAAGGTTGTGAGCCCAACGTTCCACAACCCCCTCACGCCTCCAATTCCACAAAACAAACAACTTTGAGGCACTCAGAAACATGACTGGTGAGCTATCATACCAATAATTATCTTTAGCCAAGAATATCATGTATTTCTCTCATCACTTGTGCTATATAATTATATAATAATTTGTTAAGCTGATGCTTTCATGTATATTATTTTGATAAAAAGTGCAACTAGTCTCTTTACGTTCAACTCATGGCCTACTAGGTTAATGTGATATCCGTGTACTTTGAAGCCCACTATGTAACTAAAGCATCTCGATTAACCTATTTAAGTGCTATTTAAAATTGGGTGACATTAGCAAATTGCTACTCTAGAATGTGTGTGTGTGTGTGTGTGTGTGTGTGTGTGTGAGAGAGAGAGAGAGAGAGAGAGAGAGAGAGAGATGTCTACATCTCTTTGTGTGAGTTTCTTGTGTGTATCTTTAAGTGTGATATAGAGGGAGAGGTTCTAGTGTGAGTTAACTTGTTGATAGAGTGCCTTTTAAGTACATATATTGATCCCTTTGTTTTAATCATGTTTGTATCATGTACGTTTAATAAAAATTTGATTTTTTTTTAAAGAGTGACTTATACGTATATATTGATCCCTTTGGTTTAATCATGTTTTGTATCATATACGTCAAATAAAAATCACAACTCCTTTCCTTATATGCTCTCACATGCATCACCTCTCTCTCTCTCTCTCTCTCTCTCTCTCTCTGTGTGTGTGTGTGTGTGTGTGTGTGTGTCTCTCTCTCTCTCTCTCTCACACACACACACACACATAAAATAGACAGAGAAGGCAAAACAGTCGGTCCATTTATTCTTAAGCCAAGTTACATATGTATAACGCTATCGAGTGTCAGGCCTAGGGTAAGACCGGGCAAGCCAAGGGCCAAGACGGAGCCATGCGGTCAAGGGGACCATATTATTAGCAAGGCAGGACCTATACAAGGCATGGGTGAGTGGAGAGTGCAAGCTCCTGTCCCCTTAGTCTCACACTGGTATTAGAGCTTAGGGAAGGGAGGAGCTATGGAGGAGAGAGTTGCATGGCGTTGCATGATCTCTCTCTCTCTCTCTCTCTCTCTCTCTCTCTCTCTCTCTGAGTTCCATGGAGACGGGTCATGGACAAGATCCCTTGGAGGGAGGAGTAGTGAGGTGGAAGGGCATCAGTGTGTGCAGGGACCCATGTGTCGAGAAAGAGGAGGGAGTCGGTCGCTTCGGAATTGCGCAGGCTTGGGATTGGGCTTGTTGGAATCGCCCTATAGCGCTCATCAATTCACGTCATACTCATGCGGCACACACAGCAAGCCAGATCATGATCTCCTTGTTTCTCTCTCCCCACGTGGCGCTCTCTACCCGTCGTAGCTTAGCTTGAGAGAATTTCACACTTTCGATCACCCATAGTGCCTCAAGTGGCCATCTAATTAAATAAGGGTGCATGCATTGTGATGTGTTTCTTGCTTGGGCTAGGATTACATCATTTCAGGAAAAAGAGAAGCAGGCTTTTGCAACAAGCCAAAGAAGAGGAGGAGCTTCATGACATCTTGCCTCTCTTGCCCACCAGGTTTTCATTTAAAGAGCTTCAAGAAGAAACAAAGAGATTCAACAAGCTCCTTGTGTATGAAGGCACACTCCTGGATGGGCGGAGAGTGGCAATGAAAGTACTCGAGGGCGTCCTACAAAGAGCACATCAAGCCAAAGATTATTTGGTAGAAATAGCCATTGTAGGACGTATAGGTCATCATACCATAGTCCGTCTTGGTGGCTTTTGTTGGCAAGGATCGCATCATATCCTCATCTATGAGTTTATGGTGAAAGGATTGGTAGACCGCTTGCCTTTTGGGCCTCTGGGGGATGGCTCATGTACAGCAACCCTTGATTGGCGGGAACGCTATAATGTCGCACTTGGGGTTGCACGAGGACTGCGAGCAACCAATCTTGCACTCCAACATCAAGCCGCAAACATATTGTTGAGTGAGCAATTTGTGGAAAAGATATCGATTTTGGGGTGTCAAGGTTGATGCAGAGGGACATGCAGTCATGTGTGATGATAGGACTGAGGGGGACACCGGGATACATAGCTCCTGAGAGATTTCTTCACGAAAGTGTAAGCAAGAAGAGTGATATTTATAGCTTGGGGATAGTCATGCTAGAGATAGACGTGGCAGGTAGGAAAATTTTGGAGTTCTCAAGGCTCAACACAGTGGCAACAACTGCATTAAGCGCCACCAATTCATCTGTAGAAGAGGCATGGCACTTTCCAAGTTGGGCAGAAAAGAAGTGGAAGGAAGAGTGCTTGATGGATATTGTGGACCCGCGCCTTCACGAGGAGCTCATGACATGTTCAAATGTTAGTGCAGGTGGCTTTGACAAGATGGAAGCACAAATCCTTATCTATATAGCAATTTGGTGCATCCAGGAAGACCTTGCATGGAGGTCCCATGCTGCCACAATGGTGCACTAGCTCGAAGGCTATGAGCCCAATGTTCCACAACCCCGTCAGGCCTCCAATTGTACAAAACAAACAACTGAGGCACTCAAAAACATGGTTGATGAGCTATCATACCAATAATTATCTTTAGCCAAGACATCATGTATCTGTTTCTTGGGCTATTTAATTGTACAATAGTTTTCTTAATTGATGCTTTCACGTATATTATTTTGATCAAAAGTGAAACTGGTTTCTTTACATTCAATGTATGGCCTGCTAAGTTAATGTGATATACTTGGACTTTGAAGCCCACTATGTTACTAAAACATATTGATAAATGTATTTAAGTGCTATGTAAAATCAGGTGACATTAGCTAGCAAATCGCTACTCTAGAATTATTTTTTATGTGTGTGTGTGTGTGTTTTAGAGAGAGAGAGAGAGAGAGAGAGAGAGAGAGAGAGAGAGAGAGAGAGAGAGAGAGAAATTTTATTATCTTCCTCGGAGGTCATATATGACCTATGGGACCAAAGTTAGATGTGATGTAGTATGTGTATGTCTAATGAGTGACTCTCCATGCTCCAAAATTGTGGTGATGGGAGTTGCAATGGAGAGCCCACACTGTGGTTGGAAGAGGAAAGTGTGTAGGTCTAAGTCACAGCTGAAAATGTGAGAGAAGCAAGTTCGGATGTGAACAAAAGCTGAGCACTCTAGTAGTGTGTGGTACTCAGATTCTCGAACTTGTAGTGAGTATAATGTGCACGATCGATTTGACTCTTCTCCATTGCCCCAATGCCTTGTCTCGCATCGAAACGAATGGGAGCTAAGCCGAATGGCTGCGATAGTCCGTATCATCGACAGGGGTTAGGCTCAAGCATGTAAGTGTAAGTACGGTTTCCTCTTTAAGCGAAGAACATGATTTTGTCGTTATAATATATGAAGCGTGACCCACCAGATTTCCCCAATCCGTAATACATTGGCGTTATAGAAAAGCTTCATTCACTTGGGAGTCAACTGAAGCATCATGTAGCAAGAGTAATGCATACCATCTCCCAAACCACTTCTTTATGTCTTGCATCCTTCCCGTGCTCAAGATCTTGCTTTTATGGGTCTTGTGAATGTTTTTTCTTGCTTCCCATGCAATTGTAGGAAGTCCATGTGAGGGGTTTTGATGCATCTTTATCATGTACTCTACAACCCTTTCCATTTCCATAACCTCAATTGGAAGAGATCCCAACTCAAGAAGTAGGAGCATATATGGTGTTTGTGTCTTAACTTGGAGAAAGTTTGTAAGAAAATGCTTTTGGACATTCTCAAACTCTTTCCAAGTAGACTTTGAGATGCTCCCACACTTCAACTCCATAAAGATGCCTCCTACTCATCAATGTCACCATACTCTCGTGCTTGTGCCATCCTTTTTTGCATGTTTCTTTGTTTCCTCTTCTTTGCAGCCCAGTAGTTTTGTAGAATCAATAGAAATCCCTTGGGATATGTTGTGTAGCAAATAATGGAGGAAGGTAAAGGGGGTTTCTACTGCCATTATGAGTATTATGTGATTCCATGTGGAACCTGCGAGGATGCTAATAACATAACAATGAAGACAGTCAAAACAATTTCATAGTACTCAGCGTGCGCACGAGAGAGAGAGAGAGAGAGAGAGAGAGAGAGAGAGAGAGAGAGAGAGAGAGAGGTTTTGTTGAAGCTGAATATGGATGGCAATGAGGAGCTGGTTGATATGGATTTGTGTTGCACCCGCAAGCACCAGCGGCTATGGAGGATTGAGAGAGAGAAGGCGAGAGCGAGAGAGAGAGAGAGAGAGAGAGAGAGAGAGAGAGAGAGAGAGAGAGAGAGAGAGAGAGAGAGAGAGAGGTTTCGTTGAAGCTGAATATGGCTGAGAGGAGATGAAATGGGTGGTGGGTTATTCATTTTCAAATGGTGAGATCCTCCCTTCCAAATGCCTCGATTGTCAGCACTATCATAGATGGCCTCATTGTTGAGCATGATCGCCATATCAGTGTGCTCCAGTAGGGAGAGGGTACACGGTGAAGTGAAGTTTGGATTTTTTTCCATAGTCCATTGGCAGCACTCCAAGAGTAGGGAGCCAAGGCCAAAGGGGTGCCACCACCCACTTCGTAGTAGACCAAGAATCCTCGGCCAACTTTTGGATGCGATCCAAGCAAAGGTCCAAGATTTCCTTGCCAATTGGGAGGGAATTGGGTGCATTAATTAGGACATTTAATTAGCAAGTAATTAGGGCATTACTTAATTGTGCACACGGCGATCAATTGATAACAGAGGAAGGTAGAGATGGTTTATTACTAGTATAGTGGCCCTTGGAAAAGTTGTTAGTGGTGTCCTCCTTGTCGTTGATGACCTTCTCAGGATGGAAGAGCTGGTGGTAAGTGTCCGTCCTCACTTCATCAATGACGGTGGGCTCCAAGTCCCAAAAGATGGCACATGGCACGTGCTTTCTCGCACATGTCTCATTGAAGGTGTTGAAGTATCATCTCCTCCTCCCACTTTCTTGTCACTCGGCATTTTTACCTCATCATTTTCCCATTGGCTTTTGCATGTACACACCCACCATACAACCACAATAGCATACACGCATGCCATGATCGTACTCTCCTAACAGGATGACTCTCAATTAATTACCTGAATTCCATGCTCTAGATAGTATAGCTCCTAGCAGGCATTGCCAATCCAAATGTCGGCCTAGCCGATGTGGATGGAGATGCACTCTCTCATACTATTGGAGAGGAAGAAATACTACCAAAAGATTGAGCCAAGGATCCCTGAATTGTCCTTAGTAGATACAAAGCAAGGACACATGTCTAGATGCTATCACCTATTCTTTTGTCTTTAAGGCATATATATGGCACTACCTTGGTTGACATGTATATTTGGAATGTCGTATCTTGAAATGCACTGATTGTGGGATATGCCCAACAAGCATTGGGCCGCAAAGCTCTGGCTCATTGGTTTTAGGATGCAAAGTGAGGGCACTTCTCGCACTATGTAGGAGTCCAATACGTCTATGATGTAGAAAATAAAGTTACCTTTGCTTCTCTTTAATTTTAATCTATATCCTACATCTTTTATATTTGTCTTAATGCGTGTTTTTTGTCTGGCAAAGAGGACATATTTTCACAATAGTGGACGGTTCAATTGCACAAGCATGATTCCAACTCGACAACACTACAAGGTATGTTATCTACATCCAATTCCTCATGCCTATGTGTTTGCTTGGTGAACCACATAAATACTACGAGGCAGGGCACGACTTTCATTTCTTATAGTTTTTGGAGAGACCACAGTGCCAACTCTTCACCAAATTTTTGTTTGTCACTTCTATATGACATGCACTGTATATTTAACATTTTTGCTCTGTGAAGCTTTATTGCAACACAAAATGTTTAACTATTCACATTGACTTTATGTAGCTTGACTCAAACATTGTTCTCCGGCTTGCACACTTGGACGATACCTGTATACGGATTATCAGGTTGATAATGGAGTTTAATTTTTATAGTGTGTTGATGCTATTTGTATTTTTTTAGTTTTTCAATGCTTCCTTAAATCTAGTTTAGCTACATGTTCTTCTGAGTAGTACATGCTCAATCACGACCATCATATCTATATATTAAATAGAAGGCACATACTTCTTTTCTCATAGTTGGACAATTCAAGTTATGTACTGCAATACTCCATGCACTCTGTACATGTCTATTTTATTCCTAGGTGGTTGATGTCAATCTACATTTGTCCTTCTTTGGCAATACATCTTATATATTATAGGCCAACGTTCCCCTCTGCATAGCCGTTCTATAGCATGAAGACAATTCTTTATCCCAACATTTTCCTCCTCAACCAAGATCCTCCAACTATAATAACATGTAACACTCTCTCTCTCTCTCTCTCTCTCTCTCTCTCTCTCTCTCTCTCTCTCTCTCTACAAGAAATAAGAGAAAATTCACAAGGCTTGATTTAGAGTAAGATGGGTGCCTCAAAGATGGGTCCTCTGTTTAGAGACTAAATTTTACCAGGTTGAATGGAAATCTACAAATAACTACAGTAGTAGGTTAAAGAGTAGGGTTTAAGCATAATGCTTAAGCTGCAACCCTTTGCAAAATCTATTAGAACATGTACGACAAAGAGCACTGCCTTTGTCTCACTACACAAACAATTGTAGAGAAAGCCGTGAAATTGGACCATTCTAGAGACATTTATAGAGGTAATCAATCATCAAAAAATTAAAAGGTATTCCTAATGGCTTCAAAAAAAAAAAAAGGTGTTCCTAAATCAAAGATTCCCTCAACAACAACAAAAATGATGTGCTACTCTCTAGTAGGTAGAAATGGGAAATGATGAAGCATGTAGATTTGCAACACTACCAACTGGGAAGGATGGATACAACATTGAGAGAGAGAGAGGGAGAGAGAGAGAGAGAGAGAGAGAGAGAGAGCATGGACACTCTAAAGAGACGAAAATGCTAAAGGGAAAATAAACGAGAAGAGAAACAAAAATATACCAATGTGAAGTTGACCGCCTCTTTATATGGACACAAAAGGTTTTTTGACTTTTCACTTCATCTGTTTTTTCATTTCCTAAACTCACCCTTCACATACACACTTAATATGATTTAAAACACTCTTTATTTTTCAAATATTTGGGAGACTTGATCAATCATCATATATGTTTAATAAATAAACATGCATAAAAATTTACCAATGCACTTTGTACTTATTTACTTTAGTGTTAGATTCTTGATGTCAATATTTGTATATCTTGTTATGTTCTATAGGAATGCCCACCAAGAAAGACTAGTTACGGTCTTTTGTGCTCTCCCTCTAATAAATCCTAACATTCTCAAGGCAAGTGCTGAAATCACTTAAGTAAGGAAGAGAAATGTAGCCCCTCAAGTGACTCAGTCTCTTTATCTGCCTTTATCTAAGAGGGATCTTAAAGGGACCATTTCCAAGCTGAAAAAAGGTAAAACACTTGGTCTAGATGGTCTAGGAAATGATTTGTACCAACATTATCAAGATTTTCTATTACTCTACTTACTTTTGATTATGGTAAGAAGCTCTTGGGCAAGGGGTTCTTCCTAGATGTGTTAGTATTGGAGTTATCAATCTAATCCATAAGAGAGGAGACAAGGAGGATCTAGGGAACTAGAGTCCTGACTTCTGTATATAAAATATTTTCTCTCTCCTTAGCTAGAAGACTTAGCTCTTTGATGGACGGTTTCATTCTTCAAGAGAAAAATGGCTTCCTAAAAGGAAGGTTCATTTGTGATGCTATTATAACTATCTAGGAAGCTATTGAGTATGATCAAGAAAACAAAATTAAGCCAAACAGGATGTGGTAAATTAAGGATGAAGGTGCCACATGGGCTCAAATGTGGGCATCTACCAATAGAAGCTCAAGCTATAGCTAGTAACCATCCCACCATGTGCTCATACTTGTCCCAAAAGTAGTGCAAAAACAAATTCTAATTGTCCATCTCTCTATGCGGGGCCACCCCATTATTTGTCCGCTTATCTTATGATATAATGGAACGGGACTTTGTCCTCAATCTCTATAGGATATTGGTATGGGTAGAATGTTTATCAAATTTGTACACACTCTATTGCAATGCATATGAAAAGTGTCATTTAATAAGGAAGTGCCTTTGCTCTCACAAGACCTGTTAGACAAGGATGTCCTTTCACACCCTTGCTTCATGGCATTACATCAAATGCTCTAGGTTGGCTAGTTCAAGATGTTATGCAAGAATGTAAGATTAAGCAGATTGCTATATCAGGTGCCTCCAAAGATCTATACATTCGATAGTTGGTGATGACACGGATGAATTATTGCTAGAAGATGATCAACCTATTAGCACTTTTTGGAACTGTATGAATCAATATTTCTTAGCTATTCAATGAGTGATTATTCACACAAAAATAGGTTATAAGTCCTTCACAAACACAATGGCTCAGGTTGTACATTGGATGCCAAGAGATTAAAGATGGGGAAATTTTCAGGTCATTGAAATTCCCATGGGCTTCAAGTTTACTTATGCTAAAAGGTGGTAAAGGGTATTTGAAAAATTCGACAGTAAGGTCTTTGAGTTGCAAAATTACCAAGCTTTCTTACCTGCTAGAACTCTTGTGCTTAACAATTATATCTTGTCTTTTTTATGTCATACTAGAAACATGCTAAGTACTAGTTGTAGAAAGTGAATTATTTGGCAAGAATATTCTTATGGGGAGTAGAACTTGAACATAGCAAGACACTTAAAGTTTCATGGCACCTATGCACTAAGCCAAAATTCAAAGGTGGCTTGGGCATCATGGACATTAACTGGATGGCTAGCAAAATGTCTGCAGAACGGATGCTCAGATCAATGGACTCTCAGAACTATTAGTGTATCCTTATCAAGAGGAAAATCCATCAGCTCTCTCTTGGGAAGTATAGAGCATGGAAGAACATGCCAATCAAAGAAATCGTTCTTTCCCAATGGATTTTAAATTAGTGGGTATCACCCTTACTTATAGATTTTGGGATGCTTGGAATCTTGGTAAGAAGGAATATAAAGCTTCACAGGCTATCATCTATGATCCTTCCTTTTTTATGGATGACTCAATTTGGTTTGGCATGCATGCTACAAAGTTAGAATTGCATTTATGTAGGAACACTCATAGCTACATCAAACACGGATTTAAACAATGAGAGAGAGAGAGAGAGAGAGAGAGAGAGAGAGAGAGAGGTCAACATGAAGCAGTAGAGTTCCATTTCTAAATGCACTAGTCCCAAATCCTAATGCCCCTTTGAATATTTATTTTTTGATTGATGATTGCAAAGAGCTTGCTCTGCAATTTGCACAAATGAGATTTCCAAGGAGGTTCCCCAAGGCTCATATATAAAGGTCCTAGGCCATAAAAGTATCAGATAAAAAAGATAGCATTCAAAAAAAGATTTCAAACTTTTAGGGATTTTGTATAGTTTTGCAATTCACGTTGCAATTTTTGGAATGTTCATACCATGCCAGATCATCCATTTCTGGTTAAAAATTAGTATTCTTTGAGTTTGCCCCCTTTGGGCACTTAAAACGGGTCCTTTTTAGTTGGTCTTCCACGTCATCATATTTGTGCGGTGTCTACAAGGACCATGCTTGGTGAACTGCTGCCTAGCTTGTGGAAATTGTACTATTTCTCTTGCTTGTTCTAATTGGCTAATGTGCAAGATCAAACTTGATCAAGAGAAAGGAAAGGCTTGCATGCAAGAGTAGCCATGGTCTATCTGATACTCCAAAAGTAGCTAAATTAATTTACAATGACTTTGCTCAAACATGATATGTGGAAAGCTCTCTAAAGATAAAGTTGATGGTCCTATAAATTCAAAACACTATGGGCCTTTCACCAAGCAATCAAGCACAATTATTTGGAGAAGGTAGTGGATCTTTCCCAAATGCAAGAGAGAGATGGAAACAATTCAACACTTATTCTTCTACTATCCCTACAAGAAACAAGTTTTGGAGAAACTTCAACAAGCATGTCAAGATGTCCATCCTAAACATTGTCAGCATGTGACATTTTTCTAGTTGATTGTAAGGGAATGGACACATTGCTATGTAATATTTGGAGAGGAATGCATTGATGGCATGTCTAGACTCACAAGAAAGCTTTTATTTTTCAAAATCTTGTACAAAATTATGTGTATCTTTTTGCCCATGACCTTCAAAGGCTAGTCATTTTTTGTACCTCCAATATCAAGACTCCGACCATACTATCACTACGCTAATCCAAAAGGTTACTAGACTGCAACAATGGTATAGAGTTCTTTCTACCTAATACACTACTCATAGGATAAGGATTCTTTGTAATGTCTTATGAGGATGATGTGTTTCCTTGTCCCATTAGAACCACCTCTAGACAATATTCCCTGAGAGATATGGGGTTGGCCTCCCCTTCCTTGGAGGCCCTTGATTGTATTTTTTTTTGTTATTATAAAGCTCATACCATTTCACAAAAAAACAAAAAAAATTGGTGAGGTCATTGACACTGCTGCAAATGTTGTGTGCACTTGTTATTTTCATTGCGTTAAAGCAGTGCCACCCTACCGTAAAAGGTGTTCAAGGACTCACTCACCAAAATTATGGAAAGGGTTATGTGAGAGCCCTATCCCACCCAAGATGTACAAGGGCTTGAGGCACTACCTTCACCTAGTCAAGTGGTCACGTCTATTGTTTACAAGGTTGTGAGGGCAATGCACAACCTAGCCACTACAAGAAGGTACCCCAAAACAAATAAAAAATTGTGCAAGGACTCCAAAAGTGGAGATCATAGGTCATTGCACCCCAAAAAAAAATTGTTGGTGGGACAATTGGTTGAATTCCACATAGATTTTAATCTTCTAGTGTGTAAATTAGGGAGAATATGTAAATGGAGAAGTGCAGGGGTGTAGCTATGAGCCCGCATGACTACTTTGGGAACATAGGAGGCATGCTTCAATCCAAGTATTGTAACCCATACAAGCACCATGTGGGATACATTGATGTCCACTTTATCTTCAGAATGTGCTTTTGTGGATGCTTCAATACTATCAAACAATCGGCTCCATGAGTTGGAGACTATTCAGGATGTTAGATGCCATGTAGACAAGGAAGGATCTTGGTCAATCAATTTTTTGAACACTATCAAATAATTGGCTCCAGGAGTTGGAGGCTATTCCGGATGTTAGATGCCATGTAGACAACGAAGGTTCTTGGAGAGAGAGAACTTTACTTTGTAGGGGAGCAATTTCTTTTGTGGTTGTGACCTTTACAACAATGGCCTTTGTGTTTGTGAAAACCTAAATATGTGTGAGATGTGAAGTCATCATGTGCCTTAATGAGGAGACAGCTATTGAATAACATTTTTGGGAAATCTCAAGGGGTTCCCATGCCATGTGCAATCATCTATCACTACCCGCTTCTTTTACAGTTGCCTCATAGGTCGGGTCTATAACAAGGGTAAATCAAAATGGTAGAGGGAAAGCCCATTCCTCATATGACCTTAATCATGCATGTACTATGTGTTTTATTGCTTATGCATAAGCAAAATGCATCAGTAATTTGATTGCTTCTTCTAGATAATCTATGGTGATAGAGACTTGCCCTTGAGTGCAAGACAAATAGGGAGAGAATGGTATTAGCATGCAAATCCGAGCTGATCCTTTCTAAATATTTTAAGCAGAACAGGGTCGGGCCCCCAAATGCAAAAAGACAAGGTATCTCTAATGAACTTTGGACATGCCCAAAACCCATCTTGGAGACTCATGAGGCTAGCCACAACCACAAAGAAACCCTCACTCCCTAGGTCTAGACATAAACAAAGATTATGACCCAGCAAACTACCAACAATGGGAGGGCTACTCTTCGAGATGCAATCACTTGCTTGAATCTTTAAGATATGTGTATTATGCATGACATCAACATAGCAAGCATGAGAGGATATATTAAGCACCGGGAATTGATGCGAGGCTTATGGCTATTTTCATTGACAACGAGGGATCACTCTACATGCAATCATCTTCTTGCTTAATGGAGAACTTGATGCACTCATTCTAGATCAATTGGTTATATTATGTCTACCAAAAGAAATGTGAGGAATTTTAGATGTGAGGCAATGGCTTCTCTTTGGATACAATTCCTTTGAGTAAATTGACATGACCATGAAAGACTAGGAAGCAATGGATTTTTCCTACGATGACAAATTGATGGTTTGTTCTAGCTCTTGGGTGTTTTCATCGGATATACTAAAACGAGGCCTAATATGAACGTATATAATTCATGCTTGAATTTTGAACACATATGGCACGGTGCAAGAATTTGAGGTTGGCACTAGCCTCTTTTCATTTGATGCAAATCAAAGGTTTGTCTATAATGGAGTCTCCTATACTTTCATCTTCAACATATGTCATGTAAACCACCAAGGAATAGCAATCATTGGGGAGGGTGAAAAGCGAGGGCTACTCTTCACATGTAACTATCACAAGAAGTTTTGGACAAATTCTCACAATAATTCCCACATTATGACTTACCTCAACATCATGAGCTTCTGTGAGGGAGGCACGGCATACCTAGCTAGGTACGATTGGGGGCAAGGGACCGTTGGCCCGCCGGTGGGGGGGGCGGGAGTCCCCTGCCCCCAATCGTACCTAGCTAGGTTGTGGTGCCTCTCGAGCAGAAGCTCATGATGTTATGCATTGTATGAAAACATTGCAAAAGGCTCCCTTTTCCTACATGAGAAATTTTAAAAATCTTCTTGTGTTTGCTCGCAGCTTGAAGGCACATTGCATCATGCAAGAATTTGAGATATTTACAATCTCTTTGGATGCATTTAATGAAGGTGGAAAGAAAACAAGAAAAAGTGCAAGGTTTGCACAAGGAAAGTAGGAGGGATAGCGCACACATAGCCGTAAAAGCAAGGCTGGAAGGCAAGTTGAAATGAGTAGGCAAGGGAATGGGGTGCACGTAGGCTGTCAATGAGGTATCACTCTTGAGGCAAAATTAGAGTGGAGGGTACTCTATTGCAAGGGTTGATCCTAGGTCTCATAACTGAGCAGGTGTGAAAATATCCACTATCATTTGTTGGTAGCTAGCCATTGATGCATATGTCTAGGGTGCTTTATGAAGTGTATGTTGGTGATGCCTAGCCATGGAGCAAGCTATGTAGTCGTGTAAGCTCATGGGTGACTTTGCTTCTACCCTAGATATGGTGTTAAAATAATAGGCATGCAGGTTTGTGGAGTTCGGTTAGGGTGAGCAAGCCACTATACAATCAAAGTGCATGTGTATGTGCGCATGGGCTGTGGAGGATCGTGGATCCTCTGTGTGCAATGTGCAAGTGAGGTAATCCTCTAATAGGTTGTGGTGTCTACAAGCATGTGGATGCTAGTGAATTTGAAAGCTAATGTAGACTCTTTCAGAGATCAGGGTCTTCTATGTTGCACAAGAGGGTAGTGAGAGCATGAATGAAGGTTGAGAGAGGGTGGGTTGTAACACTATGTACCTTATGGATTGGGTTATGTATTAATTTTATCTTAATTCTGGACAGAGCCCTAATATTACCACTTGAGTAAGATGTTGATGGCCAAGGTAAGGTTGTGAATGCATGTGAAGATAGTCTTGAGCCTTCGTTCCATGAAATTGTATGAACACAAATGTAGGAGCAATAAATTTGTATTAATGGTATTTTTTTGAAGCTAGGGAGAATGTAAAATCCCCAAATTTTGGGTCTCCTTCAAAAATAAGAAAAATAGCTTTCAATATATGTTTTGCCAAATTTTGACTTAAGATGCTTGATTAACAGTATTGTAAGGTTCTAAAGTAAAAAGCAAGGACGTTTCCATGTTCCAGTAGGTTAGACCAACGTTTGGTTCAGTTTTGGAAAAATCCACCATTTTTAGCTTTTCATACTTTTTTTGCTTTTAGGTGCTTTGCAAAAAGCAAGTCGGATCCTTGATCTACGTGTTCCAAGGAAGCTATGGTTCAATTTTATCAAAATCTGCTTTTTGAGTGCTTTTTACGCTATTTTTAGCTTTTCATGATTTTTAGTGCCTTTTAGTGAAAAGCAAGTTCGTTTTTTTATTCCAGTAGACGAGGGGAACCTGTGGTTCAATTTTAGAATTTTTTTTCTTTTTATGCTAATTTTAGTTTTTTGTGTTTTCTGGCGTTTTTGAAAAGTAATGTGCTCTTTGAAATGACCTAAACGTAAAAATATTAATTTTAGTCTCCGTCACATTTAAAAATAATCACTCGGAGCAAAAACGGGACCAAACGAGACTTTTACGAGAATTATTTTTATAAAACGCGGTACCGTAAATACGTCGGGACAATATGAGAAAGTCATAATTATATCGGGACATTACGGTGCAGCATAGTCTAGCTAAGGTTTCATTCGTTGGCAGGATACTGTTCAATTGGCCAATTTTACTGTAAATGGATGATAAGTAGGAAAGTTGACCACCAAAAGCAAAAGCATGTTTTTAGCAAAGTTCCCAAAAGCTTGCAACTATTCCTAGCTCAAAAACTAGCACTAGATTTCTGCTTGGAGGTTACTCTAGCCTGGTTCAGTGCCTATAAATTCACCTTCAAGCCTCAGTTTTTCAGTGTCGTCAATTCTGTCTACTACCGCAAGGCTATACATATCTATTATACGGAGTGGTGCAAGCTCTTCATCACCATCTCCATAAGCTCTTCTCTCTCGGGAAGAAGAAGAAGAAGAAGAAGAAGGCTATTCTTTCTCCACTTGCTTACTATCTCCTCTCTCATTTCACGGTGTACGCGCTCTCCAGAAGCTCTCGTGGTGGATACTTCTACGTAGCTCTCATCACCACTCTCTTGCGGCAAAGCAAGAAGCCTTCCAACAACCCCTAATTGTTTCTAAAGCACTGTGAGAAGCTCTAAAATCCATAGCCATCATCATCTCTCTCTCTATGTTGTTTTTCTAGGTAGTCACCCTCTCGGTGATTGTTTTTCGTATACGAGTGCATGTATGGATTAACCGAGTACGTATGAAGTTGCCCCATTATTATTTCATCATGTTTAGCATGTTGACTTATGCACATGATGCGTTTATGATCACGTGTGTGCATAAAAAGTGTTTTTTGTTTCACGTCATAGAGGCAGTAGGAACACTATTTTGGTCATAACTCACAAACCGTTATAAATCAACCCGAACCCTTTATACTAGAGATAAAACAAATCATGTAAAACATTTTCTCTCCGAGATGTCTTGTGAAAATTATGCACGAGCTAAGAGATATGGTCAAAAAATAGCTTGCTTCCCACTGCACCTTGGAGAACCACTATATAGATTCACCGGATGGGCAAACCCACTTAACGAGGCTCCTTGGAGAACCACTATATAGATTCACCAGATGGGCAAACCCACTTAACCAATTGAAAAGCTTGATGAAACTTGATGATAAATGTACTTAGGTCTCCGTTATCACATCGAGAATGCGAGTTATTAATCGTTCCATAACCGATTTTACCTACACGTATAGGGGTGTTACCTAGGGGGAGTACCATATGACGTCATGAGTTAACCGAGCCATTTATGTATGATTTATGGTTTGTTTTGGTGATTTTATTTCAGCTATTAGATAGGCACAAACTTATGTGAGAGTATATGGTTAGACATCTCGAACCGGATATGCAGATATGATTAAAGTGGCTTTCTTTTTGGGTTACCGCTTGTTGTGTAAGTACCATATGGGTAAAGTAATGTGATAAGGTGCTAGTCTATATTATGGAGCTAATCTTGATGCATTGGTTTGAGGCCAAATACTTTCATTTGCATGTTATGAATGCTCCGGAAAATGTCAAAGAGTTGTTTTTTGCATATGTGTGAAATTATGGTTTATGGTTGACCTAAAGGTAGGAGGTGTTTTGCATCATGTTTATGGTGATGTAATATTAACATATGATGCATGGGAACTCATGGATTGATGTGGATGCCTCATATGCATGGTTATGATTGCTTTCCACCTTTCTAGGTCAAAACTAGCTCTATGTGCTAGGGAGGTGAAGTGCAAATGTGATGCATCAACTTTGCATGGTTGGATGTTGTCAAAATTGGATTTTTATATCATGGTTAGTTGCTGGTTAGACTCTTTTTATGCATGAAATAATCATGTCTTAAGGGTCATATGTGTGTGGACTCCGATTGATTGCAGAGGATATGTCAAACTCCAAGTGTGGGAGTTGGTTCAGTATGATTATGATTTATGATTAAGGGCTGAGATTCCCTCATGGATTTTGGTTGTGATTTTATGGTGAAAGCCGGTGTGGTTCATAGTTTTTGTTCTGCATATGGTTATGCTGCCGAAATTTTTGTAGCCATGTTATGTTCTAAAGTGGTTATGCAGGATTGGTCGTGCCTCACCTAAGTTGGGTAGAGTGCTCACCTGCGTGATATGATTGGATTATGGATTACGGTTTTGGGATTGGATCATGAAGTGATCTAGATGGTTTATGGTAGATGTGTAAGGGTAGAGACCCTGTATAGTCTAACTGCTTGGAAAAGATTGTTTGTGCATATGAAAAGTACTATTGTGATTGGACTCATGTGTTATTTTCTCATGGCAGCATCGCTACAAGACTAGGATCACCTACATCGCTTATCCTTAGACTAAAGAATCATTGACCTGGTGCTTTGCTAGATCCAGGGGTGTTGCCTAGGTCTTCTTGTTTTTGTTAGGCTCGTCTACACGGTTAGTGCACGGGGGTTGAATGACCTACACGACTAAGGCGTCGGGGATTTTGCCTTCGGTTTGACTAAACACTTGGTTCTGGACATCAAAGAGGAGTGGCGCCTAAACTGATATGGTTGGTACTCATATCGTACCACCTACTAGTACTTGGGATCCTTTCAGAGCTCGGGTTCATGGAGGGAGGCAAAGTGGCCCGAGCTTATGTCTGGCTCAAGTAGGTTGAAGGTGTTTTGGCTCGCTCCTAGCGAAGTGAAATTCTCTTTGTCCATAGTTGTTGTACGGATACACCGCGACGGACGTTAGCACAGCGAGAACTCACCTAACATATAATGTCAGCTAAGGACGAAGCTCGACCCGCAGGCGCGTGGAAGCAAGCATAAGGTGTCAACCTACACTCGACCGACTTCTAACTAATTCCTACAGAGGTCTCTACCAATTGTCTAATTCACAGCCTTCAAGAGGGCATAAAAGGAAACTTCCTACAACGCTTTCTAGATCCGAACACCCATCAAACAATCTCGAAACACCATAGAACTTGAAGGAGACCCTACTAATACCAATAGGTCGCTCTCCCTAAGGTCTATGAACCAAAACCCCAACCTAAAACACCCGGTGCCAAATCATGTAGGATGTCTGGCCGAAATCTGCAGGTCTTCGTTTCCGAAGTCTAAAGTGCCTAATGTGTAGTTCTACTCAATGTCAATGCGTGGATATGCTGCAATGCAAAATTGGACAACGTATGCTCACCCAAACACCATATGAATCTCGTAGAAGGAGCTCGCAAATCCGGACCGTATGCGTGCAATGTAGGTATTGGCGCGTAGCTCTCGTCGGGGGCAACACGTTGCACTTCTCCACACTCGATTCCGACCACCGGTTCACACGTAGCGTCAAGATGAAGCTCACACTCTCTCTCGTCCACAGTACGCTCACTCACAGACTTCAAAACTTGTTTTTTCAAAATGACAAAAGGTCTTCCATTAAGGTCAAAAAAGTGGTATATATACCTTACAATTCTCAAACCCTAAAGTTCCAAAATCAACCATCTACTCAATCTAAATATCAAAACTGGGATACAATCTGGAAACTTCTGTAAGTCCCAATATTTACAAGGTGAAAAATCAGGTTTTCCTCAATGAATGAATAATTACAAAAATAATAATCTTCCGAGTAGATAGTTGCCGTGGGGTGTGTCCAGCTTCTAACACTCTCCCCCTCCTTGTTCATGTCGTCCCTGACATGGCCGCTGATCCGCTTCTTCATCGTATGGTTTTCCGCATCTTGATCAGTGGTTCGTATCTTGCATGTAGATTCATCATTGTGGGGCCGAAAATGTCAGTGTTTATTGTGAAGAGCCTGTGTAGAACGCTTCTTCAAAGGCCTAGAGGTGATAGGATGGTAGAAACATTATCCTTTGATACAGCGCATGTATCACCTCCTTGGAAGGCTGACCAAACAGATCATAAGCGCATCTGTAAGTATCCTGGAAGAAAAAGATGTTGTCGGTCACCTGGCCTGGCTTGAAAGTCTCAAATACTGCTAAGAGGGTTTTGCAAATTTTCTTCATCATGATGCATGTAAGGTCAAGTGAGCCAATGAACAGCTTGATGATGCCCGTTAGGGTTTTCACCATGTATTGGACACTTATTCTCTCACCTGCCTTCAAGCCCGGCAGCTTAGGGTAATTCAGCCAAGTGGGTTGGCTCCTGTGCAAGATTTCCTGTGCTTTCCACGTCCTGATCCTTGGTAGAGGACAAAAGCTGAGGTTGTCTCTGATGTTTTTCGGTGCCTCTACCAAGTGGATTAGGTATTGTGGGTACTTTGTGGGCCAGGCCTTCCTCCACTTTGGTTGAGAATCAACAATTAGCCTGACCCCTTCTGGTTGTGAGGTATCTGCATTGTAAAGTGGTATGGTCGGCTCTTCTCTTATCCGCTTGTTGATGGTGGTTGCCTTATATTTTAGCATTGGATATGGGAGAGAGGGTTGAAGCCACTCGCGCATGAGGTTGTTGGCATTGATCTTCTGAATGGTCATGGACTTGAAAACCCTCTACTCCCACTCTAAGGCTTCCTTTGTTGTCTCTCTGAGCTCCACCTCTATTGCTTTACGCAACTTTTCTTCCTCTTCCTATGTTAGATCCTATGGCTCTTGAGAGGATCCTTCTAGGATTTCCTCTTGCATAGGCGTGTCCACCGGATCTGCCACATTTTCTGAATCAATGCCCTCATTGGCTGCTATCCCTGTGCCCTCTTGCTCTCCTACTTGCTGTCCTTTCAACTCCTCTATCTGGCTTAGGAGTTTCTATTTTTCGGTTTTCGCTTCTTCGCCCATATTCACAAGGAGGTCATTTAATTCGGCGTTTATTCTCTCCGCCTCCTCGCGCTTTCTTTTCATACTTTCTACTTCCTCTTGCAGGGCTTTTTGGCCTTCTTCCATTCTTGTTTGCATGACGATAGACCCTTCTGCCATCATCAATCTCTTCTTTTTCTCTAGAGTCAGCTCCTTCTGAAGTTCTTGCATCTGTTCTTCATAGAGTTGACTCTCTGTAGTGATGTGAGTCGAGCTAGTAGCTCTGACTCTGGCAGGTGATGCTCGTAGCCTCTGGATGGTTTGATCTTTTACTTTGAGTTGGTCCTTGAGCTCAAGGACCTCATCCTAGCTTGCTTCTTGACCTCATCCGGGCTTGCTTCTTGATCTATCTCCACCTTTTCTTTGGTGTTTCTCATGGATTCTACTTCTTTAGACTCTTCCGCCAGCTGTAGGGTCAAGTTATCTCTTTCCCTCTTGGCATCTAGCAGTGATTTGCTGAGCTGCTGACATTCTTCTTCAACTCCTTGCATTCTTTTTGCTACTGCTTGATTTCTTCCTCCATTGCCTGGCATCTTTGCAGTGCCCTTGCTTAGGCTGGCCTGTAGCTCGGCCTATAGCTCAGCTTCCCTTGCTGAACTGCTGACATTCTTCTTCAACTCCTTGCATTCTTTTTACTGCTGCTTGATTTTCTTCCTCCATTGCCTGGCATCTTTTCTGTGCCCTTGCTAGGTTGGCTTGTAGCTCAGCTTCCCTCTCCTTCTGCCTTTGGCTTTGTCCTTGTAGAGTGTCTACTTCCATCTTAATCTTCACTTCAGTGGCCTTGAGAGCTGCCATCTCGCTTTCTGAAGCCATGGAGTGCGCTCTCAACCCGGTTAGCTTCGTCATCACCACATCCCAGTCATTGGAGGGTGGGTGCAGATCCACTATATCTGTGGCAATTTCTTTTAATTCCACTAGCCTGATGCCTTGCATTTGTTCTTTAGGCCCTGTGCTCGCCAAGTCGAATGCGACTGTGGCGGCTTCTTCATTCGTGTATCCTACAGCTAGCAGGTCCAAAAATGTGTGATAAGAATCATCTGACTCTTGTTGCTCACTTCGAGGCTTAGCCTCTTCTTTTGGCTCTGGCTCCTTGCTCTACTCTTGCTTGGCCTCTTCCCGTTCTTCTGGCTTGTCTTCAGTCTCTTTCTCTTCTTGTGGAGGGCTGCTAGGAGGTGGTGAGGGTGGTGGTGAGGGCTGTGGGCTGGGTTTAGGGCTGGCCGGTAGAGATGTAGGCTTGCCCTTTAAATCTCTGTCTGCTTTAGTTTTTCTTTCTCTCTCTTGGCTCTCTTGCTCATCTAGCAGTTTCTACCGTATTTGCTCCACTTCCTCCTCTGTGAAAGGGACTTGCGGTATATTCTTCGATGCGGCATCAAGAATCTCAAAATTCTTGATATAATCCTGGAATCTGTCCCTTTGCACTCTTCGGGGTGATCCCGACATAGCTTCTAGAGAAGGCTTCCAAAGTTCACTTAAATCACCTTTAAGGGCTCTCTCTGCTCTGAAGCTCTCCATCAGTCTCTCTAATCTTGCCGCTTTTTGTGACCTTGTTTCTTTTGCAGGCACTTGGGCAAATTCCTTCTTTCCTTTCTTTTGCTCTAGCTGCTCCTCTTGAACCGGCTCTAGCCGTCTTTTCAGTCTTGTAGCCACCCTTGGTGCTCTTTGGGGCTCGTCTTCTTTGTCTTCTTTTAGCCTCAGCCAGTCGTTCTGAGACGGGGGGTCAGGCCACCTTCCTTTTGCGTGTAGTGCCCCATAAATCACCTTAGTGTTTAGTTCTCCTGGCACAATATAGGTTGGCTTCTTGTTACCCATCTTTACTAGGTTGTCATGTATATACGCCGCATAATTGATTATCTTTGGGGTGCCTTTAGTCATTGCCCAAGTGAATGTCGTGGCAATTGCACCTGGCGGCATTCTGTACTTCTGTGGCCTCTTCGTACACATATGGAAGTATTGGTTGTATAACTGGCTCATGATTGCCACTCTTGAGTTGGCAATATCTTCGAAGATTTAGTTTATTTTCTTTTCATTGTCACCTTGACCTCATCCCTTCTTTTAGTTACACTATCCTCCTTGTTGGAGAGGTCTAGTGCATCTGCTACAACCTCCTCAATGATGATTATTTCTGTTTCTGGCCCGCCTTGTAGATCTGTTACTTTGGCCACTCCATCTTCTTTGATGGTTGTTACAAACTCCCAGACTCTCTTTATGTCCACCCCTGCCGGTATTGCTTCAAAGTAATTGTGGAGATCAATCTTCTCCAAGTACCCAGCCATCTTGCTTCTTACAAACTCATTGAGTTCTCGTGGCAGCATTGGTAGTTCGATCACATTGCCTTCAGTGTCTTTGAACATTCCTTGGTAGATCTTTAGGTCATTGGACTCTAACAGATCTTCTTGGATCCATGTGTTGGTGGGCTTTAGTGTTCCTTCTGGAATGACGAAGGGTTCCACTTCTTCCAGGTAATCCTTGATGGTCATTCTTTTCTTCTTTGCCGGTGACTTTGGGGCCGCCATAGATCCCGTTGCACTCAGTAGTCCGAAGTTAGCGTTTTTTCCATATTAGCTGCGAAACTAAGTTTTAACTATCCAAATGACTTGAAAATTGAAAATAAAGCTTAAAAGGAACTTGTGAAGCTGTGCATGTGCTCACAGTGCAAATCTAACCAAAATTTTCCATTTAGACATCCTACGCTTAGGATGTATTTTTCATCAGAATTGGTTCATACTTGCCATAATGATAGTGCATGGCTCATAGAACATGGCTATATGCTTGGATTTGGATTTGGATATCAAAAAGTGGATTTCTGGGCTGATTCAGGCTTTAGGTCACAAATTGGGTAGAAAGTCCATCATAGGTAGCAATTGATGTCCAAATGGGTTGAAAATTGGTATATGGGCTCTTTGCACCATGGTATTGGCTCCCATGATGTCACTCTTTGCACAGAAGGCCTAAATTATGCTGGAGACATCCTACACATAGGATGTCTATTTCATCAAAATGTCATGAAATTTGTTCTGTGGGTAGTCCTTGGCCTATGGAACATGGCTATGCTCTTGGATTTGGATTATGACAAGGATTGATGCTTCTAAGAGCCTGTGTGGTGTTTTTGGGCTCCAAAAGTGTATCTTGAAGGTGTTGGGGATCAAAAATGATTAGAATGGCTTCAAAATTGATATATGAGCTCCTGATGATGAGGTGATTGGATCTGGAATGAACAAACATCCTCTGCAGGCCAAAAAAGTCAAATAGACATCCTATGCGTAGGATGTCTACTTCACCAATTTTTGCTTCTGACCACACAGATTGGTTGTTGATGTGTTGTGCAAGTTTCATGTGATTTGGACAAGATTTGGTATGTCTATGGCCCATTATTGCCTCTATGCCCTAACTTTGCATTTTTTCATGCATATGAGGTCAATTTTGGTCCAAATGTGATGAGACTTGGTGGATAGCATGTAAGGGTCATTCAGAAAATGTGTATGATGAAAAATGTTACAGTTTGTACCCAGAAGTGCCCTTGAGACATCCTACGCGTAGGATGTCTCCTGATGATTTTTTCATGGATTGTGCTCCTAGTGCCTGCCCTTGGTCCCCCTGAGTCCCTTTTGAGCCTAATTTCAACAAAAAAGTCAAATGGATAGAGAATAACTCCCTATGTGGACTTCAGAGCCTCCAAACCGTTTTCTGACTTTTGGAGTGCTTTTTGGCGATGAAATTTTTGGATATTGGTCTCCATAGCTTCCCGCCCCCTTGGGGATCCTTGCCGTATGGTTTTTGTCGACTTTGGCTTCACCGGAGCTTCATTTGGTAATTTGTTGCTCTAGAAACACCTGTGGTTGCGTTTACATACCTTCGATGATTTGTGGTGGTCTACCACCATAGGACTTGGTTGTTGATGGTCTAGGGAAGCCGCTCGTGAAGTTTGGTGACAAACAGGCTTGCGGTTTGGCCGCAAGAGCAATTTGACGCTTTGTGTGTCTGATGCCGTTTCTGAAGTTTAGTGCCGCCTCGGGTCACTTTTTGGTCATGCAGGTCACATAGACTTGTCGAGTGTGCGCTCCTTGCCGCACTTTTGAAGCAAGGGACTTGCCGATACACCGTGTACGAGCCGCAGACGGCTCCAAGCACACAACTAGTTTAACTAGTAAGCTCAAAGAGGGCAATGGTGTGTCACTCACCGCCTTATGCTCCTGCCGTAGAGGATTCCTCGCCGCGAAGAAGAGGGAGACGCCGCTACGCCGCGCTCAACCACCTCGCCGCCGTAGTGCCGCCGCAACGCTCAATCGCACACACACTCTCACACTCTCTCTCTCTCTCTCTCTCTCTCTCTCTCTCTCACACACACACACACACACGCACACACACAAGGAGATGGTGAAGGAGAAGGTGGAGATGGAGCAAGAGCATCTTCTATTGCACAATGAGAGAAAGACTCAATTTTAGGTTTAATTGGATTTTATGTGAGCTCACCCCATTCACACTTGGGCGCCCATGCTTAGCCAACTAACCCTAGCATGTTCGTGTTAGAGTGCGCCTCTCATCGGCGATCACTCTACCTTTCCCTATTGGACCGACAAGCCCGGTGCCTGACTCTACTTAAATAAATAGTACGGTTACAGTGTCCGTCGTAGGCGATAGGGTGTCCGTGAGCCACGAGGGTTAACATTGCCCCCCTTCCTGATGTAGATTCCATCCTCGGAAGCTATTGAGTTGAAGCTTGGTATGTCCATGTTGTAGAGCATCTAGATTTGAATGTGCAAGGCAAAGTCACTGTTTTAGCAAGCGGAATTATATTGCCATAAATCATGAGGGAAATGTAAAGTACATGTGGAAATGAGTAAATGCAAGATTTATGAAATGTTAGACTGCCATTAAGGACAAATAAATTGCACTTTGAGTAAATTAATTAATCAAGAGTTTTGAGCTTATGGGTGAGTCTATCAATTAGCTAGCTATGACTAAGGTTAAAACAACTACTCTAGTACTAGCTAAGCTAAGAAGATTATCTAAATGCAAGATTCCCTAATTATGCTTTTCAGCTTTGATTAGCCAACTCGCTCTCACAACTGCAAACAAAAGCTTGAAATGTTAACTGTAAGCTCAATGGAAGTCTTTTAAATTTTTTTATTTTTATTTTAATACTTTTTTACTTTGGGTCACAATCATGTGACGTGTGTGCTTATTTTGTATGTCCGGGGTTTTTTGCTTCTCAAGGAAAAGCGCCCACCCTGGGAACCTCTAGGGCTCTATTACCATAGACAATACATGTGAGTGAAGTACCAATTCAAGCCAGGATTTCTCTTCCAGCATAAGATTTTTCATTTGTGGCACTTATGTTTTTTTTTTTGCTTCCATTTCCTTGGTATTCGCACTAGTGTTTTTTGTTGTTTGAGTGAGCAAGCCTTTCTCTGCCTAAAACATTCCTAAGGTCTCAAATACTCGGATAATTTTATTAGCTAGGCCTAGTGGTCAAGTAAATGAGTTAACCTAAAGTCACGGTCTCCTAATCTCCAGGCTCATCCATAAGATTAAACTGGAGTTCAATCAACTTAAGCAAAGACAAATTTATACATCTATAATGGCAGATAACAATCATAACTATTGCACTCAAACAAAGAATGAAAAATCATTATTAGCAAGTACACATATCCACCAACATGAATCATGGAAAGTAGTACACCTGGAGGTATGGAGTGGCTCATTTCGTTGAAGCAGATGTCCTCAGCCATGTGGATGGAGATCCATATAAGTCCTACCTAACACATCCAAAAACAGGCACTGTACCTCTAGGAGGCATGTCAGTGTGAAAAATCAAAACTCCTAAAAAACAAACTCAAAACACAATCTAGACCCCTAACCTACCTATCTGTCACCCCTTTTAGAATCAAGGAAAGAGGATATTATATAAACCGGGTGGCCACCCTAAGGCTAGGCCTCTATCCTCATCATCTAGATAAATAAAATCGTTGTCCGTGAGGCCATAGTCTTCCTCGGTCTCTATTAGTTCCTCTTCATCATCCTCTTGTGCAAGCATGCTAATCAAGAACCTCGCAATGCGTGGATACTCATCTTGTGCAAAAGAATAAGCATGTGCCATTGGAGACACATTCGCTACTGGGTAGGGATCACTAGTTAGCCATAGACGTATCAACCATTCTAACTCCTCAAAATTTCTCTCACATGCAAGACTCTCTATCAAATCCCATTCGCAAGAAAGTATAGGGTAGCATACGTAGAACACTTGAGGAAAAGACAAAGGGTACCTTTCATCAAAAATAGAAGTGCATGCCTTTGGTGAAGTAGCCATTTCTGACAAGACAGATAGATTTGGTTAGGCCTTTAAAACATAAGAGTTGTTTTTGTGTGTTGCTTGAATTGACACGGTGAATTTGGACTTATATGTAAGATCGGATAGGGTGCTCTCTCGTTGCTAGTCGCTCTTGCTCTTTACTATTTTTGTTTTTTGTGAGTATAAGGCTATATATATACATTCCCTAAGATTGGAATTGAGAGGTCAGGGAGGAAGGTTGAGAGGGGAGCAAGTGAATGATTGATGTTAGCAAACACTCTCCCCTTCCTTGGGTAGATCATACCTTTTGGAATGAGGTCGTCACCTTTTGAAACCAATTGTTCCAAGTTGTTATGGGTGAAGGTTTTAACCAATAGTTTTCGACTGCCCTATGTGTTTCATATAGTTGCAAGGGTGGTAAGGTACTCTCCCATGATTTTATTTGCAACGTTGTTGTAGGTGGTGAACTTACCCCGGGAGGTGCAAACTCTTTCGTGCTTGTATGGATATGTACAGTGGTAGGTGGAGGTTGTGTCGAAGCTTCTATTTGCGTATAGGAACTACATGAAGAGCAAGAAGCTTCATTTGATTTCCCTGTTCCTGAGCTAGGTGGAACAAATCGTTCTTTCTTTGGTACCCAAACTAGCTCTAGATCGGGTGTGTAACATTCCATGATTTTTTCCTTTTCACGATTTTCAATTTGTTTTGGAGCCACAGGATTGGGTTTACATGGGCCAGGTGACAGGTAAGAGTACACTTTATGTTTGGGCACCCAGATTTGATCATTTACTTCATAGTATCCTTGGGCTTCCAATAGTCATTTAGGAATCCAACGCAACGTTTCTTTACATTTCTTGGAGTGAGTGGGACGGTTCTTACTAGGTTTCCATTTTTTTGCATCAACCATGCTCACTACAGAGGCTTTAGGGACCCACTTGTATGTTTTCTCTGTTATATTAGGATGGTTCTTGTGTGTCTCAAGCTTTCTTTCAACTACATTAGTTGAAGCTCTAGAGAGTTGGGCTATGGGGACGTATGGTTCAACCTCCTGGACATGCAATGTCTTGGGTTTTATTTCCTTAGGCAATATCTCAGGGACTATGGCTTGAGTGGTAGGGCTAAGAGTTGGTTTTTGCGTTGTAACACCCCCAGTCCCCCAATCAATAGTGCATTTGGTGGCTATCATCCACGTGCGGCCTAGGTTTATATTACCCTCCATAGTTCCAGTAGGCATGACCAAAAAGTCTTGAGCTACAATTCCATTGTCATAACTGACAGAAGTGTGCCAGATTCCAAAAATCGTAGTTTTTTTCTTGTTGACACCCTTGACTTGGATAATACTCTCAGATAGAGGTGGCTTCCCTAACTGACACCACACCCCATAGGATAGCAGATTATATTTAGCACCCGTGTCCAATAAGGCGTTATACAGCACTTTTTCATAGGCACTATTTAACTCAATAGGGTATCGTAGAGGTGTGTCAGAGTCCAACCCATCCTGTTCGATTTCCACGTGGAATGCATTTGTGACTCCAAGGTTAGCCTCTCGTTTTTGTCTTATACGTTGTTGTCGCTCCTTAGCCTCAGCTTGAGCTTGTATCTTGTTTAACTCAGTTTGTGCTTTGGCGGCCTTCTTTTGATGAATGGCCCGTAGTTCTTCTTGGCTTAAAGGATCATAATATCTTTTGAATTTACTCCCATTGAGGAATCCAATGGTTTCAACTCCATCAAGAGTTTCCACACGAAGGGTACCTTGTGGGGTAATTTCACATACTCTATATGGTCCTTTACCAGCATATTTCAACTTTTTCTTCTCTTTACGTACTCCATACATAAGGACTTTATCACCAACTTTGATGTCCTTGTCCTTCACATGGCGATCAAACCACTTCTTTCTCCTATCCTTTTCCACAAGAGCATTTTGCACAGCCAACTGTCTCTCTTCGTCTAGTTTTTCTAAGATATGCAAACGCTCGGTTAAGGGGTTACCATTCCATCCTTCTTGCGAAGCTACCCTAAGACTAGGAATGACAAACTCCCAAGGCATAACCGCTTCTTGGCCGTATACCATTTTGAATGGCGTACAATTAATAGCCACTTTATAAGCAGTACGATAAGCCCATAGAGCAGATGTCAACTTCAAATCCCAATCAATGCGATGAGCTTCTACCGTCTTGGTTAAAATAGAGATTAGAGTCTTGTTGGTGCTCTCGGCTTGTCCATTAGCTTGCGGGTAATAAGGTGTAGACTTATGGTGGGATATCATAAAGGTCGTGGTAAGCTCTCTTATTACCTCATTTATAAAATGGGTACCATTATCACTAACAATTTCAAAAGGGCAACCAAATCTTGTGATAATGTTCTCAAAAAGAAAGTTAGTTGTTGTCCTCGCGTTAGCTTTTTGTGAAGCCTTAGCTTCAGCCCACTTTGTTACATAGTCCGTAGCAACTAGAATATATCGAGATTGAGTGTTGCGAGCTGCGGGACTAATTGGACCTACAAAGTCTAAGCCCCATTTTTCAAATGGTTGGGTTACTTTAATAGGATGTAAGGGCATTCTGTCTTTGCGCTGTGTGGTCTTGTAACGTTGGCACTCATCACACCCTTTTGTAAAAAGTGATGCATCCTTAAATAAAGTTGGCCACCAATAGCCTGATTGCAGCACCTTTCTAGCAGTCAAGTCTCCTGAAAAATGTCCTCCTGCTATGCCCATATGTGCTTCTTGCAAGATATACAAATATTCATCCTTGCGGGCACAACGCCTAAGAATATCATCCTTGCCTAATCTATACAGAGTTCCGGCAATCAAACAATAGGGTTCACATTCTTTTACTAGCCTTCGAGCGATATCCTTACGAAGTTCCTTGGGTGGAAAACCATTAACTAAAAAGTTAACAATGTTCTCACTCCATTCAGGCATAGTCTCAACTATGAATAGGGAAGTATCGAGTAATTCATCATCAACTCCTGTAGGGGCTTCACCATTCGGTATGCGAGACAAATGATCAGCCATGACGTGCCTTTTACCGGGTCTCACTACAATCGTGAAATCAAACTCCAGAAGAATTAACAACCATCGTGTGATTCTTCCTGTGGAGCATGGCTTGTTTACCAGATACAGCAACGCTTGATGGTCCACATAAAATACAAACTTGTTTGCCAGAAGGTAGTAGCGAAATTTCTTTACTGCATAAACCATTGCCAAACCTTCTCGCTCTGTAGTGGTGTAGTTCCTTTCAGCATCGTTCAATTGACGGCTTGCAAAGCTAATGGGATAGTCCAATTTATGTTCTCCTGGTTGAGTGAGAACACACCCAATAGCAAAGTTTGATGCATCAATATGCACATGGAAAATGACATCCCAATTAGGTGTCCTTAAAATCGGAGCACTTGCTAGTGTTTTCTTCAATTGTTCATAGGCCTGGTCACACTCTTCAGTCCATTTAAATTCAATGAGAATCTTGTACAAAGGACGTGCTATCTCAGCGAAAAATAAAATAAACCGTCGATAATAACCCACGTGAACCTTTGAACTCCCTTGTAATTGGTTGGTGGTGGTAACTCTAGAATCACTTTAATTTTGCTCTCATCGGTTGAGATACTATTCTTGGATACTATATGCCCTAAAATAACTCCATGCTTGGTCTATGATCTCTAATTGGGCTATGTCATGGGGTCGTGGTCTACACCACATTACATTTTGGAGATATTCACCCCAATTGTCTACCAATTTTCGATGAGCATCACATGCTCCTATATAACTGAGCCATTCTGCTGAGGATCTCTTCTTTTTTATCCTAGCACGTACATTGGCTCGATATCGACGCCTCTTAAGGTTTTTCTTTTTCTTATTTGAGACCTGCTTTTGATTTGCATTTAGATCTGGCTCACTAAAGGAGTCCTCGTTGGTGTCCTCTTCACTCTCGAGGGAGCTATCATCGGTTGATGTGCTCGGTCCTTCCGAATGTTTTGACTCTGAACTTGCTCCACTCTCTAATTCATGAGATTCAGAATCCGTTTCACTCTGGGAGTCAGTGTCCAAGTCGTGTTGGTCAAAGTCTTCTATTGAGCTATCCGTGTCACTGTCAGATTGGTCCACAATTGCCTTGCCCTTAGAAGATGCATGTATGGCACTTATCATGTTCAGAGGTGCAATTTGTGGTACCTCTTCCCCCTCTGGTGTGACCCAAGTGGTTCCTCTATTTCCCCAGGTATCTATGGTTGCAGCTAGGTGTACCCAGTCTATGTTGTCTAATTCCGTCATACCCGGTAACACATCCATGTAAGGAGAATCTTGGCCAATGTCTGTATCCTTCTTACAAGTGTAACAATATTGTAGTGGGGCCGAGTGAACTGTGGTGTCAGAGCGATGATCAATAATGGTTTTACACCCTAAGGGGTGTACCTTACCAGTCACCAAATCCACTCTAAGGACAGAGTCTTGGAATTGCAAATAGACATGATTTTTAGACCAATCATGAACCATTTGTGCTTCCCTCATGAATGGTCGTCCTAAAATCATTTCATATGACATAAGGTGTTTAGAGAAATCCATTACAATGAACGTATGTCGTACCTTGTGTCCTAGAACTTTGATCTTAAGATCCTTGAGCATCCCCATAGGTTTGGCTATGGTACCATTTGCCATCTTTACCACAATGTTAGTAACACTGAGGCGGGGTTTTCCCATGGATTCCCAACAATCTTTTGTAACGATGCTAACTCCCGCACCACCATCAAGAATTCCCTTTATAGTTAATCCCTTGGTAGTGATGGGTAGGGTCGCATTAGACTCGTCGCCTTCAAAATACTGCCCTAATTCGTTAATGGGTACCTCGATCAGAGACTCATGTCCATCTAAGTCAAGTGATTGCACATGATTTTCCTCATCAATCATAATCGATTCAGGCCTATTTGGTTGCGCAAACTGCGGTAATCCCGTTCGTAGCTCTTCGTTAAGGAATGCTCGAAGTGCAAGGAATAACTCAGGATCTCCATACAGCTTTGCTATGATCGTGGTTCGGACCTCAGAAGACATGAAGTCCACTAGTTTCGCAACATTCATTGGCATTTTTCAAGGTGTAGGTCCTTGACTAGGAACTGGTGAGGATGGAATCTCATATTCCTCAATGGGATCAGGTATTCCTTCGTTAAACATCCTTTCCAACAAGAAAGGTGTATGCTCACTTTCTGATGTCCCGTCCTCACTCCCTTCTTGGATGATACTAGATATGGCTAACGGTCTATGGTTCATGTGGGGTGGATGAACTTGCGTGGGAAACACTGTGTCATGAATTTTGACATGCATGGGTTCTGGTTCTAGTTTTCTTTGAGTCTCCTCCACTAAACCTCTTAGATGTTTCACCTGCTCAATCTCGTCTACTGGGTTTGGGTAAGTCCCAATCTTCTTTTTACGATTCTTCCCTTTTTGCCCTAGCGGTTTATCTTGGGGGTCTTGGATTGGATTTGGAAACACTTGTGGTGTGTTCAGAGGCTCTTTATGGTTTTCTCTTATTCGGTTTTCATTTGGTTCCATGTTACGGTTTTCTTTGCCGGTCTTTCCCTTTGTGGTATTGGTTCTAGTCTCCATTGTCTCGATTGAATCTGAATCATCCTCGAGGTCATTCATATACACGGGGTCATCTCCTGTTCCTATGTTTGTTTTGGAACTTGGCTTTGAATTTCCCGTATTCTGCGACCTCTTCCTTCGTGTCTTCTTTTTCTTTGCTTGGATAACTGACGCGGTATCTCTCTCTTCGAGGATATGGCCTGGCCCTTGAAGCATGGACCGTGTAATCGCATAAGCGGGTGCGACGGGTGGTATTGGCGATGTCACACTAGCAATTTCGACCAAATTTAGGGGTGTGATTTTAGGCGCATTTGGGTTATAGGGGCATTGGGCAATCAAGTGATCTATGCCACAACGATTACATGTGAGTATTGGCATTGCAGACGTGCTCCCTTGCTTCATTTGCATCTGTGCAGCATTCTTTTGCAGCCTAATAGGGCACTCCGTTGCCCGATGTGGTCCACCACACTCGTAGCATTGAAGAGGTGGCCTCCTAGCCTGGGTGTTGATATTTTGACCTCTGGATGCGAGAGAAGCAGCTTGATAAACCGGCTTGACTTGCCCCCAAAAATCTTCCATGTAGTATATAGGACACTCTTCCAATGTATCAAGTCCGTAGGCAATACTAGTGTCTATTTCCTCCTCACAGCCATATGCATAAGCATTTGATGGCTCGCAACCCACTTGGTTCATAGGGGCGACTCTTGGATGCGAGGGTTGCGGTCCTAGCACAGGAGGTGGTAGCGGTGTAGCTTGTACAACATTTTGAGATCTAGGGACCATGTGTTGCGATAGTTGCTCAATAGGTGGAGCAGGCATCAATACAGGAGCTCGAGGTGCATCCGTCCAGGCTACAGGTGGTCTATTTGCCATCATACGTTTGATCATTAAACAATCCTTAGCTTGGTGACCATACCTACCACATGCGTTGCAAGTTCCATTAAATTTTACTCTAAACGTAGGGCACTCACTAGTGCTATGTGGACCTAAGCAAATGGAACACCATTGTTGCTCCCTTCTTGGATACATGTGACTATTTTGAGGGGGTCGATTATCCTTAAGAGACTCTTGGATTGCCTTGGTGAGGTCTATCAAGAATGTCTCAAATACCTTTGGCTCATTGGCAATGGGCTTTGCAGTCATGGGTTCATACTCAATGGCTTGTGAGCTAGTGGATCTCGTGTCAGTAGACACCCTCATGCCTGCTATCATCAAGTTGTCTTCTAATTGGATTGCATTGGCAGTGACATCTTCCCAGGTTGTGATACCTCTAATCACTAGTCCATTATAGATTCCTTCATTCCTAAACCCTCGAATGAATAGATCAAGCAGTTGGTTATTGTTGAAGCGCTCATTTACAGGGCAGCGAGAGTTTAAGTGCTTTAGACGACTAATGAAGTCTCTTACTAACTCTCCTTCCTTACGTTCGGCCTTCTGTAGCTGAGATGCTACACCCCAAAGCACACCTTCTCGTATGTACTCCTTTAGAAACAACCTTCGAAGGGTAGGGTAGATTGTTTTCTCGTCCACCCTTAGGGTTCTATACCAATCTCCAGCCTTCCCACTTAATGTCAAGCTTAAGGCATTGCACTTATGTAGTTCATTGCGTTCCCCTAAGAAATCACATACTTGTTCAAACACTTCAATGTGTTTTCTAGCATCTTTGTCCCCATTGAATTTTTGCGTGAGTTTGGCAATTTGTACTGCCTTACTTCTAGGCTCTCTATCAGATGCATGACACATATTTTCCGTGATAGATCGACCTATGGTTTGAGCAAACGCTGCCAAGTCACCTATGTGAGGAGGCAGGGCCGGTGGAGGTACTCTTGGAATCATATGTGGGAGAGGGACGGGTACCGGTCTTGGCATATGTGTGGATGATGCAGGATATGGAACATAACCGGGCATAGGTCCACTCGGATAAGGGCTAGGGAGCGGCACTCGAGGAGCATAAACAAGTGGTACAATTGGAGGTGTGGGGGCCATGTGTGCATAAGGGGCTAGAGGCACATACGGTCGAGGCCCCATATTAGGTACTACGACACTAGGTAGTGGCACTGCGCTAACCGTAGATGTCATCGGTACATTCTCTGTCAGGCTTATCCCTGGAGTGAGCACTGTGTTTTCCTTAATAGAGGGTTGAGCCAAGTTAGGGAAGCTAAAGTTGTCGCTCGGAGGCTCAGATTGCATAGAGACCCCAGGTGAAATGACGTAAGATGGGTCCATGGGGCTCATTAGAGGAGTCTCCATTTGTGATAGAGTAGGCTGTTGAGCCTTGCTCGTATCCAGAAATCTCATGGGGCCAGTTGAGAGTATATTTACCCCTCGGTTTTGCCTTTCTGATTGAATAATGCCATGGATAACATTACAGATCATTCACTGTTGATCTTCGATGCTCGTGGCACTAGAGGTGGATTGTACAATCTCTATCCATCCTACATGGTAGGCGTGGCCAGAGTGTAGATCCGTCAACACCTCAGTGTGGAGGTCGTATGTCCAATGATCATTAATGAACAATCCTTCTAGAGTCGACGTGTTAATGGTTTCTTGTGAGGTAGAAGCAATGTTGCTCCCCGTGGTTTTACTTGTCACCAACGGTACTCTAGAGGGAACTTCTGAAGGAGGCAACTCAACAGGGCCTTCTTGGTAAGAAGTTGGCAGGATATCCACATGGACACTCTTTGGGGGTGTGGGGTCCACGTGAGATGTGAAAGGAGAGTCCACTTCCCCACCCCCTTCGTGTGCTTCATTTGCATCAGGTTCCGAGCGAGTGGCTCTACCTAATGTTTCCATGAAACGGCTAAACATACTAGTACTAGGCCGTGGAGCTTCGGGAGGTGCATGGCCTTCTCTCTCAGTGTTTTGGGTAGGGTATGCTTCCATGATTTCTGAGTCGGAGGAGGAATCACTAGCGGCTATTTTAGGGTCTTGGGTGGTGCTACCTTGTGTCCCCGCTGAGGGTCTAGAGCCTATCGTGGATGGGTAATGGGTGTCCGTATGAACAGAGGCACCCTCAATATGCTCGTGTTCTAGCACCCGCCCAGAGCGTAAGTGCATGTGCTTTGATACCCTAAGGTGTCAAAAAGCTTCTCTAGGAGGCCTTGTGACTAGTTTTTAGCGTGTTTTTTGTTTGTTTTTTTGCTAGATTTTTTAGAGCGTGTCGTGGAATGGTCCGTGTGATAGCTCGAAACGAGCGTATCGCTAGGAGGGAGGCGCTGTGCTTTACAGCCCACCGTTTGGTTCTATTTTGCTCCAGAAAAGCCCGAAACAGTCTTTTCCTAGCTGGGGAACTAGGCTCCAAATAGCAAGTCTAAAGGTGCAAGTGGGAAGAGAAGGGAGGAGAGTGGAGGACTTGTCCCACATGCTCTCATTCCCTCTTGAGGAGGTAGGGTATATATATAAGAGCGAGTCTAGTATGCATCATAAGACTGAGCACTGAGGCCTGGGCCTGGGCTTGGGCTTGGGCTTGGGCTTGGGGGGCTTGGGCTTGGGCTTGGGTAAATGATCCCGATCTAACTTTTATACAAACCAACCCGTCCGTTTTTATAACTCACGTTTTTTATTTTCGAAAATCTAACCTCCCCCTCGCTCACGTTTTTATTTTTCGATTTTTTTAAAAAAAATTTAAATTTTTTTTAAATTTTTTTTTTGAGATATTATTTGGTACGCGTTTTGGTGCGGTTGACCTCACCTAACTATTTATTGTCCCACCTACCTACTGACCTGCTAATCAGTAGTTCACCTAATTACTAACCTACTTAATTAACTAACTGTGCGCCTAACTGTGCACAAACCAGAAAACACAGAAAATGCAAAAATTGAAACTTGACAGAACTGTGCAGTGAAAACACAGAAAATGCAAAAAAACGCAAGAAATGCTAACTGTGTGACTAATGCTAACTGTGTGCAAACAGAAAAACAGAATTTTGCTAACTGTCTAACTAATACTAAATGTACGCAGCAGAAAAACAGAAAATGCAAACTGTGCGCAACAGAAAAACAGAATTAACAACTTGCAGAAAAATACGCCTTCCTCTCCCACTTCTTTCCTACTGCAAACCACTCATACAAGAAGCACAAAGTGCCTCTTGGGCTTAGTGCAGGGCTATTCCCCGGCAGCGGCGCCAAAAATGTGCGCTCCTTGCCGCACTGTCGAAGCAAGGGACTTGCCGATACACCGTGTACGAGCCGCAGACGGCTCCAAGCACACAACTAGTTTAACTAGTAAGCTCAAAGAGGGCAATGGTGTGTCACTCACCGCCTTATGCTCCTGCCGTAGAGGATTCCTCGCCGCGAAGAAGATGGAGACGCCACTACGCCGCGCTCAACCGCCTCGCCGCCGTCGTGCCGCCGCAACGCTCGATCGCACTCTCTCTCTCTCTCTCTCTCTCTCTCTCTCTCTCTCTCTCTCTCTCTCTCTCTCTCTCTCTCTCTCTCTCTCTCTCTCTCTCTCTCTGTCAGACACACACACACACACACACACACACGCACACACACAAGGAGATGGTGAAGGAGAAGGTGGAGATGGAGCAAGAGCAGCTTCTATTGCACAATGAGAGAATGACTCAATTTTAGGTTTAATTGGCTTTTATGTGAGCTCACCCCATTCACACTTGGGCGCCCATGCTTAGCCAACTAACCCTAGCATGTTCGTGTTAGAGTGCGCCTCTCATCGGCGATCACTCTACCTTTCCCTATTGGACCGACAAGCCCGGTGCCTGACTCTACTTAAATAAATAATACGATTACAGTGTCCGTCGTAGGCGATAGGGTGTCCGTGAGCCACGAGGGTTAACATCGAGCATGTCGAGATGCTCCTACCCATGAATTTTGGTGGCATTTGGTCGCCGTTTCGCCGATTTCCCATTTGGTGGCCTCTTGCGGGTTTCTAGGAATTAGGGTTTTTTCCGATGGTTTTCTACTTCCTTTGGACATCCAGGACTGGTCTCTTAGGCTAGGGTAAGTTGCCGATGATGTCTTGTTGCTTTTGGGTTAGCCATTAGGCCGCCGTCTCTACTTGTAAGTCTCTACCGCCCGCTTTGTGTGTGACCCCTATGCTAGTTTTCGCGACAAAACGACAAACATGCGCGAAAAGCTCAAGGTGGTGAGCCTACCTCTCATGTCTGGAGCTAGTCGGGCAGTCGTGCACGTCGTAGGAGCTGCTGGAAGGTCCGTTCGCTCTAGGTGGCAGAAGCTCTCTCCACAAAGTCAATAGTGAAAATGAGCTAAAAATGAGGTGAAAATTTCTTATAATGGAGCTCCCCGAACCACTTTTCATGAAATTTGACATGTGCTCCTATCTTCTTGCGAGAGTGGTTTAGGCTCAAAAATTTCTTGATTTGGACTCCATTTGCTCTGTTTACCAGAAATTTGGCATTTCGATCAAAACGTGGCCAAAACACGCTTTTCGCTCCAGTCTCATAATTGCACCCTCACTGTACCATAGGTTGTCCTATAGTCACTGATCATCCCCATATTTTTTGTTTTTCATTACGACCGTTTTTCACCTGGTTTTTGTATTTTTGAAGTTTTTCTGCCAAAAATTAGCAAAATTAAAAGGAAAATAGCAAATCAAACCCAAAAAATCCCCAAAAATCATAATAAATCACAGACATCACCGCAAAACATTATATACACTCACATGCAATTTTTATGGCCGGATTTCTCCGTTTTACCAATATTTTGCCCGAAAAATGGCTATTTCTACTTATATACACACACCTAGGGGCTTGATTTGGTGTTTGGCCCCATATACCTATAGATACATGCTGTATAAGGGCATATGTACTTGGGTTACTCCAAAACATTTTGCAATCAAACAACAACCCTTAAAATAGTCAAAAATCATGCCCTTTTTTGCTCTTTCTTCTATTGGTTCCGCATTTGAGAATGCCTCCCCCCCTCCTAGACGGAGTCCTCCCGGACGACAAGTTATCGCCTCGGAGTATGTGCCGTGCATAGGTTGAAAAAGTTGTGCTAATGCCTGGCCAATTAATGTGGCCCTATTTTATGCATACTCGGTCAATGCATGGAATAATTAATGTTGTGCAAGAGAAGGGAATAAGCAAGATGCTTATTGGCATTCGCCATCGAGGTTTCCTATTTTCTTTGCATTAACTCTACTGCTCTCTGTTTAATTGTCTTTTTTGCAAAAGGCAATTGCTTTGCCGACACTGTTGATAGAGCCGTAGCTGTTTCTAGGGAGAGGATTGGCTTCGCCGTGGGCCGTAAATTCTTTGCTTTCCATTGGTATTTTGTTTCTGTCGGTTTTTGTAGATGTTTTGGTACTTCCTTGGTTGCCACTGGTTTGTTGTTGATTGGCATCCACATAAGTCGGTTTTCCTTTTTCAAATGCAGTTGTCTGCCTTCCGTTGTTGCTTGTACTGAAGGGAGTTCCTTTTGCTTTTGTTTTGGTATCCAAATGCGAGTGACATTTGGGTTATGTCTAAGCATTTTCTTTGGGATCCATATCTGTTTTATGCCCTTGGTTTTTGGTTGAACTATCTGCTTCGTTTGAATTCTTTTGTTGCATTGTTGTTTGTCTGCCATGTCATGTCTATCCTTCCGCATCCATACTTGTTTCCCTTGTTTTGGTAACCTAGATCTTTGCATTGTGGCCGGTGACTTTGCATGTCTGTAATTAGCATGGTTGGCCTTTACATGATTGTTGGTCTCGGGTATCATGTTGTTCTTTGGTGGAATTTTTGCTTTTGGATCTTTTGCCAGTGATTGCATGGCTTGCAACTGATTATTTTGGTATTGTTGAGCAAAGGCTATCACCTGTTGTTCATGTGCATGATGAATTTTGACTGCCTTTGCATTCCAATCTATCTACACATTGTACTCTTTTTGCCACGGTTGTCCCAACATCATTGGGTGTTGTGTGGTTTCATCCTCCACCACATAGAATTTGTGTGGGTAAATATATTGATGTATCTATACATGCAATATAGTCCATCCCAATGTTTTCAACGGGTGTGATGTGCTACTTTCCAGCACTTGAGGAGTAGGATGAAGTTGACCTGTAAATTTGAGCTGTTGGTATAATTCGTAAGAGATCAAATTTGCTTGAGCTCCCGAATCAAGCAATGTCGTCGATTCAACTTGATTGTTGCCCACTTTGACTGCAATTGTTGTCTCCATTGTGTCTACCTCCAACTTCGTCAGTCGAATGGCATTGATTCGTAATGGTGCTCCACTTTGTTGTTGTTGTCGCAGAAGTCTTCGTTTTGCAATGCGTTATTTTGCCTCTGCTTGAGCTTCCTCTCGTACTTGCTGTTTTTCCTTCATTCTTTGTTTTCCTTGATGAATTTGTTGGAGCATCTCCTGTGTGAGTGGTAGATGATATTTCTTCAGTCGACATCCACTCATCCAGTTCGGCATTTCTTCACCTGCTAATGTAGCAAGCTTGACAGCTCCACTTTGTGATAGATCACTAATCACAAAGGGTCCCATCCCTCGCTTTTTAATTTTCTTGGCATGTCGCTTCAAAGTATAAACAAGTACGTAATCACCTGTTTTGAACTCTTTAGTGCGCACATGTTTGTCAAAAAACTCTTTTTGTCTTCTCTTTTTAGCATAGATTGAAGCTACAGCTCTCAAGCGGAGTTCATTTAGCTTTTCAAGATCATCTATTCTTGAAGAGAGCTCATGCACTGTCCATTCTAAGCGTTTTGCTACTCGTAGAGTTGGAATTGAAAACTCTACAGGTAGTATAGCATTTAGGCCAAACACCATGTTGTACGGTGTTGTTCCTATCGATGTTTTGTAAGCTACTCTGTATGCCCATAGTGTTGAGTGTAGCTGCTGATCCCAATTTGTTCTTGATTCTGATACTATTTTAGTGAAAACCATGCATAGTGTTTTATTTGTGGCATCAGCTTGTCCATTGGCCTGCGGATGGTATGGAGCAGATTTCCTATATATGACCATGAATTCCTCTAGCAGATATTCAATGACTTCATTGAGAAAATGTGTCCCACAATCACTGAAAATTTCTATTGGTAACCCGTAACGTACAAAGACATTCTCACACAAAAATTGTGCAGTGGTGCGTGCATCAGCTTTTTGTGTTGCCTTGGCTTCGACCCATTTTGTGAGATAGTCCGTAGCCACAATGATATATTGGGTATGGGTGCGATATGCAGGGGGTGAAATAGGTCCCACAAAATCAATGCCCCATTTTGCAAATGCTCTTGCTCCCATCATTGGCCGTAGTGGCATCTCATCTGTTTTTATTGGCACCTTGGTACGCTGACATGCGTCACAACGCTTTACAAACTCTTCAGCATCCATGTGCAATGTAGGCCACCAAATTCCTGCGTTTGAGACAATTTTTGCCGTCTTATCGCCCGACAAATGGCCTCCACTTATTCCGCTATGTGCATGTTCTAGAATCAGCAGGTATTCGCTTTCACTTGCACAGATTCTAAGTTGATTGTCCTTTCCTCGCTTATAGAGTTGGTTCCCTATTAATTGGAAGTCACGAGCTTCCAGCTCTATAGCTTTTTTCCGTGCTCTTGTGATGTTCTCAGGAAATGTCCTGGTGGTTAAGAAATCAATGATATATTGACTCCATGCAGGTGCAATGTTTACCTGAAACAATGTCGCGTGATCCACTGGTCGTTTGGCACTACATATAGTACAATTAGTAACATAAGAATGTATGTCCGCATACATAGTTGGCCAATAAACCCCTAACTGTTTCAGTCTCTGGTGTGTTTTCACTGTTGAACAATGAAATGCACAATCCTGGACATGTGCTTCTTCAAGGTAGCACTTGACTTCTTCCGGATTTATACATAATCGTAGGATTTGGTCCGATCCAAGATGATACATCCGTTCTGCTATCAACTGGAAGTTTTTTGTTCGTCGAATTGTTTGTTGTTTGGATCTGTATTCCGTATTATTAAACCCACTTCCAAAGGAAAGAATGCTAACAATTTCCTGAGACCATTTGGGTACCATTTCAATATTGAAAAGATAAGCATCTGGTATGTCATCATCTACTCCTTCAGGAGCTTCCCCGTTGTGTATCCTTGAAAGATGATCCACTCGTAGATGGGTTTTACCCTTTTTGACCACCACTATGAAGTCAAACTCTAACAATATAATAAACCAACATACAATTCTCCTTGTATTGCATGGTTTATTTACCAGATACAACAGAGCTTGATGATCTGTGAAGAACACAAATTTGTTTGCAAGCAAATAATGCCAAAATTTCTTTACAGCATAAATCATTCCTAACCCTTCCTGTTCGGTGGTTGTGTAGTTTTTCTCTGCACTGTTTAAATGTCGGCTTGCATAACAAACTGGAAAATCCATTGTTCCGTCTCCAGGTTGAGCCAGAATACTTCCAATGGCATATGCGGAAGCATCAATGTGAACATGGAATATCTTTTCCCAATCTGGTGCCTTCAGTACAGGTGCTGATATCAGGTTTTCCTTCAACTTTTGGAATGAAGTTTCACCCTCCTCGGTCCAATCGAAATTGACTAGCAAACGATACAGAGGTTGTGCAATAACCGCATACATGTATATGAATCTTCGATAATATCCGCAGTGTCCCATGAAGGATTGCACTTGTTTCGCATGAGTAGGCCTGGGTAGGTCTACAATGACTTTGACTTTGTCTAGGTCAGTTGTTATGACATTTCTTGAGACAATGTGTCCTAAGATGCGGCCTTGCTTAACCATGAATAATATACACTTTTCCGGGTTAAGACAGATTTGATATGTCTTGCATTTTTCAAAGACCTTTTGCAAATGGTCAATATGTTCCTCTCGTAGAAGAGAGTGTACACAAAGATCATCCATGTAAATTTCTAAGAATATTCTTAGGTATTCCTTGAATGCGTGCGTCATTAACCTTTGGAAGGTAGCTGGGGCAGTAGTTAAGCCAAAAGGCATAACTCGATACGCATAAATTACCCATTCTGTGGAAAACGCTGTTTTGTGTTGGTCCTCCCTTGCTATTGACAGTTGGTTGTATCCTGAAAACCCATCCAGAAAGGAATAAGCCCGTTTCCCAGACACTCACTCAAGTACATGTTCTGTGATTGGCAAGGGATAATTATCCCTTATGGTGGTTGCATTTACCTTTTTGAGGTTTACACACACTCGCAGTTTTTCATTCTTTTTGGGAACTACCACAATGGGTGACACCCAATCTGTATGAATTCAGCTTCCATCAGTTTATCATTGTCTTCTTTGATTTGTTTAGAAAATGTGCCATTATATGTATAAGGACGTTGTCTGCTAGGTTTTGCATCTGATTTCAAAGGAATTGTATGTTGGCATATCGATGGATCAACTCCTTTGAGGTCTTTATAGGACCATGCAAACACATCTTTATACTTCTTGAGAAGTTGTGTTAGCCGTTCTTCTTCTTCAGGCTCTAAATCATTTGTTGTATAGACCGGCTGAGGCTTTTCACCTGGTTCTGCAAGGTCTATCCTTTTTGCATTTTCTGGCCCATCGTAAGATTCTTGGTTGGTTCTTTCCCTGAGTGGTGGTGTCATGATGATTTTTCTATCCTGGATGGTAAATTTCTGATAGTGTGACGGTACATTCATGTTTTACTTTTTTGACTTGCCTTTACCATCACTATCTTCTTCAGTAGTCCATATCTCACGTAAAGACGGTTTCAGTTCTTGGTATTTCTGTTTACGCTCTAGTTTGGCCCACTCTTGGTCTTTTGTTGTTTCTTTTCTTTATTTTTGAGATTTTTGTGATTTTGTTTCTCTTTTAGCTTTTACAAGCATCAAATAGTGAGTTTTACCTTTTATCCTGGGCATCAGGTTCTCTCTCACTTTGTTTCCTGCTCGTTTCCTCCTATAGCGTTCCTAGCGTCTACAATGTTGATTAGCAAAATCATAAAACTTGATATTCTCGGTTTCCCTTCCACGCTCATTTGAGGTGTCTGAACACTCATTATCTGCATCATCATTTACTCCCAGATGTTCAGAGGAGTTATAAAACTCTTCTTATTCTGGTGGTTTTACCGTCTCATCTTCTCCTGGTATAATGTTTACCATGTAGTAGGGTAGCACATCATAGCCATCTTTATCGCAAAATTTTGTTGTTGGACTATCTGTAATGGTACAGACATCCAATGTTGCTAGTATGTGTTCCCATTCTAGAGGTTCCAAGGCATCTTCAGGGAAAGGTTCTAGAATATACTCCTTGTCCTCAATTTCTCTTTCTAAGACGCATTCCTCTCTTCTTAAGCTTCCACAATGTGAAGCTCCGCACATCCATAGCTCTTTTTGTTGCCCCAACCATGCTTGGAGTTCTGATCCTGCTACTGTAGCGGAATCAAACTCTTCCACAGGTGTTTCGTTCACATCTTTGTAACTATGGTCTTTCAGGTGTATTTTAGTTGTATGGCCATGTCTGAGGTATATGTGGTCGTAACCCCAATCTTGGACCATCTTCAATTGTCGCATGAATGGTCTTCCTAAGATGATCTCATAATTGTTCTTTTTGTCGAAATTGACTATTGCAAATGTATGCTCATACTCGATCCCGCACGAAGTGACAATCACTTTCTCTAAGAGTCCTAGAGGCTTCTCCATGAACCCATCTGCTAATTGCAATCTCATTCTGGTAGCCCTCAAAGCTGATTTTCCCCATTTTTTCCAGATTTCCTTGGTGGAGATAGCAACTCCCGCTCCACTGTCAAGAATAGCTTTGGAAAATACTCCTTGGAATTCTACTGGTAGCGTGGTGTTTCCATCTTCTCCCTCGCAATACTCTCCAACCTTGTTTAATGGTACTGGCCTAGTGTTTAAATGAGACCTGTCCAACTCTCTGATCCCTTCCTGTAGCCTCAAGGTGGGGTCTTTCACTCCAAATTTTTCTAGGCATTTACCTACTGTGGTCCACATGTTTGGCTGTAACCTTAGGAGTTCTGCTAATGTGATTGTGCATGCCACCGGGGTGGACAATAACTCAATCAATCCTTGCGAATCCATCACTTTGTTAGAAGAAAGTCTTTGAGATGGGATTTCTCTCACTTCCGACTTGGCTTCATACTCTCCTAGGTAAGAGGGTAAAGTTATCAGCGAGTCTGGTTGGCTGTGCCCTGAACTAATTGATCCTTGGTCTCCCCCTTGTGAATGTATCTCAAAGTTTATTTGTGATCTCGCCTTAAATTCTTCAATAGGAGGTAAGGTTACATTCTGTTCTTTTCCCGTGCTATTCATGTGGTTACTCATCCTATTAGCCTCGTTGACCTCATGGATTTGCTTCCACAGATCGTCTAAACTGTTATAGTCCTTACCCATTTCTGCCAATGTTTTAGGCTGAAACCTGTCACTTGCCTCATCTGTGGTATTTGGCACGCTGATAGGCTCTCCTCTGGACTCATAGGCATTAGTGAGTCTTTCCTTTGTTTCTACATGTTCCTCTAAAGTTGGTTAGATAGGGGTTGGAGCTGGTGCCTCATGCCAATTTGCAGGTTTACCCAGCGGGTCTTCCATCAATGATTGAATTGTTCCGATCATCTTTTTACACATTTCCAACCTTTGTTTTTCTATTTCTGCATATGGATAAGTCATCCACCTTTGCTCCTGGGTTTGGTTCTTTTTGAGTCTAGCTTCATAAGCTTTTAGAAGCACATCCAACTGCTCATTTACCTTGTCTGCCAGTACAGATCCTCCTGATCCTGCACTTTTGGGCTCTGCTATTTCCTTGGGTGCTATGGTTGCCGTGGTGTGTGAACTTAAGCTAGCTAGATCCTCTAACCGCTCTAATCTATCCTTTGTATGTTTCAACTCCTCGGATAGAGCTGTTTGCTCTCGGTCCTTCCTGGCTTTCATACGCGCCTTTCTAGCTTTCCAAGTGCTTCTCTGATCTTTCGTTTCTGAACTTTGGGCATCGGTTTTTGGCTCTTCAACTATGGGTTGGTTCGTCATTCTTTGAGCTTGGGCTCGTGTTACTGCCTGAATAGGTATGATTGTTTCATTTTCCGACCCTCCACTGGAAGGTACTGTTTCTAGCATGTTCAAGGTGGTTTTTGCTCCTTTGCTTGGGTTTTTAGGGAAATCGGGAATCAAATGAGTAACTCCACACTCAGTGCAATATGCGTTGACTCTAATGATTTCATCATGAGGACAGTCTCTCAGCCAATGGTCTCCACCACACTTGTAGCAGGGTCCCTTGGATTGTTGAGGTGCTCCTTGAGATCCTCTTTGTTGGTATGCATGTCTCTGTCCGCCCATGCCTCCATTGGCTATGAACAACAATGTTCGTTCATCTAAGCTATATATTCCTTCTCCTGCTGCCTGTGCAGCAGTTGGTGGTCCTGTATTTCCTATCATGCTCCATGGTTCTGGTGTCGAGGGTTCTTCCGATGGATAATAGACAGGGTTTGCCGCATATCCATTGGGATCTTCATAATATGCATGCATAGGCACCAAAGCCTTATCCTTTGATTCGGTTACGGTTGGTGTATATCTTATACCAACTGGTCGTAATCCTGGTAGGGGTGGTTGTTGCCCCAACACTGGTTGTGGTCTTTCTACACCTACAGGTCTTGGTAGGTTGCCTGCTTGATATCTCCACATCAGTGGAGCTTGAGGAGAAGCTACCGGAGCTTGGGGAGCGTAAGGTCTCTCTCTCACATACCCCTTGTTATGATAACATTCCTCAGTCCCATGGTTTGTCCATTTTTGTTCAATAGCACGCCACTTGGGCTGTTTAGCCTGGGGTTTGGCGTACAAGTTAATCTTTTTTAGCACTTCATCTATAAGTTTCTCTTGGTTTACAGCTACTTCTCCTTTTGGTGTTGTCTTAGAAGACTTGCTTCCACTTTGTTGTGAAGACGGATCGTCATCAAGGTCCTTGAACTCCCCCTCTTTGTAGACCGCACAATTGTCCACCAGGTAGAGAGCCTCCTTGGTCAACTCATTCAACGTCGTGCTCCTCTTCATATGTAAGTCTTTCTGGAGATACGCATTCCTTAATCCTTGGATGAATATCAGCATGAGCCTGGACTGAGTTGGCAGTTCTTCCACAGGACAGAAATTAACATATCTTTTTAGTCTTAGGGATGCCTTTCGTACAGATTCTCCATCTTTCTGTTTGAATTTATGCATTTGTGAGACGGTATTATGAGCTATTCCCCTTTGTGAGAATTCCTCGATAAACTCGCCAAACACTTCCTCCATAGACTCAAAGTCTCTACGCTCTACAGAGTCAAACCAAGTGGCAGCATCATCCTCTAGGGTTAGTCCAAACCCTGCAAATTGGGTAGGAAAGTCTAACACCTCTTCGGCTCTAATTACACGCACAAAGGCTGCTACATGATCTCTTGGGTCTTTGCTTCCTGTGTATTTCTTGTTTACCCATTTTTGCACTTGAGAAGGTATGATTCTCCGATGGTCCACAAACCTCATCATTGGATCTCCACGTCCTAATCGATATACCTCCTCAGGTCTTCTATAATAGGCTGGTTCCTCTCCCAGTGGTGCTCCTAAGCCATAATTTCTAACAGTTCTCGCCAGAGATGGTTCATCTCTTCGAACTCGTTGTATGGGTGGTCCTCCAGGCTCTGTTGACCCTTGAGTCTTTGGCTTACTCTCTCCTTGATACCTTGAATAGAGTGGTGGTTCTTGCAAATCCCTTAGCCCTCGTGCGGCCTGATAACCCTCTCGGCTTCGGTCTTGTTCCAATGTTGCACTTTCTCGAAGCCATGCCTGCAATGATGGTTGGTTTACCGGTTGTTCTTGGTTGTTGAATGCTTGCGATCGGGCGGAATGTGAGGTAGCATCATAATCTTCTGAAAAAGGATTCCTTGACTTGATTGGGGTGTAGGTGGCTCTTTGCACTTCTTCAGGGACATATGATGATGCTCCTGGACCTGTTGCCCTTTCTACCTCCTCTGGGAGAATACGTTGGTATTCTCGCCCGTATCTATCAACAAAAACTATACCCTTCCCCATAGTAGTTTCATAAGAGAATAAGTAAAGAGCCTTGTCTTTGCTTAATTCGTTTACGTATGGTTCTTTGCTGCAAAAGTAAGAGACTATACCCTCACTCTCATGCTTGTAGATTCCCACGTTCTTGTTATAAGTTGGAACCCTGGTTGTTTTCTTATCATACATAAAAATAGCTCTGGGTCGATCAATGTTTGGTGGCGGTTCTTGAGCTTCTGAAACCATTTTCCCTTTTGCCATGTTATCTCCATATCTGTTGTAATCTTCAAGTTTACTAACTATTAGATAGTGGTTCCCCTTTTCGTCTCGAAATCTATCTCCATCATCATAGACTCGGATTATCTCCAATCTTTGAGCTGGCCTCTCTTCGATACAAATGCACTTGCGTCCTCGATAGTCAGAATAGACTAGGGCTCCCCTCGAGTTTGTTCCCTCTAAGAAGATCACAGTGAGCTTGGAATCATTCAAAGGATTTTGGGAGGTGCTTTCTCCTGGCATTGGTCCGTCGTATGTGAAACCTCCTGGCTGTTGACTACCCATCATGAAGAAAGATTTGTCTGACGAAGTGTTAGTATCACTACCTTCCTCAATAATCGATGCTGGCTGATCTAGCCTTGCCTGAGTTACACTCTCTTTGGTGGACACTAAGCTACCTTGGTCACCTGCCACCTTCTGGTCTCTAACAATGTATCTTCCTGATCTTAAATTCATCAAACTTACCAATGCAACTTATCACAAATCCAACCACTCACCTGGAAAAGGGTCAGTTTCCGCACAACTTCTTGCTTTGTTGTTGAATATACCTGTACACAAGCATTTAATTTTGACAATCGAATCAAAACATTTATCTGCTATAGGCTATCTTAGTAATGATTGGTATAACTGGAGAGTTAATCTCAACCACTACTGTATTTTATACACTGCTAATATTCTGGATTAGGTCTGCTGATCTGAAACTGTACTTCCCTCGGATGTTGGTCAAGTTACGCGAAAAAGTCTGAATTCAGTCTTTGCTCCATCAAATGGACAAACAAGGTCCAAATTCACTTCTGAAAGAAGTTCTAGAATCCTTAAGCCAAATGGAATCTCACTGTCTAAACCCAGTCAAATTTTCTCTTCAGTACGCCCCAATAGACATCCTACGCGTAGGATGTCTCCTACTTTGGTTTGCCTGGATTTTTGCACTATGGTTTCCCCTTGATGTACTGAGCTCACAACTGTTTTTATTTTTTGATTTGGACACATATAAGCTGGTCAATGAGTCAAAAATCTGTTCCAACAGCCTGTTGCTGATCTTGATCAGTCTAATCAACTCCAATTTGGACCAAAATTGACTAGGAGGCTTGCCTTAGGCTATACAATACCTTGCTATGCCCACTGTCAATGTCTGGCTTCAATTTCTTGCTTTAGACATCCTACGCATAGGATGTCTTTTTCATCAGAATGGCTTCAAACTCAAAGCATAGGCTCCCCTTGAGTTTATGATTACTTTGGTATACTCAAAATTTGGTTTAGAGTCCAAAATCACACAGAAGACATCCTACGCGTAGGATGTCTTTTTGGCCTGTTTGACCCCAGACTTGACCCACAGCTTCCCCTTGATGTCAGTAACCCAGTCGTATACTTAGATTTTGGTTTGGATTTCAAAAGTCCCAAATTTTAGATGTTCTTGCCTTTCAGTCAAAAGTGCTAAAGTCTGCTCTGAACCGAATTTTCTCACCCAATTGAGGTGAAACCCCTCTCCATCACTCAATATATCATGCAAGACATGCTCATGCAGCCATCTTATGGTTTTGGTCTCAAAATAATGTTTTGACACAATTTGGGTAGGATGTCTGGCAATTTCAGTCTATCTGGCCTTATCTTGTTAAGATATGGTCAAATTTCCACTTTCCAGTTGAAATTAGGGTAAACCCCACCTTCTAAACACACTGGTCAACTCAAAATCCCAAAATTCTCACCAAATTAGCCTGTAGACATCCTACGCGTAGGATGTCTCCTGGCTTGAAATTAATTTTTTTCCTGACAGAAATGCTCCTGATGCTCTGTAGATATATCAAAAACACTCACAGTAACCTTTGGACTTCACCTAGGCTTTCAAACACACTTTTGCGTCTTTTTGCATCTTTTACAAACTTGTGATGACTTTACCAAGCAAGTATACATGCATGAAATGCTCTAGATCCTGAATCATGATGTCCTACTTACTCTACTCCTACTCATCATGTGAACTGGTGATAATGGTGTTTTTGGTTGCTTTCTGGCCTCTCCGGACTCTCAAGCTCTCCTCTCACCACTTCTACCACTCCAATTCCTACTCAAGACTCGACTACTACCTAAAACTATCTTGGTCTACCTAATCTACCTAAGTCGAAGAATCTAGGCCAGACACACTCTTCCTAGACTCCCTCTAAGACCTAGAGAGTCCTCCATCCTCTGATCCTATCTAAATGTAAAACGAGACTCTTGGCAAGCCAAAAATCCCAATCCTCAAGGATTAGTCTCGGTCACCTACCTAAGGTTTCGTCCCCGACAGCAGCGCCAATGTTGGACGGATACGCCGTGACGGACGTTAGCACAGCGAGAACTCACCTAACATATAATGTCAGCTAAGGACGAAGCTCGACCCGCAGGCGTGTGGAAGCAAGCATAAGGTATCAACCTACACTCGATCGACTCTTAACTAATTCCTACAGAGGTCTCTACCAATTGTCTAAGTCACAGCCTTCAAGAGTGCATAAGAGGAAACTTCCTATAGCGCTTTCTAGAGCCGAACACCCATCAAACAATCTCGAAACACCATAGAACTTGAAGGAGACCCTACTAATACCAATAGGTCGCTCTCCCTAAGTTCTATGAACCAAAACCCCAACCTAAAACACCCGGTGCAAAATCACGTAGGATGTCTGGCCAAAATCTACAGGTCTTCGTTTCCGAAATCTAAAGTGCCTAATGTGTAGTTCTACTCAATGTGAACGCGTGGATATGCTGCAATGCAAAATCGCACAACGTATGCTCACCCAAACACCAGATAAGGCTCGTAGAAGGAGCTCACAAATCCGGACCGTACGCGTGCAATGTAGGTATCGGCGCATAGCTCTCGTCGGGGGCAACACGTTGCACTTCTCCGCACTTGATTCCGACCACCGGTGCACACGTAGCATCAAGATGAAGCTCACACTCTCTCTCGTACACAGTACGCTCACTCACAGACTTCAAAACTTGTTTTTTAAAAATGACAAAAGGTCTTCCATTAAGGTCAAAAAGTGGTATATATACCTTACAATTCTCAAGCCCTAAAGTTCCAAAATCAACCATCTACTCAATCTAACTATCAAAACTGGGATACAATCTGGAAACTTCTGTAAGTCCCAATATTTACAAGGTGAAAAATCAGGTTTTCCTCAATGAATGAATAATTACAAAAATAATAATCTTCCAAGTAGATAGTTGCCGTGGGGTGTGTCTAGCTTCTAACAATAGTAGAGCGGATGTGGATGGGTGGACTAGTCGATCCCTACACAGGGTTTGGTGCTCTACTACTTATGTTGTCATAAACTTTTTGATGTTATGGTATACCCAGATTTGTCATTGCATTTATACATGGTTGCATGTTTCATTTAGATGGGGCATTTAAAGATTGTTTGTTGTCATTTTCTCATGTCTCTGTGCACTCTATTTCACTTTCCACTATATTCTCTCTCTCTCCTCCCGCAACGTGGTGTACACATATATTCACCCTCCACAATGTTATATTTTTCTTGACTACGCTTTCAATCATAACACCCATTCAGGGGTAGCACTAGTCGCTAGGTGCCTCTGGATGCAGTCCGCAGCTCATTGCCTAAACTCCATGCTTGGTCGGGCGCTGAGAACTCCTCCCTTATACAAACCCTTATACAAATGCTTCTGCAACTCTGATGTATATTTAAAATTGTATAAAGGTGTAAATTGTATATTTTATCAATAGACCCCCGAGAAGGGGTATCTCTCACCTAGTATCAGAGCCAATGCTTAAGGTTATGGGGATAGCCTAAAGCTTGATACTAGTCGGGTTAATTATGCATCATGCACGCAGTCATGCATGATGTTTAAGAAAGGATATTGTATTTATGATGCATCTATAGGAGACATTGGTTGGTCGTACTTGCTTGACTTGTCTTCTTGAGTGGAAATGTTTGGGTTGAGTTATAGTAAAGTGGTTGAAGTGTTCAACAACGGCGTTGTAATTTCTTTGAATTTTTGTTTTGTAGTAACAAATGGCTCCCAGAGTGACTTTTGAATGCTTTAGCAAGGGGAATGAGTTTTTGGCCATAGCATTCATTAATATGGCGACATGGTTGTCAAGGGATGAGCGAGAACTTTTTTACTTAGAAATCGGGATCAAAGTCTTTGGCATGCCGGGAAGCACAACTTGTTGGAAGAGTGTTGACCGTAGTTACCTTATCCATCACCAAGGACCCTTCAGTCAATTCTTCATCTATATTGACGACAGTCCAAGAGATTGGTTTACCAGCCTCAGGCTACTTCAACTCAGAGTATGGTTAGGCTTAGAAGACATGTTCCACTACTTGGCGATACACTCCCAAATGTTAAAGGATTGCCAAAGTTACTAAGAAGTTTGAAGCTCTTGCACCTGTCATAGGAAAAGAAAAGCTAGAAGATAAGTACAGACCACGTTGTCGCGTGGGAGGTCTGAGAGAATGCCCTATCATGAGAGTTAATAAAATATTTAGAGAGTTAGCTCCGAGACACCCATAATATTGTAATGAAATCTTAAAGATCAAAGTTTGATGAATAGAAGAAGCATAGACTCAGTTTTGATTCCCTTGTGTACTAAGTTTTCTCTCTCCTTGTCTTGTTTTTAGATGGATCTTCTTAATTGTCTAGATGAACTCCCGAGTGACTTTGCACAAAAAGGGTCTTTTTCAATTGTGCGGTTGGATTTAGTCTCCATTGGGGAATTGAAGTGATTTGAGTTTCAAAAAGGGGAGTAGAGACTACCATATACCCAACACTTACATAGCATGGAAGTTATATGTTGAAGGTCAGCCTGAACATCGAACACAAGTGCCTGATAGGTTTATGAGCAACCCACAGCTTTGGGTAAAGGAAAAGATCCAAGAGGACGACGTTAAAGTGCAAGGATATATTCTTTACCTTAACTTATGTTCTCTTTTGGACATACCAAGTTGAGAACTCATACTTAGTAAGAAGGCCCTTATGCTAAACCAAAGATATAGCTTTTGTGAGAAGGTCATATAATCAAAGTATGGAAGAAGTCAAATGGCAGCAATCGATTCTATTATGTACGCCAAGATTGGTTCAATAGAGTCTATGGACCTATTCTCAAATACAACCCTCACAATATCATTTTTAACTTTGATGACTACCAGAAACCAAGGTAAATTAGTGACTTTGCCCAAGCACAACCAATGGCAGTGAACTCGAGTAGATATTTCTACAGGGGTGATGTAAATGAATGGCATGCTCATATAAACTACTTTAATGGATTACTATCCACGGATGTATCACAAGGGGAGGAATGGTACAAAAAGGAAGAGGTGAATTTCAATGCACAAGTTGAAGTGTTAAACTTTGATACTCGAGATGTGAACAAATATAGGGGTAGAACCTCAGTTATAGGAACCAAGAATTGGTCCATAGGACCCTTTTGTATTTATGTATCTCCCTAGAAACACTATATACCTTTTTGGCCTTCTGCGGTTATAAAAATTTGATCATTCTAACTAACTTGAGTGATGGGGGGTGTCTGTGTAGATGACTACCATCTTACCTTGAGGGATATGGATGGATATACTCTCCCATCTTATGATGGAGGAGCATTTGCAAACTAGAGTGGAAGTGCAAAGGCTTGTCACTACCACGCATAATGGGTAAGAGAAGAAAATGTTGATGTCTACGGATGTTTATACCTAATACATTCCGAGCTTGGTATCATTACGTTGTAGGGAACCTCAAGTTTAGACCACCTGAGCATAAACCCTCGCCTGTTGGGAGTATCAAGTGGATACAATCCAAGTTGTAAAAAGAGATTGTTGTCACTATTCAAATATTGTACATAAAAGCTTATGAACTTACCCTAAGACCAACAAAGGAAACATGGATGGCTAGAAACATACTTCCTTTAGTAATGGCTATGGGATGCTTTGACATTGTTATGTTTAATGTATGGGATTATCAATGCAAAAACAACGACCGATATTCCTTTAGCCCGATACCTTGGAATTTGTTTTTTGACTTATTTGGAAAGTCACTAATCTACAATCCTTGCCATGTAAAAGTTTTCTACAATGCCTACAACAAACCTCAATGCCTAGCAAATTGTGAAAATATATACAGCTCAATTGGATGAGACACATCGGATGTGTTTCCAAAAGAATTTGCTTACTTCGATGACTACTTTGGGTACAAAAAGGCAATTATTCACACCAAAATGGGGGTACCTGTAACAAACAAATCCCTTACTCAAAAATGGTATGACTCACACGCCAACAAAGAAATGTTCCAACCAAAGATAAAAGAGGATTATTGGGATCACCCATCCGATATACTCAAGGAATGGGATAGCTATGCTCCACTGGTGGAAGGATGTCATGATAAATATTACCGAGTGCATTATATCAAATCCATTAGGATTTCATTAGAAGCTTTTGAGACACTTGTAGACTTTTCAAAAACCCAAAGTTTTGTGATATAAAAACTGGATTAATTTATTTGTTATGGTTTCTCCTATTTCTCTCTCATCTTATCTTCAGTTGTCTATTCTATTTGATTTAAGGACTTTGAGCGGACTAGAATATTTTATTAAGAGTGACCTTGGTTGATTTGGTGCAGTAACCATGCCTCCTAAATGAAATGCAGCTACTGCTAACGTAAATGCACCTATTGTTCCTCAACACACCATCATCGATAGAGACATCAATGCTCTGCTTTGCAAGTCTCAACCTGGAAATTTTAGCAGGGAAGGCAAAGATGTAGGCAAAGTTCTTGAATAATGGATTGAGTGCATGGATGACTACTTTGATTTGGCTCATTTGTCTGTAATTAAAAAATTTATCATTGCTAAGTTCAAACTAGAGAAAACAGCCAAGCGTTGGTGGAGAGACCATTGCACAAAAAACAAAGTTGATCCTAATGCTGCAACTTGGGATTACCTTAAAACCAAGCTCAAGAAGAACTATTAGAACAAAGTTTTTAGTTCAGACTGTATGAATGAGTTTCTTGACCGTACTCAAGGAACCAAAGATCTGGAATCATACTATCAACATTTCTTAACCATTTTCAAGTATGCTCCAGCAGGGATGACTCAAGAGGTCAAAGTAGCTCAATTTGCCAGGGTTACATAATCCTATGAAAACTAGACTTTAGAGTCTTCGTCTCACCAATTTTGCAGATATCCTTGGTGCAGGCAAACCCATTAAAATAGAGTTATCTACTCCCAAAAAGAGAAAACCAAAACTTGTTCCTGTTCGTGAAATAAAAACGCCTCATCCCGAGGAGGAACAAAGGTTTGGAAATCCACAGCAAAGAAGAGAGAACTTATTATGTTGAAGGCATTCAGGATCATTTGTGCTACACTTGTCTTGATCCTAGTCATCAATCTAGGGATTGTCCATTTAACAATTCAAGCTTTATAGGATTGGTGGACAATTATGATCGTAGGAACTTCAATCCAAATCAAAATTTCAAAATGTTTAGACCCAGATCATCAACAATTTAGAGGAACTTCAATCAGAAAAACTTTAATCAAAACCAAAGACAACCTCAAAATCAAGGGAATTTTAGACCAAGCAATCCACCTTTTGTTTGGAATGGACCGCCTGTCAATAATAACAACAATGGAAATGTTAATCGTCAACCTCATCCAGGAGGATGAGGAAATCAAAGACCTCAAGGAAGACCTCAAGTTAACAAAGCTCAAGGGGCTAGAGGTGGAGGAAATCAAGCAAACACGTATGTTTCTATTGCAATTGAACATCAGGGAGTGAATGAATAATTTTTAGTAATCCAAACCCCAGTGGGGTATCAAGGTAGCCATTTTACCTTATTGATTGATTCAGGAAGTACACATCTTTCATATCTCCTAAGTGCATCAGGAACCTCATTTTGCCTGAACACCCAGATACAGACCTTACAGTAGAATTATCTATGGGTAGGAAGGTTAGATCTTCTACTTCAGTGCTTGAATTTTGTTTTGGATAGTCATAATACTTTTGCAAACTTCAAAGTCTTACCCATAGGAATCTACGATGGAATTCTAGGAATGGATTGGCTTAAAGCCAATGACGCTGAAGATGCTTCATTGAATTTTAAAAATGACCAAAACTCTAGGGTTACAATTATTAGGAAGCAGGGAAAACCTAAGTTCAAACTAGTAAACTTTACCAAACTTATGAAGATTCATAAGAAAAATGAAAGGATTTACATAGTAAAGCTTAACCCTAAGGAGAAGAAAATAGATTCACCTAAACCTGAATGGATAACAGAATTTGATGATGTATTTCCCAAAGAAATTTCACAGTTACCACCCAAGCGTGATGTTGATCATGCAATAGAGCTCAACCAGTTGCCGGTAGACCTTAAAAAATGTCGGTACCTGAATCTACAAAACTCATGGAGCAATCAACCCAACTCCTTGAACAAGTCTTCATTTGACCCAGCGTTTCTCTATGGAGTACTCTTGTTCTATTTAATCAGAAGAAGGATGGTACTCTACATCTTTGTATGGATTATCGTGGATTAAATCAAGTAATAATTAAGAATAAGTATTCAATACCAAGGATTGACGAGCTGCTTGACCGATTACATGGAGCTTCTATCTTCACAAAGATTGATCTTAAGTCAGGGTATTACCAAATCCAAATCAAGGAGGAGGATATAACAAAGACAAGATTTAATACTCGTTTTTAACATTATGAATATACAGTTATGCCTTTGGACTTGCCAATGCTCCTATAACTTTTAATCATCTCATGACCGATGTGTTTCGAGATCATCTTGATAATTTTGTTCTTGTCTTCTTTGATGATATCCCGGTTTACTCAAGAAACAGAGAAGAACACGAACAATATGTGTGGCAAGTACTTGAACTTCTCCATCAAAATCAACTTAATGTCAAGCGTAGCAAATGCACCTTCTTCACTGACAAGGTGGAATATTTGGGATTTATTGTATCCAAGGATGGTGTTTCTACTTATCCAAGTAAGATCAAAGTTGTTATAGCTTGGCCTACATCAAGATCAATACGAGAAGTACGTGGCTTTCTTGGTTTAATAGGATGGTATCGTACATTTATTCAAGGCTACGCTAAGATTGCATCTCCATTGACTAATACGCTTAAGAAAGCTAAAGTGTTCACTTGGAATGAACGTGCTCAGGCTAGTTTTGAGAAACTCAAAGAAGCTTGGTGAATGCTCCAATACTACAGCTTCCAGACTTCTCAAATACATTCACTGTGCTCACTGATGCAAGTGGACAAGCAATCGGTAGCATTTTGTCTCAAGAAGGAAAACCAATAGCTTATGAATCTTGTAAGTTACATATACATGAGTTAAACTATCCTACGCATGACTTGGAATTATCGGCCGTTGTGCATGCTCTTAAAGTATGGCAATATTATTTTCTTGGAAGGAGATTTGAACAACATACCGACCATAAAAATCCTGAAGTGGATTTACACCCAACCTGACCTTAATATGTGGCAACGAAGATGGATGGAGTTGTTATGCGAATATGATTTTGGAATCGAATATAAACCTGGGAAGGAAAATCTTGTGGTCGATGCCTTAAGCAGGAAGAGTACTATAGCGGTTGTCACGACTTCTACTTCTTTAATTGATCTTATTTGAGAAGGTATGACTCAAGACACGTATTACAAAAAAACCCAGTATTTGATGAACTTTAATAATCGCACAGAGAAGCAAGAGAGGCAAATCAAAGGCTTCCACATTGAAGGTGATGACCTTTACTTCAGTAACCGTCTTTGTATTCCAAATCAAGGTGGAATCAAACTTCAAACATTATAGGAATCTCATGATAAAACTACAGCAAGACAGCCACGATACATTAAGACTTACTCTACTGTAAGAAAGAGTTTCTTTTGGCCAAGACTAAAGCGTGATGTGTTGAACTATGTTACAAGATGCTTAACATGTCAACTTATTAAACCTGAACGAATTCGATACCCCGGTAAGCTTCAACCTATTGATGCTCCACAAATGAAATGGGAATGCATATCCATGGATTTTATACAGGACTTTCTACATCTCTCGAATATGGCTCTGTTTTTTTGGTTCTTGATATGCTTACAAAAATGATCCATTTATTTCAAGTCAACACAACATTTACGGCTAAAAATATAGCTCAAGTCTTCATGAAAGGTGTTTTCATGTATCATGCTTTACCTCGACGGATAATTTCTTATCGTGATACAAAGTTCACCTCTAATTTTTGAAAAGCCTTATTCTCAGCTACAAGAAGCAAGTTAGCCTTTAGTACTGCTTATCATCCTCATATTGATGGACAGACAGAAAGAACAAATCAAATCATTGAAGACATGTTAAGAGCTTATTATATACATGAGCAGAGTAAATGGACTATATATTTGTATTTGGTTGAATTTGCGTATAATTCCTCATTCCAACACTCCATTGAAATGTCTCCTTTTCAAGCGTTGTATGTACAAGTGTGTCTTACTCCACTCAAATGGACAGACCCTCTCATACGAGTTTAAGTATCCAAATAAATGTTGGATAAAATGAAACTACAAACCGATCTTATACGGCAGGATTTTAAGACCGCTCAAGATAGGCAGAAGAGTTATGCTGATCCAAAACAATCTGCTAGACTTTTTGAAGAGAGCGATATGGTATTTTTCAGAGTAAAACCCAAATGTAGTTCTTTATCAATGGGTAAGTGTAAGAAGTTAAGTGCCAGATAGTGTGGACCTTTTGTAATCACAGAGCGGATTAATGATCAAGTTTACAAACTCTTGTTACCACCACATATAAAGGTACATGATGTCTTTCACACGTCAGCTAACTTAAGAAGTATATACTTGATCCGCAACATGTTCTTGATGATTCTCTATTATCTACCTCTACCGATGGAACTTTTGAAGTATATCTCGAAGTGATACTTCAGAGCAGAACTAAGCCTCTTTGTAATCAGACCAGAATCGAACACCTTGTTAAATGGTCAACATATCCTTAGAAAGATGCCACTTGGGAACGTGATGATGTAATGAGACTAAATTATCCAGATTTCATATCGATGTGAGGACACCTCGAATTTTTCAAGGGTGGTAAGATGTAAGATTCCCAAATTTTGGGTCTCCCTTAAAAATAAGAAAAATAGCTTTCAATATACGTTTTGCCAAATTTTGACTTAACATACTTGATTGACAGTATTGTAAGGTTCTAAAGTAAAAAGCAAGGTGGTTTCCATGTCCCAGTAGGCTAGACGGACGTTTTGTTTAGTTTTGAAAAAATCCACTATTTTTAGCTTTTTCATGCTTTTTATCCTTTTACGTGCTTTTTTCGTAAAAAGCAAGGCGGATCCTTGATCTACTTGTTCCATGAAGCTATGGTTCAACTTTGTAAAAATCTGCTTTTGAGTGCTTTTCACACTATTTTTCGCTTTTCATGATTTTTAGTGTTTTTTAGTGAAAAGCGAGTTCGCTTTCTTATTCCAATGACGAGGGGAACCCGTGGTTCAATTTTAGAAATTTTTTCCTTTTCACACTATTTTTAGCTTTTAGTGATTTTCGGCGTTTTTGAAAAGCAATGTGCTTTTTAGGATGATCTAAACATAAAATGTTAATTTCAGTCTTCGTCAGATTTAAAAATGATCACTCGGAGTAAAAACGGGACCAAACGGGATTTTTACGAGAATTATTTTTAAAAATGCGATACCGTAAATACGTCGGGGCAGTACGGAAAAGTCATAATTATGTCGAGACATTACAGTGCGACATAGTCTAGCTAAGGTTCCATTAGTTGGCCGGATAATTTTCAATTGGCCAATTCCTAGCTCAAAAACTAGCACTAGATTTATGCTTGGGGGTTACTCTAGCCTGGCCCAGTGCCTATAAATTCACCTTCAAGCCTCAGTTTTTCAATGCCGTCAGTTTTGTCTACTACCACAAGGCTATACGTATCTATTATATGGAGTGGTGCAAGCTCCTCATCACCATCTCCATAAGCTCTTCTCAGAAGAAGAAGAAGGATATTCTTTCTCCACTTGCTTACTATCTCCTCTCTCATTTCACGGTGTACGCGCTCTCCAGAAGCTCTCGTGGCAGATACTTCTACGTAGCTCTCATCACCACTCTCTTGCGGAAAAGCAAGAAGCCTTCCGACAGCCCCTAATCGTTTCTAAAGCACGGTGAGAATCTGTAAACTCCATAGCCATCTCATCTCTCTCTCTATGTTGTTTTTCTAAGTAGTGACCCTCTCGGTGATTGTTTTTTCGTATACGAGTGCATGTATGGATTAATCGAGTACGTATAAAGTTGCCCCATGATTATTTCATCATGTTTAACACGCTGATTTATGCACATAATGCGTTTATGATCACGTGAGTGCCTAAAAAGTGCTTTTTGTTTCACTCCCAAACCCTTCATAGCAGAGATAAAACACATCATTCAAAACATTTTCTCTCTTTGGTGTCATTTGAAAAGCATGCATGAGCTAAGAGATATGGCCAAAAAACAGCTTACTACCCACTGCACAACCAAATTTTTTTACTCCAGGCTCCTTGGGGAACCACTATATAGATTCACCGGATGGGCAAACCCACTTAACCAATTGAAAATCTTGATAAAACTTGATGATGAATGTATTTAGGTCTCCGTTATCACCTCAAGAATGCTAGTTATTAATCGTTCCATAACCGCTTCTACCTACGCGTATAGGGATGCTACCAAGGGGAGTACCATATGACGTCATGAGTTAATCGAGCCGTTTATATATGATTTATAGTTTGTTTTGGTGAGTTGATTTCAGCTATTAGATGGCCATAAACTTATGTGAGAATATATGGTTAGACATCTTGAACCGCATAGGCAGATATGATTAAAGTGGCTTTCTTTTTGGGTTACTGTTTGTTGTGTAAGTACCATATGGGTAAAGTGATACAATAGGGTGCTGCTCTATATTATGGAGCTAAGCTTGATGCATTGGCTTGAGGCCAAATACTTTCATTTTCATGTTATGCATGCTCCCAAAAATGTCAAAAAGTTTTTTTTTGCATATGTGTGAACTAATGGTTTATGGTTGACCTAAAGGTGTGAACTAATGGTTTATGGTTGACCTAAAGGTTTTTTTCTGCATATGTGTGAACTAATGGTTTATGGTTGACCTAAAGGTAGGAGGTGTTTTGCATCATGTTTATGGTGATGTAATGTTATCATATAATATATGGGAACTCATGGATTGATGCGGATGCTTCATATGCATGGTTACGATTGCTTTCCACCTTTCTAAGTCAAAACGAGCTCTATGTGCTAGGGAAGTGAAGTACAGACGTGATGCATCAACTTTGCATGGTTGGATGTTGTCAAAATTGGATTTTTATATCATGGTTAGTTGCTGGTTGGACTCTTTTTATGCATGAAAGAATCATTTCTTAAGGTTCATATGTGTGTGGACTCCGATTGATTGCAGAGAATATGTCAAACTCCAAGTGTGGGAGTTGGTTAAGTATGATTATGATTTATGATTAAGGGCTGAGATTCCCTCATGGACTATGGTTGTGATTTTATGGTGGAAGCCGTTGTGGCTCATGGTTTTTTTTTGGATATGGTTATGCTGCCAAAATGTTTGCAACCATGTTATGTTCTAAAGTGGTTATGCCGGATTGGTCGCGCTTCACCTAAGTTGGGTAGAGTGCTCACTCGCGTGATATGATTGGATTATGGTTTATGGTTTTGGGATTGGATCATGAAGTGATCTAGATGCTTTATGGTAGACGTGTAAGGGTAGAGACCATGTACAATGTAACTGTTTGGAAAAGATTCTTTGTGCATATGGAAAGTATTATTGTGATTGGACTCATGTGTTATGTTTCTCATGGCAGTGTCGCTACAAGACTAGGACCACCTGCATCACTTAGCCTTAGAATAAACGGTTGTTGACTTGGGGCTCTGCTGGATCGGGGGTGTTGCGTAGGTCTTCTTCGTTTTGTTAGGCTCATCTACACTATTAGTGCGTCGGGGGTTGAATGACCTACAAGGCTAGTGCATCTGGGATTTTGTCTTTTCTTTGCCTAAACACCTGGTGCTGGGCATCGAAGAGGCGTGGCGCCTAAACTGGTATGATTGGTGTTGATACCCTACACCTATTGGTACTTGGGATCTATTCAGAGCTCGGGTTCATGGAGGGAGGCAAAGCTGCCTCAACGTATGTCTGGCTTAGGTAGGTTGGAGGTGTCAGGCTCGCTCCCGGTGAAGTGAAATTATCTTTGTCCGTAGTAGAGTGAATGTGGATGGGTGGATTGGTCAATCCCTACACAGGGTACGGTGCTATTTTAGTTATGTTGTTATAAACTTTTTGATGTTATGGTATACCCGGATTGTCATTGCATTAATACATGGTTGCCTGTTTCATTTAGATGGGGCATTTAAAGATTCTTTATGTCATTTTCTCATGTCTCTATGCACTCTATTTCACCCTCCACTATATTCTCTTTCTCTCTCTTCCCGCAACACGGTGTACACATATATTCACCCTTCACAATGTTATATTTTGCTTGACTATGCTTTCATTCATAACACCCCATTCAGGGGTAGCACTAGTCTCTAGGTGCCTCTGGATGTAGTCCGGCTCATGGCCTAAACTCCATGCTTGGTCGGGTGCTGAGTTGCAAATGATACTTGTCAAAAACAGTGATAAGTATTTTGTGTCAAATTATCACATAGTAAAAGAAAAATTTATTAAACTAAACAACATTGCTTATACCTGTTGTCATCCACATACTACATATTCTAGTGTCCCATACCACTAGAATAAGCAGTGTATATCACACCTTGATGAATTAGGATATCATTGGTCACACTCGTCATTCAATAATCTATTCTCATCAATCTCAAGTTCACTTTCATAAACCGTCAAGACAAAAAAGCATCATATACCAATTCCCAATTTAAGTCCAAATCCAAGTAACTGCCAACATATACCCATTTCACGTGCTATCACCCAAACCTGTTGCAAATTCATGAATATCCCAGAAATCTCACCAATGGCCAAATGGAATGGCTAGTTCAAAAGGCAACTCGATATCGGCTCCTACGGATCAGCTGAAGAAGAATCAGAGTCAGGGCTAGAAGCATGAATGCATCTAGCCAAAAGGAGAGGGCTAATGATGGCCGGTTTTCAAAACCGCAACCGCGATAACCATACCCCAAGAAGGGGAGAGCATATTACCAAAGGAAAAACAAAAAAAAAAAGGAAAGTTCTTTAACATTCACCACCCCTCTAGGCTTAACCACTAGCGGGGTGCCACCTATTTGGCCACACCTCTCTCCATTATCGCCAGAAGACATATCCTCTCTCTCTCCTACTGCTCGGCTCCGCCAACACACACTCTCTCACTTACTCTGTTGTTGCATCACCTGGCCTAGTGGGCGCATAAGGCGGGATACCACTGTCACACCCTATGGCGGGCCGCCAGGCATTTTGTATATTCTCTCTCTCTCTCTCTCTCTCTCTCTCTCTCTCTCTCTCTCTCTCTCTCTGCTCGTCTATATCCCACCCTAGCGGGCCACCACACTATACCCCCCCCCTCTTCCCTCTCGTCCACAACCCCTCGGCCTCACTCTTCTCCCCATACCCCCCCCTTTTTTTCTTCCTAGCTTTGGCAGACCACCGGCCTATACCCCCCCCCCCCGTCTTCCCCTCCCATTAGCTCTCTCTCTCTCTCTCTCTCTCTCTCTCTCTCTCTCTCTCTCTCTCTCTCTCTCTCTCAATTAACTCCCCTCTACATAGCCACTCTTTCCCTATCCTATCCCCCCCCCCCCCTCACTCACACACTCTCTCTCACTCTCTTCCACGGTGGGAACCCGCCATAAAGATACTCTCTCTCTCTCTCTCTACAACCATAGTCCCCCCCCCCTTTCCCCCTCCGTTGACCATATCCCCCCCCTCTCTTCTCGCTCTCTGTCGAACGGGGCTCCCTCATCCCGCCTCGCGCGCGCTCTCCCACCTGTGTCGAGCCAGCCCCTACGGGCGTAGTAGAACCGCCCACACCCCATCTCACCCACACCCCACACACACACACACACACCACCCTTACCCTCCCCCCCGGCGCATATTGGTGCGCTTCCTCTCACCCCCTTCTCTGTCGCGCTCGTCATGAGCAGCCCGTGCGGGCGCAGGTTAATATACACACACACGTACACACACACACACACACTTCACCCCCCATTGCACACACACACACACCAACACCCCTCAACACATTCTCCCTCTCTCACTCACCCTCTGCGTCACCGTTCCCTGCAGCAGTAAACCACCGAAAATCAAGAAATGAAAAATAAATAAATAAAAATATATATATATATACATAATCCATATACCCCCCGTTCACACGGACGCTAATACGCACATACATACATCCACATTCACGCTCGCGCACTCACGTATATATACACACACGCCAACCCACACTCACCCATACACATATACACGCACGTATATACTCAATCTCACAACACAAAGAAAAAAAAGAAACCGAACGACATCAACATCGACAAAAGAAGGAAGACAGCCAAAGCACGCGCCGCCAACATCAAAACAAGCAAAGGTGCCGAAGGCATGCCCCGGTCGACCCCGGAAGTGACGAATGCGCTACACCGACGCACCAGCGAGGCTGCCATTCGCCGGCATCGCGTCCACGATGCCCTCTTCAGTAAAACCGTAGGTTATCATCATTTTTTTCCCAGTTTCAACCAAATCTTGTAAAAAAATCCCAAATTTGTAAATTCTCATCTCTCTAGGTGATGGTCACAAAGGCCCACCTAGACGTTTCCCTTATAATATTTCCCAAGACAAAGCAAGGGTCAACCACCTAGGGCCCACCGCCTTGCTTTGTCTCCCCTAATTAGATTACCCTAATCACACCCGATTACCCTAATCTAAAGCAGCCAGCACCTATAAAAAGGCACTGAGAGGTCACTATCGGGGGGGGCAAGTTCATCAGAGGTCAGCACTTGGTAGTATTTTGGTGGGAGAAATTGGCAACATTTGCACCACGAGAAAGGGGACTTAGTGTAGCGATTTTCTTTGGGAATTTGTACTATGTGAAGAAGCTGTGTTTACATCTCGACTCCAATGGTCGATGCACACACACTCATGTTAGCAAGCTTTCATGTGAGTGAGTTATCTCTAGAGAACGCACCAAGTAGGCTCACTATTTCTCCCTCTATCTCCCTATCACCATGATTTGCCACCTCGCCGAAATTAAGGTTGCTATAAATATTACAAGAGAATAATTCTCCCTCACACCCCCGAGGGTTTTCATCACATGTCTATTCTCTCTCTCTCTCTCTCTCTCTCTCTCTCTCTCTCTCTCTCTCTCTCTGTGTGTGTGTGTGTGTGTGTGTGTGTGTGTGTGTGTGTGTGTGGAATCCGTGATATTTCAAATCACCGTTGTCTACGTCATAGCCGCTCAAGATAGTTTGTAAACATATTTACATTAATGTGTGTGTGTGTGTGTGTAAGTGACAGAGAGTACTTTCAATGCATGAAAATTCTGATTGTATCAATTTTGTGAATTTCAATATATTAGCTATTGTATGATACTATTGATATTTTTGTTTAGCATGACATTATGAAAGTATATCTTTGTAAATGTTTAGCACTTATTTAAACATTAGAAATCTATAATGAATAAATTCTTGTATGTGAATGTTCTTTTTTATCCATAATGTGTATGATTCTACATAGTTTAAATACATAAATCAGACTCTTCTAGAATTGTAACGTATTCAGAAATAAGTAAAGTGCTTAAAATCATTTATATCCTACTTATGATCCTCTCTCTCTCTCTCTCTCTCTCTCTCTCTCTCTCTCTCTCACACACACACACACACACACACACACACATACACAGCACACACAGACTCTCTCTCTCTCTCTCTCTCTCTCTCTCTCACACACACACACACACACAGAACCTTGTGTGTGTGTGTGTGTGTGTGTGTGTGAGAGAGAGAGAGAGAGAGAGAACCTTGTGTGTGTGTGTGTGATAGAGAGAGAGAGAGAGAGAGAGAGAGAGAGAGAACCTTGTGTAAGAATTTTGATTGTATCAATATTATAAATTCTAACATATTAGCTATGGATATATCTAGTATAATCTGTTATTTATTTGTTTGTTTGAGTAACATGAAAGCATAAAATTACATATTGGAACTAGGGTAGGGTTGCATACAATGAATCATAGCCTTGGTGAATAGTTTTGAACAAAGGCGCATAAAGCCTTCCCGATTGTCCTTTCCTTGCTATCTCGTGTGTGGAACTTCCCTTGCTGCCCCTGCAATGTCAAAGACTTCGCTCACGACTCCCCCCCGCTGTAGCTTACTGTGTATGAGTCTTGCAGCTGTGTGGAGCCAGCTGCTCGCTCGCCTGCCCTGTAGTCAACATGCCTTCTCTATGCGCTTGCGTTATCTTTGGTGCTCCATTATAAGTATATTATATTTGGTGAGTTCTTTTTTGCTCCCTAGACGTTCAACCTTTTTTCAGTGGTGTTTTCTTTACTATTCGATGTCCTTTTCTTTCTTATTATCTTCAACGCTTTTGCTAGCTTTTTGTGCCTCTCCTAGGTCTTGTGTGCCCACCACGATATGGCCCTGTCTGCCATCGCCCCCCCCCCCCCCCCCCCCCCCCCGCCCCCCCCCCCATAGTGTGCTCCATGGCGGACCCTAGCATGGATGCCGAGATGCTACCAATAGAGGAGAACATCCAAAAATTCTTGGAGATGCTTGCAACAAGAAAGATGCCGATGCAGGAAGGCATCGTGTCGATGGACGAAAGGGTTGAGAAAACACTGCGTGCAACAAACGCTATCAGTATGAGAGATGAAACAATGACTAAGGGACCGACCCAGGTAGATAATGAAGAATGCTTGGTTTAGACGACTCTCCCAAAAAAAGATGATGTGGTCGACCTCAACACTAAAGGGTATAATTTTGAGGTAAAGACACTCAAGACTAAGGAGCCTCAAGGAACCATTTGTACAAACACCAACAAGTTGGCTTCCGACTCTGGTTCTTTCAGACCAGGCATCTCTTTTTGGAGCATTCTGAAGAGTCCTAATCCTATGGTCTACAACAAAGCCACAATTGTTGAGGGATCTAGCAATGAAGGCCATGAGAAATTGAAGAATTTAAAGTTCCGACTCGAACATGAGCTGAAAGAATTCAATAGACAAATGGAGATCGGCCCTAGCAGTAACAAAATATCTAGCTCATAGAAAAGTGGGGGGATACTCGTAGATGGGTTGGAAAATCGAGCTTAGCTATGCCAAGGATTGCCCCATGAAGGCTAAAGTAAATACAAATCCGACAATGCAAGACTCCAGGATGGAAGCTATTGTAGAAGTGAGCGATAAACATGTAAAGAATAGAATAAGAGTCAGGAGAAGGTGAAGAAAAAGAGGCTATGATCTGTGACAAATAAGTACAGGAGAAGGTGGTGGCAACTATGTCGGTGGTGCAATTCCCAGACCTTAAGAGGGCCAAAAGGGTGAAGGTAGTGGCAAGAGATTCCAGGTCACTTGAGACTAAAAAATCTTGGAAAGAGAGAAGCTCCACCCCACCTCTCGCCTAGCCAAAATGGGCGACATCTATCGTCCTGCTTCACAATCCCTTTGTAGTGTTACAAGAAAAGAAAGCCCCTGATTTGGATCCCCCGGGAAACTTCATGGTAATCGTGGGGAATAGGAAAGCACCAATGGAGGAGGACACTAAGAAAGAGGTCACAAGAGGAGTTCCTTAGGAGGCGGAGGAGTTTGCTCCCCTATCTCAGTAATGGAGGAGCTCATTACCCACTCATGGAATGTTAAGCCTTCTCAAGAGCCAGAAGAAGAGCTCCCTCTTCAAGGAGAAAGTTAGAAAAGGAAAGAAAGTTAACTGATAGGCTATCCAAGAACATCACCTCGATGTTGCAAGTAAAAGAAAACAAGCACTGGGGAAAAATCTTGTATCTTATGGAGAGGGTGGTGATGGGTACAATGGTGTAATGAAGGTTGTGGACCTCTACAGACCCTGAACCCAAGGTGGTGTTCAATCATCCACCTAGGAGAGATTTGGGAGTAAAGATCAAGTGGGGGAGGCAACATATCACCGTTCTCAACATTTATGGTCCCTACGTGGTAAAGGAAAGAGCAAAGCTCTGGGATCATCGAAAAGGCGTTCACGTGGAAGGGGAATGACTTGTGATGGGAGACTTTCAAGGAGGTGTACAACATCCTTATGGTATTGTTGGATTGGTTCTCTCTGTAATGGATGAAGGCAAGATGGGTGTCAATTCTAAAGAACTTCTGGTGTCCACAATGGCTGCTTAGGATGAAGGTCTTTGTATGGAAGTTACTCTAGGGGCCTTGCCGAATGGGGTGAAGTTCCTAGCTAGAGGTATTGGTCTAGAAAGTGAGAACCTCCTCCACCTTTTCAGCAAGGACTTCCCAAGGATCTGTGGCCTGGCAAGAAAGACATGCAAGTGGGTTCAAAAAACAAAGATTGGGTTCTGCTAGAACGATCTTTTCTTGGGTGGGAGGGTGTTCATGAGACAACCACTTTAATCAGTACACAAATTGTCAAGTTTTGTTACTTTAAACACGTCGGGAAGGCCAGGAATTGTCGACTTTTCAAGACGTCATTGAAACAGCAAGGTTCACGGAGATCATTCAAGAAAGTAAGGAAGCAATTATTGTGATTGGGAAACAAAGAAACTCTGAAGAGTGGAACAAGATTGTGACTACAACAATAACAGAACTGCATGGGTAAGAGTTTAATCCTTAGCCACTCAAGTGTTTTACCTTTGCCACGGGGTGGCCCCCCTATTAGCTGATGTATTAATGTTTGCTAGAAGATGTCATGGCTCAACATGAGCATGACTAGTAAATGTAATTCTTTTGGGTTGCTAATATAATCTACTCATGATTGTGAGTTCTGCAAAAATAAAATAAAATAATTACATATTGGTATTTATGTTATTATAGCACATATTTGAACCTGATGAATTTGCAATGTTTTTTTGGGTTGATTGAAAGAAGACATCCCCAACAAGTTGCAATTGAAAATCTAAGTGGATCATGGTGATGTTCTCTGAGAGATACCCCTCCTCGGGGGTCTATGCACATACAATTTACACCTTTATACAAATTTTAATATACATCAGAGTTGCGGAAGCATTTGCATAGGGGAGGAGGAATAGTGTCGGTTGATTAAATGGGAAGCCCATGGCTTCCAGAACTTTGTGCCAGTGTCCTCCTAGATCCCAAGCGAAAAATAGGATTATTGTCTGCAGTGTCCAAACAATAAAATTTGCATGCCAAATAGGACCAAATTTGTAACCACCAGTAGCGAGAGGGGAAATGAGACTCTTGGCTCCTGCAAAGACAGAACTGAAAATCATGATTCCCAAGAGTGTGCCGAAAATCCACCATATATGGCCACGTTGTTGGTTTGGTGAGCTCCAGTTGTCTTCAGAACCTTGCTTACTGCCATGACTGGAAAAACCTGCAAGCATATCATGCTTCTCTTGGGTGTGCTCAAACATGTCAGCTGTCTTTTCTGATGTTGATAGTAAGCCATCTACCTTGCGGCTTAAATACAAGTGTGATCCACTTACCTCTCTCCATAGAGAGGATACACTCTTTATAAAAAATTGCACCAAATTGGAAATGAGTCCTTCATTCTTGCATTCTATTAGTCTTTTGTCTATCCATGGCTCCTTAACTCTTATCTCCATGCTAATCTTATCTCTATATGTTATAGCGACTAGCCATAGCCATAGGTCTGATGTATCCCATGCAAACACAATGCTGTGTTGTGGAGGATTCTGGAACATCCTTAAAAGGTTGGCAACATATTGATCATCAAACTTACTCTGAACACCCTCACATAAACTGGAGGCATTACCCATCTCCAAGTTTATAACACCTTTCAGTAGACTAGAGGCATTACCCATCTCTAAGTCTATGACACTACACAATAAAGTCTTGCTCGGTTGCCAAGCCTCTGGAGCAATATCCAACTCCAAACCTTCAGTCTTGCTTACCTCTTTGTTATGGTCCTCTAGTGAAACTTCCTTGATGCGAGCTTCCTTTAGCTTGCTACATTGTCCTTGGTCCATGTTGGTGCACATGCTTCTGTTTTCAAAGCCCTCCCCTTTGCTTGATATGTTGTCCATCTGCTGCAAAGCCTTGCTAGCAGGCTGGTCTTCCTCTTCTCTTGTATCTTCCATGCCCTCTACATTCCTCTTACTCTGGCGAGGCGTGATCAACACTTGACACTTTCTTACCCTTACTGCCCAATGCTGTCGATTGATTGCTTTGGTGCCTATTTCATCCAGGGTTAAAGATGTACTCACATTTGTAACAAAATTTTCTTGACTTACCTCCCCCACTAGGGTAGCATCTTTTGATTCTTTAACCTTTTGTTCCACTGCTTCAGTCCTTTGAACAAACTTCTCGCTGGATTCTTCTTCTGTTATCTGCATCTTGACCTCTTCTGCAAGACCAATGATAATTGGTGTGCGGGTACCAATTGGTGGTGGGCGTAGGATGAGTGTAAGTGGTGATTGTGGTGGTGGTTGCATTGATGGCTATAGGAATTGAACTAGTGGGGCTAGCTGTGGCTGCACGGCTAGTGGTGGGATTTGAACAAGTGATATTGGTTGCATGGGCAACGGTGATCTTGCCCTTGGCGGAGAGATCTGATTTTATCTCCTTCCTCTATTGAAATTCTGCATTCTTGGATGTGGGCAGTAGTACATGCCATGGACGTCTTTCCCACAAATATAGCAGTGGTACTCTTGGTTTTGCCTTCGTTGTTCTCTTCCTTGTTCTGGATTTCTGATAGGTGCATGCCCTTGCTGCACCAGATGCATTGATAAACTCTCTAGTTGGATAGTGATGCGACTCAGCAGGTCTTGTTGCTCTTCTGATGCCTCGTGTGGTTGGGCTCTATGAATGGCTGTTGCAATCACTGAGGTTAGTCAGACTGAGCTTGATTCCTCTGACTCGTTGACTCTTGCTTGCATGCGCAACTTCTTGTCTTTAAGGCGGGCTACTTCTACTGCCAACTCATATGTTGTAGGAAATCTTCCCTTCACCTTCTCCTTAAGTGGCGACCACAAGCCAGCAATGAAATGGTCCTTCTTTAGGAAATTAGGCACTCCTTTACCTTCCTCCAGTGAGGCAACCCATCTCTCCCACAGATCCACAAACTTGGACTCATAGGTGGCATATTCTAGCAGACTTCCCTGCTCTAATTCCGTCAGTAGCTGCCATAGCTTCTCCGAGGTTGTGCCTCCACCACACCTCTTCACAAAGGTAGCATGAAACACATCCCCATGCATCTTTGGTAGCCTGGGGCAAAGCATTGTACCAAGACTTGGCCTCTACTTTCATCAGTAGAGGAAAAATTCAAAGCCGTGAGGCATTGTCATCCTTGTTGGAAACCACACAAGCGATGTCGAAATCATCGAGAAAGTCGGTGGTGACGTCTTCTCCCTTCTTTCCACTGAATGTGGGGAAAGAAACACTAGCCATGGTAGTAACTCAGGAAATTACAAACCTTTTTTTTTTCTAATAGATTAATGACAGTAGCGGCTTATAGCGGCTTTTTACAGGGTTGGGTAGATAGATTAAAATAGGATAAAGATGGAAACATTGAGCTAGAATAGAATAAAGATGCTTACATCAACAGAGTGGTAGTAATCCAGAAGGGGCAAGATGATGGGACATGGAGATCTCAGGATTTCATCAAGCATATCGGCTCCGAATAGGAAAACAATCTTTTGCTAGTAGAATATCTTCCTATCAATATACACGTTTACATGCATGTGTTGCAAAAATGGAAAGGAAATACTTCTGTCCTATTGTTATTATCCATGTCGGGTGTAGGGCAAGGATCTTGACCACTAAGGTTGCGTACCTCAGGTGTTGACGAGGTGACACCTTCACCACATGCTCCTACCTCTTGTAGAAGTCCACACAATCCTCCACATTAGGTTCAAAACAGACTGGGCGAGAAGAGTCTACCTCAATCGGCTTTCCATTCTACATGCGGCGACGCCCCTTGGGTGGTCGAACTTCATTTGAACTCTCCAGGTCTAGAGAGAGTGTAGGCCCACTTGCGTCCACCAATTGCTTTAGGCTTCCGGATTTAGACTTTGTGGTTGATGTAGTTGACGACTCCTCTCGAAGCATTAGAGAGAAAACACTTGGTGCTATAGAAAATCTGACTGTCATGAGAGTGCCACAGTTTTCAAAGGTAAAACTCACCATTCTTTCTTCACTTCCTCTGTCGGCACTCATTGATAGAATGCTTTGGTTGATAGCAGTGAGGGCACTTCATAGCCTTCCCACCTGATGCTCTCAATTTGTGGTTAGAACAAGCAACACGAGATGGGGAGCTTACCTCTTGAATACTGACGACACTCCAACCGGGCAGTAGTACTTCAATGAAGGCGGCTAGTGCCTCTTTAGTAGTCTCCTCTTCCATCCTCCAGTTAGAGAATTCCTTTAGCCATTCGTCCATGATTGATGATGTGCGTTACTTTCAGCATTGTAAACTAAAGGTTTCTGAGAAGCCCTCCTCCGTGGAGGCACCAAATGACGAGCGTAAAGCGCGATACGAACCCCGACGGCCTCTAAAACGCCGGGAGCCGATGCATGCCGCAAGCCGGTCACAGTAAAGCGAACAGGGGGCACCACCTAGCTTGAGCGGCTAGGACGTAGACAACGGTGATTTGAAATATCACGGGTTCTACACACACACACACACACACACACACACACACACACACACACACACACACACACACACACACAGAGAATAGACAGGTGATGAAAACCCTCGGGGGTGTGAGGGATAATTATTCTCTTCCAATATTTACAGCAACCTTATTTCCGGCGAGGTGGAAAATCATGGTGATAGAAAGATAGAGGGAGAAATAGTGAGCCTACTTGGTGCGTTCTCTAGAGATGACTCACTCACACGAAAGCTTACTAACATGAGTGTGTGTGCATCAACCGTTGGAGTCAAGATGTAGACACAGCTTCTTCACATAGTACGAATTCCCAAAGAAAATCGCTACACTAAGTCCCCTCTCTCGTGGTGCAAATGTTGCCAATTCCTCCCACCAAAATACTACCAAGTGTTGACCTATGATGAACTTGCCCCAAAAACACTGCCGTCACTCTCGACCCTAGGATTCTCCGTAGCTCACAGAAAACCAAAGTGGCTTACCAAAAGTCCTCACAAATAACTCCCTTTTTCTAAAGGTCAAAGGCAACAAGGGCTTTAACTACCTTTGAGAGGGTTGCAACAACAGAAAAGTTGAACACAAAAAACAACAGTTAATAATCGCTTTCTTAATAATAGCTCCAAGCTGGATACTACGATGACTTTGAGAAGCAAAACAATAATCGCTCAAGTAGAACACCAAGCATAGGCATGCGGTAATTATGGCGATTATTATCACAGAGATAATAATCGTGAACGCAGCGAGGGTGAAGTAAGCTACTATGGCACACAGTGCAGCAAGATTTCGATGCTAGGAGGGAAGTGTTGCGTGCATAGAGAGCCCCAACACAGCCCACCACAAGCCGATCGAGTCTAATGTAAGTGAGAGCACAGTGTTTATTGACTAACTCATATAAACAAGGATCACAATGTTGAGTGTTGGGGACTTAGCTGCCCCCCCCCCCCCCCCCAAACGGCGCAACGTTCGACGGGAAAAGGGCTCTTTGCTTATCAAAACCTATTCAAATCAAAAAATGGCCGGCTCAAATTTGTGCAAGAAGGATTTGAGGCTGGCTCAAATTTCAAGAATTTTAGTTGAAAAGTTCAAAATTATGTAGAATTTTCATTCTCAATATGGTGAAAAGGATCCAAAGACACCTCCATAAAATCATTTTCTTGAGTCGTGCCCCCTCCCCCGACGCCCGGCCCACCCCTCAAGTTCCTTCAGCAAAAGAATGAATCCATCTTTTCCTCCGATATGAACACACACAAAGGCAGTTTTAGATAATGTCCAATAACAAAATGGGCACTTTTTCCCTCCAACATGCATCACTAAGGGGGAGTATAAACTTTAAAGAGCACTAATGCACTTTCTTTCTCGAATCAAACACACTATTTTGAGCTCCCTTATAAAACATAGAAAGCTCTTTTATGCACCTTCAAAGCATCAATCAAAGATGTCAAGAAATTCATGCAGAAGAATGGAAGAAATGTGTTTTGTGTGCATATTTGGTGTGATTCCAAATTTAATGCTACCATGATAATCATGTTCCTAACCATGATAATCATGTAGTCAGTAATTTTCTCTCAACATGGCTACAGTATTTAAATAAGACATGAGGTTTTGTGCTTTTTATGTTGTTTCGTGTGTGCCTTTGTATGCATGCGTGTGCACTTGCCCCATAGCTTGTTTCTGGGAATGGTATGTATCAGTGCAAGTGTATGTTCTATTAAGCATTGTAAGAGGTGGTTTCCACTTTAATAAAAGTGAGCTTTGTCGTCAACAAGCACTAAAATAAATAGCAGGATGTAGGTCCCCAAAACGTTGTTTTTCATTAGTTTTGATGGGAATCTCGGAAGATGCTTTGTGCTTGAGAGAAGAAAAAAGTCATGCCTTTTACTCTTTATTTGCTATTAGTTAAGAGAGTTTTTTTTATTGTGAAAGACTTTATTTGCTTTAGAGGTGGTGTGGACGAGCGAGAGAGAAGGAGAGGTGCCATCACGAGCTATGGTTTCGAGTTCAATGTTCGATTGTTGTGTGAGGAGGGCTAGCTAATCGAGGCAATAGCAGGACACAAGCAAACAAGCCAAATAGTTGATGCGCGAAGGCAAATGGCACGAATGGATCAACAAGTGTTTTCTCTTTTCTTTGATTTTGAGGAAATTTTAGAAAATTAAATAGTTTTTAAGGATTTTACACTATTTTCCTCTATTTTGGCGCATAGTTTTTTCTTTTCCCCTTCTCCTGAACCGGCATTTTTGGAATTGAAAATGGCACGATATTACGCAAACACTGCGGGGGATCTGTGAAGGTGGGTTCCATCGCACGTGGAAGAGAGAGAGTGAGAGAGAGACAGAGAGGCCAGCTGCTGCGTATGTCAGGCCAACGGGGCGGAGAGAGAGAGAGATCGAGATTGCACTGCCTGCCGAAGTTGATAAGCTGCGTCTCAGAGCTGCGAAAAAATGGTGATGGCCACATGTAGAGGTAGCGAGGCGAGGAGGTCGATGAGAAGAAGGGCAGGCATGAAGATTGCACAGACAAAAGAGGGAAGAGGGAGCGATCCCTGTGGTGTGATCGGCGAAGGGAGTGCAGGGTGCAGCAGCAACAGATGTTTTTTTTTTTGCGGTGGCCATGAGCTCTGCAGCGCATGCCTAAGGATACAACTGGGCTACGGCATGGCATTCGACTGCAGTTTTTTGGTGTACAGGCTTGTCTAGGTAGTGTAGAATGGAGAGGTATCTCTCGATGGCGAAAGTTACGACCAAGGGATTGTTCGATTGCAAGTGGTGTTCGAGCTTCGAAGGCGCCAAGGCACTCCTTCATGCAAGAATTGGCTACAGAGCCGAGGGAGTTGCGATGCGATGAGAGTGTGTGAATCGACTGCAGTTGATTGCTAGTTTTAAAAGTTAAGGCTTGTTGGAATCTTGCTACTTAATTAATTAACGATGTGGAAGATATAAAGCACATAAATTGACTACAAAGACAAGTGGATATAAAGCACACACACTAACTACAAAGGTGAGATTTGATGTGAAGCATACCTATATATATACTATAATTGGAGTGTGTGGTGGAATGACTAGTGTTCTTTGTCCTACACACGGAACAAGTGCAATCAACAAAATGGTCACACATTAGCTATCTCATTGTCTCTCTCTCTCTCTCTCTCTCTCTCTCTCTCTCTCTCTCTCTCTCTCGGAGTGGGTGGCAGAGTGACTAGTGTTCTTCATCCTACACCCACACAAGTGTAATAACAAAATGGTCGTACCTTGGCTATCTTATTGTATCATACTCTCTCTCTCTCTCTCTCTCTCTCTCTCTCTCTCTCTGTGGGGTGGAGTGACTAGTGATCTTCATCCTACACCCGCACAAGGGTAATCAACAAAATGGGAATACATTGGCTATCTCATTGTATCGTAGACTCCCTCCCTCCCCATCCCCCCCCCCCCCCCCCCCCCTCTCTCTCTCTCTCTCTCTCTCTCTCTCTCTCTCAATCAATTCAACCTTCTACCAAGTGAAGATTTTATTGCCTTCTGACTTCTTTGAAGGGGTGCTTTATAATACCAAGACAACTATGGTGGAGGATGTTTGTTTGGGCTATGTCCAGGTTGCTTCAGGACTACCTTCAGATGGTGCACTTTTTTAAGGTACTTCTTTGATGCACTCAAGTTGCAAGCATAGAAACAATAGTGGGCATTAAAATAGGCATGACGACGAGAGAGAGCACGTTCGTAAATGCACATGATGGCGATGATGATGATAACGAGGAGGATCATGTGTTTTAATGAGCGTGCTGCTTCTTGTCGTCATGCTTGCTCACATTAGCACCTTCTATTGAGCACTCTATTTGATTATCCTTCTTGCACATGTTGGTTGTTGACTCATGCATATAGTATAACATTCTCTCTCTCTCTCTCTCTCTCTCTCTCTCTCCAAAGTAGATTTGCATCATATTGTCACAAACATATAATAATATCCACATATTAGGGTCATTGCCCTATATAGATTTAAAAAACTTTAAGTCTTCATCATCAATGCAAATTGCACATCCTTACCTTCAAGGATATCCCAATGTAAATCGGTGTTGTCCCATCATATGAAAGCAACATTTTGTAAAGCCCCACAATGTAATTTTGTTCTCTACTTAATATAACGCTCTCACACGTCCTTTATGGTAAAAAAAAAAAGATATCCCAAAGTGTGTGTGTTTTCGTTCTCAAACATAGAGAGTACTTGAGTTCTATTCTCTCTCTCGAGAGTACTTGAGTTCTATTCTCTCTCGCTCTCTCTCTTTCTCTCTCTTCCTTTTAATGGGAGTTGAGATTATCTAAATAGAAGTGTATTTCTTTCAGTTTAGATCATCTTAGCTCCCATTAAAAGTACACACTAAGAGAGAGGTAATAGAACTCAAGTACTCTCTTAATTTGAGCTTGCTCAAACACACACACACATGCACAGGCATACACACATCTCAAAGTTCTTGAAGCCTCTTTTAACAAAAAAAACTAAGAAAAGAAAAGGAGGAAAAGATAACAAAGGTGCTTGGGCTATACATATCTACAGCCACATGAATCATATTAAATGTATACATCTAGATGTTTCCTTTTGTTCGGTAGCTATTCCACCTTTGTGTGTGTGTGTGTGTGTGTGTGTCTCACAGTGAGTGAGTGAGTGAGTGAGAGAGAGAGAGAGAGAGAGAGAGAGAGAGAGGTTTGAAGCATGTATAGTTGATCAAACTAGTCTTAATACTTGTTGTTGTTGTTGTGTGTGTGTGTGTGTGTGTTAGAGAGAGAGAGAGAGAGAGAGAGAGAGAGAGAGAGGTTTGAAGCATGTATAGTTGATCAAAGTAGTCTTAGTAGGCATGCCCAATTTTGCATTCATTAATTTTGTTAGAATCCAAGAAGATACCTTTGTTGTAAGGGATTAAAAGTATAGCTAAGTGTTTTAGAGGTTCGTCTCACCAAGTGGCTAGAGCAGCTCGAAGTGCTGCAAAATTGAGGAGTCGAGGTCTTGCTTCACACCTGGAGCACTTCGAACGATTACTCGTATGCATTGTAGCTATTGCAAAAAAGAGCATAAAGCTAAATTTTTGCAACGTGCATTCATTACACATGTCACCTTGTACAAAAGCTAGTGTAAGCAGTGTTCATGAAAAATCATTTTTCAAAATATACAAAATTTTGTTTCTTGAATTTGCCAAGAGGAAATTGTAGAAAATTAGGTCTATTTTTTAGGTTTCTATACTATTTTTTTCTATTTTGGGGCGGAATTTTTCCTTTTCCCCTCGCGCTCAACCGTCATTTTTTAAATTCAAAATGGCATGATATTAAGTTGAGACACATTTTTCCCGAACACTGCTTGTAAGCATCTAGCAAGGTCACACAAGTAGCGTCTGGTACGATTCTGCAAGGGTTGCTCTTTGTGGCTGTGAGGGAAAAAAATGGGACCTGCCAGGTGGAAGAAGAAGTTTTAACGTCGTACGAAACTATCCAAGAAACCTTAAAGATCTAGCCGATGAGGAGAGTTGAACTGAAGACCTGGTATGAGAGAGAGAGAGAGAGAGAGAGAGAGAGAGTGAATTGTTAAAAGAGATCTGTGACGCTGGCCCCAGCAAGAGCGAGAGAGACGCGAAGATTTTTTCGCCTTCCTTGGAATGGAATTGCCATGCGCTGCTCGCAGTGGAGACCACCTGGAGTTTTCAGGCTGGGCATTGTGCGAGGTCGGCTACGCGGGGCGCCTAACTGGAGATGGTGTTGAGCACCTGCTGTCTAGGCAAGCCAACGATGGAGATCGGGCTGAGGAACTGTTGTGCAGGCATGACTCACAGGGCAACGATGGAGATAGTGCTGAGGAGGTACGACAGCGATGCAGATGGTCCTGACCGGCTGCTGTGCAGACAAGGGACGATGGCAACGGTGGAGGGAAGAGAGAGAGAGAGAGAGAGAGAGAGAGACTATTTTATCTGTTTTGGGGAGAGACGGAGGAACGGATCTGTCGAGATTCCGTTTAAAAAGAAAGGTAGACCCGGTAGATTGAGAAGAGGTTGAAATTTAGTCTTAATACTTGTTTAGATTGTTTGGTAAAGAAACTCGGCATTTTAAGAGATCACAAAAGCAAGATAAAAAGAAAAAGAAATCTAAAGTAGTCTTAATACTTGTTTAGATTGTTTGGTAAAGAAACTTGGCATTATAAGAGATCACAAAAGCAAGATAAAAAGAAAAAGAAATCTAAAGGCATATAGTTGAATATCTTGTATGATTACATTTGATTTTTTGGTGTCAAGATGCCGACATTATTGGGACTTTGTCCACCAAGTGGTCAGTTTCTGGATCTTCCCTGAAAAAGGCACGTTCCTATGAACCCTCCTTATCTACGATTTTAAGTTTCCTGTACCTATGTGGCAGTATGTCGCTCTAATTTTTGGAACAGGTCGAATGGGTTGGAATTTGTGGAGATGCCGGGGGGAAAAAGTGAGAGAAAGGGAGGCGTTTATCTGGGTCATGCAACGTGGCGAGCAGGCGTGTCGGCCCTGTCGACATCTGGGCCCTCCTTGTGAGTTTTATTTGATGCTCGTCGCGGTTTCTTTGTGTGCGATGCTGTGGACCAAGCAGCGTGTGCTTACTCTGAGTTGTCTACATTACGTGGTCTGAATCTGGTGGGTGCTCTCGACCATCCCTGTTTGTTGTCGACCATCCCTGTTTACTGTAAGTGTTCTACGCTACCTCGTGGTGCTCGTAGTCTGTTGTGAGTCTGCTGGTTTTTGCTAGGCTGTTTGTCATGGTGCGGCTGAAGTCTGAGGCTCGGGCCAGGGGGGAGGCAGAGCCATCAACTGCCTGCAGGAAAAGAAAACGTGTTGATATGCCAGCAAAGGGCAGGGCACCAAGAACACCTACAAAGATGATGGAGGTTAGTGTTACTGTATCGGTAGGGGGTGGAGATGTGGATGTAGAGTTGCTACAGCAAATGGAGAGATTCCTTCAAAACGATGCTGTAGCTGGGGTTTGTGCGGTTGAGAGGGGTGGTGTTCTTTTCCATTTGCATTTACAGATGGTCGTGAGGCTCTGGGCATCTTCATTGATTGCTGTGAATAGGAAAGTGAAAGAATATCTAGGATGGGACAAGGCATTGCCTCCGGGCGGGATGGTGTTGTGCCGTGGGCTTAAGCAACGAAAAATGCATACTTTTGAGGGTATGGTTGGTTATTATTTGAAGGAGAGTGGTGAGGTGCATTTTCAAAAAACAATGCATAATATAAATGTTGATGATGTCAAAAGGGGGATAGAGTTGTATAGCTTATATGGTGCGGACAAGGTAAAAAACAAAGTTTGTTTAACACCAGGCAATATCTTCGATAGAGCGTTGATGTTTTGGAAGTATAGATTGAAGCACCCTATGGCTAATGACTTCTTGTCGACTTTACATAGAATGGTGAAAAGCGGTAAGTATTATCCGTCTTCGTCGTGGATAACTCCGCACCAAGGGCGGGGGATGGAGTTGGGCAAAATAAAGGCACTTTGGAGGTGCATGGTGCATCCATCGACTGCTTCATACCAGGATATCACTAATATCTTTGTCAACAGTGATACATATAGCGCGACGCACCCGCGGTCGGACTGGTTTGTATCGCGTTGGTAGGAAAGAGGAAGGTAAAACATGAGCTTCGTTGAGATAATGGTTCGCAAACGCAAGTCGTTTTGATGCTTAGCGTGTTTGGCAGCCCGGATCTTCCCTTTGCTGACATTCCTGATGCGCATGTGCGAGATGCTGATGATAACAATGCGGATCTGTATGCGATAGATGCAGAAATAGGGGATGAATATATCCCGCTTGTCCATCAAATTGGTGTAACAACGGTTGCTTAGCGTAGTGATTCTGGTTGTTTGTAGTATTGTGTTTGTTTGTTTTTTGGTTTGGACAATGGTACTGACAATGTTGTGCTCATTCTGTCAGGCATAGAATGGACGACCAAAATCAAGACCAGGTGTTGGCATTGGAGGACACGCAGCCAGATGACTCATTCATGCAAGTCGAAGATGCACGAATTGATAGGATTGAGGACGTGTTGGTGGACATTTTGAAGGAATTCCTTGGTGACCAGACAAGGAGTCAACCATCACTACAGTCTGAACTTCTTGAAGCGATTTCTAGCATAAAAAGTGTGATCGACAGTTACGATGTTAATGTTGCCGATATCCAAGTGACAAAGTTGGAAGAGCGGATTTTGCTACTGCAAAAAGAAGTTGCTGGATTGAAGAAACAATTAAACCGCCTAAATGCAATAGCACGTAGGCTTTCACATCTGGTCAGCAAGACTGGTATTTGAAATATAGGTGCAATCATGAAAGTCGACTACTGTGCGGACAATGTCGTTTTGTGTGTTCTGTAATGGTTGGCTGCTAATGTATACTTATCTGTGTCATGTTAGTCAAGTACCGTGCGGACAATCTCATTTTGTCTGGTCTACAATCATTCCCTGTTGACTTGTACTTATTTGCGTCGTGATATGCAGTTTGCTCCAGATGTAATGAAGCAATGCTTCTATAAGGGGTATGAGCCTCCCGAAAACGGCCACGGGAGGGGACCCCCCACCTAGACAAGCTAGCCTCACTCCACGCACTCCTGCACCGTGGGGACTCCACACAAGGTTCCCCAGGGCACGCTATGACCCTCCATGAGTGCGGTGGAGCCTGAGGCTACGTGGGGCTAGGGACCCGGAACGCAAGACCCGCGAAATGCAACATGGCCGTCGACCCATGGAACGCAACCACGCCCGAGCCGGGCCCCCTTGAAGGCAACTCGACCCGAGCCGGTCCCGTCCGAGCCGGGCCCTCCTGAGCCGGTGCCGTCCGAGCCAGGACCCCTTGAAGACAAAAGCACCTCAACCCGAGCCGGTCCCGTCCGAGCCGGGCCCTTTGAGCGCAAACGCGCCCACCACGCACCTCTCCATGACGCGCCCAGCTCCTGGGGCGTCAGCCTTGGTATCAGAGCTCCAGGTCCCGTTCCAGAGCTCCAGGAAAAGAGCTCCAGACCCCCGTTCCCGTGACGCGCACGTTACTCCCGACGGCCCAACCTCCCGGGTCGTCACACTTGGTAAAAGAGCCCCAGGCAAAGAGCTTCAGACCCCCGTGCCCACTTGACGCGCACGTTACTCCCGACGGCCCAACCTCCCGGGTCGTCACACTTGGTTCCAGAGCTCCAGGAAGTCAGAGCCGTTCGCGTGACGCGCCCAACCCCCGGGCCGTCACCCGTGACCCGAGCCGGTCCCGATCCGAGCTGGGCACCTCCAACTTGATGCGCCCAACCCGCGGGCCGTCACACCTCCAACAAAAAGGAAAGATGCGAGCCAGACAGGGCTCTTTATAACAAAAACAGAAAAAGAGAAAACGCGACGGACCAAGTCAACCGAGTTCGTCGCGCCCCGGCCACTTTTGTGGTCTATGCTGAGCTGAAGACCCACTCAAGTCTACAAGAGACCACAGGGCCCCAAGCTAGCCCTCCAAATGACGTCCACACAGGGACCAACTTCGCAAGTGCTGCATTGCGACGGACTCTCCTTCAAATTCGGCTTTCAAGAAGTCTTCGCGCGGGCCAACGCAGCAGGTGGCTCCGCGCACTCCGGGTTACCTTTTGGGGAATGCTCAAGTATGGGGAATTCTACTTGGGTATTCAAAGCATCTTTTTTCAGCCTTCTGCCAAAAACCACAAAAATACACACATCTTATTCTCAAAAAGTACAAAAACAAAGCATGCTACATACTTGCATTCGAGTACAGTTTTCACGCACTTTGCACTTATATGCACCCCTTAGTCCCTTGGCCTCATGCATAGCCAAGCTCTCTTTTCCCTTCGTTCGACAAGGACGTCGAACTCTTTTCAACCGGGGGTGTATATAAGGGGTATGAGCCTCCCGAAAACGGCCACGGGAGGGGACCCCCCACCTAGACACGCTAGCCTCACTCCACGCACTCGTGCACCATGGGGACTCCACGCAAGGTTCCCCAAGGCACGCTATGACCCTCCGTGAGTGCGGCGGAGCCTGAGGCTACGTGGGGCTAGGGACCCGAAACGCAAGACCCGCGAAACGCAACACGTCCGTCGACCCATGGAACGTAACCACGCCCGAGCCGGTCCCAACTAAGAATGAAAGAACTATAATTTGAAAAACAAATCCACAAAAATTTATAAATTGTTCTTAAACGGAAGAATTTCTTCACAACTAAATGTTTTCTTTCATCTTTTGGTTTTAGTATGCAAATATAACCTTTTGCTTTAGTGTAACATGTATCATCATTAGAAATTAAGTTTAGACATTCCTAATATTGAAAAAAATCATTTCAAAAAAAAAAATCATATATACATGTCACATGTAACACTTGATCAAAAGAGTATCGCATGAAGAAAAATGCAATTAATTAGTGTCATCTTCATGAAATAGTATAATTATTAACTTAAATTTTCACACAAAATTACTTAGGTCCACCAGTCTTTTAGAAATGTTTCTATAATCCAATGATCAATGCCATTTAATCGTTTTTCAATGTCATTTAAATGTCCATATTAACTCTAAAATCCAAACCTATATTGAAAATAATCACATTGGTTTCTTTACATAGTTCACTATAATTTTTTTCTCAAAAAGCAATATACTAAACTTCATCCAATTTTGATTAGCAAGTAAATTCTCTATGTTTACTTCTGAAATAACTTGACCTATTAGTCACCTTTTGCCATATATCTATTACTCCCTTTATGATATACCCGCTCTACAACCTTTTAAAATATCTGTTGTGGAAAATAAATTCTATAAATACAACCCTCATCTGCTTTTGCATTATATATATATTTATTTATTATTATTATTCTTATTATTTGCCATACTCACTCAAATGAGTGAGTAGAAATAGATTAAAATAAAGCAACAGCCATACAACCTCCATGCCCAAAAAGAGCCATGGAGTTTCCCAAAAAATGCACCACTAATAGGCTGATATCAAAACCATCGTGAAGGCTTTTACAGGGAGCCCTGGCACCCGCTACTACAAAAAGAACCAGGCTTTTACATGGAGCCCATAACCAAAGCATGTACATCAAACTTACAATACTACAAATAACTATCGAGAAAATAAAACCTTCAACCAGCAATAAAAGTAGTGTAGCAACCAAGAAGCCACCATTGCCATGGGTGTTGCCACCATCCAAAGCAATGTCCATGATCGCCCCACCACCCCCAATCCAGTCAACACAGCAGGGTCGAACCAGAGACAACCATCCGAAGCAGACCAAGTAGCCACCGAGCAACCAGGACCAGCATCCATCAGAGAGACACCACGAGTGCATGGCAATGAAAGGGTGCCATACCCATCACATAACACGGCAAAATGGCTGGTGCTACAAGCGGGCCAAGCACCTGTCACATGCCAAGACTACCCTTTCCAACCACCTTGGCTGAACAAAGCTTGAATCAAAGACGTACAGACTGCCATTTCAACCCCAAAGGGGCCTTGGAAGGGCGACCTCCACCAACGCCAAAAAAAAAAGGAGCAGGCACTTGGATGAGGATGCAGACGCTTGGCCAAAACTATCGGACCCTGCCTCTTAGGGACATCAATCCCTCAATAGATGAGGCCACCAAGACCGGTGCAACCACCATCTCATCCCTCCACACCCCCGCCCTGCTGCAGGTTGACTATGGCCTCCTTGCCCGCTCAGATCTCGTAGGCCACAGAGCCATGCAGGGGAGCTCCCGCTGAAAGATCGCTTTTGGCGTGTACAAAGTAGTGTTTATATGCATGGTCATATGTACAAAAATATGTAAATACATGAATTTGGGAGCTTTGCAAAGTGGTTTCAAGTTTGAAAAAAGATGCAACGTGTACACGTTCTGAATAGTCTGGCTCGCGTGCTAGTAGTCGGACACATGTACATACCCAGATAGGGTATCGGGGCCTTGGATATGGTTCTAGGTGTCTTATTTTGGCTCTAGATAATGTGTTTGAGGATTCTAGAATGTAAATAATGCAAGCGACAAGTATGGGTACTCTCATCTTGCTCGGGAAGTTTGGGACATGCAGTAACTGTTTATTTACGGTGCCTGATCTGCGGTGATGCTTGCACCATCCTAGAAGTGTTCAAAAAAAGAATGTGGGGATGTGGCAAAGTGCTTTAAGTATTGAGGATAAAGCGTACAAAAATTTGGTGAATTTTGGAGTCCGTTTGGGGTTTTTTCCGTGAAAAATGCCCGTCGTGGGTCAAAACTAGCCAAACTGGGTCAAAAAATGATGTAAAAAGGCTTCAATTTGCCACATCACTCACCGTGCCGTGAGTGTTCCAGCTGAGGGAGTATTTTTGAAGCCAAGTCTTGGCGCTTTCACCTCTCCGGGTGGGGAAGGAAGCACGGTTCCTACAGGTGGTCTAGTGTAGTCCTCTCGCGTTCCCGTCCTGTTTTCAAGTGTGTGGAGGAGTGAATGAGAAATTTCTCTCTTCAATTTTTCACTTGTGAGAGTCTTATGGAAGTTCTGAGGTTTCCATGGATGTGTGTGCGCGATTAATTGAGGGAAGAAGGTGTGGCTTTCTGCAAGACTATGTGACCTTGTATCGGTACCATTAGGGTTGGTGCTACTCCAAAGAGTCCAACAGAGTGGAGTTTCGTGAAGCTTTTACAATGGTTTGAGAGAGGCCTTTTGTGGCTGGTGTTTTTCAGTTTTTGATGGTTTTTCTTGTATATTTTGGTCACCATCAAGTGTGATTTCAAGTGGTAATCAACTCGGCTCACCTTGTAGTGTCTGCGAGTAGGCAAGGGCTTGTAGGTCGAGGCGTTTGGAGTTTGAATTGAGCTTGTGGGTGATATTTTTATTGAGCTCTTGAGTGGTGGTGGGTGTGGGTTGGAATTCAAGTAAATTTCTTGTTTGTTGTTGAGTTGTCTGGGTGTGTGAGTGTGCACACGGTGTCTTTTGCTCCATCATCCTTTGGCAATCCTACTGGGGAGCGGAAATTTGCCGGTTGTGCACCCAGGTGAAGCGGTTTTGCTGTGAAGTTTGAGCTTCATTGAAGAAAAGTGGTCGTTTGGTTGAGGTCCAAGACTTCAACTTTTCTGGAGTTACTCACACAAGGGAGAAGCGACTCTGAAGAGATGGCTTATAGTCAGCTAGTGTTCACAGGGAAGGAGGATGTGAAGGACTGGATTGCGGACTTTGAGTGGCATACGCTTGGTATGCACATTGTGAATGACGAAGCAAAGCTTCATGTATTTCCTCTTGCGCTCAAAGGAGAAGCTCGTGAGTGGTTTGAAGGTTTAGAGGAAGACAAAAAGCAAACATGGGAGCAGGTGAAGCTAGCAATTTTTGACAGGTTTGGAAAGAAACTAACTACAACAGAAGCGACAACAAAATTGAGAGGTTTGCAGCAAGATGTTCATGCTAACTTTAAAGAGTTTTTGCAACACTTGAAAGGAATTTGAGCTCAATTAGAGGTGGCATCCCAAGTACCTCCAGGGGATTTCTTTAAAGTGCATCAGTTTATGGATTGTCTCCATCCAAGTGTAAGGGAGAATGTCGATCAGGATAAGCTTGCTACATTTGAAAGAGCTGTGGAAATTGCCGAGGCCAAGAGCAAGAAGATCAAGAGAAGGTGGGAGCAAGGCATGACACACTCTAAGCCAGTTGTGGTGCAACCAATGGTCCCTGTGGCAATGGATGATAGAGTGGAGCGAGTGGTTCAAGGTCCAGATCCCGTTACGGCCCGGGTTTTGCATGATCTTGCCGATAAATTGCAAGAATTAAGAATTAACACAATGAATAGGAACCAAAGAGAAGAGCTGCCAACTGGAAGAGGTAGGGGACGAAGGCTACAAGGTAGATGCTACAATTGTAATGAAGAGGGTCACTACGCCCCTGATTGTCCTGAACCACCAAGAAAAAGAGGTGCGATATACCCCTTATATGGACGTGGTCGAGGAAGAATAGAAGAAAATCATCAAGAGCGGGCACTAGATGCACCACCGCCACAACAACCACCACAACCATTGCCTAGAAATGGAGAAGGCAGAGCTATTAACATCATTACCCTTGAGCATCACAATGTAGATGTTTTGGCCAACAAGAGAGCTAGGCATGATAGGGAGAAAGAGACAGAAGAAGAGAGGGAAACAAGAGCAAGGAAAGGAAAGGCTAAGGTAGAAGATAGACCAGAGAGTAGCAAGAGGCGGCAAAGAAGGAAAATTGGTCCAAAGGACTACCTCCTTGGCCAAGATGTTGAAGACTATGATATTGTCGACGACATACGAAATCAAAAGGCAAATATATCTTTTGGTAAGTTGGTGGCTTTGAAGTTAAATTGAGGAGGCAGTGGACCAAGTGTGTGAGTATGTGGCTTCCTTCCAAGAAGGAAAAGCATCAAAGCATGGTGTCATCTTTGAGGGTTGGTCACCCACTGGATATGGTGCCAATAGTTGAAGCTATACTGGAAAAGAAGACAGAAGTGCAAGCATATGTGGATGGTGGTGCCTAGCTGTGTGTCATGACCGAGGCTATCATGAAGGAAGCAGGTGTTAAGATGTCAGTGAATGCTTCGATCCGTATGAGGATGGCCAACCACAAAAAGGCAAGGTTTCTTGGAATAGCTTAAGATGTGAAGATAAAAGTCTTGGGGATTGAGTGCTTGGTTGATTGCTACATGATGCAAGCGGGTGAGAATGCTTATTCGATCATTTTAGGGAGGCCATGGCTTATAACCCTTGGTGCTAAGCATGATTGGGGCACGGGCTTGATCACCATCCCCGACAAGGAGAAAGGAAGGACCATTGTCTACAACATGAAGACACACGAGAACCGTACACAACCCCTAGTGGAGATGCAAGATACGGATTTGATAGAAACCACGTCATACGATAGTGATGCTTCATCTGCAACATCAGAAGAAAGTGTAGAGGAAGCCTTGATGCAATTATGTCTTGATCTTTTTGGGATAAGTGTTGAAAAGGAAGCATTGGTGCCTGATGTGAAGGTCAAGGAGGAGAAGGATAGTCCAAAAGCAATTGTAGAGCCTGCCAAAGTGAACGCAAGGAGCATGCTAGGAGAGGACTTGACAGAGAAAGAAAAGAAGGAGTATGAAGACCTGTTCATGGTTTCCAAAGCTATTCGCCCCTAAATATACAGAGTTGCAGGGAGCTAAAGGAGTTGAGCATAGAATCAATCTAAAAGAAGGTGCCAAGCCAAAGGTTCAAAAGCTTAGGAGGTTGGGGGTCATTCATGAGAAGGCACTTCATGAAGAGGTGACAAAGCTTTTGGAAGCACATTTCATCTTTCGAGTGGAGGAGTCCGAATGGGTCTCTTCAGTTGTTATTGTGCCCAAAAAGAATGGAAGATTTAGGATATGTGTTGATTTCAAACCTTTGAATGCTGCCACAAAAAGAAATCATTATCCACTACCCTTCCTAGATGAAAACCTCAATCAGGTTGCAGGTCATGAATGTTACTCAATCACGGAAGGATTTTCTGGCTAATTTCAGATATTGATAGCGATTGAAGATCGATTGAAGACGAGCTTCATTACTCCTTGGGGTTGTTTTGCCTAGAAACGAATGCCTTTTGGGCTGGTTAATGCATATGCTACCTTCCAAGGATGGATGAATAGAGTGTTTGGTCCCTACTTGGGTAAGTTCATTCACGTTTTCATGGATGACATTGGGTGTTATAGCTCAAGGGTCACACATTTGGAGAAGTTGAGGTTGAGTTTTGAAAGGATTCAACAAGAGGGTGGGCAACTCAACCCAAAGAAGTGTAAGTTTGCTCATGCCACAGTCCATTTGCTAGGACATGTGGTTTCCCAAAATGGAATCGAATCCGACCCAGAGAAAGTTAAGGCTTTGCTGCTTATGGATCCACCCACCAACACAAAGGATTTGGAATCGTTTGTGCATAAGCTCAGGTACTTGTCATGTTTTTTTTGGATGCTATGTCAGTTTGTGTATCCTCTCCAAAAATTGAGTCAAAGAGTTCAAAGGTTTGAGTGGAATGAAGACATGCAACAGGATTTCGATGGTATCAAGGAGGTATTGTGTGCTTTACCAACAGTGAGTCCTCCCGACTTGCATTCGATTTTCTATGTATCTCTCTTAGTGTGGGGTCAGTAGCTTTTGGGTCGGTTCTCTTACAAAAGCAAGGAAGGAACTTCAAGCCAATTTGTTTTGAGAGCAAGATGAAGAATGTAAGTGAATTCTCCTACAGGGAAATGGAACAGTGGGTATTTTCCTTGGTTCTTACTTCTCACAGGTTCAAAACCTATATCTTGCCCCAAAAGTTCTATGTGCCCACCACATCGAATCTTTTGCCTGATGTAGTACAACATTTGAAGCCTAGAAAGCGCATCTTAAAGTGGACTTTGGATCTTCAAGAGTATGAGTTTGAGTTTAAAGTGGATCATTCTGTTTTAAAGCTCACTTGGCAGACATAGTGGTACATAAGGGAGGGGAGATTTTGTCTTACCCAAGGGTTGACAAGGATGATCTTGAAGAGGAAGTAGATATTACATATGCATATACAATGATGTTTGATGGTGCATACAGGAAAGTTCTCCAAAAGGCAAGTGGTGGGGTAGTCATTAAGAACCCAAAAGGCGATGTAATCTTTTCTAGAGCCTACGATCTTGACGAAGCTGAAAGTAACAATGAGGCTGAGTATCTCACGCTTTTCCTTGGGTTGTAGCAGTGTGTTGAGTTTAGATTGAAGAGGGCCATTGCCAAAGGGGATGCGTTGCTAGTCATGAATCAGTTGCTTGGTTTGTGAAATGTTAAGAAAGATAATTTGAAGAAGTGGTTCTATGGCATCAAGAAGCTTTTGCATGAGTTTGAGAAGATACAGTTTAAGCATGTTCCTCGTGAGTAGAATAAAGAAGCTGATGAGTTGGCTAGGGACAAGTTAGATGCCTTGGTAGCTCCTTTAAAGGTCAAGGAAGCTTTGTATGCAGGAAGGGAATCATTGCAAGATGTAGAAGTATTTCTTGATAAAGGGCAATGTCCAGAGGGCATGTCAAAGGTTCGGCGTAAGAGAATAGTTGCAAAAGCAAGAAACTACACATTGGTAGGTGAGGATCTCGTGCTTTATGGCAAGGATAGCATTTTGAGAAAAGTGCCGTACAAAGAAGAAATAGGCTTGATTTTGGAGCACTGCCATGAAGAAACAGGCCATCAAGGCAAGGATCAGGTTGTCTTTTGTGTTTTGAGAGCAGGTTACTGTTGGCCCTCTATGATGAGAGATGCTTATTTTTGCTGCAAGTCATGCCATGAATACCAAGTGTTTGCAAATCAGAAGCTTTTGGCTGAGCCTCAAAAAGCTATAATGTTTTTTGATGCATTTGCAAAATGGGGAGTGGATGCTGTAGGTCCAATTCCAAGGACCAACAATGGCAAAAGGTATATCCTTGTGGCTGTGGACTATTTGACAAAATGGGTGAAGGCAAGAGCGGTAAAAGATGTAACAGCAGGAAGAGTAGCCTCTTTTTTGTATGAACAGGTGTGTTGCAAGTTTGGAGCTCCTATGGTTATCATTTCTGATTGTGGACCAAGGTTTAGGGGAAAACTTGTTGTTGCTCTCATGGAGAAATTGAAAATTCAGCATAGGCATTCTTCTCCTTACTACCCACAATGCAATGGGTTGGTTGAGAACTGCAATGGTCAAATTGTGAAGATGCTATGAAAGTATGCTAGAGGGTATCCTAAAGAGTGGTACTTGGACTTGGAAAAGTGTTTGTGGGCTTATAGAACTGCGTATAGAGTGAACTTGTTTATGGAAAGGAAGAAGTTGGATTCCTTGAAGTTGTTGTGCAGAATGCAAGGTGAGCATATTGACAAGTTGCAAGAAAGAATTCTTTCTCTAGAGTTTTTGCAAATGAATAGAGAGAAAGCCAGTGATTATTATCTTCAACAAGTAGAGACAAGAATGGAGAAAATAAATAAGAGGCTTCCAGAGAAAAAGATCAAAGAGGGAGATCTGGTGATGAAGTATGATTCTTGCTTGGATTTTACTTTTCAAAAGAAGTTGAGGGACAAATGGTTGGGTCCGTATAGAGTGAAGCATGTATTCCCTAATGACACCTATGAGCTGGGAAAAAAATTTGGTGAACGTTTGCGCTACAAAATAAATGGGTATCAATTGAAGAAATATTTTGCGAGGGATGTGGTTCCACATGCAAATAGTCTCTTGGTTGAGCATAAATGTTCTACCTAGAGGGTGGGCCATGATGATAGATGCTTTTGGCGTGTACAAAATTAGTGTTTATATGCATGGTCATATGTACAAAAAGATGTAAATACATGCATTTGGGAGCTTTGCAAAGTGGTTTCAAGTTCGAAAAAAGATGCAACCTGTACACATTGTGAATAGACGGGTTTGTGTGCTAGCAGTCGGACACATGTACATACCCAGATAGGGTATGGGGGCCTTGGATATGGTTCTAGGTGGCTTATTTTGTCTCTAGAGAATGTGTTTGAGCTTTCTAGAATGTATATAATTCAAGCAACAAGTATGGGTACTCTCATCCCGCTCGAGAAGTTTGCGACATGCAGTAACTGTCTATTTATAGTGCCTGATCTGTGGTGATGCATGCACCACCCTAGAAGTGGTCAAAAATAGAATTTGGGGATGTGTCAAAGTGATTTGGGTATCGAGGATCAAGCGTACAAAATTTGGTGAATTTTGGAGTCCGTTTGGGGCTTTTCCCGCGAAAAATGTCTGCCAAGGGTCAAAACCGTCCAATACTGGGTCAAAAAATGTTAAAAAATGACAAAAAATGGTGTGAAAAGGCTTCAATTTTCCATATCACTCACGGTGCCATGAGTGTTACAGATGAAGGAGTATTTTTGAAGCCAATTCTTGGCACTTTCACCTCTCGGGGTGGGGAAGGAAGCAGGGTTCCTACAGGTGGTCTAGTGTAGTCCCGTCTCGTTCGCGTCCTGTTTTCGAGTGTGTGGAGGAGTGAATGAAAGCTTTCTCTTTTCAATTTTTCACTTGGGATAGTCTATGTAAGTTATGAGGTTTCCATGGATGTGTGTGTGCGAGGAATTGAGGGAAGAAGGTGCGGCTTTCTGCAAGACTATGTGACCCTGTATCGGTGACATTAGGGTTGGCGCTACTCTAAAGAGTCCAACAGAGTGGAGTTTGGTGAAGCTCTTGCAATGGTTTGAGAGAGGCCTTTTGTGGCTGGCATTTTTGAGTTTTTGATGGTTTTTCTTGTATATTTTGTTCACCATCAAGTGTGATTTCAAGTGTTGATCAACTTGACTTACCTTGTAGTGTCTGCAGGTAGCCAAGAGCTTGTAGGTCGAGGCGTTTGGAGTTTGAATTGAGCTTGTGGGTAGTATTTTTATTGAGCTCTTGAGTGGTGGTGGGTGTGGGTTGGATTCATGTAAATTTCTTGTGTGTTGTTGAGTTGTTTGGGTGTGTGAGTGTGCGCACGGTGTCTTTTGCTCCATCACCGCAACCCTAGTGTTTCCCTACTTTTGCATTATATTTTCTTAACATGCCACCGTGATTCTTCACCTTGTTTCATTTGAAATGCCAATGCTGATACTGCAACTTCTTTTAGGTATTAAAATTGATTTAACCAAAGAAACTCATATTACAAGGTTTCTTTTTTTTACCAAACTCACAATAGTGAGTGGAGATATAAAATAAAAACCAAAGTACGTTACGATTAGAGCCATGCTCCCTTCAAGCCATGGCTTCTTCTATGCTAAGATAATGCCACTATGGGCTGAAGAGGGTCTGGTCTCTAGTTCACCACCCAGCATGAGAAGAATGAGGTTTTCCCCTCATTCCTGGAACCTAAGAAAAAAGTCTAATACAAAATCTGACCTTGGAGAGAGAGTTATAGTAACCAAGGGAGTAGATCAAGTGTGAACAAGGAATCTCTAAAGGATAGAGTAGCCCCCCAACCTTGAGACGCTCATATTTATTGATGTGACACTTATTGCATTTTAGCACGTAAGTTTGGACATCGTTAAACAAACGAAGCCAATAAAATTTCCTTTTGATTAGTGCATAGGTTTTCTAAATCCAAGGATGAGTGGCACTAGGACTATCATGACTTTCTTTAAGAATTTGGGTCTAAAAGTCACCAATAGTTGGTACACACACTCTACCCTTGTAGAGTAAATACCCATCATCAATGGAGTAGTTAGCATACTTCTCACTCGACAAAGTTTATCACCCCTAGAATGAGAGGTGGCCTCTTTAGATAGCTATTCCAGTGTTAGAGTTCAGAGCTATTGATTATCTACATAGTTCAATTAGCGAGGACTGGAATTAAGTATTGGACTGAAACAGAGAACTTAACTAGAATAATGTATTGAAATGGAAGAAACAAACTAGAAGACTAGGAATAGTATTATAGATTCAAATCAGTAGTACAAAGATAATCAGTAAAGTGTCGGGGGATATGTGTTCGCTACGTGAGCCAGACAGACGTCGGGCCTCTGGCTGTGGGAGGTGTGAAAGAGAGAGAACAAGAACAAGTGATAACTCTGGCAATCACCGCAATCATCAATTAATTGATTAACACATCTAAGTACAACTTAATCTTTAGCCAAGGTGGGTTGTTAACAGCGCCGTCACTTGGATCATCTGCTAACTAGGAGCTTAAGCTCCCGTTTACAAGATTAACCAGGCCGTTAACGACACCGAACTTAAGAAAATGCTTAATCAACTTTGAACTGATGTCGGTGATGAGATTCCCTTCTGTCGCTTTATCTGCCTCATTTACCTCATGGATTCTGCAAGCTTCGATTGTGCTCACTGCTTCAATTATCAAGCTTCAATTCACTCCATTAATTGGCGTTCTCCTGCTCTTGACCTCTTGATTCTTTAGGTTGAGTCAGTTGCTTATGCACGAGAGAGGAATAGCCGTATCCTGCTTCAAATCTTCCCTTGCCGGCTTGCTCAAGCTTCGAGAGCTTCTTGATCAAGCTCCTTGCTTATCTCTCCCCTTTTCCGAGGCTTTGATTCCGAGAGAGAGAGTGATTGCTTAGAATTTTGCTTCCTTCCTGTCCTCATTACCCTAATCCTCTATGCTTTAATTGGAGAGAGAGAGAGTAATAACTTCGCTTCTCGAGTATATGATGGAGAGGGAGAGACTTCGTTCTTACTTAAGCCAAGAGAGAGAAAAAGCTCGTCCTGTTTGAATTGGAGATCGAAAGAGAGAGAGATACCTCGCCTTGCTTACCCTCACCTCCTCTGAACCTTGCTTCCCTTGCTTTGTTTAAGCTCGAGAGAGAAAGAAACTCTGTCGAGAAAGTCGACAAGCCCGTGTGAGAGCTCCCCTTCCTCCTTCTTCTTTCTTTCTCTCTTTCTCTTTCTCCTTCCACTTCTTCTTTTTCCTTTTCTTCCTTTCTTTCTTCTTCTTCTCCACGGCGCTTTCTTTTTCTTTCTTCTTTCTTCTTCTTCTCCTTCTTTTTCTTTTTCTTCTTCCTCTCCACAGCGCCTCCTTTTCTCTCCTCTTCTTTTTCTTTCTCTTCCCAAAAAACCCTTATTGAGCCCTCCTTTTTAAAGAGGCCGTCGTTGCCCTCTCTTTTTTTCTTCTTGCTTGGCTTCCCACTTAAGCCCCTAACTTTAGGGCCACTTTTCTTCTCAAGTGGGCGGGCGGTCTCCCTTTGGTTGCCTTTGGGCGGCCATAGGTTGAGGCCATTGGCTTCATAAATTAAGCGGCCAATTCTTGGCTATTGGGCACCACATTTGGGATACATGCCGGCCAAGGCAATCTCATCAAAATTCTGTCATCCACTGCCTATTGGGTAAATCCCGCATTCGACACACTCAAGGAGACGACATTTCGGGCAAAGAGCTCATGAAGAGCTTTTTGTGCTTTCGTAACGACACCGCATTCAATATGCATATAGACCAAGGCATTGCTTCCAACAGCTCTTGACTGACAATATCCTCGTGAATTTTATTGTCTATAAGAGCATCTCGAATAATGCAAAAATTACCCAGCTCAGAAGTGTCGGCAACTGTCACCGGCCTTAAGCCGTATTATTTGATCAAGCCGGACTCTGCATGCTAAGCCGTAAATCCCATTAGACTTTTCAAACTGCATAAATGCATACAAACCTTGCCGAGGCTGTAAAATTCCCAGATGGCACACCGACTGAGCGGATCAAACTGGTACGGAGCCAGCCCCCGGTGAATCTTTAAAGGCTAATTATCTTGGCAACCGGAACTCCGATCACTGATCTGAAAAGACTGACGCGCTTCACAAAGTGAGCACTTCAGGTCCGTGCATCATTTCAATTCTATCAACTCGAATGCAGTTGCCCAATCCGGTACAGATCTGCAATCGACTTAAACTTCAAAGTGCCATAACTTCTTCATCGTAGCTCCAATCGACGAGCCGTAAAGACAGGCCGGTAGAGCACTTCAAGCACTACAGTTCTAGATCATAATATCTCATCTGTGGTCACTTCAAGCATACTCATTTTTGGCATCATTGAGGCATCTGTTGGCCCTTCTAAGCCGCATCTGGCATACCTTAATCATTAAATTGGACCTGTTAACAAGCCATGATCATTGACCATTAAATGTGTAGGCTTCAAAGAAGCTTAGCTTGCATTTCTCTGCTCTTTTTCTCATCATGGCAGCGGAGCTGCACGACAACAGTGTACAACAGGCTTAAGCTCAGATGAAGGATTACAGGAGTAAGTGATTACAAAGTTGAAAGCCAAAAGCTTATGAAGCTAAAAGTCTAGAGGCAAAAGCTTATAAGCCAAAAGTCCAAAAAGGCCTAGATATAGTGTAGCGGCTCCTATTTATAGACTTACAGAGTTACTGCAGTAACTGTTGTAATTACTACCAGTGTAGCAGTTCTTGTTGATCGGGCTTCTAAGGAGTAGTTCTTGCCTGCTGGGACTGTCCTCGCCTTCTACATCCTTCCCTACTTTCTTGAATTTTGGTATAAACCAAAATTTCCTTCTGATTGGGAAAAAAAAAATCCACCGCCTAATTTGGATTTGTTGTTGAGAAAACCGATCTGGTTTTTTGAGTTGACCGATGTTCCTCATGATAATACTCTTTTGGTATTGCCAGCTTTATGTCATAATTCATGCTTGTTGAGTGCTTGACACCCATGTAGTTGTAATTCCAAGGGTACCCATCCAAGGAGATTCCAGTGCCTACTGGATTGCTGGAAAAATCCATTGTCTGATTCGGAGATGGAACTACCCAGTATCCTTCCACTGAACCCGCTTCCTCTTGCCCTTCTTCTTGTTTGGTGCCTCAGAAGTCCTAGTGCCAACATTGTCCTTCTGAATAAGTCTGTAAATGGCCTCTTTCTCAAGTTGATTCTGCCTTTCTATGGTTATCTCAAATTCATAAGGCGTGAGCGCATTGTATGTTTTGGTGTTGGGATCATATAAACTACATTTGCCCTTAGTCACACGGGTTTTGGCCAGTTTATGACAATGCGAGGTTGTGTGAATCCATCCCTACGTGAGTGGCTGATTTGTCTTCAGTCTACCTTTTTTTTTCATTTCTGGGTTCAGGTGCTTATTCACCGTGATTAATCGAGGACTTTCTTCAAAACCCAAATTCAACTCTTCAATCTCTTGAGCATCTGGGAGCAGCCAATGCGGGCCACCTCCCTTCCTTTTGGCCAATGACTCTGCAGCATAATCCCTGAACGGATCTATTAGATCTGCATTCTCATTCTGAACTCCGGTGACCTCTTCAATGTGCACTTGTGTACTAAAATTTGAATATCCCTCTTTGGATTCAGATGGTTCCTCTGGCCGACCCGTTCACTGAACTAGTCTCTCTCCAGGATTCAGCCAATTGAACTGGTCTCTCTTCAGGATTCACTTCAGTGAACTGATATTAAACTTCTTTCTCTATTTCTCAGCTTGAACCTTGTCAAATAAACTGCATTCAAGTTGATTTTAGCTAACGAAAAAATGCTTATGGCTGCAAGCATCCGTTCAATCTTCTTAACCCCATATTTTTGGAAAAGTTCCTCAGGTCGAAGTGCTTTCTTCCAGCTTTTGGTGTTATTTATCTGGAGCTGGATTATCCTACTAGTTCCCTGAATGGTTATGGTCTGATTCGCATATTCATGAACAGTTTGCGCCGTCCGAAGCCATGGTCGTCCTAGTACCATGCCATATGCTCCTTAGACATCTAGTACCAGAAAACTGGTTTTTTATTTCTCTTTACCTTCCCTAATCTACATATTCTCGATCATACAAGTTGCGTGAACAACTCTATGATCAGCCATTCTAACCTTAAAGGGTGCTTTCTTTAAATCAGTGATACCAAGCCTTTGTTGAAGATGTGCCCCCAGAATATTCACACCTGCCCCTCCATCCATTATAGCATCGGATAGCATCTCCCATTGTTTCCTGACCTTGTAATCCACCTAGATTACTGGCACCTCATCATCTCTAATAGCCGACACATCAATTGCTCTAGCATCAGCTTCAGTTTTTCTCCACTGTCTGATAAGCTTTGCTGCTTCAGGAAAATTCTTCCTGATATAATCCAAATCGACCGTCAATTTCTGTATTTGTTCACAGATTTCTTCTCTCTCCTGACCGTCAAAATTAGGACTATCTTCACATTGCCAATCCTCTATTCTAATGTCTGTGCTGAGTCTTGATTGACACCGAGAAAGTCACTGTGCTTTACCCGATTTTATGATTTTTATTGCAATCAGATATGATTTAACCTGCCCTAGATCATCCACCAGTCCTTGCACTGTAGCAAGCATGGTCTCAGAGATTTCAGATCTCCTGACTGATCTGGCTGCCTTTTCTCAAAAGATGGGGCTTGTATCTTCTGAATAACAGGAGCATTAGAACTCTCTGGCTGTTCTGGTATCTTCTTAGCTAGATCCTTTATGATCTTACTTGCCAATCCTCGCTGCTCTTGCCATTCATCAACTACCTTCTCCTTGCCCTTAGCCTTCCAGACTTCTCTATGTTGAGTCCATTTACTGGTTTTAGGAATGACTCGTTTCATAGGCTCGTCTAGAAGTTCTTCAATAATCACCCCTGCGAGTGACTGCCCATACTGGAACTGGTTCTGTCGCTTTTGCCTCAGTAGCCTCAGTAATGGGTGCATCTAGACACTCGGCTGCAAAGTGCCCATATTTTCCACAACTATAGCAGTTAAGACTTCACTTCTAGAAATTGCCTCGACCTTGGCCTTGGCCAATACCTCCTTGGAATCTGCCGCGCCCAATACCAATCCCACTGGTACCTGAAATTTCCTCTTTAGGTCCACTGGGCGCCTCTACCTTAGCTAATTTGGAATTTGTAAATGCAATTAGAGACAGATCCTTACCTTTTTTGAAATGATGGATCGAATGCCACAGTTATTCCACAAATGGTCATACACTTTCTAGTGCGTGCATTGTGGGCATTCGTTGGAAACATGGTCTATGGATTTGCATTTGGAGCACCAGGTTTCCATCTTCCTGACTGGTAGTCTAGTCTGGTTGATTTCAGCAATCTGCCTGGTCATTTCGTCAATTTTTGGGGACCAAGAGCCTTTCTTAGCCTTTTCTTTGCTCTTTTTGTATGAACTACTATTAGAATTGCTGGAAGTCTCACTAGAGTTGTAATTATCCGTAGAAGAGCTACTACTGCTAGACCTCCGCTTCTTATGGCTTTTCTCCTTCTTGGCTTGCTACTCGAGCTTCAGAGCTCTCTGCACCAAGTCATTAAACTTCTTCATGGGTGCAGGTACCTCTTGCTCTCTCAGCTTCTTGCTGCAAAATCCATTCAGAAACCATGCACGCAGTCTTTTTTTTGAAGGTGGTTCTTGCAACTACCGTGTCAACTCTTTGATCTTTTCCGCATAGCTTCTTACAGACAATATTCATTGCCTGATCTTGTCCAGCTCACAGGAAATGTCTTCATTGCCTCTATTGTTTGAGTACTTAAGCCTGAAAGCCTTGATCAATTTATTGTAAGGCCTAAGCTGACAAGCTAAATAGTGGTAATACCATTTTCTTGCCACATCCTTCAGTGTTTGAGGAAAATACTCTTCCCAGTCATCTTCATCAATATGCTTTAATTCAGTGTATTTCTCAAAGTCTTGAATGTGGAAATCAGGATTGTCTTTTTTTCCACCTTTGAAAATTGGAAAAGATATCTTTAAAGAAGTAGTGTAATCATGCATGTCTATGTAATCTGTGGTTCCTCTGGTCTTGGTAGCCTTACTACGTCTGGATGACTTCTTGTAATGATCAGTGTCGGCATCCTAGTGACCTTTCTTTTCAGTTTCAGTGTTAGTCTCTATATTAGCCTTCCTGCTTGTACTATGATGACTGCCTTTGCTACCCTTGGCCTCAGCTGTCTTGTATGTGGACTAGAATCTTGAGTCCTGCTTCTGCGTTCTCTCCCTCAGCCCTCCTCCTCCTTGAGTGACTGGAATGCTGAGAGTCTCTGGCCTCTTTAGCATTACTTTCCTCCTCTTGAGCCTCAGTCTCACTCTTGGGGTCCCTCTCAGTATCAAACTCTCTTGATGACACTTCTTGAATAGGGTTGACTTGTGTGGAATCATTGCAAAATTGGGTTGATGATTTTTGACCACGACTGACTATGAGCTGGTCTAAGAGCAATCAGCTCTAGCCATCGTGATCGCAAAAATGGAATGAGAGGTGGCCTCTTTAGATAGCTATTCCAATGTTAGAGTTCATAGCTACTGATTATCTAGGCAGTTCAGTTAGTGAGAACTGAAATTAAGTACTGGGTTGAACAGAGAACTGAACTAAAATAAGCTACTGAAATGAAAGATACAAACTAGAAGACTGGGAATGGTATTATAGATTCAGATCAGTAGTAAAGATAATCTGTACAGTGTACAGCAAGCTTAAGCTTAGATGAAGTGTAAGGATTGATTACAGTAGCAAGTGATTACAAAGTTGAAAGCCAAAAGCTTATGAAGCTAAAAGTCTAGAAGCAAAAACTCATAAGCCAAAAGTCCAAAAAGCCCCGGATACAGTGTAGGGGCTCCTATTTATAAGCTTACAGAGTTACTGCAGTAATTGTTGTAATTAGTGCTAGTGTAGAAATTCCCACTGGTCGGTCTTCTAAGGAGCAGTTCCCAGCTGCTGGGACTGGCCTCGCCTTCTACAACCCCTCTTTCAAGTCGAAGCTGTCAAAGGTGATGAAGGGTCGAGCTCTCCGATTCCAAACTATACCCAGAAGTCTTGGTTAGTCTCTTCGTACTAATTCTTGCTTCCCTACTCATCACACATATAGCTTGTCTCTCTGGACTCGCATTACATGTCGACAAGGGAGGTGATTACATGTGTGAAGTGGTGTGATGCGTACAACATGTCAGACCTCTATAAAGGATGGATCGTGCTCACATAAGCCTTGCAGTGACTCCAAAAACTCATTCTTGAATATTGTGAAGCTTAATTCATTAATATATGGCATGCAACTAAGCACATTTGCCACTATGTTATACATACCTCTCTGGTAACGTATTTGAAGGTCAAAATCCTGTAAGATCTTCGCCCACCAAGCCTTTGTATCCTTCAATTCATTATGAATTGAAAACGATTCCAAAATTTCATCTTGACCTCAAAAGTGGCACCATATAAATAGTGTCTTCACTTTTAAGTGCATGTAACATAGCTAGTAACTCCCTCTCATAGACAGAGTAGTTGCATTGGGCATGATTCAACCTTTTTCTTTCAAATGCAATTGAGCATCCCTTTTGTGTAAGTGTGGCTCTTATGACCTCATTACTTGCATTTTTATCCAAGACAAATGACTCATTTGGATCCACTATAGTCAATAAAGGTGCATTTGCTATAGCCACCTTAAGCTTTTCAAAGCTTTTTGGTTGGGCCTGTCCCGAACTTATATTCTTGCTTGTCAACGAGACTGCGATCTTCACATAGCCCTTGACATATTATCGGTAAAACCCTAACATACCAAGGAAAAGGTGTAGTTCTTTGAGATTTTTTGGTGTTGGCAACTTGAGAATAGCTTCCACTTTCTCAAGTTCCATCTGTGTTCCCTGTGCAAATATAATGTGACCCACATAATGAACCTTGGTCTCAAAGAAATCACATTTTCTTTCCTTTGCAAATAGCTTATGTATTATCAATAACTCAAACACTAGACACAAATGTTATAAGTGTTCTTCTTTGATTTACTATAGACTAGTAATTCATATAGAGAACTATTTTCTTAAATATGGACATAAAATGCTTTCCATCAGGGTCATAAATGTCACTAGTGCATTGGTTAGCCCAAATGGCATAACCAAGAACTCAAAATGTCAAAAATGGGTCTTGAATGTTGTCTTTGTAACATATTCAAGTCTAATTTTGACCTGATGAACGCCTGATCTAATGTCAATTTTGGATAATAATTTGACCCAAAGAGCTGAAAAAAAATCCATCCATACATGGAATTTAATATTTTTTATTAACTATTATCTAATTAAGATCCCTATTCTCTAAGCACATCCACATAAATATGTCTTTCTTATTTATAATAGGTGATGCCCACAGACTAGAACTAGGGCTAATAAAGCTTTTGTTCAAATATTTTTGTTGAATATTTCTCCACCTCCTGTGCTTTGGAGTGGGCTAGTCTATAATGAGGTTTGCTTATAGATTTTTACCTTGGCATAATATCAATGCCATCTGTGCGCTCCTTGCCGCACTGTCGAAGCAAGGGACTTGCCGATACACCGTGTGCGAGCCACAAACGGCTCCAAGCACACAACAAGTCTAAACTAGCAAGCTCAAGGAAGCAAAGGGTGTGTCACTCACCTCTCTACGCTCAACTTTGTGGTGGATTCCTCGCCGCGATGAAGAAGAATCTGCAGTCGTGCCACGCTCAACCACTTCGCCGCCGTCGTGCCTTCGTAATGCTCGATCGCACACACACTCTCCCTCTCTCTCTCTCTCTCTCACACACACACACACACAAGGAGGTGAAGAAGAAGAAGATGGAGATGGAGATGGAGGAAGAGCACTCTTCTATTGCACAAATGAGAGAATGAGTAAAAATTAGGTTTAGTTGGCTTTTATATGAGCTCACCCCATTCACACTTGGGCGCCCATGCTTAGCCAACTAATCCCTTGAATGTCCCAGTTTAGAGTGCGCCTCTCATCGGCGATCACTCTTACCCTTTTCCTATTGGTCCGACAAGCCCGGTGCCTGACTCTACTTAAATAAATAATATGGTTACAGTGTCCGTCATAGGTGATAGGGTGTCCGTGAGCCGTGAGGGTTAACATGCCCCCCTTCCTGATGTAGATTCCGTCCTCGGAAGCTATTGAGTTGAAGCTGGTTCATTGAGGTGGAAGAGCATTTGAGATGAATGTCCTTAGCCTTCTTCAGTCACTGCAAAATCAAACAACGCCACAGTAATTGCATTCTCTTAAAAAGCATATGCAGTTTTAGGTAGACACATTGATTGGTAAAAGAATTTCAAACAATTTGTTAGCAATGAACATTAAATTGCAATGTAATCAAATGCAAAAACAGATGTAAAGGTAAAAAATTAAACAAGTCTGGGGTCACTAATTTGACGGTCGAAAAGCACTAGAGATCGAATATTAATACCATGGGTAAGCTTCTTAATTTTCTGTGGTCAATTAAGTTGTTTAATCGCGAGAGCCAAGTATTCATGTTCGAGGGCTGACTAGAGGCTATATCTAGAAGACCTTGTAGTTAAGCTATTGTAAAAGGAATTTCTCATGAAATCATCGCCTGACTGATTACTTTTTCTTTGACCCCCCAAAGTCTTTTCACATTGATTCAATTTGATGTGTGTGCTTATTTTGTATGCCTTGGGTTTTTTGCTTTTCAAGGAAAAGCGCCCACACTGGGAACCTCTAGGGCTCTAGTACCATAGGCGATACATGTGAGTGAAGTACCAAATCAAGCTGAGATTTCTCTTCCAGCTTAAAATTTTACATTGTGGCACTTTGTTTTTGTGTTTGTTCATTTTCATCATTTTAATTTTGTAACTTTGGGGGGTCATATAACACTGTTACCCTCCCCAGGCTCATCACATTAGTAAACTCCCTTTATAATACTTGAGCTAAAGGTCAATAGGGTTAAGCCCACTAGAAAGCCCTAGTACATTTCACACAATGCTGCCTAAATTGGATTAAGAACCTAAGTAACCATTGCTTATTAGGAAGGCATTCCCCATGGTATTAAGAGAAGATTTCTAATACCTAGCTTGGTCAAACTGGCTTAGTCGGACTGCTTGATTTTTAAACCTAGACAAGTGATTATGACAAAACATTACATTGAATTAAATGTTTGATAGTAAGCAAATGCGCTGAATATTATGCTACCAATCACAATCAAAGCAGACAAACATGGATGTAAAAAGATAAGGGCAATGCTAATGGACAAGAAACACCTGTTTGTGTCGATGGTCGCGCTTGATTTGAAGTGTGAACGAGAGAAAGGTTCCATGAAGGTCCAAATCCTATCAATAGCAACACGCTCCTGTACACACTAGGAAACAAAAGGAATACCTCCAGGAGGCACATTAGTGGGAAAAGAGAACTTCGCTAATCTCTCAACTCTAAAACAGAAACACTCCTATCGTACTAATCTTACCTACCCTCCATCACTCAAGTGATGAGGATCAAAGGTGTTTTATGGCATAGGTTTCTGTTTCACTGTACCAGATGTGACATGTGTAGGTCTGAGTCAATGTTTTGACTTTTAATGTGCATACTCGTTTGCTAATTGCTCTTGCTCTTTATTTTTTGTTTTTTGTGAGTATAAAGCTTTATATGTACATTCCCTAAGATTGGTGATTAAGAGGTCAGGGAGAAAGGTTGAGAGGGAAACAAATGAATGATTACAGTCAGCAAACACTCCCCCCTTCCTTGGGTAGATCATACCATTTGAAATGAGCTTTTCACCCTTTGAAACCAATTGTTCCAGTTGGTAATAGGTGAGGATTTTTGCCAGTAGTTTTCTATTACCCTAGGTGCCTCGTCAAGTTGCAAGGGTGGTAAGGTACTCTCCCAGGATCGAACTTGAAGTGGTTCATCAGGTGATTCTTGAACACTGGGAGGTGTGGATTCTTTTGTAGCTTCATGGAGGTCCACTACTATAGATGGAGGCTGTGTAGAAGCTTTTACCTCTATGGATGTATTACATGAGGAGCTAGAAGCTTCATGGGACTCCCCCCTTCCTGAGCTAGGTGGAACAAATCGTTCTTTCTTTGGTACCCAAACTAGCTCGGGAGAGGGTGTGTAGCATTCTGTGATCTTTCTCTTTCCATGATCATTGATTCGTTTTGGAGCTATGGGATTGGGCTCACTTGGGTCAGGTGATAGGTAAGAGCACAATCTACGTTTTGGCACCCAGATTTGATCATTTCCTTGATAGTAGCCTTGGGCTTCCAATAGTCGTTTAGGGATCCATCGCAACATTTTCTTACTTTTCTTGGAGCGAGTGGTACGTTTCTTACAAGGCTTCTGTTTTTTAGCACAAGCTATGGTCACTAAAGAAGCTTTAGGGACCCACTTGTATGTTTTCTTCGTGACATTAGGATGAGTCTTGTCGGAAGCGATATGCATTGCTTGTAGCATATTTAAGGGTATAGGCATTTCATCCCCCTCAGGTGTTACCCAGGTCGTCCCCCTATTTCCCCAAGTGTCTATGGTTGATGCTAGGTGTACCCAATCCACATTGTCTGATTCCGTCATACCCGGTAACACATCCATGTAAGGAGAATCTTGGCCAATGTCTGTATCCTTCTTACAAGTGTAACAATATTGTAGTGGGGCCGAGTGAACTGTGGTGTCAGAGCGATGATCAATAATGGTTTTACTCCCTAAGGGGTGTACCCTACCAGTCACCAAATCCACTCTAAGGACAGAGTCTTGGAATTGCAAATAGACATGATTTTTTGACCAATCATGAACCATTTGTGCTTCCCTCATGAATGGTTGTCCTAAAATCATTTCATATGACATAAGGTGTTTAGAGAAATCCATTACAATGAACGTATGTCGTACCTTGTGTCCTAGAACTTTGATCTTAAGATCCTTGAGCATCCCCATAGGTTTGGCTATGGTACCATTTGCCATCTTTACCACAATGTTAGTAACACTGAGGCGGGGTTTTCCCATGGATTCCCAACAATCTTTTGTAACGATGCTAACTCCTGCACCACCATCAAGAATTCCCTTTATAGTTAACCCCTTGGTAGTGATGGGTAGGGTCGCATTAGACTCGTCGCCTTCAAAATACTGTCCTAATTCGTTAATGGGTACCTCGATCACAGACTCATGTCCATCTAAGTCAAGTGATTGCACATGATTTTCCTCATCAATCATAATCGAGTCAGGCCTATTTGGTTGCGCAAACTGCGGTAATCCCATTCGTAGCTCTCCATTAAGGAATGCTCGAAGTGCAAGGAATAACTCAGGATCTCCATACAGCTTTGCTATGATCGTGGTTCGGACCTCAAAAGACATGAAGTCCACTAGTTTGGCAACATTCATTGGCATTTTGCAGGGTGTAGGTCCTTGACTAGGAACTGGTGAGGATGGAATCTCATATTCCTCAATGGGATCAGGTATTCCTTCGTTAAACATCCTTTCCAACAAGAAAGGTGTATGCTCACTTTCTGATGTCCCGTCCTCACTCCCTTCTTGGATGATACTAGATATGGCTAACGGTCTATGGTTCATGTGGGGTGGATGAACTTGCGTGGGAAACACTGTGTCATGAATTTTGACATGCATGGGTTTTGGTTCTAGTTTTCTTTGAGTCTCCTCCACTAAACCTCTTAGATGTTTCACCTGCTCAATCTCATCTACTGGGTTTGGGTACGTCCCAATCTTCTTCTTTCGATTATTCCCTTTTTGCCCCTGCGGTTTATCTTGGGGGTCTTGGATTGGATTTGGAAACACTTGTGGTGTTTTCAGAGGCTCTTTATGGTTTTCTCTTATTCGGTTTTCATTTGGTTCCATGTTACGGTTTTCTTTGTCGGTCTTTCCCTTTGTGGTATTGGTTCTAGTCTCCATTGTCTCGATTGAATCTGAATCATCCTCGAGGTCATTCATATACACGGGGTCATCTCCTGTTCCTATGTTTGTTTTGGAACCTGGCTTTGAATTTCCCATATTCTCCGACCTCTTCCTTCGTGTCTTCTTTTTCTTTGCTTGGATAACTGACGCGGTATCTCTCTCTTCGAGGATATGGCCTGGCCCTTGAAGCATGGACCGTGTAATCGCATAAGCGGGTGCGACGGGTGGTATTGGCGATGTCACACTAGCAATTTCGACCAAATTTAGGGGTGTGATTTTAGGCGCATTTGGGTTATAGGGACATTGGGAAATCAAGTGATCTATGCCACAACGATTACATGTGAGTATTGGCATTGCAGACGTGCTCCCTTGATTCATTTGCATCTGTGCAGGATTCTTTTGCAGCCTAATAGGGCACTCCGCTTCCTGATGTGGTCCACCACACTCGTAGCATTGAAGAGGTGGCCTCCTAGCTTGGGTGTTGATATTTTGACCTCTGGATGCGAGAGCAGCAGCTTGATAAACCGGCTTGACTTGCCCCCAACAATCTTCCATGTAGTATATAGGACACTCTTCCAATGTATCAAGTCCATAGGCAATACTAGTGTCTATTTCCTCCTCACAGCCATCTGCATAAGCATTTGATGGCTCGCAACCCACTTGGTTCATAGGGGCGACTCTTGGATGCGGGGGCTGCGGTCCTAGCACATGAGGTGGTAGCGGTGTAGCTTGTACAACGTTTTGAGATCTAGGGACCATGTGTTGCGGTAGTTGCTCAACAGGTGGAGCAGGCATCAATACAGGAGCTCGAGGTGCATCCGTCCAGGCTACAGGTGGTCTATTTGCCATCATACGTTTGATCATTAAACAATCCTTAGCTTGGTGACCATACCTACCACATGCGTTGCAAGTTCCATTAAATTTTACTCTAAATGTAGGGCACTCACTAGTGCTATGTGGACCTAAGCAAATGGAACACCATTGTTGCTCCCTTCTTGGATACATGTGACTATTTTGAGGGGGTCGATTATCCTTAAGAGACTCTTGGATTGCCTTGGTGAGGTCTGTCAAGAATGTCTCAAATACCTTTGGCTCATTGGCAATGGGCTTTGCAGTCATGGGTTCATACTCAATGGCTTGTGAGCTAGTGGATCTCGTGTCGGTAGACACCCTCATGCCTGCTATCATCAAGTTGTCCTCTAATTGGATTGCATTGGCAGTGACATCTTCCCAGGTTGTGATACCTCTAATCACTAGTCCATTATAGATTCCTTCATTCCTCAACCCTCGAATGAATCGATCAAGCAGTTGGTTATTGTTGAAGCGCTCATTTACAGGGTAGCGAGAGTTTAAGTGCTTTAGACGACTAATGAAGTCCCTTAATGACTCTCCTTCCTTACGTTCGGCCTTCTGTAGCTGAGATGCTACACCCCAAAGCACACCTTCTCGTATGTACTCCTTTAGAAACAACCTTCGAAGGGTAGGGTAGATTGTTTTCGTGTCCACCCTTAGGGTCCTATACCAATCTCCAGCCTTCCCACTTAATGTCAAGCTTAAGGCATTGCACTTATGTAGTTCGTTGCGTTCCCCTAAGGAATCACATACTTGTTCAAACACTTCAATGTGTTTTCTAGCATCTTCATCCCCATTGAATTTTTGCGTGAGTTTGGCAATTTGTACTGCCTTACTTCTAGGCTCTCTATCATATGCATGACACATATTTTCCGCTATAGATCGACCTATGGCTTGAGCAAACGCTGCCAAGTCACCTATGTGAGGAGGTAGGGCCGGTGGAGGTACTCTTGGAATCATATGTGGGAGAGGGACGGGTACCGGTCTTGGCATATGTGTGGATGATGCAGGATATGGAACATAACCGGACATAGGTCCACTCTGATAAGGGCTAGGGAGCGGCACTCGAGGAGCATAAGCAAGTGGTACAATTGGAGGTGTGGGGGCCATGTGTGCATAAGGGGCTAGAGGCACATATGGTTGAGGCCCCATATTAGGTACTACGACACTAGGTAGTGGCACTGCGCTAACCGTAGATGTCATCGGTACATTCTCTGTCAGGCTTATCCCTGGAGTGAGCACTGGGTTTTCCTTAATAGAGGGTTGAGCCAAGTTAGGGAAGCTAAAGTTGTCGCTCGGAGGCTCAGATTGCATAGAGACCCCAGGTGAAATGACGTAAGATGGGTCCATGGGGCTCATTAGAGGAGTCTCCATTTGTGATAGAGTAGGCTGTTGAGCCTTGCTCGTATCCAGAAATCTCATGGGGCCAGTTGAGAGTATATTTACCCCTCGGTTTTGCCTTTCTGATTGAATAATGCCATGGATAACATTACAGATCATTTTCTGTTGATCTTCGATGCTCGTGGCACTAGAGGTGGATTGTACAATCTCTATCCATCCTACATGGTAGGCGTGGCCAGAGTGTAGATCCGTCAACACCTCAGTGTGGAGGTCGTATGTCCAATGATCATTAATGAACAATCCTTCTAGAGTCGACGTGTTAACGGTTTCTTGTGAGGTAGAAGTAATGTTGCTCCCCGTGGTTTTACTTGTCACCAACGGTACTCTAGAGGGAACTTCTGAAGGAGGCAGCTCAACAGGGCCTTCTTGGTAAGAAGTTGGTAGGATATCCACATGGACACTCTTTGGGGGTGTGGGGTCCACGTGCGATGTGAAAGGAGAGTCCACTTCCCCACCCCCTTCGTGTGCTTCATTTGCATCAGGTTCCGAACGAGTAGCTCTACCTAATGTTTCCATGAAACGGCTAAACATACTAGTACTAGGCTGTGGAGCTTCGGGAGGTGCATGGCCTTCTCTCTCAGTGTTTTGGGTAGGGTATGCTTCCATGATTTCTGAGTCGGAGGAGGAATCACTAGCGGCTATTTTAGGGTCTTGGGTGGTGCTACCTTGTGTCCCCGCTGAGGGTCTAGAGCTTATCGTGGATGGGTAATGGGTGTCCGTATGAACAGAGGCACCCTCAATATGCTCGTGTTCTAGCACCCGCCCAGAGCGTAAGTGCATGTGCTTTTGATACCCTAAGGTGTCAAAAAGCTGCTCTAGGAGGCCTTGTGACTAGTTTTTAGCGTGTTTTTTGTTTGTTTTTTTGCTAGATTTTTTAGAGCATGTCGTGGAATGGGCCGTGTGATAGCTCGAAACGAGCGTATCGGTCAGAGGGTCGTGCCGTGCTTTACAGCACTCCGTTTGGTCACTCTATGCCCTCGGAATCCCTAAAACTGTCAATTTCCAGTAGGAAACTAGGCCCAAACTAGAAAGTCTAAGGGTGCAAGTGGGAAGAGAAAGGAGGAGAGTGGAGGACTTGTCCCACATGCTCTCATTCTCTCTTGAGGGAGTAGGGTATATATATAAGAGTGAGTCTAGTATATATCATAGGACTGAGGCCTGGGCCTGGGCCTGGGCTTGGGCTTGGGCTTGGGCTTGGGCAAATGATCTCGATCCCGATCTATCTTTTATACAAACCAACCCGTCCGTTTTAAAACTCACGTTTTTTATTTTCGAAAATTTAACCGTCCGCTCACTCGCGTTTTTATTTTCGGATTTTTTTTTTTAAATTTTCGGTTTTTTTTTTTTTTAATGCAGAAATGCAGAAATTGAAAACGCAAAAATGCAGAAATTGCAGAAATTGAAAAAACGCAAGAGATGCAAAAAATTGAAAAAGAGCAGAAAATGCAGAAAATTGCAGAAATTGGAACTTGACAGAAAATTTAACACAGAAAACACAGAAAATTGCAGAAATTGAAACTTGACAGAAAATGCAGAAAATGCAAAAACTCAAGAAATGCTAACTGTGCAGTGCAAACCAGAAAACGTAGAAAATGCAAAAAACAGAAATCTCCACACAACTACACACACTCATTCCCTGCCTTTCCTATGATAGAAATTGCACCACAAGAAAGCGTAAAGTGCTAACCGAGCTTAGTGTAGGGCATATCCCCGGCAGCGGCGCCAAAAATGTGCGCTCCTTGCCGCACTGTCGAAGCAAGGGACTTGCCGATACACCGTGTGTGAGCCACAAACGGCTGCAAGCACACAACAAGTCTAAACTAGCAAGCTCAAGGAAGCAAAGGGTGTGTCACTCACCGCTCTACGCTCACCTTCGTGGTGGATTCCTCGCCGCGATGAAGAAGAAGCTACAGTCGTGCCGCGCTCAACCGCTTCGCCGCCGTCGTGCCTTCGTAATGCTCGATCGCACACACACTCTCCCTCTCTCTCTCTCTCTCTCTCTCTCTCTCACACACACACACACACACACACAAGGAGGTGAAGAAGAAGAAGATGGAGATGGAGATGGAGCAAGAGCACTCTTCTATTGCACAAATGAGAGAATGAGTAAAAATTAGGTTTAGTTGGCTTTTATATGAGCTCACCCCATTCACACTTGGGCGCCCATGCTTAGCCAACTAATCCCTTGAATGTCCCAATTTAGAGTGCGCCTCTCATCGGCGATCACTCTTACCCTTTTCCTATTGGTCCGACAAGCCCGGTGACTGACTCTACTTAAATAAATAATATGGTTACAGTGTCCGTCGTAGGTGATAGGGTGTCCGTGAGCCGTGAGGGTTAACACCATCATCTACTTCTCAAGATGGCGGCAAGCCATTCGGTAACTCACAAAGAAATAAACTCCTCTAATAAATTCATTAAAGCATATATATACTTTTTCTTAAGGGTCTCTTTTGCCTTGGATTTTTCATTTTCTATTCTTGTCTACGCAAACATTATTTACAGTTTCAACTTCAAAAACTTTTTTATTACTTTCACTTAAAACAACAAAATTTAAAAAAGGGTAACTTGCATATACCTCTACTATCTGGCCGCTGCGGGCTTCTCTGTGAACCTCCTTGCTTAAGTACATGTTTGCCCTAGCCAAATGCATGACCTAAAAGTCAAGCGTAGACTTGTAGTTCTACATGGCTAATGGAACCCCCAAGACTAAGGTATTCCATATTGTCTTATCATAACCATTGGCCAAGCCAACAATGTACTCATGATTGCTTGTTGTCTTAGGCAACCTTAACTTCTTAACCACTGAGTAGTTTAAGTTATGGCTAGCTCCATCATCTATGAAAACAGTGACTCTACGGCCACCTAACACCCGACTGCCACATGATAGCTCGTGTCACCAAACAAGCATGGCACTTGTCACACTGGCATATTGTCACCTCCCTGAGCTCTCCAAAAATGAGATAAAGTGTATGCACTATGTGCAACTACCTAGAGGATTTACCATCTCTCTTATGCTCATTGCCACTTGTGCTAGCTTTGAGATTTGGGTAGTCAGCTTTGGTGTGCCCTACCTCATGGCAGCTAAAGCAGCAATTTTCCTTTTGCACTTTAACATAGCTCTCCTGTTTTTACAATTCAAATTCTTGTTTCATTTTAAATGGCCACGGTTTTTTAATCTAACGACCACCCTGGTACGTTCTCGTCCCCTGCCTCTCACTATGGAACCCATTTCTTTTAAAACTTGACTCATTTTTTCCCTTTTCCCAGCCCTACCTTCCTCACCACATTGCTTGATGTCATCGCATATCTGTATGTACTTGATTCCCTCATATAAGTCCTTTGACTATAGAGGTTCAATATACTCAAGGTAGTCATTTGTGAGGCCTCTTTTGAACTTTGCCCAAGTGGTAGGACGAGTGGTCAAACGCATCCACCACTTGTATGCCTTGCCAGTCAAAACTAGCCTCTATGGGATGCACACGTCTAGGTTGCTTACACATTGCATGGATATCCGACCACTTGTCTAGGAACATGTTCATAGTATCTTTGTTTCTCTCCCTTTTCACTCCCCCAAAGTTGGGTAATTTTAAATCCTTGATCAAAGCCAAGGTTGTCTGTACGGACGGCCTTGCAGATACATTGGCTTGGGCTGCAATCCGGCAAAGAGCACAAGAGTGAGAGTTTGAGTGGGGGGGGGGGCGGGGGGGGGGGGGGGGGGGGGGTGGTGGAGAGAGAGAGAGAGAGAGAGAGATTGAATTATCATCCAGAGAGTTCAGACATGACTCATGGGACCAAAAACAAAACATTACAATGGCTTCTTCTAAGTGAATGCATAAGATACATATCAGTTTAGGACTGAGAGTCCATTGAGAAGGTAAACAAAAAGAAAATAAAACCTAAAGGGGTTCAAGTGCGGAGAAGGCTGGTTTGGGATTTCAAAATTCTTGGATGATGGCTTTCTCGCAGCGGTAGACTGCCCATTTTTGTTGCTTGCGAGCTTCATGCATCTTCTTGAGTTCGCTTGATTTGATCTTGAGTTGATCCATGGTCAATTCCTCGGTAATCCAAAGCTTTGTGCCCTTCAAGAGTCGAGATTGGTGTAGCAACTTTGTTCGTTCTTCTTTATCCTTGAAAGTGAGGATACATTGCTTGGGTGGCACCTGCTTGTGTGTGTCATTGATCCAGGACACAGTTTCGGGCTTGATGTTAATTGGTTGAAGAATGTCGTTAAGCTTGATGATTGCTTCTTCTAAATTGTCCTCGTTGGTGCGCCTTGGTGGGTCAAGCTTCCCAATCCTAACTTTGAGCCCAAAAAAGACTCTTGAAGTCGGCATTCTTGTATGGCTCTTGTATCTCAGTGTTAATCTTCTTATGTGCTACCTTGTGGGCTCCTTTATCAATGGCCATGACAATCTCGGTGAGAGAAACCTTGGTCTTCTCTACTTCAGCGAGCATAGCCTGGCTCTCCGATTCCTTCCTATCTTCAAGTTTGCGCAAGCGCTCCTTTAGTTTTTCATTCTCCTTGATGAGATCTTGAATTTTGGCCTCCAAATCTATAATCCGTTCTTCTTGTGATGGGGTCTTTCCTTGGTGCAACTGCCACCTCAAGAAAACTCTTGCGGTTATTGAAAGCCGGAGTACCAAAGGAGGACATTGCCCTGTTAAGATATGTCCACTCTTGGGGCGTGAACACGTTGTCAATCTTAAGGTGAAATTATTTTGAAGGTTAAGGTATAGAGGATAAACTATTGAGGAAGCGTGACAAGCAGATGAAGCAAACGCAGGGCTCCGGATGTCGAGCACGCTAGCTACTATGTATCTGCTGTACCCGTAGTACCCGCAGGGTGCCAGATGATGCAGAGAGAGGGTCGCTCTGTGAAAGAGGGGCAAGGCTGAGGCTTAACGCCCCCCAGAGGGCTGCCCTTGCCCAGGGGGGACTTTGGGAGAGAACGATGGAGCTTGTGCTTGCGGTTGCTACCCGCTAGAGAGAGAGAGAGAGAGAGAGAGAGAGAGCTTGATGAGAGAAAACCACTCGCAAGAACTCTCCTCCCTTGGCTATGGCATTCCCTCTTTGTTTACTCTCCTTCCTTGTTGACCAAGATTCCTATCTCCTCCATTCCAACTAGAACTCGTTGAATTATCCACCACTCCAAATAATTTTAAAATGGAATAAACAAGGTCTATTGGGGCCACTTCACGTGCCCGGTTTCGCAAAATTCAAAACATTTCTATGATATCAATGTTATGCTAAGATAATGCCACTATGAGCAGGAGAGGGTCTGGTCTCTAGTTCACCACCCAGCCATGAGAAGAATGAGGTTTGCCCCTCATTCTCGGACCCTTTTTAGTGTGGCCTACATGTCCACATTGGTCAAACCGCTCGAGCAATATGGCCGGGTGCTCTCCCCCTGGACCTCGCCTTCTTGACTTTACTCCAGAAGACGGTCGACCAAGGTGCAACCATTACATGCTACGTAATAGCTTTTAACAACGACCTAGTCCCAAAAATCCAAATACGTTAGCTGATAAAGGGTGCCACCTTGTAACACGCATCACCCACAACAAAGGGGAACATAAACTGGATTGGGTTTGCCACCAAGGAGGAAGACTTGCCACAACAAACCCCTTGACTACCAATCAATTGCGAAGGAACATAGCACCAAAATGAAACATTGTGAGTAACCCTTTGGGCTATCATGACCAAGGATATGATAGACAAGGAAAAAAATTGCTCTGAAGGTGGTCAGCGGAAAGGGACCAAGGTGCATGAGAAACTATTAACCCCAAGGTGATCTATCTTGAGAGTGGGTGGCATCACGAGAGAGCTGGTGTGAAAGTGCAATAGAGAAACATGGGTACTGGAATGGGGAGAATTAACCAGATACTTCCAAAAATCCATCTTGCATTGGTCCCCTTGGATGTCTAAAGCTACTCGTGTGATTTTGAATCCTTATCGGGGGGAAATTGCAAAAAGAAATTGCAATAAAGGACTCCAGAAGGTGATCCACTTCTAGGATGGAAACAGCAAGTGTTGAAAATCCTTCGACCAGTTGGCTACCCAGTTTCAACTCAATGGCACTGAGAAGCTACTTGTAAACAGAGCTGTAGAAGGCCTAGACAATTTTTTGATGCCGACCTAGGAATCTAATTTTGAGTGGAAACCTTGTAAATGGCCCATGAATAGCCAATTCTTTAAACCTCATACCAAGGGCAGCTACCAAGCGCAAATGCACAAGAGTGATTGGTTCACCCCTTTAAACAAACAGTGGAAGAAACAATATCACCCACGAGGTGTTTAGGGCCTTGGGATTGAGTTCAACAAGCTGTTTTAAGTGAAAAATCTATCCACAACCTCTATCAAATTTTAGAGCTTTCATCTCTTCAATTTGTGCAGTTAAAAGTGCAATTAGCCAATTGTATTGATTAAAAGCTCTTTTGAAGAAGAAGAATTAATCAATACAAAGTCCTTTTTTTTGTTGGGGGGGGAGGGGGAGGGGGGGTGGATTCAAAAAGTCTGACCCTCAAAATCTGGTGTTGAATTCTCTCTCTCTCTCTCTCTCTCTCTCTCTCTCTCTCTCTCTCTCTCTCTCTCTCTCTCTCTCTCTCTCTCTTGCAGTTTTGGCACATGTATGTGATGTGTGATTGAGTTTTAGTTAATGCTAGCTTTGTAATTGTCATGCAGTCACACATGTATGTGATGTGTGATTGAGTCTAAGTTGATGTTTGCTTTGCAATTGTCATGCTCAAATATGCTCAATGTTACACAATGGATTGATTACTCTAGTGAATCTATAATTTTTGTTGCAATTTAAATTGTATCTGGTAAACAAACCTTGCAATACACGAAGAAATATTTGTTGGTTCATCATATTGCTTGGGTTTGATTTCACGGTTGTGGTAAAAAAGGAAAAAACACACCTTAGAGAAGATCATCTCTCTAGACTACCCAATGGCAAATCACCTGAAGGAGTAGACGATGATATACCCAATGCTTACATGTTCAACATGGAGCTGGTTCTGAAGTGGTCTCAAGAAATATTCAATCTTTTGACTTACGATGGAGAATTTGATAAGATTGAACAAACCCCATAAGCAACAAACAATTTAGGCAAGCAAAAAACTTTCAGATAGTAGGTGGATGCTTGTACCATCTAGGCTCCGAAGGAATACTGTGACTATGCATAAGTCCAAAAGAATATGAGTGCTATCTGGGTGAAAGCATGAAAAGGTGGTCAGGTTTTGGGGCAAAATTGGTGGATCACTTTGGTACTTTTATATTGTGTGAGGGTCTAGTCTAAGTCGATTAAGAAGGTACCAAGATTGGAAAACATCACTTCAAGAATTCGCCATTTTTTGAAATGCAAGCATGCAGCAAAAGATAATCTGATCAGTGTCGGCACGCACCAAGGTCACGTTGCATGGATTTCTCCTGCTTTCAAATCTTTCGGAGCTCACTTTCTGCTGTGTTGTGCCACTAGTGCCACGAGACTACTGACAACCATTTCTTCCTCAAGGTAGTGAGATCTCTCTCTCTCTCTCTCTCTCTCTCTCTCTCTCTCTCTCTCTCTCTCTCTCTCTCTCCGTCGCCCCCCCTCTGCTGAGGGTGTTTCATTCATTGTTGGTGGGTAGAAAAAGAGAAGATCACCAAGATGGCATTTTAGAAATCAAAGGCCACAAGAAGCAACATTGGTGTGGGCCTTTCAAAATTCTAGCATTGGTAGCCTTGCCTCCATTAGCATGATATCATTTAATGATCGAAAAAAAGTGAACAAGAGAAATAAATCGAGCAAAGGAAAGGAAAGAATAAAACACGTTCATCACCCTCTGTAATGCCCTTAAATCTTATACTAACCCTTGTGTGAAGATGTTTTGCTTATACATGGCCTCCATAGGAGAACATATCTTCCTTGTATCATGTACATCTACAAGTATGGAATTAAGTAAATGGTTATTTCTTATGCCCTTTATTGCTCTCTATACATGATTTTGTTCTTTTGAATTATGTGTTTAGCAATGAGCTCAAAATACAACCACTCTCAAGGCTTGTATGCATTGATATAAATCCAAATGTTAGTTTTGAAAAACATGCAGCCTTGTCACATACCTTATCATATCTTCCCTATGACTTTTGAAGAATCATAAAATTTCAGTCTTTATTATGCACACTAACATTTTTTTTTTTAAAGGATCATTTATTTTTATTGCAATGTTTCACTAGATAAGTTACTTGGTTTGCTATCAACTAATAGTCCACAAGTTCTTTATATATATATATATATATATATATATATATATATATATATATATATATAATATCTTAATTGCTGGAATATGGTGGCCCACATTGCACATCAATGCGGATGAGTATGTTAAATGATGCAATGATTGCTAGCGTACCAAGGTACCTATAAAAGAGATGATATGCCACTACGGCCAATGATGGGAGCAAGGTCATTTGCAAAGTGGAGTCTAGACTTTGTCGGACCAATCTCACCACCTGCTTACAAATCCCATGCCCAATATATCATTGTTGCCACAGACTATCTCACAAAATGGGCTGAATCAAAAGCCACACAAAAGGAAGATGCCAGAACCACTGTATATTTTTTGCATGAAAATTTCATTATATGATATGGATTACCCAATAGAGATCGTCATTGATAGAGGCACACATTTCATAAACAAAGGTATTGAAATCTTCTTGATGACTTCATAATTATTCATAAGAAAGTTGTCCCATACCATCCACAAGACAATGGCTAGGTAGAAGCAACTAACAAAACACTTTGCACAGTATTGAATAAAATAGTGACAAAATCATGAACAGATTGGGACCAAAAGTTACATTCTGCCTTGTGGACATATAGATTGGCCTATAAAATGTCCATTGGAATGACACCCTACAATATGGTGTGTAGACTTAATGCCCTTAATCCCAACTCTGAGAGTAGCTAAGCAGTAGAGTGGACTGGTCATGAATTGTCATGAAGACTAGACGATTTGGAAAAGCTAGATGAACTACTCCTTCAAGCAGTAGTATCTATTTATGCCCAAAATAGATTCCAAAAAGAATTCTTCGATAAGCATATGCAGTAAAAAGAAATTAAAATAGGGGATTACGTCTTGGTATATATCCTAAAACAACATGCTAAGAAGCTAAAATGGATGGGACCCTTTGTGATCAAAAATTTGTCACCAAGTGTTGTCATCAAGCTTGCAACATTAGACGGAGAAGAAATTTCTAGCTGGATTAGTGAATGCAGGCTCAAGAAGTATCATCTACCACTAACCCATGAAATGCTACAGCAAATCCATATCGAGAAACAACAGACACAAGAAAAGCAGCTTGTCTTAAAAGAAGCACAAATAGAAGCTAAGGAACAAATGGCTAAATGAAGGCTTCTACGACAACAACAACGTGATGGGAGACCATTGCGGATCAACACCATTTCCATAAACGACCTTGAAGAAGATAGAGTGGACCCAATGATCAAAGTCAAAATTGGTAACAACCAAGTCAAAACTACCACTCTACTCGACACAGGAGCCCAAGGAAAAATCATTTCCCTCAGCTTATATAAGCAAATTGTTCAACACGCAGAGCTATATTGACAACCACATAAACTCACTAAGGTTGGTAACCTTGTATGTCAAAATCAATCAATATGTCTATCCACACAGATTCTATGTGGTACCAGACACTTAAAATCAACACACTCTATTGCCAATATAACCATGGATGGCAAAGGATGTACAATGTTCAGATAGATTGGAAGTCCAATATGGTATAAATTCAGAATCAAGCAGAGAGGCAAACGGTTCCATTGGCCAAAGTCACAGAACGAGGGCCAACAAAAGAAAAGACTACTGAGAAGTGCAAAAAACCCTTGCATGTAGGACCCATGCAATGGATTCCCAAAGAACCTACACAAAAGACAACACACCAAGTCAAGATGGCATCGGCCCAATCCACATCATCACATGCCAAAATTCCAACAAAACAAAAGACAAACAAAAGAGAGAGAGAGATCGATACCAAAGCAGTAGCTCAAAACAAAGCAAATTTGGGCTTAAAAAAAGGAAATACATGCAAAGGAATCACTCAACACCCAAAAGCCAACAAAGACTTCGATATTATCTCACATGCCCATAAGGAACACCCCTGATACAATCACAAAAATATGGATACCAAAGAAGTTAATTCAAGCTCAAAAAACATAGGAGTTTATTTGGATTCTAAAGATCAGCAAGTTGAAATTCTCCACAAGGCCAAATAAACCAACCAAGTACCTCTTGGCAAATCAATGACCAACCAAGTCAACAAAGCAAGTCTGGATAGCCAATAAATTATGCCACGCACAAAAAAATCAGCTTTGGACCTGGATTCCAATAATAAAAACACAAAGCAAACATCAAATCCATAGGCAAGAAAATCAACTGCAAAAACACCAAGTATGGCGGCCAAAACAACCCAAGCAAGTCGTCAACACGGCCAATTTTGACGAATTTTTCTAGATGCCTATGAAAGCACATGTTGCACTACTCCAACAGAGGCTATATGAACCCAGACATATGGCTCCATTCACCTCGAACCAATAAATTCCAATCCATACAGGACTCAGACACAGGAGGGGGAGACATGACAAAAGACATAATACATGGCAGAACTCAAGCAAAAGGCTTTATATATATTATCAGGCATTGTTTTACAATGGTTTAAACCTTTTTGTGCTTTATTGCGATTTGATTTTTCTAAAAAAACTAAGTAATTCCTAAAAAGTAAGTAAAGGGAACTAGGTCATGTTGGGCCACAATAACCCCATACTCTTGTATATACTCCATACATAAAGCTTTCTTTTTTTTGTTTCTAATAATATGGTCAACCTTAGTAAAAATTAAGGAAAAGCACAAAAATAGACCAAGGATGGCTTAAACACTTTGTACATAGAAAAGCTTATTTTCTTAAGGCGATAATAATTTACCTAATGTTGGGTAATTTTTGAATAATTTTTGCTTGATTTTGCCAAGTTATGGAAATTACCGCCGTTTTTTAAGTACCTTTTTGTAATTTCTTTCTAAAAATATAATAAAAATAAAAAAACGCAATGGACAATCTGAAGACAAACGACAGAATGCCATAACAAGAAGGAACTTGCAGAAAACGTTTGGAAGTAAATAGAGGATGTCAAAGTTTGGCCTGAACACGGGGGTGGACCGAAAGATAAAACTATCGTATCTGGGACATACGAAGTCCAAATGCGAAAATGGAAGATCCATCAAAAATCTATAGTATGCACAGGGAATGATGGGATGGAAAAGGAAAACGGGGTTCTGGAAGCACTAGGCACATATACTAACTTAGAGGGATTTTCTACTCATTTCCACATAGCGACTTTGTGTGTGTGTGTGTGTGTGTGTGTGTGTGTGTGTGTGTGTGTGTGTGTGTGTGTGTGTGACAGAGAGAGAGAGAGAGAGAGAGAGAGAGAGAGAGAGAGAGAGAGAGCAATTAGGCATTCCCATGGTGAGCCAAGCTAGCAGTGAGTTATGTACTACTTATAGAACATGTGCATGCATGGAAAAAACTAACCCACTCACCAAAAACACAAAAATAGGGTCTAGGCACCTGACATAAATATTTGAGTACTACATAAGGTAGGAAAGTCCAAATGACAAGTGCAGGGTATCAAAAGAACCCCCACAACATGGGGAATGTAAAGGTATGACCCAGGTCAGCAACAGCAAGTCATAGTGACAGCTACCACGATAGCTGCCACCTGGCACCAACACACGAGCAGAGCATACCAGCAGGTTTTCCATGTCCAAAGGATCCAAATGAGGCCATGTTCACCTCAAATGGATACCCAGGAACAGAAAAAGTGCCTAGGAACCCAGATATTGTCCTCACACAGAGTTTGGGTTGCCAAACTACACGTGCATGGCCCAAACACGATCTCCTTGGCATGGAGAAACCAACCATATAAATTTTGTGCAAAATGGAACAGTTGATAGGTATTGTGGTAGCTATGATAAGGCCCAGTCCGTGCTAATTTTGGTACCAACAGTTTCTACAGGTCGAGAGGAGTCCAAAGACACCTTTTTTTCGCAAATTGGACCAATACGAAATTTCCACTCAAAGATTTACAGGTTTCAGAGTCCAACAAGAAAAGAAATTTGCAAAACTAAGCCAAACTTGTGCAAAAGCCTCGAATTTTTGGACCATAAGCTCCACCTAGCCATAAGGAACCAATTACCATAAGACATAGGGTAAAAAGTTGGTCGAAGTTCAACTTATCATAGAAAGTACATTTTTAGTGCTTTTTTTCCAAAAACAGGCTGGCTAGCTATCCAATAAGACAAAGTTTACAAGCCAACACTCAAGAAGCACACAAATTACCACCGTAAGCTATAGGGAAGGTTTGAATCCGACTGCAAAACCATAACTAGGGCTTGCTTAACAAACTAGACTCCCAACAAGAGGAAAAACTAAGTGGTGACTCAACTAGTGATCCAAATTGACTTTGCAGGGGGGCATTAGACTCTATACATCAAGGGGACTCAAAGAATACCATTCATGCTAAAAATGGGTACATCTGATAGCCACCACGGTTGCTTCCACATGACTTGAGGAAAGACCAAGTCACAAGGGGTCCATATACTTTTTGGGCCTAATTTAAGGATTTAGGTGTCCAAATTGATCATGCATAGCACGGATGGAATCAATGAGAGGTGAATATACAAAATATGTGAAAAGTCTCAAATTTGGCATAGTTGATAGGTATCGAGATAGCTGCCACTTGTCAGATTTTAGGAAATGGGGTATACCATGATGAAGTACATCTCAAGAAGATCCCAATGACACCTCATATGCCAAAATTGGACACTCTAAGCTCAAGATATTGACCAAACTAACTTTCCAAGTACTAATTATACAAATCATTGGCATTTGATGATTATCTAGCTAAACATTGGATTTTTGTTGTTACTTTGATACAGGATCAGATACTTCCAGAAAAATGCGACACAAAAGCATCTACAAACTTGAAGAAGAGGAAAGCTATCATGTCACATGGACCACATCACAAGTTCTAGAGCCTGTTTTGTCAATGAGGCCACCTAAGTGCAGCATGGCCTCACAGTCTGTAACTGTGTCTAAAAGGACAAGCAAGGAAAGAGATGGGAGGCACCACAACTGCCCAAAGATTTCAACACAATTGCATACACACCACAAAATGCCGACAGAGCCATATCGATGCTAGGAGTCAAGGATTACCTCTCCAAGCCAATAGTATGAGAGCGGGTTACATAAGGGCTCATGAGCTAATCACCACTCTCTAAAAGGTGGATGAAGAAACGATGACAGCAACTCTTACAAAGGCAATTGGAGAGAAGGTTATAGTAGAGATCACCCCGGATGCCATAACAAAAATCGCAAAGTTTCCAAGGGGAGAACTAATAAATCCCCAGGGCTATGTAGATGAGGGCTTTAGTACCATGAAGTTTCCCATGTTTAGCAGCATCAAGGAAAGGAGGACCGAACATTAAATGAGGGTTCTGCACCAGTACCTACACTTTGACAAGCAAACCAGATACACGAAGCCCAACAAAAATTTAGCTTCAACCTTACACAAGTTAGTACCACAACACATGCATGTGCCTGTTGATCTAGCCAAATGGGACTTTGATCGGTTTGTAGCCCAACCAAGAAAAACCAATGGGCCAAACCGTCTGGCACCCCCACACCCTGGGGGAGCCTAATTCTTGACAAAGATTGTGGCATGCTTAATTGGAGAACGTGATTCATTGGAGGATGCCCCAAACTCAAATGAACGGGCAAAAAGGATACGACAACCCAAAGCAAAGAAGGTGGTAGCACCGTCTACATCTGCAAGGACCACAAGGGCCAAAAAGACAACGCAACCTGAATATGTGAGAGATGAAGAGGCCACTAGCTCTAAGTCAGTTAGATCAAAGATTGACAAAGAAATGATAGAGCTCCAGCAATTAAACCCCACCACTCAAGAAAGAAAGCCAGTATCGGCATACACCGGAAGCGTGGAGCAAAGAGAGAAACAAGCTAAGGAGGAGTAGGAGAGAAAGCAAAAATCTGAAGAAGATAGGAAGCAGAAAAGAGAGGTTGCTCAGAGAAGAAGAGATCCAAAAAAGATCAAAAAGAAAGAGCACGCACAAAGCCTATCAGACATGATGAGGGCCAAAATGAAATAAAAAATGGGCCAACCATCAAAGAACCAGCAGAAGAAAGAATAGAATGGGAGAAGCCAAAAATAGTGAAGACTCGAGATCAGCCTGAAGAAGTGCCTCCACCAAAGAACTAAGGACAAAAAGAAGATTAGAACTCCAACAACCTGCTAAGACCACTATAGAAGAATAAAATTTTAATCAAGACAATGTCATAGATATGATGGACCATATCTACCAGTAGGAGGAGCAAGCAACGCAAGGGCAGCAACAGGAAACTCGGCAACCAGAAGAACTAAAGATACCAAGCCCCCCCCCGTGCCTACAAATCTAATTCACATGGAGTCCCCACCCACAAATGAAGGCCTTCAATCAGATCAGGCAAGCCAATTCCACAAGGAAAGCACAAAGGTGGATATTCCATATGGACCCCTCACCGAGGAAGAACAGGTCAAAAAGACAATCCAAAATTTGTTAGATACAAGCTACAACCTACAAGAGGCCCATGCTATAGGTGAAGATGATCAATCAGAGGGCTTGCAAAAAACACAAGAAAACCCCATGACGACTGATCAAGGACATGAACAAGTATAAAATGGAGTAAATCAGCTTGAAGACTTGTTAAGAATACAAAAAAACCTCGGGATGGCTCATTAGCCAACTTTATCAGAAGCTCAACAACAACAGGTAAACCATGTGGTCAAGAAGACAGAAGGAATGTGGAAAAAACACCTTAGGGCAAGACTGAAGTTTTTGCCCAGACATTCTCTTAAGGAGACATGGAGATAGACTAGAGCAAAGGATTGAGACTACCACTCCATCGGAGATCACTCTTATCAAGAAACATGAAATTAAGGAGTTTGTACCAGAAACACCACCTAGGCAACACAAGATATTGTTCAAGGGCCAATCATCCAAGAATAAATGTCTAGTATGGCCAAGGCATCACTAATACCCAAGCTAGCTGAGGATTTGAACAAGGAGATCATGCAGATAACACTCAAATATGAGAGAGAACAAGAAAATGATGTTGATCTCAACTTAGAAGTGGTCAGCATACAAGAAGAGATGGACAAAACAAGAAGTGAAAACAAGGAGTTGGTCGAGACCAACACTCTCTTAGTAGAAGATCTCCACAAAAGGGATGCACAGCTAGAGCATGCTAGCGGAGAGCTGGCAAAGTACAAGAAATAGAAGATGGCTAGGCAAGTAGAAGAAGGCATAGCTCAAAGCAGCAAGCTTGCCTTGGAACAGAAAGAGAAGCAATATCAACAAGCCCACCAAAGTGCCAAAGAATCTATAGCACTTGCTCAGAAGCAAAGGATCTCACTAGATGTACTAAAAAGCCAAATAGCTAATCAGAACCGACAACTAGAAGTATTCACGGAAGATCCCTTGCTCATCCCAACAAGTATTTTTTAGTAGACCAATATTTACAAGAAGCAAATAGCAGATTTGCAACAGGCCTTTGGGGTTTCCCAAACAACAAGAATCACTTTAGAAGAATCTCTATACACCAAGTATAAAGCCATAGTAGAGGAAGAAAATGCAAAGGATGAAAGCATCGAGATGTTGATGATGGAAGTGGAGGAGTGAAGAAAACCGGTCAAGAAATTCCAAAACCTCCCACCTAGAGAGAGAAAGGACCCTTTGAAACAGGGCCATATTTTGAGCAAACCGAAGAAGAGACAGAGCAAGAGGATGGCAGTTCAAAGGCCCGGTAGATGTGGGTACTTCAAGTGAACCCAACATATTGCCTCAAGAGTACTCACATCTACCAGGAACATTGGGCAGTGACTAAGGAAGTTGTGGCCAGGAACCTCCGCTACAAGCACCATTTATTGAAATCATATTTGTTAAAATACATCACTCCAAAGCATCTATGAGAGGAGGTTCTTGAGCCAGAACTTCCATATCCACTACTCAAATGGCTAACAATAGAGATGAAGACAGAGCTACTGCCATCAATTCTACCAAATGTCGAAGGAAGCTACAAAGAAGCAGATCTTTCATAATGGACCACAGAACAAGTCAAAGAAGCCAAAACAAAATGGAAAGATAATTTATGGGGGAGAACAAGCAAGCAATCAAAGTAAATTCTTTTGCTCCAACCCACCTTCAAATTGACCCAACATATTTCCCAATCATCAGGAGGAGAAGGTGGGTTGATTTCAAGTAGTTGCTTGTACCCAACATGGCTGAATTACCCAGTATTTCCCAAACCACAAGAGGTACCTTCACTCACCTACATGAGAAAGGTCATCAAGCAAATGATTAGCCTGTTAGAGGAAAGCCAGATATAGCATGCAAGATGATGTTGAAGATATGCTACATGCTCTCAGCATGCATCAACACTTTCAGGAACACAGAGGCCACTAAAGTTTAATAGACTTTATTATTAAAGGATTAAAAATTCTTGATATTCAATTTGAATGATATCCCGAAGATGAAGGTAATTTATGGATTATTCTCAAGGATCATGTTCATGCACATCCGCACTACATGCAGACCTTCGAGGAGGCATTTTTTACGGGCTACTTTGAGATGGAATCCACCATGTTCATGCCCATCTGCAAGGATCTCAGATTAAGGTTTGTGGCATACACCCTACATGAATGAAAAACCCCCTTAACCAAAATCTACAAGCCATAAGAAGAAGACTAAGTGTAGCAGATGATGATGCTAGCATTTCAACATTATGTTGACAAGGAAAAGCAAAGAAGTCCCCTACCAAAAGATTGAAGTCTTTTCCAAGTACACAAGAAGCCGGGAGGGGGGAATGTTGAATCAAAGGAGCCCAATCACGCCTATCTAGAAGGGCTAGCGAAACCTTTTTCCCCCACTCATTTATTTTCTGCCTAAGCCGGTGTTGTAAATCCTATACTCAACAGATTTTGATTAATTATGAACCATTTTGTACTTATTGAAGAGGCTAGATGCCAGAGCCCATCACATTTTTGAAGTACGTATCCCTTTCTAACCAAAAAGCCCAATTTTTCTACTTTGGATACATAAGCCAAAATTTGTAATTATTAAAAGATCTATTTTTTACTTTGTAGCTTACGTAGCGCGGAGTACGCCTACACTTGCACGCTCACTACTCTTTGTACGGGTAAGCATTGCTAATAAAACTTCAGGTCTGCTTCCTCATGCTCTTGGCATCATGTGCATGTTCAATGTGCTATGTTTAAGTGTGCGTGTGTGCAACACAACGAGCGGTTCTAGCTATAGGTCTCCTAGGGTGTTTAAGTGCTTGTGCTGAGTTATTGATGGTGTTTTAAGCTAAACTAAGCATGGAAAGAGGTAAGTAGGCCTTAGGAGGAGCCAAACGACCCCTCATTTGTCATTTTTGGTGAAGTTGAGGTGGAAACAATTGTGGTTGCTCACCTACTCGACTATGACATTTACAGGTTTTGGTGTTGGGAACCTATTTCCTATAGCCTAGAGACCCCCACTCTCAAGTTTCATGTCGTTTGGAGTTCATTTGACCCCTCTAGGACCATTTGAGTGTTAGTTAGACCGCACAAGAGATTTAGGCATTTTCCATTTAGTTGCTTCCTTGCTTGAGAGTGACACCTCTCTCCTCAGTACATTGCATTCGATGTTTCCATGCACTAGTCGGGTCGGCTACGTCATTGGATTGACATATTCATGTTGGTTTGAGTTCTCTCTAGGTTGCATCATCTGATCGTAGTGGTCTGCCAACAAAGGGGTGAAGAGATATTGCAACCTAATCATATCATCTGCCACAAAGACTAGGTGCCACGCAATGGTAAGGAAGTATCTCATTATTTTTAAAAAATGCCCTTTTGAAGATGTTAAATGGATGCAAGAGCCACGATTGAAGGACATTATGTCACTTGTAGCTAACTACAATGAATTGCATACAAAGCCCTGATGGTTTTTCATCGATGTATCCAATGAAAATGCAAAGAAGATCATGATTCTCTCTTTTCAACTCTATTATCCCAAGTTCTTCGTTAATGCTTAAATGTAATGTGTATGCATATCAAATGTTGCACACTCATGGAAAAGTTTCTCCCGAGTACCAAGTAGACTTGCAATCTACTGCAAAAAGGTGATAGTGTTAACATGGTCTACATACTTGCGGCATATTTTCTCCCAAGTGCCAAGTAGATTGGTCATTTACTTTGGAACAATATCCAATACGCTAAAAGTAGATCCTGGGCAAAAAGTCGATGGACCAAAGATACCTCTCTTTAATACAAGCATAGTCAAGGACGACTATGATTTCAAGGGTGGGGTCCCGATGGTGTAATGGAATCAAATTTCATTTTTGGTCTACTTAAATGAATTTTATCTCTCTAGAATTGGCCATTTAAGTGTGAGTGGCATGCTTGGGTATGTAAATGGTGTCATGCAAGTTGATGAGTTTCCATATGATCAAGGAGGAACTCTGGGGGCACGTTTGACATTTTATGTCACTGTTTGATGCAAGTGTTGATGAGCGTAAATGCTCAATTTGGGGTTGGGCAGTGATGATAAACCACTTTCGGCATGTGGATAGTAGCGTATAGATGCATGGGCATGTGTATATAAAAATGTGTTTACATGCATTTGGAAGCTTTCCTAATGTGACATTGAGCTTCAAATATGGTGGACAATGTATATGTGGTAAATAGCCATGTTTGTGTGCCGTCACTTTTGGCATGTGAATAGTAGTGTGTAGATGCATGGACATGTGTATATAAAAATGTGTTTACATACATTTGGAAGATTTTCTAATGTGATATTGGGCTTCAAATATGGTGGACAATTTATATCTGGTAAAAATTCATGTTTGCATGTTCGTAGTCGGGGCACATGTACATACCCAAGGAATGGTGTCGAAGCCTTAGATGTGGTGTCAAGTGCTTATTTTGGCTCTAGGGAATGTGTTTGAGCTTTTTAGAATGTAAATAATGCAAGTGGGAAGTGTGCGTACTCTCATCCCAACCCAAAACTTTTGGGTATATGGCAATGAAATTTGGGTACCAAGGACCAAGCCTACACAATTTGGTGGAAAACGGACTCTTATTGGTAGTTTTCCACAAAAAATGCCCGTCCGAGGTCAAAATTGGCCAAAATTGGGCCCAAAAAGGTTTAAAAATGGTCAAAAAGGGTGTAAAAGAAAAAACTTTACCACCACTTATGGTGTTGTGAGTGTTCAAGCTGAGGGAGAGTTTGTGAACTCAAGAATGAGCAGTTTGACATCTCTATGTGCGGGAGGAAGCAGGGTTTCTACAGGTGGTCCTATGCAGTCCCGTTGCAATTCCTGTCCTGTTTTGAGTGTGAGGAGGAGCTAATGAGAGATTTTTCTCTTCAATTTTTTCCCTTAAGGGAGCCTATGGAAGCTATGAGGTTTCCATGTATCTGTGTGTGCAAGGAATTGAGGGAAGAAGGTGCACCTTTTTGCAAGACGACGTGACCCTATATCGATGCCATTAGGGTTGAGGCTACTCCAAATAGTCCAATAGAGTACAGTTTGGTGAATTTTTTGCAATGGTTTGAGAGAGGCCTTTTAGGAATGGAGTTTTTGAGTTTTTAATGGTTTTCTTGTGTCTTTTGGTTGGGATTCCGAAGCCCGGATCAACTCGCTACGTAGTGTCTGCAGGCAGGAAAGGGCTTGTAGGTCAAGGTGTTTGGAGGCTGAATTGGGCTTGTGGGAAGGATTTTCATTAAGCTTTTGAGTGGTTTTGTATGAGGTGAGGGAATTAAGTGAATTCCTTGTGTTGTGTTGAGGTGCAAGGGTGTGTGAGTGTGTGCACGGTGTCTTTTGCTCCATCAATGTTTGCAAAATCATGCATGTACATAAAATCTTGTCAATCAAGATTGAAAACACAGTTTGACTCTGATCTTGCCTCATAGATAATTCTTTGCACAAAAAGGTGCTGAATTTCAGAGCAGTTGCAGTTCTTCTTCGTTATCATTGTTAGTTTCCTATAAAAGAGGCTAGTCTTCTGACTCTACCTTGGTGAGCTCAAGCTCCTCCTTGGTTGTCTTAGGCTCTTGGAGGGAGTTGAACACGGCTCGGGGACTCCCTCAGGCATTGGGAAAATTTTGAGCTCATTTTTGGGCCTTTTAAGGGTGCCACCTCATCAAAGTCGCACAAAAGAGAGAAATTTGATAAAACCCTCTAAATATTGCTCAAAACCCCATGATATGACCTATCATTGGAAAGCTCTTGAAAAATGGAAGGCTAAATAGCCAACGTCCAAAAAGTTTGGATGAGTTCTATGAAAGTTATAAAATCAACTAGTTTTTGTTACAATTACGATAATATGAAATTACCTTTTTCTAGAAATAAATGAAGGCAATGTGATACATGCATGGTAAAGATCAATAGATAGAATTTCAACAATAGATTCTAAGTATCCAACCTCCGACAAATTTGGATCTTATTTTCAAAAACATTTACCGATCCCCATGTTTTGAAAGTTGTGCCACATTAGCAATTTCTTACAAGTCCCAAAAATGAGCTCAAAATTTTCCTGATAGGCTTGGGAATTGTCTGCACATCCATCTCGACTAAGGAGTGATTGTGCCTCCTAATGCGTGATTGGGTGTCTCTGTTGTGAGAAACTTGTGAAGGCTCTGTCTGTTGTGCACGAGGATGGAGAGGGGGGATGGTAAGATTATCCATGGTTCAATTGTCCCAAATAGGCACTGGCTAAAGTATCCCATCGTAGCAAAATTGCAGCCTCTGAAGGGCATCAAAATCCTCATGCATAATTGTAACAGGATTGGCCAAGATGTGCCCATCACTGAAGAACTCAGTGAGCTAGTCTTTTGCAATCTCATGTATGTAGAGAAGAGCAGTGCTATCCCATCGCATGCCACTCTCCAATGCTCTCATATCTCCCTCAATACTTGTTGAAATGGAAGCCGCAGGATGGCCGGCTACATGTGTCATTCAATCCTTTGTAGCTCTTGTAGGACGCATTTGTGCCCCTCATATCAGTGTCTCCTTGCTTGAGCATGCAAGGACTCACCTGTCACTCTTCTAGACCTAACATTTTTAGGAGCCATCTCTACAAACAACATAAAAACCACATCACAGTCTATGAGAGAGTGTCCTATCACAAAAGGGGGCTCAAAGAGACAAACAAGACAATTGTAAGCATGATAAATAGCAAGAAACAAAGAGCTCCAAACATAGTTCTCCCACCGTTATGTGCTTGGTATTGACCTCACAAATCATCACATCACAAAAGTATAAAATCATACCTCTACACTGTGTGTAGTTTTTTGTTAACAAAGCGAGGCAAAAGAGGATGCAAAAAGAGGGATGGGAGCAGTTGAGAGGTAGAAGGGGATGCGGAAAGAGGCTTGGGAGCACAAGCTCTACAGGCAAGAGCAATTGCATTCAAAGGCTTGGGCCATAAAAGAGACTAAACTTTGGAGCATGTTCCTCTTAATGAGCCACATTTGTAATGTGATGATGGCTGATCTGCCGTATTGCATGAGAATGTGGGTTCATTTATTGCATTTTACATTGATTGTTGTTGTGATTGCAACCCACGTGCCTTTTTTGAGTTACCATTTGGTATGGCCACTTAGACTCAAAAGGCAGATAGAAATATCAAAAACCGATCGCTGTTGCAATCACCATCTCCATCTCCAAATAGCAAAAACTGATTGCCCTTGCCTTGGCCTTTTCACACGATCGTGCTTTCAGTCACCTCTTGCAATCTTACTCTGAGTGACCTCCAAAGCTTTGAGTCTGTTACCTACCGTGTTGCCATCCACCTTGGTGTCATTGGATATTTCCTCAACTCTCTCTCTCTCTCTCTCTCTCTCTCTCTCTCTCTCTCTCTCTCTCTCTCTCTCTCTCTGTGTGTGTGTGTGTGTGTGTGTGTGTGTGTGTGTGTGTGTGTGTAGCAGTTCTAAATCTATATATATATATATATATATATATATATATATATATATACGCAAACGAACACTAACTGTTCACAGACCAACAATTCTAGAAAAGTACAGTGGATTTGTACAATAATCTATTTGCAGTTGAAAATAAATTTTGTACAAGGTAATGAAGATAACAGAATATAGCTCAAGTATCCTTAAACCCAAAGTCTGGGAAATTTTGCATCACAATAAGAGATCCACCATTTGTTAAGAACATGACGTTTTAATCAAGGAAGGTAGCCCTCACCTGCACCCATAGCCACAAGAAAATAATTCGTTAGCACGTGACTGTACGGAGGTGATGCTGGGCATCCCAGTTGTTATCCATGTCACCATAAAAAAAACATAGTTCTTAACTTGTAATTTTGTTCTTTTAGATAAAAAGGTTTTTTTTTTTTTTAAAAGGAAGATCCTTGGCTTTTCTGCCAATCTGATACAAAAGGTACTCAACCCCATAGAGTAACCATAAAATCTGATTTTATTGTTTTTTATAAAACGCTTTCTTTTACCAGTCTTAAGATTTAAAGGAGTTAAGGAGAAAATCAAAAAAATTTACCAGAACTTCATCCCTAACTAGATAAGAGCAACTTATATTCCATTGATTTATGTATAAGCAGTCTCAAGCCAGACCTAAACTTACCACTTCCTTGTATATAAACACACATTTGGAATAGATCCCATTTTTTATAATCAAGTGTTGGACGGGAGCGGCTCACACACCCATGAGCCGCTCACACACCCATGAAGTGCATGCAAACACTACCTAGATCAACATAATGTCAATCGAGGACACAGATGACACGATAGGCACACGGAGGAAATCTCTTTAGCTTGTCAGGCTGAGACCATCCTACACATACAACACTCTGGAAGGCCAACTATACCACAATCAAGAACCTCACTGCTCTCAACTACACCACCTAGCCACATACACACATACGGAAGGTAACTCACCTAATCATGCCAGATTCGTACGAAACTTAAGGAACACCATCCCCTCACTAGGATACACCTGTCCCTAAGCTTCTACACTCAAAACCCTCACTCTAAACCCGTATGCGGAAAACGCGTAGGATGACAGAGCAAAATTTTGAAAGTGCCCAAAACTGAAATTTATGAGTACCTATGCGTAGCTTATGTCGCCATGATTCTATAGACTACTAGCACACAGAAAAAGGACATCGTTTGATACACTTACAGCCACAAATAGCTCGTAGATGCGTCGGGGTATGCACTTCGTCTCGCGTGGAATGCTTGGCGTTGTCGCGTAGCTCTCCTCGAGCCTACAACAATGGTGCAGTCGTATCTCCAATGTGTTGATCGAGCCGGGCGTAGCTAGAGGATAAAGCTCACGCTCACTCTCCTTCTCTCTCACACACAGTAGACGGCATCGCTCAAGTTTAGATTATGAAAAGTATTCTGTATCACTCGATACATTCACAAGATTGAGTTGCTTTCATGCCCTAATTTGGGCACCTCCATGCGTGTTGTCGTACACATTACTTGATTCACTATTTTGGTAGATAAATTATCGAATGCCCTCTAGTTGTTTTGGGTTTGATTTTATGGTACTTTTCTATTGCTTTATCAAGGACATGTGATGCAGGGTGTCACTTCTACTGCATCTATCCATATTGTTTAAGGGGCTTTATGTACATCAATGAAAATTGAGTGCTAAGCAAGTACGGTGGTAGGTTATTATTTTAAAAAATCATATTTTTGGTCTTTCGTCTCCCTCATACTTTTTTATGCCCGTTTTTGCCCTCGTCTTTGCTCTCTCTATGAGTTATGGTGCCAAGACAGCTCCTTGTTTGTGGAACCTTTGTACAAATTTATGTGAGAATTTGATTTTTTGCATGTATAGATATTTTCGATTATTTTTGAGGTTTCACTCAATATTTCGAGAAATCTATCTAAGCTATAATTTACAAGATATGGTCAGTTTTATTGTAAAAGCAATTGTGTAGCATGTGTTACATGCATATGTACACAAATTGAGGGAGTATGATGCAAGATTTTGTGTTGTTGAGTGTTTTCTTTAAATAAACTAGCTGATGTGCATCGTGATTCTATGCCATGATGGTAGGTTTTCCAAGGTTTATGGTCATGTAAGTGAGAAGGTTGATGCATTTATTAGAAAAATGAAGTCCTCTTTCTTAATTGCAAACAAATAAGATCCGCCAATCATGTTGAAGGTTTTCTAATTTTTCTTGAAAGGGGATGCAAAAACATAGTGCAATGAATATGAAGCTCAATTGCATTCATCTCAACCTCCACAAGTGATGAAGTATCATGAATTAAAGGTGGCTTTCCTTGAGAGGTAGCTCAATTGCATTTATCTCCACCTCCACATATAATGAATTATCCTGAATTAAAGAAGGTTTTCCCTAAAAGGTTTAAAATGGTAGAATACCCAAAGAAGATATGTCTTTCCATCAAGAACCTTATGCAAGGGTGAAGGTAAACATGTGGATACGCATGTAAGAAAATTTAATGAGTTTTGGAATTGATGTTGTGAGAGTTTAGGTAAAAGATTCCTCCTACAAAGTAAATATTTATGAGAATTTTGAGGGCTATTTTGATGCTAATGGTTGAGCTTAAAATTGCAAAAAATGTTGCGAATGAAATAAAAGTTGCAAAATAGAAGGAATGGAAGCTAGAGAAACAAATGTGACTTGGACTCCAAGGAGATACAAAGCCAACTTTCACTCATGTGTTAAATGTGGATGTGGTTAATACATGTTATGGAGACCTATATGTTGATGTTCCTCTTGAAAATATGACCAAAGAATATAGAAAAAGGAAACATCTAAGAAGAATGCGCACTTCATGTCCTCCATGTTGTTTATGAAAGTTAATGGTGCTACACATGCCAAAGGTAATGATTCTATCAGTTGATTTGATGTGTTTACTACGTGTAAAATGAAATAGGACCATGAATATGAGACTAAAGTGGATGTTGAGTGTCCCTCTCCTTTATGTGAAGGAGTTGAGAATAATTTTCATAGCAATAATGATACTTATTTGCATCTGGATGTGCTAATGAAGAGTTTTTCAAGTGCATTCTCTGTTTGAGTATATGCCAAAGAGTAATGATACTACTATGCATGTTGTGCACCTTGTTAATAAGGACATTATCCATGAGTAATCTCATGATTGTGTTTGCAATGATACAAGTAGCCATACCTTGGTCAATGAAGAGAAATTTGGGGCTCTTGAGAAAGTGGACATCTATGGAAATATAGCTATCATGTCTCATCCATGAGATGAATGATGCATATATGTGGGATTCCCATCCTAAGGTGCCAACTATATGTGAAGAGAAGCATGATTGTAGTGGATGATTGCGCGCAATATGAGTAAAGCATGAGGTGGATATGTTTTGAGTATATGTACAACTCGGAGGATTTTTCTTTTGAACTTTTGGAGGAGATGCTATAGTCTTTCTTGCATGTTATTGCTATAATATGGAAAGCAAATCTACTTATAAATTACCTCTCTATCGTTATGACAGCTCCAAAATTTATAAACAGGCTGAGTCGCCTTTGCCCTTGTGGAGTCTTATGATACACTAAGCGAAATTTACCGAGCGAATAGTAAAACCGAGCAAGACCCACCAGAAAGAATGCAATTGAACACTACCCTATGTCCACGCTTAGGTGAGAGACCTATGGTTGCAACACATCAAGTGTCTGATTTAATTAAATAACTTTTGTTCAAACTCTACCATATGAGTTGACAATAGGTCACTCTACTAGCACAAATATAGCCACACCACTTACTCCTCTTCTTGATTTTTCATGGAGCTGCGACAATCAAACATCACATACATTCCCTATGATGCTCCTCCAAGGCTCCTAGGGTCATAATACTGGACCACTGCTATAACTAGAGCTTATTAAAAAAATAATCTTTAAGATATTATCACTAGCTTAAAAGTCAAAAGACAAACTAGATTTTAAGAAGAAAACTGGTTTTAAAAATGGATGCAATTAAATTTACACTCTTTTTCTCGATAATTGAAAAGTAGTTACAATAGATGGTTGTGTGCAACCCAATGAGGCTTCTCCCTCTCCCTCTCTCTCTCTCTCTCTCTCTCTCTCTCTCTCTCTCTAACACGCACATACACACTCAAAAATCAAAGTCACTCTATTGTGGAGACATCCTGGTATACGTGAGAGATAGACATGAATAGGTACCCAATAATATATGTGGGAGTTACTGGGAGAAAGAGATGATAAAAAACATTACTAAACCTCGATCTGGATCCATGGTCTAAACCACGTTATACCATTGGTTACATACAAATTATTAACTTGAAGCATAGTCATCATCTATGAAGAGATGTCGTCTTCGAGGCCTATCTTTTCGACAACCATCATAACGTGGGTCCAATGTCATGTGTCTCGCCTCTGACTCGACGTATTCAGGTAATGCACTTCAAAGAAACAAATTAAACACAAAATTTCAACTCAACAAAACAACCATGGCCCGTAAATCCATATGCAAAAAAACCTACAAGTGTAACAGCTCCCACCGCGAGAGCTGATGCATGGTCGGTGGATACATGCATCCCTCACCGCTCTCAATGTGTATCCAAGAACGTGCAAGCACAGGTATTGCAGCATTGTGATGCATGGTCAAGAGGTGAGCAAAGTATCTACAAAAGCCAACAAATAATCATTCTAAACTCAAACAGGAATCCATAAACAATATTAATTGAAGCACATATTATGACACGAAAAGAGTCAAATCATTTTCTACATGTAAACTAGTCGCTGACAAGCCATGCAGCAATAGTCAATCCTCTTTAAGTCTTGCAACTCTATGTCCTTGGTTTTGTTTTCCAAAGCCACCTCTAGAGGGAATAAGAATTTTCTTCCCTCCATCACAATCTCCGAGTAGAGCATATCCATGGTGCACGAGGGAGGAATATCAATCCCTCCAGGCACATCCAAATAGTCCATAAGAAGCTTCTTATATTTATCTAAGATCCTTTGCAAAGCTCCCTCTCGTTTTAGCCACCTTTCGACCAAGCATGCAAAAGAAAAATCAAACTTCTTACTAACATTCACAAGTTCAATCAGAAACCATTTGCATCAAGATGCTCACCCTCGAAACTTGTGGTCTCCTTTCACCATGCAATAAGCAGCACGAATGATCTTGCTTGCCTCTAGTAAGGACACCCATAAGTTTTTATTTTCTATGGAAGCATCATATAGAGAAATCAAGTTTATAAGTTTCTCTAGAGTGGCCCAACTATCTTTCCCCCATTGAAGGCTCATCACATGATCAAACCAATCCTTCCGTAGACTTGGATCAACAATGTTAAGAATCTACCAAACAAGAGCATTAATCAATTAAAATTGCATCTTACTATGTATCAAAGAAAACACCAAGAGATGGTTATATACCTTCCCTACACGATCTGAATATTTATAATAAAGATCATTCATAATCTTAGTCTCTTTTTTTTTTACTCCTCTTTAGAAAGCAATGATTTCTTACTCTCTAGCTTACTGTGTAGTTCTTTTGACATTTGAACCTTCAAAATAAACTAATACTTTTCAAAATAAAAAGCTTCAAATAAAGCATACAAAAAAGAGATCCCATATCAAACACACTTACATAAAAAAGAAGCCTAGCTAGATATTTTCTTGTAATAGGATGCCATGGCTCCTCTCCCTTTGTGGTTCTGTTGCGTAGAGTGTCAATCAATTTTTGATCATTCTCCGATAATGCACGAAGGTAATCTTCATGATCCAAAGAGCAAATGTTTGCACAATTCACCAACTCATCTCGTAGATGAGAATATACTAAAGCATGGGTGTTCATAGTGATGAAAATATTAGTAAGTTAATCAACTTCAATCATTTAAAGTTTACCTATAAACAATCACAAATTCATGTGTTGCAAGCTCGTCAATAATGCTATTTCGGAAACCTTTGTGGGGTCAATGATAGTACACAAGACCCTACAATGCTTCTTAGCTGCTTGCCATGCTACCGTCCTGTGATTGCCTTCTCACACGTAGAACATTCTACCAAGGAGTGACTCTAGTTGTGGCTGCAATACTAACTCCTCTTCATAGTCTTCATTTCTTTCTTTCCAAAGTGGGTCCCATGTATCAACACTATCATCTATTTTCAGAAATAAATGAGACTCCAAAAGAACATTGAACATTCTAAAACAAAACTAATATGTCAATCCACAAAAGTACTTTGAAACAATAATGATTACCTGTCAACAATGTATATTCCTTGTGATATGTTTGCAGTGAAACTATAAAAGCACATTTTTTCTTTATGTAACCTTCTCTGGGAAATGCGACCTTCAAACCAGAAACATCCGATCTAAGGCCACTTACACGAGCATATAGAATGAGTCTACACAAAGGAATTAGGGGACACTAAAAACCACTAAAAACCCTTGTGGTTTTGAGAATGTCCTCTCCTCTATCCATATGCAAATGACTATCATCCATATCAAGCAGACGGCCCAACTTCAAGGGCAATATAAAATGGAACCAATTCCAAAGATGCCTGTTGTCTAGCTATTTGAGCATCAACTTCATTCATTGACCCTAATCCAATGTCAGTACTCTCGCTCTCATCGCCAATAGCATCAATGTCATCGAAGTCCTCTGTGACTACCACAGAGCTCACCTGATCACTGCATATAGGATCAAGAGGCATAGCCTCTTTTCCCTTTCGACGAGCACATCTCCCAATTGTAGGACTACACAAAAAATTTCAAACACAAATAAAATAATCCCTTCTATCATTGGTCTCAAATTAACATTTACTTAATCCATCATAAAAAAACTTTTATTAGTTTAGATTAAAACCAAGAGATGATTATCTTCTTTCTTAACATTGAAGACTATGAAGTATGAAATAAGGTCGGACAAGCATATGAACAGATTTGGGCGCTGCACAAAGATCTACTTATTTTCTCCTTGGATGATAAGGTTTTCAGTACAATTTTTTGTATGTGTAGTACCCTCTTTTTGAGCGTCACCCCAAGTAGGTGGCAAGCACTTAACTTATGGCCCTGTCGAAAGACTCCTAAGAGGTTAAGGGTTTAGTATGTGGCGCCAATGAACGCTGTCATTTGTGCAAAGTTTTTATCTCCCTGTCTTAGTGTAGGTTACAGGTTGTTTTCTTGATTAGAAATGAAGTAATGAGCCTAGGACTGGTTGTAAACAAAAATGTAAGGAGAATCATTTGCACATTTGCCAATAGCATCAATTATTCTTACATGAAATCAATTCAGGATGTTAAAGTATGAGCCTAGGACACACCATGTCTAGAAGCAAATGGGAAGAATGTATGAGTAGTTTTTATGAAATGATGATGGCATCACTTCGGGCAGGTTTGTATGGAATTTGAAGAGATCTTCATGCCATTTTTTATTGTTTAGCATGTCAATGAGCTAAACCATGAGTCATGCAATCTCAAAACAGTACAAAATTTTCAGAGAAATATCTTCAAAAAAATCATCAACGTCAGAATGGCCGCCAATGGGCATTCAGTTTCTATAGAGGTCGGAATGCTGCTCGAACCACTCCGCGCCGGCATGGACTGGTTCCAGCAGCATTCTAACCTCTCTAGAAACTGAATGCCCATTGGCGGCCTTTTTGATGTTGATGCTATTCAAATTGTCGCACCTGAAAGGGGGACGGCGACAAGGTGGCAAATCGTGTGGTAGTTCGCAGTGTACGATAGAACCCACTCAACAAAAGGGACTAATGACGAGAGAAATCAAAGTGTGGCAGTGGTACTGTTCACTCACAACTAATGATTCAATTTGCAAATTTGACCTTGGCTTAACGTTCAATGGCGTCGTTCTGCAGTGCAAATAACTCGTGAGTACTGTTCACTCAAAGCTAATCATTCCATTTGCAAATTTCACCTTCGCGTAACGATGTAATGGCGCCGTCCTGCAGCGCAAATAACTCGTGAGCATGCTCAGGTGCAATATTTTTAAAAAAAACCAACCCACCTGCTGCTCCTCAGCCTACGCAACAGCTCAAGCTCAAAGACCTGGTTCCGTGCTGCAATCAGGCCGGGTTACCCGCAACAGGCAGCACCGCTGAGGCAGGTCCAGGCAAATTCAGGCTTAACAGTCAGGTTCACTCACCCGCAACAGATGCGCAATACCACTGCAGTGCCGCTGAGGCATGTCTAGATAGCATTAGGTTCATTAGGATAACATAGTGAGTTTCACACATTGGCAGACGTCCAACGGCAAAACGTAAAAAGCGCCTGGGCCAAGCTATGAGTGAGCTAGAAAATACAAGAATCGCAATTAAATGCTTACAAAATTAGAAAATATAGACATGTTTCAGTGTAAGTTTTTTGAATTTTGATATTTTTAGGCAATATTTTTCACTAATTTTGGCAGGAAAATACCATTAAATGCTATTAAAAAACTATTAAATACTATTAAGTGAAAGAAAATACTATTGAATGCTTTAAAAAACTAAAAAATATTGATTGTTTGCAATTATTATCACGTGTTAGAGAAATTGTATTTTTCTGCCCTTCATGTCGACACCCTTTTTGTTGCTGCTAGTAACGATTTCAAGACTCTAACAATTACAACATTTCCAAGGATGATCTTCAAATACAAATCATTGTAAAATATTTTTTGTGCTCATGACAAAAGCATACGTCGCCTACATTATTTATAACACTTTAGAAAAAGCTATATTTAATAACACTTATTATTGTGGCGAGTAGCACCGCTATATTTGTTCTATTTTCTCGGTATTTTCAGTCTATTCTCAAGCAATGAGCAGACACATTACTGTCTACAGCACCTAGAGAGGTCAAAAGCTTGTTCTTCTATCTGGCAGCCGGTTCCAAGATATCAAGGTTGACACGATTAAACAACATTTTGATATTCAAAATCTTGATTTATCTCTGTGTCCCCTTACATTGTCTGGAGATAATGGACATCTTGAACGTAGAGAGAACAATGATGGTGACCTAATTTACACCCTTGACCACGAAGTTTCACAGTTTTACAAGATTCTTGTCACCTCTTGTTTATTGCCTAATGTTGATGGCTCAAAGGTTTCACCGATAGTGATCAAAGAAAAATTGGACGACCTGTAGCTTCCATGTGCGAGTGTCATTGACTTCATTAGAACCTTGCCACTGCAAACTAACCTTGTTGTGGCTTTGAGTCAAGTGGCAGAAAGTTGTGCAATTGTTTGAGCTCCCATGTCAATATGATGGGTATATTGCTTTTGAGTTACCTCCACAAGATGAAAACGTATGGAACAACATTTTGATGGCCATTCTTGGGTAGAATATGTGACTTGTAGCAATGATTTGTTCAAAGGTGTCGTGCGATTTAGTAGATGATGTTGCCATCTATGCTGTGTCAATCTTGATTGTAGTTATCATTTGAGAACAAAGCTTCCAAATGAGAGTCAGTGGAAGGGACGATATCGCGATCACCACAAAGGCGATTAATAGGAGAAAAATTTGGCAAGCTTGTGTGTGTCCATTGTCATCAGTTGCCAGAATGTGTAAATGCTTGTGCTGTAGTCATTTATTACTGTATCCCTACTGAAAAGGAGTTTGTTAGTAGACATGTGATTCATCTTGGTTATCACAAGCATCCAGTGGTTGAGGGAAAAAGTAGAGCTACTAACAAAGTTATTTCCCAAGCTTTGCTTGCACGCGCAGCTTTAGATCCTTTGACTACAGCGAAACAGTTGGAGAGAGTAACAACAGAAGAGATAGTAATGGATAGGCTCATGGGCCTAAGTTCCTCTAGGAATACTCCCTTGGCTGAAGATGAATTTGCCATGTTCCTTGACACAGTGACTCCACTCTCTCATAAGCATCGTGTGCAACAGAGTTTGGAAATAGCCAAAAAAGCCAAGGGTACTACTTCAATGGGATTTGAGTCCATATTGAAATTAAAGAGCAATAGCCGATACCCATAGCTACACAGTGTTCTTTTTCCAGGCCAGTTGGGAGCACATAAACAACCTCATGTTTTCAAAATGTCTACAATGGGTCCTGGTAGTGGGGTGGACTTGGTGAATCGTATGCGTCCTGGAGGTAACTTGCAAGATATGTGGGTACACTTTGACCATGTGCATAGAGTTGACGGATGGCCTACTATGTTAGCACATGTATATGATCCTTACGTTCAAGAACTTTTAACTTTTGCAATATGTGAATTTACAGTTGAAAATAAGCATGCACAGATTGAGTTTTGGAGAATGCTTAACGAGGTGGTGATGGATCTAGGATTCCAGAAACCCGAGTTTAGAGGTTTCATGGCAGATGAGGCTAATGCAAATTGGATTGCTATTCATACGGTTTAGTTTGGCGGTGCAAATAAAAAAATGCCTGAAAAAGAAAGATCATGCGTGTTCCATTGGGAGCAAAGTATGGTTAGGCATACTTCAAAGTGTATCCGTCCCTATTACCAAGAAGATCACAAACGTAAATGCCGAAGGTGGAAGCATGCCTCCACAGAGAATGCTGCAAATGATTGTAAAGAGGAGCTTAGACAACTTTGGCATGTTGGGCATGCCATTGAGTCAGAGATTCCATCATTAGAAACATGGTTGTCTTGGTGGGATGTAAGAGTGCCTCATTGGGGTGATAGATTTGTTTGTGAAGATGTAGCAGGTGTCATAAAATCTAATATCTAACCAACCCAAATGATTTTCTCATATTAAATTGATCACTTAATGTGGGAGAATAAACGGGAACAAGTGTTAAGATATAGATATGTGCTTATAGATCTATCTCAACACGGGGCCAATGGTAAAGGGGCCCAAAAGGGAGATGGTCTATCAAAGAGCAAGGCTAACCAATGGAGCATAAGACCTTAGGGTTAGTTTCATTGAAGACCTCCAATAAATGTGTGTAAAAGTCCTTTGACCTTAGGTAAGCTAGGGCTGAGCTTGAGGTGGGAACCCGGCCCAAGCTCGAGGTGCTTGTCCTGCTTGAGGTGCTTGTCGTGCTTGAGGTGTTTGTCATGCTTGAGGTGCTTGACTGGCTCCATGCTAGAGGTGCTTGACTTGCTGCATGATTAAGGTACTTGAGGTGCCTTGAGAAGCTTGCCTGAGATGCTTGTGGGAACACCCCCTAGTTCAAGTGCTTTGTCATGCTTGGTGAGTAAGGTGCTTGATCACCTAAAGTCAAAAGCATTCCTACAAGAGGGGGGGCGAGCCCTTTTCCTAGGGGCTAGAGAGAGAACACCCACTCACACACACAAGGGAAGCCCCAACTTGAAGAGGCAGCAAGGACACATGTCATGCCCCTATCCATGTTACCTTCATGTGTTGCTTGAAGCCTATTGGCTAAGCTTCAAAGGGGTCCAATGATAAATCACATGAACTATCTAATTGTTTTAGCATTTATCTAGCCCTCTCTCTCAAAAAGGAAAGGGGGACACTTGTCTCAAGGCTACCCCTACTGCTTGTAATGCCTCCTGCTCATGATTGGCTAGGCCTGGGAGGGTCCAATGAGCTTCAAGCATGAGCTACAAGGGGGGGTCGACCCAAGCTAGCTAGGGGCTTGCTTGAGGGGTATACTCGTCCACACACACTCACAAACACTCTCATTGTGTGCTATGCAAAGTGCAAGAGCTCCCTCTCCAAGCAAGTAGAGGTTCAGAGCCTACACCAACACTCTTGGCTATGGAGTGCAAATCCAACCAAGAGCCATGCTTCAATGCTTGAGCTTGTCATCTCCTTCTTCTTCATTACTATGCTATTATGTATGCTAGCAACAAGAGTATGATAAGTGAGGAACTAGTTCTTTCTCCTATGAAATGTTTCTTCTTCCCTACCCTCATTCCCTGCTAGCTCTCTCCACCTTCGAAGATGTTTGAGGTCTTGGGACTGAGGCTTGGGACAATTAAAGCTTTCTTCAAGTTCATGTTATGCTATGATTGTGATGCATGAAGCTTTCCATTTTCATTGCATCACCTAGGTCACAAGGAACACAAAGAATGTATTGTAACAAGTCTCTCTTAATGGGAGAAATCATAATACAAATGCCTATTGGAGGGGGGACCGGCTCCACATAAATCCGGTCCTCAACTGTTGTCATGTTCTCTAAATTCTCTCTCTTGCAAAAGTATTGTTCATGCCAAGTTAACTAATTGCTATGATTATGTTGCTATCTTCAATTATGTCTACCCGCTATGCTCACAAAGTTATTCTCGAAAGTATTCTCATTAATTTCCGCTATTCTCAAGTTGAATAGGCTAATTCCATTACATTGGTATCAGAGCATTTGGTTTCTCTTTTCTTGCTTAAGAAGAGAGGTCCTTAAGTAGCCTATAAATGGTTGATGTTGTTAATTATAATAGAGTAAGTGGAACTGGGATCTAATATTGGTTTTGTTAAGCCCACTATGTGGGGGATGGTGCACACCTCGGGAGCTTTGGACTTAATAATGGAGTCAGTTTAGACTTGCCTACGGCTTTACCATTATTGAGCCATAAGAAGTCTGAAAGGAGCTAGCCCTTGGTAACTCTGCTATGTTAGACCTACTCTTCTACTCTCTATAGATAATTAACCACTTTGAGCCGTGGGTGTAGATACTTAAGAGCCGATTTTCAAAGGCTAAGAGGAGTGGCAACTAAGGTTTTTTATTGCCAAAGCATACATTAAGTATAAACATAAATTTTGTTAACATGGCTAACAATAATCAAGAGAGTAGAATGAACATTGATAGCTTTGATTTTGCACATGAAGGTGCTAATGATGATGCTCCCATGTTTGTGAATTATCTCGTCACTAGGTTGCAACAAGCTATGGGCAACCCTGTTTTGCAAGCCGAAGTTACTCAACAACGTCGTGCTTATGGAATTTCCCTTCCTCTCCCAAAAGAAAGAGAGCTTAGGAGGCCTCTTGAAGAGACCCCCAAAAGAAGACTCTCTCCCATTCGAGAGGAGGAATCCAAAGAGAAAGAAAGCAATGACAGTCTAAGTTCTTCTGAAGATGTGGCTCCACAAAGACGACGGTCTAGACGATCGCCTACTCCTCCCAAGAGGAAAACAGCAACCCATAGTCCTTCTCCTCATCACTCTGAAAGGCAAGAGAGGAAACAAAGGAAGAAAAGGGCTAGGAAGAGGTCACCCTCTTCTCCTTCTTCTTCACCTTCCTCCTCTTCCGATGAAAGTTATGGCTATTCTCCTAGAGAATACAAGAGGGGAGGACATCGCAAATCATTTCCTACATGGCGAAGGTCACAAAAGCTAAAGAAGTTCAAAAAGGGAGGAAAGAGTATCTCTTTTCTCACCTACGATGGCACCTTTGGTGCTACCGACAAAGTCTTGGCCTTCATCCAATAATTTGACGCTGCCTTTGGGGACGAGGGCTTCACAGAGTCCTCCAAGCTACGTCATGTAGCTATGCACTTCCAAAAATCAGCTTGTCAATGGTGGGCTAGCCTTCGTGGCAATGGAGAAGCCCCAAAGACATGGAAAACTCTATGAGTTTCCATCATGAAGCAATTTCTGCCAAGCGATACTAAAGATAAAGTTCTTACCGAATGGCGCGGCTTGAAGCTTCTCTCTCATGAGTCTATCAACAAGTATGTAGACAAGTTTTGGGATTTACATCTCAAAGCTACTGTCTTTCAAAAGATAGACTTTGCCGATCAAAGACAGCAATTCTCTGCGGGATTACCTGAAGAGATGGCCGAATAAATCAACTCTCAACGGCCCGGTACTATTACCGAAGTAATCCACCACACCATGGTTGCTTCACGCATCAATTTCCATCAAGAGGCTAGACGTAATGTCAAGCCCATGGAAAACAAAGATAAAAATGATGCAAAGGGGAAATCCAATGCTCAAAATAATTCCCAAGGCACTTCCAACAACAACAACAACAACAACAATCGGTCCAACGAGAAGGGAGTTTACAAAGGTAAAAACAAACTCTCTCCTGAAGAGCTTGAAGCTTTTTGCAAGGACCATAAGTGTTTCAAGTGTGGAGAGCAAGGACATGGCTATCGTTCTTGCCCCAAGAAGAATACTCGCAATGAGACTCCTAGAGCTTCCACCATCGAAGCTCCAAAAGAGGATGCTCATTGCAAAGGATCATCACTCTCCTATGCTTGGGGAAAGGTAAGAGAGCATGATGCCTTCATCTTGTTTGACCCTGGCTCTACTCTTAACTTCATATCAATAGAGTTGGCCACCAAGTTGGGCATTCAAGCTTTTGAGATGGGAGATATAGTAGTCGCTGATGCAGCTTTCAAGGGACAACAAGCCTCCGTTACTCCCTTGATTGGGAAGTTGAGGCTTCATGTCCAAAGCTATGTCGACAAAAAAGACTTCTTCATCTCTCCTCTCCAACATCAGGATGTTATCCTAGGGGCACCATGGTTTGATCGCATGGCTGCCAACATGAAGTTCCCTGAAAGGAGAATTTACTTCACTTACAGGGGAAAGAACATGTATATAGATGCTAGTGAGCGTGGTCGCACTATTCCACTTGTAAATCCTCTTTCTTTTGATAAGTCAATGAAGAGCTCAGTTTCTGCGTACATGATTTTTGTCAAAGAGTCTCCAAAAGATACTAATGTTTCATCAAATGTAAATGATAGGAATCAAGAAGAGTTAGACTTGTCTAATTTTCTAAAAGGATTCCAAGATGTGTTCATTGATGATATCCCTATGGACTTACCTCCAAAACGAGGGGATGATGACCATCGTATTGAGCTCCTTCCTAGAAGCTCACCACCTAACAAGCCTCCTTATCGAGTCTCACGAGCTCAACAAGAGGAGATCATGAGGCAAGTACAAGAGCTGGTAGACAAAGGGATGGTGAGGCCTAGTTCCTCTCCCTTTTGTTCTCCAGTCCTTTTAGTGCAAAAGAAAGATGGTACATACCGTATGTGTGTGGACTATCGAGCACTAAACCATATCACTATCAAAAACAGATTTCCCGTACCTCGGGTAGAAGATCTGTTTGATAAGCTACAAGGCTCTACCTACTTCAGTAGGATTGACCTTAAGAGTGGCTATCATCAAATAAGGATAGTGGATGAAGATATCTTAAAGACCGCGTTTCGCACAACGTTTGGTCTTTATGAATATCTAGTCATGCCTTTTGGCTTGACTAATGCACCAGCTACGTTCAATCGTTTGATGGAGAAAATTTTTAGACCATATCGAAAATTCACTGGAGTGTTCTTTGATGATATCATCATCTACTCCAAGTCTTTGGAGGAACATAAGCAGCATCTCCAAGTGATTTTTCAAGCATTGAGGGAGAACAAGCTTTATCTCAACCAAAAGAAAAGCGAATTCTTGCTTCAAGAGATTCAATACTTAGGTCATATTATCTCTAAAGATGGTATCCAAATGGATCCATCAAAGTTAGAGGTAATAAAAGCATGGCCTAACCCAAGAAATCTACATGAGCTAAGAAGCTTTATTGGTATGTGTGCATACTATAGATGCTTCATAGCAAAATTCTCTCAAGTAGCAGGACCACTACACGACTTAACTAAGAAGAACGTTAAGTTTGTATGGACTGCTAAGGAGCAAAATGCTTTTGAAAAACTCAAAGAGAAGCTTACTTCCCAACCAGTCCTCGTGCTTCCGGATCTCTCAAAGCCATTTGAGATCCAATGTGATGCTTGTGGTGATTGCCTTGGAGCGGTTTTGCTTCAAGAAGGGCATGCCATAGCATATGAGAGCCGAAGGCTCAATAGTGATGAACGAGTCTTGGGCATTTATGAGAAAGAGCTTTTAGCTGTTCTACATCCCCTAGACACATGGAAGCACTACCTATTGGGGACTCCATTTATCCTACGAACCGACCACCAAAGTCTCAAGTATTTCATGACGCAAACCAAGCTTTCGGACAAACAAATGAGGTGGGCAAATTTTCTTTCGCAATTTAATTTCCATATTGCTCACATAGCTCGTAAGCACAATCAAGTTTCCGATGCACTTTCACGATGACCAAAAGTTAATGCGGTGTCTATAGCTACTCACAATGATCTATCTTCTATGATAGATGAGTATGCTACTGACCCTGACTTTAGAGACATAATGTCAGCCCTTGCTTTGGGGTAGAAAGAGGAACCATTCACCTTGCAGGATGGTTATCTTCTCCACGGCAATAGGCTATGTGTTACTCATTCCCTTCGTGAGAAGGTTATGTATGAATCCCATACTCCTCCATATGCAGGGCATAGAGGTATTCAACCTACTCTCCGAGGAGTAGAGACGTATTTCTATTGGCCTACCATGAAAGTGGACATACAAGAGTATGTTTCAAAAAGTGTAGTATGCCAAAAGACCAAGTATGATAGAGGGAAGCAACCTGGATTACTCCAGCCATTGCCTATTCCAAATTCACCATGGGAGAGTATATCCATGGATTTCATCTTTGGATTGCCCAAGTCTATCCATGGGAATACAGGAATATGGACAATAGTCGACAGGTTTAGCAAGCAAGCACATTTTATTCCTGTCAAAAAGACTATTAAGGCACATCAAATGGCAACTCTCTTCATATCTCAGATTTTCAAGCACCATGGATTACCCACATCCATCGTGTCAGATAGAGATCCTAGAATGACCAGTAATTTCTGGAAAGGTCTCTTTGAAAATCTAGGAACAAGATTGAATTTCTCTTCGGCCTATCACCCACAAACGGATGGCCAAAGTGAGATAGCCAATCTTACGATACTCGATCTACTCAAAACTTATGTTACCGAAGTAGATCAACGCTCACAATGGGAAAAGTATTTACCGCTAGTAGAGTATGCCTACAATAATACTGTACATACTTCTACGGGGAAAGCACCTTTTGAGATCATAGAGGGAAGACCTAAAAGTCCCTTGCTACTGAAAGTACATGGGAAGATCTTCGCCGCCGATGAGTATAGCCGTGACCTACAAGAATCTTTTCAAAAGATTAGGGAGGCTATAGCCATCTCTCAACAAAGGCAAAAAGCTGCTGCTGATAAGCACAGAAGAGCCTTAATGTTCAAAGAAAATGATTGGGTCTTACTCAAGTTTCCTAAGGCTCGATTAAGGCAAACGACGGGCAAAAATCCTACGGGCCATCAAAAATATTATGCTAAACTAGCAAAAAGATACTATGGCTTGAAAGGGGAGCTTGATCATCAACTCTACGCAAAGATGATAACTTGGATCGCCTTGAGCAGCAAGCTTGGGATCCATGTGGATCACATGGACTGATACCATGGGAACGTCGTCTCTTGGAATGCACTTATTGCGGGATATGTCCAACTTGCACAAGGCCAAGAAGCTCTGGGCTGTTTTTTGGCAGATGTGAAGTGAGGGTGTCTCTCCATATGCAATCACATACGCTTGCATTTTGCAGGCAAACGTGCAGGGGAAGAGAATAAGTCTTTCTATTGTGAGCTCACTTGAAGACTATGCCTAAGAAGAAGCATTTGTACCAAGACAATAGGATACATGCTGATATTTGTGATAGTGGGTTGCTTGAAAAGAACACATACTTAGGCAACACAGTAGTCAGTACGTATGTCAAGTGCGGTGGACTTGACAGAGCGCAACAGATCCTCGACGAGCTTCCTGTCCACAATGTTCAATGAGCTTCCTATCCCCAATGTTGTCTCATGGAGTGCATTGATTGTAGGATATGTCCAACAGGGGCAGGGACACAAAGCTCTGGACTGTTTTCAGCAGATGCACAAGATGCTGATATGGCCAAAAGAATTCACGCGATGATATGGTTAGTCAGTGGTTGCTAAAAACAAATGTCATGCTTGCATCTGCCTTGCTCGACACGTATGCTAGATGTGGTGCACTTTATTAAGCACAAAAAGTGCTTGAGGAGCATCCCAGCGGGGATGTCGTCTCTTGGAATGCATTGATTGCGGGATATGCCAAACTTGGGCATGGCCAAAAAGCTCTGGGCTGTTTTTGGCAGATGGGAAGCAAGGGTGTCGCTCTAGATGCAATCACACACGCTTGGCATCGCTTTGGTCGACATGTATGCCAAATGTGGTGCACGTCGTAAAGCACAAAAAGTGCTTGAGGAGCTTTCTGTCTAGGATGTCGTCTCTTGGAATGCACTAATTGTGAGATATGCCCAACTTGGGCAGGACCAAGAATCTCTGGGCTGCTTTTGACGGATGCAAAGCGAGGGTTTTCACTCCAAATGCAATCATATACGCTTGCATCTTGAAGGCAAAGGTCGTGGTCAGGACGCTCTGGGCTGTTTTTAGCATATGCAGAGAAATGCAACCATGTACACTCGCACCTTGAAGACATGTGGCACTACACAAGATGCTGATATGGCCAAAAGAATTCACGATGATATGGTTAGTCAATGGTTGTTGAAAGAAAACTTCATGCTTGGCTCTGCCTTGTTCGACATGTATGCCAGATGTGGTGCACTTCATTAAGAACAAAAAGTGCTTGAGAAGCTTTTTGTCTAGGATGTCGTCTCTTGGAATGCATTGATTGCGGGATATGCCCAACTTGAGTAGGGCCAAGAAGCTCTGGGCTATTTTCGGCACATGCGAAGCGAGGGTACCTCCAAATACAATCACATACGCTTGGCACTTCCTTGGTTGACATGTATGCCAATCTGGTGCACTTCTAGAGCACAAAAAATGTTGGAGGAGCTTCTTGTCCGGGATGTTGTCTCTTCGAATGCACTGATTGTGGGATATGCCCAACTTGGGCAGGGGGCCAAGAAGCTTTGGCTGTTTTTGTCGGATGCAGAGAGAGGGCATCTCTCCAAATGCAATCCCGTACACTCATACCTTGAACGCATGTGGCATTACACAAGATGCTGATACGGGCAATAGAATTCTCAATGATATGGTTAGTCAAGGGTTGGTGAAAGAAAACGTCGTGCTTGGCCTATGCCTTGCTCGACAGGTATGCCAGATGTGGTGCACTCCCTTAAGCACAAAAAGTGCTTGAGGAGCTTCCTATTCGGGATGTCATATCTTGGAATTGACTGTTTTGTGGGATATGCCCAACTTGGGTAGGGCCAAGAAGCTTTGGGCTGTTTTCAATGAATACGAAGCGAGGGTGTCTGTAGATGCAATCACATGTGCTTGGAGCTTGAAGGAAAGGGTCAGGATTCAACAGATGCAGAGTGAGCGCATCTCTCCAAATGCAATCACATATACTTGCAATCTAGTCCAGGATATCATCTCTTGAAATGCATTGATTGTGGGATATGCCCAAGATGCTGATATGGCCAAAAGATATTGTTAGTCAATGGTTGTTGAAAGAAAACGTCGTGCTTGGCACTTGCCTTGGGTGGTCAACATGTATGCCAAATGTGGTGCACTTCATAAAGCACAAAAAGTTCTTGAGGAGCTACCTGTTTGGGATGTCGTCTCCTGGAATGCATTGATTGTGGGATATGCCAAACTTGGCCAAGGCGAAGAAGCTCTGGACTGTTTTTGATGTGGATGCAAAGCAAGGGTGTCTCTCCAGATTCACGATGATATTGTTAGTCAATGGTTGTTAAAAGAAAACGTCGTTCTTGGAACTTGCCTTGGTCAACATGTATGCTTCATGTCTGGGATGTCGTCGCTTGGAATGCATTGATCATGGGATATTCCTAACGTGGTCATGGCGAAGAAGCTCTGGACTATTTTCGATGCAGATGCAAAGCAAGGGTATCTCTCTAGATGCAGTCACACACGCTTGGCACTATCTTGGTTGACATGTTTGCCACATGTGGTGCACTTCATAATGCACAAAAAGTGCTCGAGGAGCTTCCTGTCCGGGATGTCGTCTCTTGGAATGCATTGATTGCAGGATATGCCCAACTTGGGCAAGGCCAAGAAGCTCTGGGCTGTTTTTGGCAGATGCAAAGCAAGGCTTTTCACCCCAATGCAATCACATATGCTTGCATCTTGAATGCAAGGGTTAAGGATAGGTCAGGGTCAGGGTCAAGAAGCTCTAGGCTGTTTTCAATAGATGCGGAGAGAGGGCATCTCTCCAAATGCAATCACATACACTTTCACCTTGCAGGCATGTGGCATTACGCAAGATGCTGTTATGGGCAAAAGAGCTCACAATGATATTGTTATTCAGGGGTTGTTGAAAGAAAACATCGTGCTTGGCACTGTTACTCTGATCACTTCTCAAGCATCAGTCAATACCCTCAGTACAAGCACCAAGTACCCGCAATACCTCAGCATTCATGGCGTTTTGCACCATCAGCCTATTAGTACCCATAGTGTTTTCAGCGCACAGTCGCAGATTAGCCTCCCCATACCAAATCAGCACCACGACAGAATTCAGCCCTCATTCAGCACCAGTATTTTCAAATTTCAGCCCCAAATCCACAACATTTTTGCATCCCAGACCAACCTTGTAGATTTCATCCCATAGCCTTGTTAGCGCTTGCAAATCCCATCAGTTCTTCTAGCGTTTTTCATTTCAGCTCATAGTCTCAAAGATTCAAGCACCTATAGTAAGATACGATCAGCACCTGAACATCTAGGATCATTGTATCAGCATTTGTGCAATCCAAAGCAACTACCTCTCTAACGGTAGAGAGGGGGGCCATTGATCACTCATAGAACTTTCATTTATAGTATCATTCGCTTCTCTTTCTAGTCTATTGTACATGGAACTCTGTCATGCAATAAAATGAAATTTGAGTACACACTAAGCACTCATCCTAAGCATTCACCATCAATTGCATCCGCTACACATTACAGGCTTGCATTCCTTAAGGCTAAATACATGCAACAATGTCCTAGTATACTTTGTTTGACACAAAGCAATACATTCATTACACTGATTAAACTATATGCCCAAATAATGATGTAATAGCTAGTCCAACTTTTAACATTTCAAAAGATGCATTCAAGTCAGCAATATGTCTCTCATTTCGTCCAACGCAAGCAAAAGGGTAAACATCATAGAGAACATTGATCAGATATACATAATCCATCGCATGCTTGAGATTTGAAGTGCTCTTAGTTGGACTATTTTGAAAACCGTGTGCTACTAAATAATCATGTAACTTATCATATCAAGCACATGAGCTTGCTTTAAACAATACAAATCTTTTTTCAACCTACACAACTTGTTTTCCTATCGTTTTTAAACGAAGTCGAGAGGTTACATTAGAAACATTTCCTCATGGAAATTGCATTCAGGTACATAGGCTTTATTTGTGCAATGCTTTTCTAAGATACATTCTTCTCATTTTAAGCTCCCGTTTTCTGAGGCTCCGCACATCCAAATAGGAGTGTCCTTGTTCAACCAAGATGGAAGCTTAGTTTCAGCTGAAGAGACTGAATTGAATTCTTATATGGCCGTTTTCATGACATCTCTATAAGTGTGATCTTTTAGATTAACCCTTATTATTGATCCCACTTGCTTTAAGTACAGATAATTATTTTTCAATCTTGGATAAGTTGTACTTGTCGCATGAAAGGTCTTCCCAAGATGATTTTGTAATTGAATTTCTTTCCAAAGTCTACTATGGCAAAAGTGTGTTGATATTCAATCCCACAGGAATTAACTATCACTTTTTGAAGTAGTCCTAAGGGTCTTTTGATGTGTCCATCAGCCAATTGCAATTTCATTCGAGTTTGTCTAATGGTTGGTTGTCCCTAGGGCATCAGAGGGAGAATATGTGTGTTTGATCCTGACCTGACAAATATTGAGACTGAACATTGGACGCTGTGGCCTTGGGAGTCGCTCTCTATTTTCACGAGTGTAGTGGGATCCTGGGGAGTGGTTTCGGCGGGATCCTTTTACTTCATCCAAATGATCACCCAGGGATCCCTTTTTTCCAGTACACAGCACGATTGAGGTGCTACATACTGGTTGCTTAGAGAGAGGTCCACCCTGCTGCAACAGGTCACTGGCAGGAGGAGGGTCTCACAACTAAGTTCCTGAGGCGTTTGTGGGGCAGCACTCAGCAGAGAAGAGTCACCACGCATGGATCATGGTGTAGAAAGGCCCTAGACGCTAGAGTGATAGAAATGCCTCGTGGCGCTTCCGCATACGGTCGGAGCTGCCGTGCAGTCTCTCGAACTGACCTCAAAGTGTGTGGATTAACTCCAGCCATATGTCTCGTACAATCTCCACTGGTGGGATGGGGGGGGGGGGGGGGGGGGGGGGGGGGGGGGATGCGGAAGCACCGGGCTCTCCATATGAACCAGAGAGTCAGGGCAAGCCTGGGGTGTAAGGTCTATGACCGGCTGGAGTGTGGATAGGCCCTCTTATATAACAATCATCCTGCTAGCTGAGAACAACTCAAAACGAAGTGTTGGCCCCGTGAGGGTGGACTAGGCAGCAGCTCCCCAAGTGTATTGATTAGCTGACAACAAGGCTTGCATCAGCCATAGAATTCAAAGCCAAACTTGTTACTCAAGTGGCTGGTCACACGTGGGACAGCCCACCGAAAGCCACTGTAGACCAACCAACTCTCTACTACAATAGCTCGATAAGCGACAAGCCACTGGAACATAGTGACTCTCCTTGGCTGTCTATTGTCCCACATCCGCTTCTAAAAGTTTGTCAGGAACTCAACTGTGAGACCCTCCTCTTGTGAATGGTCTGTTGCAGGCAACATCTCTCTCCGACCAGCCAGAATGTGGCACCCTGTTATGAGCGCGTATAGAGCTTGAAGAGAGCAAGAGGAGGCGCTCACAATGTACAAGAACTTGGATTTGATGATAAGCTTAATATTGATTACAAGACTTAATACTTTATTAAGAGAGCTAGATACAAGACTTGGATTACATGACTTGAGTACAAGACAAGGCTTGATTGCAAGGACAAGACTTGAACATAAGAACTAGAAGAGGGATTTCCTCATAGGAGGCTCACAACTGGTGTTGGCAAGACTAAGGGGCTTGTGGCCCAAGACCCCTATTTATACTAGTGCTTGAGGAGGTTACTTAAGGAGGTTAGGACTTTTTAGGTTCTTCTTGAGGAGGTTAGAACCTTCTTGATCCTTCTTCAACTTTCTAGAGCTTTCCAGAAACTTCTAGATTCTTCCAGAATCTTCTCCATGTTTCTAGAATCTCCTTGATACTTTTAGAACTTCTAAAATCTTCTAGATCCTTCTAGATTCTTCTAGAGCCTTCTAGCGATGCTATAGGCGATGACATAGACGATGATGCAGGCAGCGACTGACTCTCAAGCATCCATGACATTACCCCCTCCTCTAGCGACGAGTTCCCCGAGGAGCAGTGGTGTTCCTTGAGTTGGGCTTCCATGGATGTTGTTGATGGAACTCTTGGACTTTGAAATCATCATGGCCTTTCCAATGCACCAAGTACTGTAACCTGCCCCGCAAAACTCGAGAATCTAGGACTTTCTCGACCTCATATTCGTCATGTCCTTGAATCTCAACCGGAGGAGGTGGTTGTAGGGCTCTTCCTGGGATCTTAGATGTGTGACAAGGTTCTAGGACTGAGACATGAAAGACCGGATGGATTTTCATGGATGAGGGCAATCGGAGTCGATAGGTGACTGGATTGACTTGACGTATAATTTTAAACTGGCTAAGCCTTCGATAATCAAGCTTTTGATAGGGACGAGATGAACGCAGATCACGTCGGAGGAGCCACACTTTATCCCCTTCTTTGTATTTTGGATACTGCATGCGATGGAGATCTGCACTTTCCTTATACTTGGATTGAGCTTCTTTGATATGAATTGCAGATAATTGTTGTGTAAGATGAATAGCAGTTGGATTCTTAACTTGGTAGTGTCTGTGGATATCCTGTTTGGGATGTTGACCATAATTAGCAAAGAATGGAGTGTGACGGGTGGAGGCATGAAAACTGTTATTATAGGAGAATTATGCTAGCGGTAGGAGCTCGACCCAATTATCCTGGTGATAATTGACAGTACAACAAAGATACTGTTAAACTTGATTTACTCTCTCTGTTTGTCCATCACTTTGTGGGTGATTGGCTGAGGAGAGGTTGATTTGTACTCTTAGTAGCTTGAATAAGCTTTTTCGAAAGCTAGAGATGAATTGTGGGCCTCGATCAGAAACTATGTCATCCGGTAATCCGTGATAACGATAGATATGTTGTAGAAAGAGTTTGGCCGTACCTTCGCTGGTGATGGTTTTAGTGGTTGGAATGAAGTGTGCCATTTTTGTAAACCGATCCACGACTACTAAAATCGATGACAAGGGTAGCTCTACAATGAAATCCATGGAGTTGGATGACCATGGTTTGGTTGGAATGGGCAAGGGATAGAGTAACCCATGAGGACGATGACGAGGGGCCTTTGATCTATTGCAAGTGTCACAAGTGCCTAAATACTCCTTGACAAGCTTCCACATTTGAGGCCACCAAAAGTCACGGGAGAGAAGCTCAATTGTCTTATTAACCCCAAAATGCACTGCTGATGGAAGATCATGCCGTTGCTGAAGTACCTCCAAGCGTGTTGGTCCTTGCGGAATATAGAGAAGACCCTTATAGTAAATTAGTCCAGCAATTTCTTGAAAGTCCCCATTAACCTCTTGTCCTTGTAGTTGTTGTCTAATATTCTGAGCAAGTGTGTCTTTGGCAGTTTGCGTCTTCACCTTAGAAAGAAAAGTAGAATCTTCAGGAGCTTGGCTCATGGTGGCGTTTAGCTTAAGCTACTCAGGTTTAAAAATCACTGACTCTTGTTGATCAAATGCTACGTCGCCTTCTCTACGTGCAAGGTAGGATCTTCTTGATAAGGCATCTGGCTTAGCTTGTTGACGGCCAAGTCTATAAGAGAGAAGAAAATCAAACCATTCCATCTGGCTTGGCGACGATTCAAGACGCGGGATGTCATGAAGTATTCCAAATTCTTGTAATCTGTATCGACAACGATCTTATGAGGAGCTCCTTCAAGTAGGTGATGTCAAGTGTCAAAGGAGTCGATGATTGCTAAGAGCTCTTTGTTATGGATTTCATAATTGTTCTTTGCAGCTGAGAACTTGCGGGAATGAAAAGCCATTGGATGCACTCGACCATCCTCTCCTACTTGGGATAGAATAGTGCCAAGGGCAAAATCTGAAGCGTCTGTTTCCGGGATGAAAGGCTTTGTAGGATCTGCGTGAATTAGAATGGGTGAGGTTGTAAAAGCTTGCTTGAGAGTCTGAAATGCTTTCGTGGCCTCTTGAGTCCCAGACAAACTTATTATGGCCTGTCAACCTTGTGAGTACTGTAACCACCTTGGAGTATCCCTGTATAAAGATACGATAAAAATTTGCAAATCCGAGGAAACATTGAACATCTCTTACCGAGGTGGGTGTCTCCCAATCAAGGATGGTTTGAACCTTCTTTGGATCCATGGAGATTCCCTTTTCAGAAATTACATAACCAAGAAATTCCACCTTAGATTGATGAAAAGAGCACTTCTCCAACTTTGCATATAACCCTGATGCACGAAGCTTTTCAAGTAGTAATCGTACATGGTGCTCATGCTCTTCTTGATCCTTGCGAAATATCAAGATATCATCCAAATATATTACCACAAAATAATCCAAATACTCCCGAAAGATATCGTTCATTAAATGTTGAAAAATAGCTGGGGCATTTGTGAGACCAAATGGCATGACGGTATATTCAAAGTGGCCATACCTTGTCCGAAAGGATTCCATTCATCACCTTCTTTGATTCTGACTAGGTTGTAAGCACCACGAAGATATATTTTTGTAAATATTCTTGCCTTGCCAAGGCGCTCAAGAAGCTCTGGGATCAAGGGAAGGGGATAGTGATTCTTGACGGTGATATTGTTTAGGCCCCTATAATCCACGCACATCCGGAGAGTTCCGTTCTTCTTTTTTACAAAGAGTATTGGAGATCTTGCTGGGGACTTTGAATGCCGTATGAACCCCTTAGCAAGATTCTCATCAATATTTTTCCATAATTCTACCAATTCATCTTGAGATAGCTTGTGTATTGGGGCAAAAGGGGATTAGGTTCCCTCCTGAAGCTCTATAGCACAATCATAGGGTCGATGCTCCGGTAAGAGGTCTGCATTCTTCTTCTCAAAAACATCATAGTAATCTTGATATTGACGTGGCAATGCCTCCATGATTTTTGTTGTCGACGTGTCGGTTGGTGTTGCAAATATCAGGAAAGTTGGATACTTTTTGGCTGCAGGCATGAAGACCTTGGCTCCAAGATATATAGGCCTATTATGCCTTCCCTTCTTCTTTTAGAATTTTCGTGGTTCAATTCTCCGAGCCCTCCAATCGATGTCAGGATTATGTAATTCAAGCCACGGTAGCCCAATAACAATTGGATTGCTTGGGCTTTGTATAATATTGAACGCTATTCTTGAAACATGCTCCTACAATGTTACTTCTATGGGGCGAGTTTCATACCTGACATCCCTTGAAGCGAGGGGATGACCATCAATGACTTCTACAGTTGCTGGATTAGACTTCTCCACAACTAGTATGCCTTGTTCTTTTGCAAATTCTTTGTCCATGAAGTACGTTGTTGCGCCTGAATCTAGTAATGCTTCACAATCCATGTTCCTACCTGGCCTATGGATCTTGACTGGTAGCATAAAACTTGAAGTGGAATCAGCGGGAAGAAAGAGACCTAATTTTTGCTTGTCTTTTGTCCAACCGATCAGTCTCTATTGGGGTTGGATGTCCATGTTTTCCGAACACGTCGAGGCCATTGCACCATGAACCTTCATCCTTCTCTTCCTTGGACACTATTGAACTATGTGCCCCTGCTCTCCATAATACATACATAAGACATTAATGCGTCGCCTTTGCTTCTCCTGGGCTGAGAGAGGTTGAAACCGTGCTGAATCAATTTGCATGGGCTCAATGCTTGATTCATGGCCCTGTTGAGGTGTGTAGCCATTATGTGTCACTTCTGTTTGGGGTCGCAATGGTGCCCCAAGACGCCTCTCTTGTCTCCTCTCAAATAGTCGATTGTCACATTCTATTGCTTGAGAGATGAACTCGCTTAGTGTGTGAACCTTTGGCATGGTCAATAAAAGATCTTTTATGTCATCCTTTAATCCCCATCGAAATTGGCTAATGAAATATTCCTCATGCCAAGTCAGATCACAAGTGAGTTGTTGAAATTCGGATGCATAGATGGATGCAGGTCTTGATCCTTGGCGGAGATTTCTAAGTTTGGTTTCAGCAACCCTTGCTCTATCAGTATCCCCAAAGGTTGCAGAGAACTCCCGCACAAAAGCTTCAAAGTCATGAAGAAGAGGAGATTCTTTTTCAAGTAAGGGAGCAAACCAAGAGAGAGCCGTACCCAAGAGGAGGGTCCCAATAAGGCCTACTTGAGAGGCACCATCTGGATAACGCTCTCGTTGCATTCGAATGAAGAGACGCACTTGTTGGAGAAAACCTTCTTGCGAACGTACTCTCCAGGCGGGATATTTAATGCATTAGCTACATCACTGCACGGGTCGATACGCGCAACAATTAATATCCATCGTTTACGGCTAGGATTACTGGGGTATCTTTGATCTAGTCCCATCAAATTTTTCAGGCATGTTGACCTTCGGCTCCTTCTTATGTTGTTGAGAATTGCTAGATCTTGCAGCTTGTGCTTGATGTGTGCTTGTCTCTTGAAGCTCTTGAATTTGACGTTGAAGATTTTGCAACGCTGGTCCCAAGATTAGGGGTTGCCCTGCTTGAAGTTGAGCGTTACTCTCGCGAAGTTCTTGTAACTGAGCTTGGATGCTTTGCAATGCGTTGATGACACCTTCCATCGTCGGCTCCATGATAGCTTGAGAAGATTAAGAGATGGTAGTCTTGCCAAACTGTTATGAGCGCGTATAAAGCTAGAAGAGAGCAAGAGGAGACGCTCACAATGTACAAGAACTTGGATTTGATGATAAGCTTAATATTGATTACAAGACTTAATACTTTATTAAGAGAGCTAGATACAAGACTTGGATTACATGACTTGAGTACAAGACAAGGCTTGATTGCAAGGCCAAGACTTGAACATAAGAACTAGAAGAGGGATTTCCTCATAGGAGGCTCACAACTGGTGTTGGCAAGACCAAGGGGCTTGTGGCCCAAGACCCCTATTTATACTAGTGCTTGAGGAGGTTACTTGAGGAGGTTAGGATATTCTAGGTTCTTTTTGAGGAGGTTAGAATCTTCTAGAACCTTCTTGATTCTTCTTCAACTTTCTAGAGCTTTCCAGAAACTTCTAGATTTTTTCGGAATCTTCTCCATGCTTCTAGAAACTTCTAGAATCTCCTTGATACTTTTAGAACTTCTAGAATCTTCTAGATCCTTCTAGATTCTTCTAGAGCCTTCTAGCGATGATGTAGGCGATAACATAGGCGATGATGCAGGTAGCGACTGACTCTCAAGCATCCATGACATACCCTAGACGTGATGTGTACTAGAAGAGAGGGGTCCTTCGGTGATTTTCTGAAGCGAAAGGGTCACACCAAAACCACTCCTCGGGGTCCCACTGCACTCGTGACCGAGGGCAACTCTCCCAAGCCCAAAGCCTCCAATGTCAAGTCTCAAGATCTGCAGGATCAAGATCAAGCGCACACATCCTTCCTCTGATCCGCAAAACTCAAATCCATTGAAAGCAACACTTTGCCACCTTAGGTGCCTCAGAAGAAACTATGTGAAGTCAACCCTCTCGCTGAACCTCAAAGAACATGCAAGGGCATGAGTTGGGGCAAGCCTGAATTGCGACTAGGACCTCAAGGCAAGTAAAGGCTCCCATCCAACTAGGAAAAACCGCTCGAGACGAGTGTGCGACTCTGTTGGAATAGCCTCGATGATGTCCTGACACATGCTCTGTATCCCCCTCATGCTGCGTAGCTCGGTGCTTTGACCCTCCTCAGAAAGCGTTGTAAATTGCACCCAATCTCCTAGGGTGCGGCCAGGACCCTTTGTCTATGAGACCCCATGAGACATGGGGTCTACTGCCAACCATGTGACCTCGTTGTGTACTGACCAAAGGGTTCCACAAAACACCCCTCTATGCACATAGGTTGGCGCTGCTCAAGTCACCCCCTCAGCTGCTCCCAAGATTGAAGCAAGCTCAACGCAAAACAGTCCTCCCATCTCTTGCTCAAGCCCACTTTGCGCATCTCTATGAAAATCCAACGGGGTGGAGGGGCTCCAAAGGCATCGTGTGTGTGGAACTCTGCCTCTAATCCTATGTAGGAAGACCTCATTCCAGGACTCCTCCCCTAGAAGAAGACCCCTGACAATGAGCTTCCCAAGGAGGGCTCTACTTTGTCGTGCTCGATCAATGATACCCAGTCCCCCCTGAGGTCAAGGTAAGGTGATGACCTGCCAGGGGATTGCGTGTCTCTCCCTGTCCACAAAAAGTTCCTGATCAGCCTCTCTAACTGGCTAATTCAATAATTTGAGAAGGTGTGAAGTACCACATGGTGGTCAAAAGCACCTGATTGGCCACAACAACCCTACCAGTAAGAGAGAGCCTCGCCGAGCTCTAGTGTAAAAGCTTCCTCTAAATGGCAAGGAGGGGGGCACTCCGCTGCTCTTGTGACAAGTCCAAGCCTACCTAGCAGCCCAAGTAGCGAGCAGGCGTCCCTGGAGGGATCCAACGAAAGCCTTCGTCAGGCATCCAGTCAGGTGTGGAAGTATCGCCAACCCAAGAAGCAATTGTCTTTCGCCAGTTGATCAATGCTCCGAACGCACAACAAAACACCTCCAGAGCTTGCTCACACCTGCACAAATTGGCCTCACAACCTTTCAAAAACATGACCGAGTCATCAGCAAACTCCATGTTCAGAAGCTCCTCTCCCTAAATGGGTAGTTGTAGGCCCCGCACACCAACCTCTTGTGAGGCCAAATATCTGCTCATCGCCTCTATGTAGAAAAGAAACAGGAAGGGGACAAGAGGGCAGCCCTGCCATACTGAACGTGTAAGCATGAAATGTTCCCCTCGACCTCCCACTAACAAAACCTGATTGTGAGCACATTTGTAGAGAGAAAACACCCCTCTGATCCATGTGAAAAACCCATCTTGCAAAAGCGCCCTCCAAGAAGTCCCGATCAACTGTTTCGTAGGCCTTCTCAAAGTCAAGAAGGAGCGCCACAAGATCCTCTCCTCGCAGGCCGGCAAGGACAGTTGCCTCCCGAAAGGTAAAGATGTTGTCAAGGATACTACGCTCCTTGACAAAGCCCGTCTAAATCTCATGTATGAGGCTCTCAGGTAGTGGCTAAATTCTCAAACTCAAAGCCTTTGCAAAAATTTTGTAGGTTGAGTTGAGAATGGTGATGGGTTGCCACTACCGAATCTCATCACAAGATCCCCCCTCCTTGGGGATAAGATAGATCAACCGCTCGCTCATGCTGTTTGGCATCTCGCTAGTGTGCAAAATGTGTTGGTATGCACTACATAGGTCCTCACCAAGCACCTACCAGTACTCAAAGAAAAAACTGGGAGTCAGACCATCCTCTCCAAGGCAACTACCACGAGGGAGTGCTCTAAGAGCCTCCTGAAGCTCCTCTACAAGGAGAGGTCACTCAAGCATCTGTCGCATCTCCTCAGTGACAAGGCAAGGCATTTGTGCCCACACCTGCTCTCTACATGCATCCCTACGCTCTGACTGCGGCTCAGCTTTCTGCGAGCAACTCTCTGTAGAAGTCAGTAGCTACTGTCTCGTATATCCTCAGGCTACGTGGCTATTGTCCAATCATGTCTCTTCAATTGGCCAATGTTGTGGATTGCTCAGTCCCATGTACAGTAGTATGACTACCCCCAACCTTGTTTGAGGGGCCTCGAGCATGTTGAACTCCCCCCCAATGCACCACTGCTCTGCATGGGGTAGGGACTCCACCAAATATGATAAAAACTCAGTCCATGCACTCGCGTGGTTGGGCGCATAAATGTTCAGAAAACCCACAAGGCAGCCATGTATTTGCATAGTGCCACACTGGGCCTTGCCTAGCATATTGATGCCTCTACCCACAATGGACTACTGCCATGAATCCGCAATAGTCATACATATACCTGCCTGAATGCTACCAGGCCCAAAAGCAGCTGACCAACAAGTCTCATATCGACCACGAAAAATGTGTCCACAGTGTCTGATACGGCTCCCACACAAATGATGCTCCCGGAGTATAAGTATATCAATCGCTCCACCCACAAGGCAACTCTGGAGCTCCTGTCTGAGTCAACCTCTCTCGTGTACAAACTGAGGTCCCCCTAACCTCTGACATTCCATGAGACTATCCTCATGGGGTCAATGCGAGAAGGCTAATGTTGCCATTGCAACCAGTCTCACATCTTCGAGGCATGCTTGGATGAAGAATAATCCACATCCGAGCGACCTCCAGAGAGTCGTATTTGAAGTGTATATTGGATCCATGCCCAGACCGAGCGGGCAAGCTGTAAGCTACATCCTCTGTCTAGGAGTCATCATAACCATATACATAGCAGGAAGCACTCTGCATGTTGGCAAAAAACTGTACCACAATGTGTCTACATCCTATTGTATCAGATGGTGACAAAGAGAACTTGGCCAATGGCCACAGAGTCTGTATCCAATCTGTCACCCCTAAGTCTCCCGTGTGGTGAGAGAACTTGAGAGCCTGAATCTGAAGCCAGTCCATCATTGTATCCATAGTCCACTAAGTCTGATCCCTACCACACAGTGGGAAGGAAAAACCAACCGCTATGTCCGGGGCCTCTGCCCCTCTAGTTGCTAGAAACAATACATAGACTTTGAAGCAAGATGCCTCAAGGTTGGGAGAAGAGTCGCCGAGCATACGTGTGAAGTCGCAGTCAAAGAAATCATACCAGCGACGATGTCGAAACTGGTCAGTCCACGAGGGATTGCCACAATAGGCAACACCTGCATCAACAAGGACATATGCAGGTATGGTTGCTCCTCCCACGCCAAGCGGCTTATGGCAAATGCACTGCTAGTCCCCTGGGCCGGCGACGGGGTATGAGAGGGGGAAGACGGCAGAGCAGGGGGGCTAAGGGGAGGAGTGGACAATAACGGGAGGGATTGGGGCCGAGGGGGGGGGGGGGGGGGGGATATTTGCTGGCTCATCCTAGTGTAAAGGGTTGAAACGGTTTCCTGTGGGAACCCACTATTGCTGGCCTGGTGCACGCCGACCACCAGGGGCGTCGAACTAGCGTGGTGGTCTCTGGCGATGCCGACTGCGAATGTATTGCCAACCCTCCTCTGCCTGGGCACCTGTCTCGGAGGAGGCACCTACATGTGCTCCCTGTGTCTCTGCCTGCTGAGCCTGGCCAGACTTAGTAGGCTGGGTCTGTGTCGTGGCTCGAGTCCTCCTCCGTGGATAGGCACTCGTAAGATGGCCCATCGTCTACAAATAAAGCATTGATTCGAGAGTTCCGAATACTCCACATTCTGACGGAGCCATCCACAACTCACTGAGGTAGTAAAATGACCTTGAGGAGAGTGTGGGTATCTCGGACCAAAACGCGTATTGAAGGTATGTCTGCTGCCTTTGCAGCAACGGAAGTTGCCGTGCGTGGTGTCTCCAAGACAATCCCAATCTTGGAGCCTATCCTGGAAAGGAGCGGGAGGTACTCTCTCCTTGGGCCAAGGAAACAGACCGAAATGCCTCATCGACAAGAGCATTGGTAGCCGAATTGAAGCCATGGCACCACTATCGAAAATGAGCTATGGCTGCTCCGATGGCCAAGGGACTCATCGCAATGACCTTGGACGCCATCTCGGAAGTCTCAAACTCTATCTGATAGTAGTCGCGCCCAAGAAGTTGAACATCGATGATCTTTTCAACCTCTGCAAAAAAGGCGGGCTTGGAGGAGATCACGTACCTCGATTGCCAATGATCTTGCATATAACAGAGGTGGCCTGGCGCGCCACCTCTGCCTCTAAGCTTGCTTGCTCTATCGGCAAAAGAGAAAGTTGGATGGTGGGTTCCGCAGAGTCGGGCGAGGGCTTCAGTCGAGTCCCTCATTGGCGGAGCACAATCCTCTATCTATGTCTGCTGCTGTGACGGCGAAAGAAAGCGAGATAGGAGGGTCGAAAGGGGGATGTGGGTACTCGGGCTTCTCCTTGGAGAAACGGACGAGCAACACGGGGGGGGATTTCGGGGGGGGGGGGGGGGGGGGGGGCAATGGCGAGCAGGGTGCAAGTAACAGCATAGCGAGTTGGATATCCTGCCATGTAGAAGATCTTTGTGACCACGTGATTTGGAATTAGCAAGGCTTAATCTTTTCCTTGAGGCTTTTGCTAAAAGTAAAACTACTATATCATGTGTGTTCAAGGAGTATTCTAAAAATCCATTATCCATGAATTTTCCAGGATTATAACACACTCTTTCTTTAATTTGAATTTGTAAGGTTTTTAAAGTTCCATAAATGATACCATTCTGTAGATAAAAACGTGATTGTTTTAAGTTAAATTAGCTTTATGATGAACCCATGTGATCCTCAATCCTTTTGCTAGACTACATGATTAAGGATTAGTTAGGCTTAACCCAAAAAACATCTCCCTAAGACAAGCGAATAACACTCTAGGCCATGATTCCATCACATTTGATGCTATGAGTTACATATGCTACTCTTGAGAATAGCTATGAGCCAGGCTTCAGGTAATGTTAAGAAGTGATGTTCTCTATACGAGAGTGTTGTGTGGGGTATTTCTTGTCTCTAACTTTAGAAGGTCTTACCTCTCGTGCTCTTATTCTTTTGTTGCAATAAGTGCAATGCCCATGACCTCTTGCAAAACCATATTTTGGCCTACCATATCTTCTACACAAAAAAACTTTTAACTGATTTTAATTTGATTGTTTTCTACACAAAAATGTGGAAATAAATATTTGGGGCTTTGATATAGTGCTTTGACTAAAGCGCAATGGCCTTTTTATCCCCATTTTATCTCCTCGATAATGCTCTTGTTTTCGTCAGCTCTTGTCTTCTTCTCTCTTTGTCGATGATGACTTCGCCTTGCTTGGTCTTCGATTGATAAAGTATTCTTTGCTGGTTGCTGCTTGTATGGCAAATACCTTAATTTGAATAGGGGACTTATCCTTGTCATGCATATCAATGATTTATAAGCCTTGGGTTTTCTCCTCAAACCGCTACCCTTCTTGCACTATTTAACATTTTGATGACTGTAAAGGGAACTGTACCTTGCTTACTGGTGGATTCCAGTAGCCAAAGCTCAATTAGGTTTTCTCAATAATTTTTGAAAGTAATCACTCTACAGTTCATGAAGTGGATACACTTTTGGAGTCCTACTGTCCAAATATGGGGAAGCACTTGGGGAGAAAAGGGAAGGAAGGGGGGGCGGGGGCGGTGTTCACAAAAATCGGGGGTTTAGTGTATTTTACACTGGCAAGAATTGGAAGATCTCAGCTAGATTTCAAGTTTGCCTTCAAGAAAACCAGCTGAATGCTTGATTTAATGTAAATACCGCCAAATGTTTCAAATTTTAGTCTAAAAAATCCAGAATGGTTCAAGTGTGCCTTTTTTTCTCTAGTTGGAGAAGATGTTTTTGGCAACACCTCTGTGTCTGTGTGTTTCTTTTTTGGTGGTGATGGCCTGGTGGTTTGTGTGTGTGTGTTTTGAAGGGGGGGGGGGGGGGTTTCTTCGGCAATTTCGTTTTCCACAAAAAGACCGAGTGCCATTGCATTCCTACTGCATATATAGTTAAGCTTTACATTGTTCACATCAAAGTCACAATCACTTCACCTATCTGACAACTAGTTCTCATTGTGTTTTACACCCAATTGCAAATGTATAAAGATGAATAGCATTTGGTTCTAACCATAGATCCCCTCGACTAAGCAGTGTGTTATTAGGAATGAAACTACTGCTGACTTGTGCACCATAGATCTCCTCAACTAAGCAGTGTGTCATTAGGAATGAAACTACTGCTGACACTTTGTGTATAAGATATTAGCTCGGATGATTAGTGCGCAATTGTGGTATTTCTTGATTGAACTCATTCATGCCTCTCAGACTTGGTTCAGTTCAGGACAGGTACATCTTGGATAATATCTTCACCTTTTATGATGCTATTAAGTGGGCGAGACAGTTGTCTCAAACTGAAGATCTGACCAACTTACTTATTACGGCCGAGGGGCCAAAAACCTTCAACTGAAGACTTAGGGATTAGGATTTTTACCAACTTTGGAGGGCTTGGTTGAGGGGCCTAAACAAAGCACGCACGTGTGCACACACATAATTTACGTAAATTATGCTGACATCGTAGACTGTACGGATAGTCCTGAAACTTGCGCTAACAACCTGTATGGAATTTTGGATCTTTCGCTGGTAGATTTTGGTGCTAGATTTTGGACCTATTGCTTTTGGGGGTAGTTTCTTTTCAAAGCAAATGCTTTTAGGGTCTTCAAATATGTGAGCTAGGGTCTCTCTCTAGCATTCCCAGTTGCAGGAAGCAGAGCAGAGCACCCTAAGTTGTACCTAGAAATACCAAGAGCGGCACGGAAAATTGAAAAACGAGATACAACTAGGCACATGGCCAAATTGAAAAGATGGAAGGCTAGGGTAAAAAACATCTGCTAAAGAGAATAAAAAGTGCTCTAGCAAGCTAAGTGGAGAGAGGATGTCAGCAACCTCTGAAAGATATGCACTTCAACCAAAAGGCCACTCAGCAACTGTAAATCAAGAACCAGAGCCGTCAAAGGCCACTAGCACTGAAGATGACAATTAGTAGCTATGAGAAGCTCGGTGCCCCGTAGATGCCCGTCAACTTGTAAAATCTGACAGCCAGAGCTAAAGAAGTAACAGAAGGGAAAGAGCAGTTGGTGACAAAGATGAGGGAGAAGAGGCAACTGACATCACCAAGATACTTCAAGACAATGACACAAGGTCGGTATCAAAGCACTACATTGGAGCTAACAAGGAGCTTTCATCCAGAAGGGCGAGCAATCCACTTGCTGAAGGTGGCTCCTGAGGAACTTTGGGAAGACAATGTAGGAGGCTCTAACACAGCATCCATGTGCAAATATGCCGAAGAAGCTTGGTAGAGAGAACGCAGAGGTAAAGGCAGGTAGCCAACCCCAAACAAACGCTAACAAGCTGCACGTACACACCCACGAACGCACTCAAACCCACAAACACCCAGAAGCAAACAATCAGAGTGGATTGTGCAATTTGCCTCTTTGTATAATCTCCTTCTACAGTTCTCGTTATTAGAGGCCATATTGGATATCATTCCTCTCGTTTTGTGCATCAAGAATCCCCACTAGCTCCATTTTTAATCTTATTCTTTACTGAGGCCATGTCCCTTGTCACGTGACATATCCAACCCTATGTGTCCGTGGACAAGCTACAACACGACAAGGGTTCCGTCAGCCCAGTCAGTCTAGATTAGAAGCGTTTTGACACTTTTGTGAGTCTGTTCGCAGACCGTGCATGCCCAGGCACTTAGTGTAGATGCATATCCTCCGGTTGCACACAACATGATCATAAGCATTCCCATCAGAATCCATCGAATCCTTCAAGGGAATTTTCAAGTGCATTTAACCTATTTTCCCTATTTTTGACATTTTTCACTTATTAATTTAAGTGACTTTTGTTGGAAAGTAGGTAGGGCAAATTGGGTAAGATAATATATAAGCAAACCAAGGCTAGCACTATTTGGCATAAGATTAAGGAGAACACAGGCCATAGGCAGCAGGTTCCCCCCCCTCTCTCTCAGCAAGATCGCCCCCTTGGTGGCGTTTTTCCTCCAAGCAAGAAACCACAACCTCTAGCGTTTTCACTAAGATCCTCATCGCCATCAGGACCCTCAGTACCTAGCGTTTTCAGCCAAGCATCCTCGCCAAGACCTCCCATCCTCTAGCGTTTTCTTCAGCAAGACTTCATCGCCATAAGACCACCCCTTTGCTGGCGTTTTTCAGCATACCACGATCGCCCACATCCCTGGCATTTTCAGCAGAGCATAGCAGCAGAATTTCAGCGGTTTGACAACCTAAAACCGGTGATTTTCAGCGAGCAGAAACCAGCCCAAATCAGCGTTTTTGATTCCAGCAAATACCAGCCAGTAGCGTTTTCGGATAGCAGTGAATTTGCATCAGTTTTCAGCCTTAGTGTCAATCTCGTCATCCCCGCGTCGACCTCGACATAGCCTAGAATTGCATCAGTTCACAGTCATCCACTTGTACGAGTTTGTGCAATCAATAATAGACCACTCTCGCCAACGAGAGTGGGGCCTTCGGAGGAGGGTTTTACAACGTCTCTGGTGTCGTATTCTCTTCTCTCTCTATCTCTCAGTCTCACACACTTTCACGCACAGTGTCCATTCACTTTGTTTGTGTTCGTTGCACTCTCTCATTAAGAATGGAAGGCTCTCCCTTCCATAAGAACAAAAGGAACCTTGAGCACAGTTAGGAGCACTCATCTTGAGCAAGGTTCAAACATTCATTCCGTTGCACCTTACATTGGTATCAGAGCTTTGGCAGTGTTCTGTATCACTCAAGGAAAGAACCACTTTCTTTTTTGCTTGTTGCGGTCGTACGAACCCAAGTTCGCTTGGGCGTGTCGATTCTTAATCGTGTTTTTGAAGAGTGACAGGAATCCCAGGAAAAAAGGGCTTGTCCAGCTTCCCCTTGTGCCTCTTTTCACTCATTGAGAGCCGACCGAGCACTTAGCGGCCGGCCAAAAGCAACCTTGGTGTGAGCGCAAGGCGGCCAAGGGGTGCACCCGCGGAAGAGACCAGAACTCGGGTAAAGAGAAGATCCTTCTCTAACACAGATTTCAAGCGAAAGAAGAGCCTCAAGACCTCAAGAACCGCAAGAACCTCAAGAACCCCAAGAACTCAAGAACCTCAAGAACCTCAAGACCCCCCAGAACCCAAGAACCCTAGACCGACAAGAACCCAAGTTCCTCGTGAACTTAAGAACCCAAGATCATAGTGCATGGTCATCACCCGAAGCGGAATGGATACTTCGCATGGAGGTGGTGAGCATGGGAGTGGCGAAGAAGAGTTTTCCCCACTAGGAGGTTTTCCCGACCCTCCCCCTTCCCTATCTCCGCCACGAGTTGTACCAAATCCTATGGAGGCGATGGTCAAGTCAATGATGGAGATGATGACACAACAACATGTTGGTAGTTCCTCAAGTGGCGCAAGCCGAGATTCGGACTCCAACAACCTAGTCACAAAGAAGATCCAGTTCAGTAAGTATGATGGTAATATGGATGCCACGGTTATTCATTCCTGGTTGCATCAATTTAATGCTTATTTTGCGACAACTAAGAAGACAGGAAATAGCACGGTTTTGACGGCAGCTATGTACCTTGCCGGTGATGCCATCAATTGGTACCACGCATGGCAAGAGGCACAGTTAGCCGCGCGCCTAGAGGAAGCCGATGAATTCACGCCCCTTTCCTTCAATTGGGCTGATTTCCAAGACAAGCTCAAGGCGCGGTTTATGCCACCTCAGTACTTCGCACGATTGAAGGACGATTGGCGCGTTCTCAAGCAAAATAGTATGCCAGTTATGTCTTTTTCTAATTGTGTATTGCAGCTAGGTACCCAATTATGCAAGTCGGATGATGAGCGCAAAGAGGCATTCCTTTTTGGGTTAGACGAATATATCAAGTTTGATGTAGAAGTCTTCGATCTAATCGATCTCAACAAGGCGGTAGCGATTGCTCTCGCACAGGAGATGAAGCACAACAAGGGAAAGCCTAAGGAGAACAAGACTTCCACAAGCACCTCTCAGACTTCTTAGAACCCTCAGAATGGTAAGAACGGTAAGAACGGTAACTCTTCTAACCAATCTTCCAACAGTCTCTCAGAAAAGAACTCTTCCAATGGACCTAAGGGTAAGGCTAACAAAATTGCTAAACCTAAGCTCACTCCAGATGAAAAGGTAGCACAAGGAATTCTAGGAGGATACATCACGTCGGAAGAGCAAAGCACTTATTCTAAGGAAGATCGTTGTTTTCATTGTCATTAAGGGTCACATAAAAAGAACATGTCCTAAGCTTGACTCTAATGAATCTAAAGAATCCACAGAACCCACTTCCTCTATCAATGCAATTAATGATAACACGAGTGTGCCCCAAGTTTCTCCTGACCCTCCCATTGATGAGTCTCTCATTAAATGTTATGGTCATATGATGGGGCAGCGTTTTGTCATATTGTTTGACCCAGGCAGTATGCATGATGTGATCAGCCCCTCTCTTGTTGAGAGAGCCCGCCTAGAGGTTAGTCAGAAATCTCCTCTCGAGGTCTCTGGCTTTGCTCCCGGTATGGACTCTCTCATCACGAAAGAGTGCCTTGATGTGTTGTTTACAGTTCAACAAGTTGCTTTCCATAGAAATTTTTTTGTCTCTCCTCTCTCAGGATGTGATATGATTTTGGGCATTCGATAGTTTCGTGAGCATAACCCTCTCATTGATTGGGCGGCAAATACATTCACTTTCAATGCCAAAAGTGACTCTCCCATTGTCATTCGTGGAGAGCAAGTTGTTCATTCTCCTTCTCTCATTGCTAATGTGCAGGAGAAGATTGAACGGATTCAAGAGAAGGAGACTCTCTCAGTCTCTTCTTCTTCAAAGCATGACACACAAGATTTGCACGATGATACGCATGATGATTTGAATGATAATGATGAGCATGATGATTTGGATGACAATGACACACATGATGATTTGCATAATCAAGATGTGATTTCTCACAAACATGATGATTTGCATGAAGATGACGTGATTGTTCACAAGGATGATCAGTTAATTGATGCTTTTTCTAGCGAAGCTAACCTCGTTGCAGATTCGATCAATCACGAAGAACTGATCTTGGCTCTCGAGCCTCGGTCCAAAGAACCCTCACAAGAAGTATTTTGTGTCCGCATGATTCATACGCACGCATTGTTCGAGTGTTCCATTCGTGATCGTTTCCTGTATTTTCGTCGGCGTCTTTATGTGATCCCTTTTCCTAGGCATGACATATTGTACGTTGAGCATGTTTCACCCCAGGCACTTAGTGCCGATGCATATCCTCTGGTTGCACACAACATGATCATAAGCATTCCCATCAAAATCCTTCAGGGAAATTTTCCAGTGCATTTAACCTATTTTCCCTATTTTTGACATTTTTCACTTATTAATTTAAAGACTTTTGTTGGAAAGTAGGTAGGGCAAATTGGGTAAGATAACATATAAGCAAAGCAAGGCTAGCACTATTTGGCAGAAGAGGAAGGAGAAGACAAGCAGCAGGTTCCCCCATCTCTCTCAGCAAGATCCCCCCCTTGGTGGCGTTTTTCCTCCAAGCAAGAAACCACAGCCTCTAGCGTTTTCAGTAAGATCCTCATCGCCATCAGCACCCTCAGTACCTAGTGTTTTCAGCCAAGCATCCTCGCCAAGACCTCCCATCCTCTAGCGTTTTCTTCAGCAAGACTTCATCGCCATAGGACCACCCCTTTGCTGGCATTTTTCAGCATACCATGATTGCCCACATCCCTCGCGTTTTCAGCAGAGCATAGCAGCAGAATTTCAGCGGTTTGACAACCTAAAACCAATGATTTTCAACCAACAGAAACCAGCCCAAATCAGCGTTTTTGATTCCAGCAAATTTCAGCCAGTAGCGTTTTTGGACAGCAATGAATTTGCATCAGTTTTCATCCTTAGTGTCGATCTCGTCATCCCCGTTGTCGACCTCGACATAGCCTAGAATTGCATTAGTCCACAGTCATCCACTTGTAGGAGTTTGTGCAATCAATAGTAGACCACTCTTGCCAACGAGAGTGGGACCTTCGGAGGAGGGTTTTACAACCTCTCTGGTGTCGTATTCTCTTCTTTCTCTATCTTTCAGTCTCACACACTTTCACGCACAATGTCCATTCACTTTGTTTGTGTTCGTTGCTCTCTCATATTAAGAATGGAAGGCTCTCCCTTCCGTAAGAACAAAAGAAACCTTGAGCACAGTTAGGAGCACTCATCTTGAGCAAAGTTCAACATTCATTCCGCTGCACCTTACATCCCTTTACTTAAGAGACCGAACTTCTTTAGTTATGTGGTCTCTATATGCCCTTGTAAGGACAACCTCATTGACTATATCAGGAGTATGCAGATGGTACTTTGTCGTTTACTTAGTATGCTCTATGTATCCTCGACAATTTGTTAAGAGTTTTGGAGGCTCTTTGGAGGTCATCTCCTCAGTTTGTTAAGAGTTTTGAAGGTCATCTCCTTAGTTTCACATCTAGATCTAGTCCGAGAGGGCTTCTTTGTGGTTGTGCCCACTTGTGTGAAGCTCTTCTAGGTGTTAAGCTTCATGGACATTACTTGGATTATGTGCAATTGTCCTTTGGTGGGTCATTTTTAGAGGATACCCCATATTTTATCAAGTGATCCTTCATATTCCTTTCGTGCTTAGGTCATGGGGAATTTGAGTGGGTCAGGCATATATACCCCTACATTGGAGGTGGAGGGGATGGCAACCTCATGGTTGAATTGTTTCATGGACATTTCCCAAATCATGTGCAATATGTCCTTTGGTCTGCCCTTTTTAGAGGGCACTGTCACGGGGACATGGCAGGTGGTAACTATGTCACGAGGACGTGGCAACTGCTAACTTTAGTTGTTGGTTTCTTTCCAATGGGTTTTGTTTTATTTTTGAGACCCTCTTCTTGAAGTAGTAAACGGTCGGACATTGTATGGCCAATTCTGAACGGTAGTTTCATCCCCTAGATGGGTAGTAGTCGGCACTGGAATTCGTATGGTAAGAGGATGTCTAGGCTCAGAGCAAGATCATATAGGTCCCCCCGTCGCACTTAGCAAGTTGGTGGATACTAGGAAGTGAACTCAATAAAGGCCTAAAGTCAAGGTGTGACTACCAACAGGAAGTATCCGACAGTTGGGCCACATTGCATTTTTGGATGCGGTCCCAATGAGGATAGATGGTCAGATGACCACAGGGAGTCCAACGGAATCATCTCATAAAATCTAGGGAACTGCTATTTTGGGCCGTGAAATGTGTTCGCGTCATAACCTCCGGGTATGACTAGGGGAACATTTTACCACTTTGCCGCGAAGTCAACTGAGTGACCAGTCAGGAGATTTTTAAGCGGCAGACCTGAAACAGGTAAATGCTTGTAAATGCGCCGAGTGGCAGTTTTTCATGAACCTACCTCATGCTAAAAAATGGGCGCTGAATTTTATGCTGGGAGAGGGCTCCTTTTGCATTTTGTCACAGGTTAAGAGCTATGGAGTGCTTTCTTTCCCCCTTATGTACAGTGCGGTGCCAGGAGTGATGCCCTGCACGCTACGCACTGCTCTCTCACTCCCCTATGAGCAGTATGTTATGCCCCTCTAGTGGGCTTTTCATTTTACCAATGTACAGTTATGTGGGTTCATGCGTGATTGCCGAGGCAAGAACCTCTTGCACAGGTACTGGATTAGCTAGCGGCTAATCCCCCGCAGGTACAGGTGAATTCGGAGAGGTTTCACGTGAGAAATCTCGTCCGATTCAAAGGGCAAGTAGTCGTACAGGTGCGGGAGCTTGAGGTCTTGCTACAGATGCGACCGGCACGCGAAACGGAGCCCAAAACAGGGAATTACAGCCTGCTGTGTATTTTTTCAGGTTTAGAGTTTCTGCCCTAACGGACCCTAATACCCCCAGGAGGTTCGGGGACGCGAGGGGACCGCTGTATAGGTGATCTGGCGCATTGTCGGGGTAGAAAACGGAGAATTCAGCGTGCTGCAGATTCTCGCCAGGTTTTGCAAAGTGTCCGTATGCGTCAGAAAAGTCATCTATTGCGTGGGGATACTGACTGTGAAGCGTCCTAGTACAGTTATGCTACCGAAATCAGGCATGAATAGGTGTTTCTTAGCCTAGATTGTGCGGGGCAGCTTCTAGGAGATCACAGGTTTTATTCTCTCTGTTAAAGAATAAAGAAATACCGAAAGGGGCGCCAATTTTGGGGCCTACATGTTGTCGGTGTATGCTCGGAGCATTCTAGCTTCCGAGCCGTGTGTGTACTTAGGTGTTAATCTCCGTTACAGGTTACCTTTGCAAAGTACTTTGTGTGTGTCTAAAGTAAAGAATTTCGGGTGAAAGCCAACGCCTACCGCCCCACGGGCCGGTTTCATGGTTCTGTTGCCGGGACATCAATCACTTTTTCCTTAAAGAGTGAGCCTCGGTTGTTTTGGGTAAAGACACAAAGTGCAGAACGTGGGGATTACACTATGGCGCGACAAAGGGAAGGGCATTATGGAAGAGGGTTCCTCTTCAAAGGACAGGCAGGAGATCCCTATGGTTTTCGAGATTGGCGAGAGCTCACGGCCACGTCAGTCTGTACCTCCTGTCAATGTGAATGTCCCTCCAATAGTACAGGGCTTTATGACTGGGCAACTTGAGGATGATGCGTTCAAGACTCAATTAGTTGCCACGGTGAATGTCTTTTCGCAGCTGGTGCAGAATCCAAGGTTTATGGAGTTCTTGCAAGTGTCACCAGTGCAACAGCAAAATAGACAACCTACGCCGCGTACGGAGCTTGTTGAGGCTCAAGCCCAGGTACTTCATGCGGCTCAAGAGGATAGGGAACACTCGCATGTTGCGGAGTCAGGGGCTCCAAAACAGGTTCCTCCCGTGCTAGTTCAACCCGCCACCTTTCAGAGCTAGCATACTGTCTTGAATGGAAGGGGAACTGGATACCAGGCTATGCACCCAGTTTTTCCACCACCCACGGTACATCCTGGGTATTTTGGGGGTGGATCAATGTTCCAAAGTATGGCTGGTTATGCGCCTGGAAGTCAGTCGTATAAGCCAGGAACAGTGTTCGGGGGTATGCAAGGCATCATGCCAAACCCCATGTATGGTAGTATCGGCATGTAGCAAGGTTTTCACTGCAACCAGGGCCAGTTTGGGGTGCCACAGGGTCATTTTGGCATGGCTGGTTTTTCTGGAAAGCAGCTAGATATCGCACCTCTGACGCAAAATGTCAATGGCCAAGATGTGCCGATCATGCCTACTATAGTGCCCATGTTGCAGACCATCCCTTATGACAACTTGGGGGCACTAGAGAAGCCGAAGGCTTACAAAGAAGGTGGTGCAGCTGTAAAGTTCAGTACCTTCAGTGGTTTCGAGGATAAGACAAAGGCTCTTACCTTCCTCCAGCAGTTTGATACAGCATATGCAGGAGGGAATTTTACAGAGGCCTCGAAAGTCAGGAAAGCTGCCACTTTCTTAAAGGACAATGCGCTCACATGGTGGACGACATTGTTAATGCAAGGACAGGCACCCGCCACTTGGGTTTACTTCAAGAAAATGTTTGCATCTGCTTGGCTGTCAAATGAATTTGAAGCCGACGTCATGACAGATTGGCACCGGCTTACTTCAGCTTCGTGTAAGAGCTTGCTGGAGTACAATAGGAGGTTTTGTAAAGCGTTACTCTCAGTGACCTCCTACAGGTTTGTGCCATTGACAGAGAAAATAGAGAGGTATTGTTGTGGGTTGCCTAAAGGGCTTCGCGATTACTGTACAAAGAACAGAGTGGCTACCCTCACTCAGCTTATGGAAGTTGCGAACACTAGTCTTGCCTTGTTGCAAGGAGAGGACAGTGGATTTCCGAGCAACGACAAAGGAGGGCAGCAAAAGAGAAATTCAGCGAAGAAGCCCTTTGTGAAAACGGCTCCTGATGCGTCACAGGGGTCAGAAAAGGCCACCAAAGATAAGGATTCAGCCGGGACTTCTAGAGCACAGGCAAAGAAACAAAAAAGGAAGCCTTTTGTGCGCAAGTTGCTCGAGGAAAAGAAGGTCCTAATGGCTCAGAACAAATGCTTTATATGCGAGCAGCCTGGTCACTTTGCTATTAATTGTCCACAAGGAAAAGACCAGCTGACTCAGAGGATAAAGAAGACCAGAAAGGCAAGAAGCCTAAACCCATGGCAGGTTTAGTGCCAGACATGGTGGATGACAGGCCCAGCACAGATACCAGTGAGTTATGCAGGGCATGGGGTAAAGTTAGAGATCAGACGGCACTCATCTTCTTTGATCCAAGTGCCAAAGCCAACTTTATCTCACCAGAGTGCTATGAAGCTGGGCATCAGAGCTGAAGAGATGGGGTACACAGCAGAGGCAGGGTTGGCATGTCCTGGCCACTCAGAGTGTGTTACTCTTATCATTGGAAAACTACGTCTGCATATTCAGTTGTATGTGGACACAAAAGAGTTCTACATCATGCCGCTGGAAGGTTGTGACGCCTTGTTGGGGATCCCGTGGATGTTCCGAGTGCGTGGAGTCTTGGATGCCTACAACAAAAAGATCACTGTTTAGCATAGGGGCAAAACTCACATCTTGGATGTAAAGCTTAAAGGAGAATCAATCCCTATTGTATCTGCTTCTGCTATCACTTCTGTAATAAAGAATCATCTTTCTGTGTACTTGATTTTTGCACGTGATGTCTCAGATAGTGATCAGTCAAATTTATTTGTGTTAGATAAAGAAAGTTCAACATTTTTGCAAAAGTTTAGTGACTGTTTTTCTGATTCATTACCGCCGCAATTGCCGCCAGAGAGACCTGAGGACCATAGGATAGATTTGGTGCCAGGGTGTAGCCCACCAAATAGACCTCCCTACACGGTTAGTGCGGCGCAGCAGAAAGAGATTATGGGCAGATTGAGGAGTTATTAGAGAAGGGGCTGATTCAGCCTAGTTCTTCACCCTTTTGCTCCCCAGTGCTCCTAGTGTAGAAGAAGGATGGCTCATGGCGCATGTGTATTGATTACCGTGCGTTGAATAAGAATACCATCAAGAATAGGTTTCCTATTCCTAGAATTGATGATATTCTCGATCGTTTAGA